>NC_081552.1:116548718-117748718 GCF_963082655.1 Stomoxys calcitrans | reverse complement strand
TAGGTACAACTAAAAATTATATGATGGGTGACTAAATGATTTATTCAAAATTCGTACAATTTGCTATCAAAATTAGTACTATTTAGTACTTTCTCTTCAGATAAAGCTAGAGGTCTAAAATTTGGCATGTAGGCTTATACGACGTCTATATTCTCCATTAACGCAAACTTGTCTATATATTTTACGAAGAAACTTTCTCTCAAACAATTTTATTATTCTATGGATCGTAACGCAAGTTATGCCCACTTTTTTCAATAAAATACTATTTCTTTAAATGGTGGGGCACAAATTAGGATCTAATACCCCATAATATTCTAATATAAGGGTTTTCGGCTTGCGAAGGCCAAGGCAAAATATACGGAGCTCATATTTATTAATTCTGTATGCTTTGATCGTAGACTTGGGCACAGTGAAATATTCCTTAAAAAATTTTCCAATTTTCCTTTTTGAACTTTTTATACCCTCCACCATAAGATGGGGGGTATACTAATTTCGTCATTCTGTTTGTAACTACTCGAAATATTCGTCTGAGACCCCATAAAGTATATATATTCTTGATCGTCGTGAAATTTTATGTCGATCTAGCCATGTCCGTCCGTCTGTCCGTCCGTCCGTCTGTCCGTCCGTCCGTCCGTCCGTCCGTCCGTCCGTCCGTCCGTCCGTCTGTCTGTCGAAAGCACGCTAACTTCCGAAGGAGTAAAGCTAGCCGCTTGAAATTTTGCACAAATACTTCTTATTAGTGTAGGTCGGTTGGTATTGTAAATGGGCCATATCGGTCCATGTTTTGATATAGCTGCCATATAAACCGATCTTGGGTCTTGACTTCTTGAACCTCTAGAGTGCGCAATTCTTATCCGATTGGCACGAAATTTTGCACGACGTGTTTTGTTATGATGTCCAACAACTGTGCCAAGTATGGTTCAAATCGGTTCATAATCTGATATAGCTGCCATATAAACCGATCTTGGGTCTTGACTTCTTGAGCCTCTAGCGTGCGCAATTCTTATCCGATCAGAATGAAATTTTGCACGACGTGTTTTGTTATGATATTCAACAACTGTGCTAAATATGGCTCAAATCGGTCCATAATCTGATATAGCTGGCATATAAACCGATCTTGGGTCTTGAATTCTTGAGCCTCTAGAGTGCGCAATTCTTATCCGATTGGAATGAAATCTTGCACGACGTGTTTTGTTATGATATTCAACAACTGTGCCAAGTATGGTCCTAATCGGTCCATAACCTGATATAGCTGCCATATAAACCGATCTTGGGTCTTGACTTCTTAAGCCTCTAGAGTGCGCAATTCTTATCCGATTACAATGAAATTTTGCACGACGTGTTTTGTTATGATATTCAACAACTGTGCCAAGTATGGTCCTAATCGGTCCATAACCTGATATAGCTGCCATATAAACCGATCTTGGGTCTTGACTTCTTAAGCCTCTAAAGTGCGCAATTCTTATCAGATTGGAATGAAATTTAGCACGACATGTTTTTTTTATGATATCCAACAAGTGTGCCAAAAATGGTTCAAATCGGCTCATAAACTGATATAGCTGTCATATAAACAGATTTGGGGACTTGACTTCTTGAGCTTCTAGAGGACGCAATTCCTACCTGATTTGGCTGAAATTTTGCATGACTTTTTTATTTTTTATTTTTTCTTTCAACCACTGTGTCAAATAAGGTTTAAATCGGTTCATAACCTGATATAGCTGCCATGTAAACCGATCTGGGATCTTGACTTCTTGAGCCTCTTGAAGTCGCAATTATTATCCGATTTGCCTGAAATTTTGTACGATGGATCCTCTCTTGACCATCAACATACGTGTTGATTATGGTCTAAATCTGTTTATAGCCCCATACAGCTCCCATATAAATCGATCTCTCTATTTTACTTCTTGAGCCCCCAAAGGGCGCAATTCTTACTCGAATTGGCTGACATTTTACACAGGCCTCCAACATATAATTTAATTGTGGTCCAAACCGGACCATATCTTGATATCGCTCTAATAGCAGAGCAAATCATTTCTTATATCACTTTTTGCCTAAGAAGAGATGTCGGGAAAAGAACTCGACAACTGCGCTCCATGGTGGAGGGTATAAAAGATTCGGCCCGGCCGAACTTAGCACGCTTTTACTTGTTTTTTCCTAAAAAACATTTTTAAAATGAAAAGATTTTGCAAATAATGATTGCCTAAAGTTCTATGAACGACTTTAAGCATTAATAAAATGTGACTAGTCAAATTCCAAACTCACAAAGTAAGGAAATGTATGGAAATAGGAAAGATTTTTGTTAAATCTTATTAGTCAACAGACTTTTTATACCCTACACCACTACTGTAGGGCAGGGTATTATAACTTAGTGCATTTGTTTGTAACACCCAGAAGGAAGAGAGATAGACCCATTGATAAGCATACCGATCGACTCAGAATCACTTTCTGATTCGATTTAGCTATGTCCGTCTGTCTGTCCATATTAATTTGTGTACAAACTACAGGTCGCAGTTTTTATCCAGTTTACGCAGTTTACGGCCTAGAGACAAAGCCTATTGAAATTGAAAAAATTCGGTTCAGATTTGGATGTAGCTCCCATATATATGTTCGTCCGATTTGCAATAATAATGTAATAAAATGGTCATTTGTTACCCGAATCTCTCGAATTGTGACAGGAAGGATTTTCGACATTACTGGTGAATTTCATGGAAATCGGTTCAGATTTAGATTTATATATATATATATATATATATATATATATATATATATATATATATATATATATATATATATATAAATATATATATATATATGTATATATATATATATATATATATATATATATATATATATATATATAAATCTAAATCTGAACCGATTTCCATGAAATTCACCAGTAATGTCGAAAATCCTTCCTGTCACATATATATATATATATATATATATATATATATATATATATATATATATATATATATATATATATATATATATATATATATATATATATATATATATATATATATATATATATATATATATATATATATATATATATATATATATATAAAAATCAATATAGACTCAGAAACGACTGAACCGATTTTCTATATATATATATATATTTTGTTTTTGTTTTCCCCTTACCCTAATTTTCAGAAACGCCAGATCTCAGAGATGGGTGGTGCGATTTAAGCGAAATTTTGTGTGCTTTTATATACTACCCTTAAAATAAAAATTTGGTATCCAAATTTCGGATGGGGTACCTAGGGGGGGCACCCCATATATTTAGACCAATCATGACAATAAGAATACGAATCTGATATCAAAATGTGGGACCACGCTTCTAGGGGTCCACACCTTTCGCAAAACTCCCCCCAAACAGGTCTTATATACTCACCATGGGAAGATGGGGCTTTAATAAAAGGTATTTGAGTGAAGAATAAGAATCTGATATCCAAATATGGGACCAAGTGTTTGGGGGGCCGCCTCTCCCCAAAAACATCCCCCAAAGGGGACACATTTACGACCATAGCTACATGGGGCTCAAATGAAAGGTCTTTGGGAGTAAAGCACAAATCTGATGCCAAAATTCGGGAAAAGTGCCTATGGGGCCACCCACCCCCACAACACCACCCAACCCCCAAAATCGGACATATTTACCGATCATGGCAATATGGGACTAAAATGAAATGTATTTGAGGTTAGAAAACGAATTTGATAACCAATTTTGGGACCATGGGTTTGGGGGACGCCTCATCCTGTAAACTCCTCTTAAGCCAATGGCAATATGGGGTTTAAATAGATGGTATTTGAGAAAAGAGCACATCATGAGAAAATAGGGCTAAAATAAAGTATTTTAAGAATACCTTACATCCACGCTTACATTCGTAGACCAATAAAGATCAAAAGGGATTTAGATAAAGGCACTTATATTGTTATACTGTTTGTCAAGCGATATACTATTTTCGTGTTTGTCAAGCGATATACAATTTAAAAGCTCTTTAATTGTCGCAAATAAATATTGCAATGAAAATTTTGTTCCATGTAAAGTAAAAGAAGTCGCAGCGGAGCGGGCCCGGTCCAGCTAGTATATATATATATATTTTTTTTTTGATATCTGGGTCCGCCCTCCCGGACCCTCCCCCTTACCGTAATTTTCACAAACGCCAGATCTCGGAGATGGGTGGTGCGATTTAAGCGAAATTTTGTGTGCTTTTATATACTACCCTAAAAATAAAAATTTGGTATCCAAATTTCGGATGGGGTACCTAGGGAGGCCACCCCACCATAAAACCTACCAAACATATATTTAGACCAATCACGACAACATGGGACTCAAATGAAAGGTATTTAGGATAAGAAAACGTATCTGATATCCATTTGTCGAACCAAGTGCTAGGGGGACCACCCCAACCCCCAAAACACCCCTAAATCGGACATATTTACCGATCATGGCAATATGGGACTAAAATGAAATGTATTTGAGGTTAGAAAACGAGTTTCATAAGCAATTTTGGGACCATGGGTTTGGGGGACGCCTCATCCTGTAAACTCCTTTTAAGCCAATGGCAATATGGGGTTTAAATAGATGGTATTTAAGAGAAGAGCACTATGCTGATGATTTTTCAGGGCCAAGTGTAAGACATCATGAGAAAATAGGGCTAAAATAAAGTATTTTAAGACTACCTTACATCCACACCTAAATTCGTAGACCAATAAAGATCAAAAGGGATTCAGATAAAGGCACTTATATTGTTAAACTGTTTGTCAAGCGGTTTTTCGTGTTTGTCAAGCGATATACAATTTAAAAGCTCTTTAATTGTCGAAAATAAATATTGCAATGAAAATTTTGTTCCATATAAAGTAAAAGAAGGCGCACCGGTCCAGCTAGTATATGTATATATATATATATATATATATATATATATATATATATATATATATATATATATATATATATATATATATATATATATATATATATATATCACCAAATTTTTTTATTCAATTTACAAATGTCTTAATTGAACCATGTTTTCATATTTTTTCTGTGTATTAACGCAGTTTATGATATTAAAAGTTAAAAGAAATCCAGTAGTTATTTAAATGCTTCCATATTCGTTATGATTTTTGGGTTGCCTAAAAAGTAATTGCGGATTTTTTAAAAGAAAGTAAATGCATTTTTAATAAAACTTAGAATGAACTTTAATCAAATATATAATTGCCATTTTGTTCGACAACCTTTTGCCATCTTTCTGGCAAATTTAGTATTCCACGCTCATAGAACTTCTGGCCTTTATCTGCAAAAAACTGAACCAATAGCCTCATCATTGCCGAAAGTTTTACCCTTTAAGGAGTTCTGCAAAGATCGAAATAAATGGTAGTCTGATGGTGCAAGGTCAGGGCTATATGGTGGATGCATCAAAATTTCCCAGCCAAGCTCACTCAGTTTTTGGCGAGTGACCAAAGATGTGTGCGGTCTAGCGTTGTCCTGGTGGAATATGACACCTTTACGATTGACCAATTCTGGTCGCTTCTCCTTGATGGCTGTATTCAATTTGTCCAATTGTTGACAGTAAACATCCGAATTAATCGTTTGGTTCCTTGGAAGCAGCTCAAAATATACCACACCCTTCCAATCCCACCAAACAGACAGCATAACCTTCTTTTGGTGGATATCAGCCTTTGAAGTGGTTTGAGCTGGTTCACCATGCTTGGACCATGATCGTTTTCGACTAACGTTGTTGTAAACAATCCATTTTTCATCTCCAGTTATGATTCGTTTCAAAAATGGATCGAATTCATTGCGTTTAAGGTACATATCACAAGCGTTGATTCGGTTTGTTAAATGAATTTCTTTCAATACATGTGGTACCCATATTAAAATTGACGCCAAACATACAAATGTAAACAAAATTTCGCGCACATTTTTTCTAAAGCAAGCTAAAAGTAACAGCTGATAACTGACAGAAGAAAGAATGCAATTACAGAGTCACAAGCCGTTGAAAAAATTTGTCAACGCCGACTATATTACTACTATATTACCGACAATTACTTTTTGAGCAACCCAATACATTTTTTCAAAATCGAAAATTCTTTCTACTGTGAAATTGGTAAAGATATCTCAATTTTTTAGAAAATTGTGGCAGCTATTGGGAGCAGGAACTTACACATCGGCGATTTTGAAGTTGTAGGCTTCGAACGCTAGAAAACGGCAACGACTCTAGCTGCTGCTCGGTGTGCCCTGGTTCGCATTAACGACGAAAAATACCCATGAATAGCTGCCTTAGAAAAATTCTAGCTTGAGTTTGCAAAGAGGTATCGTAATGCAATTTGGATTGGCGTAAAGTAGATGACTGAAGCCAGTTACAACAATTCTCCCGACATGTCTTGTTTACGTGCCAAATTTGGGCAATTTTTTTTATCCCAAAAATCAAACGAAAAAATTTCCCAAAATTCTTAGGAGTGAGATTTTTGGAAACCGTTTTAACATCTTGTTTCATTTGATGGTTTCTATAAAAAAAATAAATTTATGTCAATAATCCCACTTCTTTTGCCAGTAGGTTCTATTTTATGCCAAAATCATTAAGTCCAGCTTTCTTCGCTTAATGGTCATGAAATGTTAAGAAAATGATTTTATTGTTGCTTAGGAAACAAAATATTTGAAAAATTTCAGAGCTCTAGTTCATTCCGTAAAGAAAGTATGAAATGGTACCAGATACGGTACTAAATGTACGTTTCTCCGTTTCCATTACTATTTTTCATATTTTTATACCCTCCACCATAAGATGGGGGGTATACTAATTTCGTCATTCTGTTTGTAACTACTCGAAATATTCGTCTGAGACCCCATAAAGTATATATATTCTTGATCGTCGTGAAATTTTATGTCGATCTAGCCATGTCCGTCCGTCTGTCCGTCCGTCCGTCCGTCCGTCCGTCTGTCTGTCGAAAGCACGCTAACTTCCGAAGGAGTAAAGCTAGCCGCTTGAAATTTTGCACAAATACTTCTTATTAGTGTAGGTCGGTTGGTATTGTAAATGGGCCATATCGGTCCATGTTTTGATATAGCTGCCATATAAACCGATCTTGGGTCTTGACTTCTTGAACCTCTAGAGTGCGCAATTCTTATCCGATTGGCACGAAATTTTGCACGACGTGTTTTGTTATGATGTCCAACAACTGTGCCAAGTATGGTTCAAATCGGTTCATAATCTGATATAGCTGCCATATAAACCGATCTTGGGTCTTGACTTCTTGAGCCTCTAGCGTGCGCAATTCTTATCCGATCAGAATGAAATTTTGCACGACGTGTTTTGTTATGATATTCAACAACTGTGCTAAATATGGCTCAAATCGGTCCATAATCTGATATAGCTGCCATATAAACCGATCTTGGGTCTTGAATTCTTGAGCCTCTAGAGTGCGCAATTCTTATCCGATTGGAATGAAATCTTGCACGACGTGTTTTGTTATGATATTCAACAACTGTGCCAAGTATGGTCCTAATCGGTCCATAACCTGATATAGCTGCCATATAAACCGATCTTGGGTCTTGACTTCTTAAGCCTCTAGAGTGCGCAATTCTTATCCGATTACAATGAAATTTTGCACGACGTGTTTTGTTATGATATTCAACAACTGTGCCAAGTATGGTCCTAATCGGTCCATAACCTGATATAGCTGCCATATAAACCGATCTTGGGTCTTGACTTCTTAAGCCTCTAAAGTGCGCAATTCTTATCAGATTGGAATGAAATTTTGCACGACATGTTTTTTTTATGATATCCAACAAGTGTGCCAAAAATGGTTCAAATCGGCTCATAAACTGATATAGCTGTCATATAAACAGATTTGGGGACTTGACTTCTTGAGCTTCTAGAGGACGCAATTCCTACCTGATTTGGCTGAAATTTTGCATGACTTTTTTATTTTTTATTTTTTCTTTCAACCACTGTGTCAAATAAGGTTTAAATCGGTTCATAACCTGATATAGCTGCCATGTAAACCGATCTGGGATCTTGACTTCTTGAGCCTCTTGAAGTCGCAATTATTATCCGATTTGCCTGAAATTTTGTACGATGGATCCTCTCTTGACCATCAACATACGTGTTGATTATGGTCTAAATCTGTTTATAGCCCCATACAGCTCCCATATAAATCGATCTCTCTATTTTACTTCTTGAGCCCCCAAAGGGCGCAATTCTTACTCGAATTGGCTGACATTTTACACAGGCCTCCAACATATAATTTAATTGTGGTCCAAACCGGACCATATCTTGATATCGCTCTAATAGCAGAGCAAATCATTTCTTATATCACTTTTTGCCTAAGAAGAGATGTCGGGAAAAGAACTCGACAACTGCGCTCCATGGTGGAGGGTATAAAAGATTCGGCCCGGCCGAACTTAGCACGCTTTTACTTGTTTCTATCTATCCCCTTTATTTCGCAACAACAATAAATTAAGCCAAATTTCGAAGTTTTACCTCTACCCGTTCGGCCTATGCAAAGTTAGCCTATTTCATACCTTTTTATACCCTCCACCATAAGATGGGGGGTATACTAATTTCGTCATTCTGTTTGTAACTACTCGAAATATTCGTCTGAGACCCCATAAAGTATATATATTCTTGATCGTCGTGAAATTTTATGTCGATCTAGCCATGTCCGTCCGTCTGTCCGTCCGTCCGTCCGTCCGTCTGTCTGTCGAAAGCACTCTAACTTCCTAAGGAGTAAGGCTAGCCGCTTGAAATTTTGCACAAATACTTCTTATTAGTGTAGGTCGGTTGGTATTGTAAATGGGCCATATCGGTCCATGTTTTGATATAGCTGCCGTATAAACCGATCTTGGGTCTTGACTTCTTGAACCTCTAGAGTGCGCAATTCTTATCCGATTGGCACGAAATTTTGCACGACGTGTTTTGTTATGATATCCAACAACTGTACCAAGTATGGTTGAAATCGGTTCATAATCTGATATAGCTGCCATATAAACCGATATTGGGTCTTGACTTCTTGAGCCTCTAGAGTGCGCAATTCTTATCCGATTTGAATGAATTTTGGCACGACGTGTTTTGTTACGATATCCAACAACTGTGCCAAGTATGGTTGAAATCGGTCCATAACCTGATATAGCTGCCATATAAACCGATCTTGGGTCTTGAATTCTTGAGCCTCTAGAGTGCGCAATTCTTATCCGATTGGAATGAAATTTTGCACGACGTGTTTTGTTACGATATCCAACAACTGTGCCAAGTATGGTTGAAATCGGTCCATAACCTGATATAGCTGCCATATAAACCGATCTTGGGTCTTGACTTCTTAAGCCTCTAGAGTGCGCAATTCTTATCCGATTACAATGAAATTTTGCACGACGTGTTTTGTTATGATATTCAACAACTGTGCCAAGTATGGTCCTAATCGGTCCATAACCTGATTTAGCTGCCATATAAACCGATCTTGGGTCTTGACTTCTTAAGCCTCTAAAGTGCGCAATTCTTATCAGATTGGAATGAAATTTTGCACGACATGTTTTTTTTACGATATCCAACAAGTGTGCCAAAAATGGTTCAAATCGGCTCATAAACTGATATAACTGTCATATAAACAGATTTGGGGACTTGACTTTTTGAGCTTCTAGAGGACGCAATTCCTACCTGATTTGGCTGAAATTTTGCATGACGTTTTTTATTTTTTCTTTCAACCACTGTGTCAAATAAGGTTTAAATCGGTTCATAACCTGATATAGCTGCCATGTAAACCGATCTGGGATCTTGACTTCTTGAGCCTCTAGAAGTCGCAATTATTATCCGATTTGCCTGAAATTTTGTACGATGGATCCTCTCTTGACTATCAACATACGTGTTGATTATGGTCTAAATCTGTTTATAGCCCGATACAGCTCCCATATAAATCGATCTCTCTATTTTACTTCTTGAGCCCCCAAAGGGCGCAATTCTTACTCGAATTGGCTGACATTCTACACAGGTCTCCAACATATAATTTAATAGTGGTCTAAACCGGATCATATCTTTATATCGCTCTAATAGCAGAGCAAATCTTTTCTTCTATCACTTTTTGCTTAAGAAGAGATGCCGGGTAAAGAACTCGACAACTGCGCTCCATGGTGGAGGGTATATAAGATTCGGCCCGCCCGAACTTAGCACGCTTTTACTTGTTGGTACTTTTTTGTTTCTAAATGTCCAAAAACTTTTTTGGCGTCCCAATTTAGGTTGTCATACAATTTTTCCACTTCCGGTACTGTTTTGGGAAATTTTTGTCACCAAATCTTATGTTTTCGAGACGCTCTCTAATTTGAGCCCAAATTCATAATTCTAGCACAATCCGTTCGCGCTCGGTAAAAGTCACCATTTCGCACTTTTATCTCTTATAGCGCGCCTACGACCCTAGACCCAAATTCGTGCCACATTTCATAACTCTAGCTTTAGCCGTTTTGGCTGGGAGTTAATCAGTCAGTCAACCAATCAGTCAATCACGCGTCTCTTTTATGTATAGGTATAGAATCTCATCATAATCGGCCAACGGAATGGATTAACATTTTGACTTAAAAGATATTTATTGAAATTTGTTTATAGAAAACAATTTCGGAAAATGTTGTTTGGGACAGAGAAGCATAATAAAAAACACTTTAAAAATTTTTATGCAAAATTTAAATTTTGGTTTTAAACAATAATCTAGAGGTTAGGTTGTCTTTAGTGTGGTGTTTAGAAAAAATTTAATTATTTTTTTTTATAACAATTTTGTTATGTTGTTTGGGACAGAGAAGCATAATAAAAAACACTTTAAAATTTTTTATGCAAAATTTAAATTTTGGTTTTAAACAATAATCAAGAGGTTAAGTTGTCTTGAGTGTGGTGTTTAGAAAAAATTTAATTATAACAATTTTGTCTTTAAAAACAATTTTAAAGAAATTTTGTCTAAAATAAAAATTTTGAGGGGGGTCCGAACCATTTTGTCCTATGAATTTATGTCCCTAGACAAATATCAATAAAATTTTTTTAGAAAAACTTCATTAAAATTTTTTTTTTCACTTAGAATTTCATTACAATTTTGTCCTTAAAAAATAATTTTAAGGTGGCTCTCAAAAAAATGCGGCCTCAGCAAAATGTTGCCTTTGTAGAATATTATAAATATGGAATTTTGTTATTATGAAAAATGTTAATGAAATTTTTGTTTAGAATAAACCAGCTGGACAGGGCCCGCTCCGCTGCGCCGTCTTCCACTCTCTTATATATACCCTCCACCATTGGATGGGGGGTATACTAATTTCATCATTCTGTTTGTAACTACTCGAAATATTCGTCTGAGACCCCATAAAGTATATATATATATTCTTGATCGTCGCGACATTTTATGTCGATCTATCCATGTCCGTCCGTCTGTCCATCCGTCCGTCTGTCTGTCGAAAGCACGCTAACTTCCGAAGGAGTAAAGGTAGCCGCTTGAAATTTTGCACAAATACTTCTTATTAGTGTAGGTCGGTTGATATTGTAAATGGGTCATATCGGTCCATATTTTGATAAAGCTGCCATATAAACCGATCTTGGGTCTTGACTTCTTGAGCCTCTAGAGGGCGCAATTCTTATCCGATTGGAATGATATTTTGCACGACGTGTTTTGTTATGATATCCATGACATTTGTTATGATATCAAGTATGGTTCAAATCGGTTCATAACCTGATATAGCTGCTATATAAACCGATCTTGGGTCTTGACTTCTTGAGCCTCTAGAGGTCGCAATTATTATCCGACTTACCTGAAATTTTGTACGACGGATTCTCTCATGACCGTCAACATACGTGTGTATTATGGTCTGAATGTGTCTATAGCCAGATACAGCTCCCATATAAATCGATCTCTCGATTTTACTTCTTGAGCCCCCAAAGGGTGCAATTCTTATTCGAATTGGCTGACATTTTACACAGGTCTCCAAATATAATTTATTTGTGGTCCAAACCGGACCATATATTGATATCGCTCTAATAGCAGAGCAAATCATTCCTTGTATCCTGTTTTGCCTAAGAAGAGATGCCGGGAAAAGAACTCGACAAATGCGTCTGGTCACGTCAGGAAGTCCTGTTTGGGGTGCTGGTACGGTCTTTCAGATATTTCACGCCAATGTTGCTATTATATTGGTGCTCTTCTCCCAAATACCTTGCACTGGAGCCTTATATTGCTATGGTCGGTAAATATGTCCGGTATGGGGGTGGTTTTGGGGGTGAGGCGCATCCCCATATATTAGATTCGTGCTCTGTTGTCAAATATCTTTCACTTGAGTCCCATATTGTCATTATTGGTTTATACTCCATTTGGCTGGTGGCTTTGAAGGTGGGGCGACCCCCTAGATATCCCACACTAAATAAGGATACAAATTTCAGTACTTAAGTTATTATAAACTAAATTTCGCTTAAATCGCCCCACCCATCTCCGAGATCTTAGGTTTTTGAAAACAGGGTAAGGGGAGGGTTCGCCCATTTAAGTTTGGATGTTAGATCTACTTTATTCTCTTGGATTTGGTGGTGGATTGGAGCAGCCAAACTCTTTGCCCCGAAAGTGGATATCAGATTCATACTCCATTCCCAAAAACGACATTGGAACTACATATTGCAATAGTCGGTATATATGTGTGGTTTAGGTGGAGTTTGTGAGGTGAGGCGTTCCTGAAACACTTGGCCATGAAACAGATACAGATTTGAGCGCCTCTTTTGCTATAATCAACAAATATGTGCAGTTTAAGGGGTATGCAGTTTGGGGCGGCAACCCACGTACTTAGCCCTGAAAAAATATCAGCATCGTGCTCCATTCTCAAATTTCTTTTTTTGAGCCCCATTGAGTTTAGGGAGTTTAATGGGCTGACACGACCTCCAAACATTTGGCCCCAAAATTGGATTCAAATTCGTTTTGTACTATCAAATATCTACTATTAATCGCCATAGTAGGCAAGGGAGGTTTGAGAGTTGAGAGGCGGACCCTGAAGTAATATCGGCATTGTGCTAGAGCACGATTTTGTTTGAGCCCCATAAAGTCAAGCATTTTGAAGGAGGCTATCAAGATATTCAGGCCTACGGGTCTCGTTCAGATTCACACTAATTAATTTTTTTGTATTGGGTATCTACATTTAAAATAATATTGCAAAGCGACCACTTGGGATATCACATTCTTAAAGATTTGCAGTTTCTACTGTGTTCATCCCGATTTGAGAGTAAAATGTGTACTATACTACCAAAGACCTTTAATTTCTGTCTCAAATTTTTATAGCAGATGTGAACCCAGCTTCCAAATATCTTTCGTTTGATAACCATATTGTCCCAATCGGTATATATGTCCTGTTGAAGGGTTTTGGGGGGTGGGGAGGCGCCTCAGACACCAAGAAATAAATTTTTATATTAGCATTGGACTCTACCTGTAAATAACTTTCATTTGATATCCATATTGTCCCAATCGGTAAATTTGTCCAGCAGGGGGGTTTTGGCGGCCCTCCGTCAAAAAAAAAATTGTTTGTGTCAGATTTGTATTCTACTTTTGAATACCTTTCATTTGATACCCATATTGCTCAAAGCGGTTAAAGTGTCTGGTTGGTTGGTGTTTTCCGACACTTAGGGTAACATTTTAATGCCAAGTTCGTTCTCTACTCTTAAATACCTTTCATTTGATACCCATATAGCCGAAAGCGTTGAAAGCGTTGAAAGTGTCCTCTTGGGGAGGGGGACCCCCGAAAATTAATAGTGAAATTTGTGTACCAAATCCGTACTGTACTCTTAAATACCTTTCATTTGATACCCATATTATCAAAATCGGTACATATGTCCGCTCGTGTGAGTTCTGGGATGGGGCGTCCCCCTGGATTGTTTGATCCCAAAATTTTTTAACAACATCTTTTTTTTGGCGTGCCATAAGGTGGCATACAAAATTTCGGTGCACGCATCTCCGAGATATGGCGTTTTTGAAAATTGGGGTATAGGGGAGGGTACGCTCCCAATCCACCCCCGGCTATGTTCCTGGCCCCCATATAATCCGATCTCCAGATTTTATTTCTTGAGGCCCTGGAAGTCGCAATTTTTGTCCGATTTGGCTGAAATTTTGCACGTAGTGTTCTGCTATGACTTTCAACAACTGTGCCGAGTACGGTCCAAATCGGTTTATAACGTATATAAGCTCCCATGTATATAGCACCGGTCTCTCGATTTGACTTCTTGTCTTCTGTTATGACTTTCAACAGCGGTATAAATCGGTCTATAATCTAATATGGCTCCCATATAAACCCTTCTTCCGATTTGACTTCTTGAGTCCTTACAAGCCGCAATTTTTTTCCGATTTGGCTGAAATTGTGCAAGCGGTGTTCTGTTACGACTTCCAACAACAGTATCAAGTACGGTCCTAATCTGCCTATAACCTGATATAGCTCCCATGTATACCAGTCTCTCGATCATTCTTGTTCGCTTCCTAGAAGCTTTAATTCTTGCTGATTTGACAGAAATTTGGTATATACAATAGAATAAAATTATGCCCTACAACTTAATTTATTTTGTATAAATTTTTAGCAGAATCCATGGTGGTAGGTTCCAAAGATTCGGCTCGACCGCACTTAGCACACTTTTACCTGTTTCAATTAAGGATTACTGTACTTACGCTATAACTCACGTTATAATATACTTCAAACCGTCGTACAAATGCCCTCAATAGCCATCAAACCACTTTCGTCAGTTCAAGGCATATTCTTACCTCGTCTTGCATTTGCCGGACTTCGAATTGAAAAGTGAATTACCTTAATTTAAAAATGTGAACATACATTTGTAAACATTTCAAATGCCTTAACAAAATCTTATTAAAAAGTAATTGTTCAATTACTATGGAGTAAGCTCGAATAGAAAATTAAGTAATGGAAATTGTGGTTACATTGAGGCCTTGGGTCGAGAGGTCGTAGGTGACAGATATGACTTTTTGGTGGTTTGTTTGTTGGTTGGAGTGTTCATTGAATTGTAAAATTCTATGATTAACTTTGCTAATCTTTAGCTATGTGGTTTCTACGTTTTAGGGTAGTGTACAAAATTTTTTAACCTCCGTCATAAAATGGGGGTAGACTAACATTGTCATTCCGTTTGTAATTCATCGAAATATTGATGTGAGACCCATCCAGGTATATTTATATATATATATATTTGTTTGTCGTTACATTTTAAGTCTATTTAGCTATGTACGTGCATCATCCGTCCGTCCATCTGTCTGTCGAAAGCACAATAACATTCGAAGGAGTAAAGCTTGTTGCTTGAAATTTTGCACCATCACTTATTTTAGTGCAAATCGCTTGGGTTTTAACTTGACCGAATCAGTCTATATTTAGATAAAGCAGCCATGTAAACCGATCTCCCGATTTGACCTCTTGAGCCTTTAGAGAGCAATTATTATCCGATTTGGCTGAATTTTTGTATTATGAGGCACAGTAGGCCAAACGGCGCAAAAATTGGAAATGAAGCCACAAATTTTACCTGCTGATCAGAGCGGCAAAAAATGTTTTAAAGGAGGATATGTGGTTCAGTCTATATGGGTCTATATCTTTAATACTGGGCGAGTTACAGGGTGTCAAAGTTTACCACTTTTCCAACTTTCAAGCGGCTATTACTTTTGATCTACTGAACCGATTTGCATGTTTTAGGAATCTGGAGAAAGACGAGAAAAAACACATTGATAAGCATACTAACAAATGCCCGGTCGCTTTGCTGCCCACGATAGTACACTCAATACCAAGATGTAACTGTATCGCAATTTTAAGATTTTAAGCTTAATCCGTAAAGAAAGTAAAATTTTGTAAGTTTTAGTGTGTAGGTGAGGAAAGGGTCTATTATACAGATAGTTTTGCCACGAGGCCCCTCCACCCCTATTTCACTTTCCCCATCTCGCGAAATGTGGGGATTCTGTATACAAAATATGCCGCCATGTAAATGAATAAACAAATAGACCACCCACCCAGACTGGCTGTTGGATGCATTATTAATTAATCTGTATTAGGACATAATGAGTATGTATATTTGTATGTATTTGTGGTATTTTTGCGATCATTGAATTCTCTTTCAAGGGCAGAAGTGGTCCCAAGCTAGATGTGTCTATGCTGGCTGTGTATTTTTGGATTGGATGTTTATTTGTTTAATTTGTGGAATATTTTGCGACCATTGAATTGTCTTCCAAGGGCATCTCCAATGATTCCAGCATGGATGCGACCATTGAATTGTCCTTGAAGTGGCATTTACCATTGTTCCTGCATGGAAGACTGGGTCGTTGGGACCCTCTACCCTCCACCATGGATCGCATTTGTCTAGTTCTTTTCCAGGGCCTAACTTTGAATACCCACCACCTCGGGTATATATGTAAATCACCTATCGTCAAAATCCGCTGAAAAATGCATACCTCATGCCCCATAGCAGCTATTTCGAAATATGATCCGATTTGGACCAAATACTAATAAGCACAAGTCATTGTTCAATTGTGTATAACAAAATATTGGTCTTTTAAGTAGCTATATCTAAAAAAAAACCGATCTGAACGATATACGATACAGATGTCGAAAAGCCTAACTTAAGTCACTGGATTATGAATGCGCCAAAACCTTAAATCGAGAGATCGGTCAATGCGGCAGCTATATCCAATTATGGACCAATCTGGGCCAAATTGACGAAGGATGTCGAAGGGCCTAAAAAACTCACTGTCCCAAATTTTGGCGACATCGGACAATAAATGCGCCATTTATGGGCCCAAACCCTTAAATCGAGAGATCGGTCTATATGACAATAATATCCAAATCTGGGCCGATCTGGGCCAAATTGAAGAAAAATGTCCAGGGGCCTAACATAAAACGCTGTCCCAAATTTCAGCAAAACCGGATAATAAATGTGGCTTTTACGGGCCTAAGACCCTAAATCGGCTGATCGGTCTATATGGGGGCTACATCAAGATATAGTCCGATCAAAAAAAAAGAATCCGTGCAAAGTGTCAGCTCAATATCTTTATTTTTAAAAACTGTAGCGTGATTTCGACAGACAGTCGGATAGACGGACGGGCATGGCTAGGTCGTCTTACATTTTTACGCCGATCAAGAATATATATACTTTATAGGGTCGGAAATGTATATTTCGATGTGTTGCAAACGGAATGACAAAATGAATATACCCCCATCCTTCGGTGGTGGGTATAAAAATTGCTGTGGTATTGGAGCTATATCAACTTATGGTCCGATTGTCAGGACCATAATTGAATTGAATGTTGAAGACCATAGTAGAAGTCGTTGTGTAAAATTTCAGCTAATTCGAATGAAAATTGCGCCCTTTAGGGCCTCAAGAAGTAAAATAGGTAGATAGGTTTATATGGGAGCTGTATCAGGCTATACACCGATTTAGACCATAATTGACACGTTGCAGGTCATGAGACATGTCGTTGTACAAAATTTTAGCCAAATCGGATAATAATTGCGACCTCTAGAGGCTCAAGAATTAAAGATCCCAGATCGGTTTATATGGCAGCTATATCAGGTTATGAACCAATTGAAACCATATTTGGCACAACTGTTGGAAGTCATAACAAAACACTTCTTGCAAAATTTCAGCTAAATCGGATAAGAATTGCGCTCTCTAGTGGCTCAAGAAGTGTAGATTCAAGATCGGTTTATATGGCACAACTGTTGGAAGTCATAGCAAAACACTTCTTGCAAAATTTCAGCCAAATCGGATAGGAATTGCGCCTTCTAGAGGCTCAAGAAGTCAAGATACCAGATCGGTTTATATGGCAGCTATATCAGGTTATGAACCAATTGAAACCATATTTGGCACAACTGTTGGAAGTCATAACAAAACACTTCTTGCAAAATTTCAGCTAAATCGGATAAGAATTGCGCTCTCTAGTGGCTCAAGAAGTGTAGATTCAAGATCGGTTTATATGGCAGCTATATCAGGTTACGGACCGATTTGTACCATAGTTAGCACGGATATTGGAAGTCATAACAAAACACCTCATGAAAAATTTCAGCCAAATCGGATAAGAATTGCGCTCTCTAGTGGCTCAAGACGTCTAGATTCAAGATCGGTTTATATGGAAGCTATATCAGGTTATGGGCCCATTTAAACCACACTAAGCACAGTTATTAGAAATCACAACAAAACACCTCATGCAAAATTTCAGCGAAATCGGGTGAGAATTGCGCCCTCTTGTGACTCAAGAAGTCAAGATCCAAGATCGATTTATATGTCAGTTATATGAAAACATAGACCGATATGGCCCATTTACAATTCCAGCCGACCTACTCTAATAAGAGGTATTCGTGCAAAATTTCAAGCGGCTAGCTTTACTCTTCAAAAGATAGCGTACTTTTGACAAACGGACGGACATGGCTAGATCGACTTAAAATTTCATGACGATCAAGAATATATATATTTTATGGGGTCCCAGAGGAATATTTCGAGGAGTTACAATTAGAATGACGAATAAAGTATACCCCCATCCTATGGTGGAGGGTATAACAAGTAAAAGCGTGCTAAGTTCAACCGAGCCGGATTTTGGATACCCTCCACCATGTATTCCGCTAAAAAATTACCCTTATTAAATGAGTTTGTATTTGAATTATTTTGGTCTCAAGAAGTCATATTGGGCTATCGGTACTTAGGGAGCCTATATCACCATATTCATCGATTCGGATAAAACTGTCACTGTCACTGATGTTGTAAGTCATAAGATAGGGGGTTGGGCCAAATTTCTGCCAAATCAGGTGAAAATAAAGGCTTCTTAGTGCTGAAGAAGTCAAATCAGGGGATCGTTTTTTATGGGAGCAATATCTGTTTATGGACCGATTCAGATCATGAATATTGAAAGTTATAACTTACATCTATGTTCCAAATTTCAGCGAAATCGGACAAAAATTGCGGCTTCCAAGGTCAAATCGTAGGATCGATTTATATGGGGACAATATCCAAAACTGAACCGATATAGCCCATTTGCAATTACGACCTACATTAATAAGAAGTAGCTGTGCAAAATTTCAAGCGGCTAGCTTTATTCGTTCTACCAATATCGTGATTTCGACAAACGGACGGACGGATATGGCTTATTAGACTCCATATGTCGAGACGATCCAGAATATATATACTTTATGAGGGCGCAGCTCAATATTTCGAGGTGTTAGAAACGGAATGACTACACTAGTATACCCCCATTCTATGGTGATAGGTATAAAATATGGGAAACAAAGGAAAATATATAAACATAAAGAGAAAATAATTGTATTGTGTTTTATAGGGAATCTGAGGCTATCGGTTAGGTAGATCTGTTTAAAATTAAACAAGTAAAAGCGGGCTCATTTCTGCCGGGCGAGTCCATGGATTCTGCTAAAAATTTATAAAATAAATTTTGTTGAAGGGCATAATTTTATTCTACATACCAAACTTCTGTCAAACCAGCAAAAATGTATACTTCTAGGAACCGAACAAGGATGATCGAGCGACCGGTTTACATGGGAGCTATACCAGGTTATAGACTGATTTGGACCGGATTTGGCACAGTTTTTGGAAGTCGTAACAGAACACTGAATGCAAAAATTCGGCCAAATCGGATGAAAATTAAGGCTTCCGGGGCTCAAGATGTCAAATCAGGAGATCGGTTTATATGGGAGCTATATCATGTTATTGACCGATTTGATCCGGTTTATATGGAAGATATATCAGTTTATAGACCGATTCGGACCGTACTTAGGACAGTTATTGAAAGTCTTAATAGGACACTTCATGCAAAATTTCAGCCAAATCGGACAAAAAATAGCGGCTTCGAAGGACTCAAGAAGTCAAATCGGTAGATTGCACAGTAGGCCAAATGGCAAAAAATTGGAAATAAGTGTACAACTTTTTATCTGTTGATCTTAGGGAGGGAGGATATAAGGTTTTAGGGAAGAACTGCCGTGGGTCTAAGTTTAAAATACAGAGTGAGATACAACGGAGTGTCAAAATTGACCACATTTGATTTCTCCAACCTTCTGGGGGCCATAACTTTTGATCTGCTGAATCGATTTGCATGATTTAGTACTCTACAGAAAGAGCTTGAAGATATCTAAAAAATACGCATAATGTGCCATGCCATCGTTTACTGTTAACGATGTATGAGTTGTTTAAATTTAATATATCAAAATTTTGACTTGGTTTTTTTCAGTGTTTTTTTAATAACTCCGTCAATTTTTAAGCTATAAACTTCAAATTTAACACAATTTCTGCCAGAATATGTGTGCACAAAATAAAAATCATATCAATATCTTTAAAATGGCATCGTTTTCAATATGAAAAATATTTTTTTTGTCAAAAATTTGCAAAATTTTTCAAAAAAAGGATACTCCCATTTCCTTTAAGTTTTCGCAAACTTTAGCCATGAAAGCATTATCATTTCTTTCCATTTTCACAGAGTGGAGGTGTAAGGAAAATTTTTAAGAGCTAATTTGACTCATTTCGACATGGAACCACCCTGTTATTCTAAGACCAATATGGCCAAATTTTCTACTACATTTCAAAAGTTTCACACTGGCAAAAAAGTTAACCCCCGTAGAACTTTTTCGAGCTTAATATAAAGCTTGAAATGTTTTCAATATTTTAAGGTATGTCTTGCCATATAGCCATAAATGAGGTCATGGCAGCCAAAATACAAAAAATATAGTGCTATATTCACTCTAAAAAACAAATACTACGTCATATTTAATTCCACATTTGTGTGCGAAAGAAAGAATCATGAAAATATCTCTATCCTGTCCGATTTTATGCAACCATCATCATTAGCAATGAATACCGACCGCCTTGTTTACGCAATATATCTTATTTTAATGGAAATTTTCATACCTTTCCAACGATGTATAAAACATTCCTCAACTCAAATTCTATCTACCTAAACTTAAACTCAATGTAAAAATCTTTATATGTAAAATGGAACCTTATATGAGGCCTACACCAAAACATTCATCGATTTGCCCGAGGTTTGCATTACAAATGTGTAAGACAAAAGTTAAACAAGTAAAAGCGTGCTAAGTTCGGCCGGGCCGAATCTTATATACCCTCCACCATGGATCGCATTTGTCGAGTTCTTTTCCCGGCATCTCTTCTTAGGCAAAATAGGATATAAGAAAAGAGTTGCTCTGTTGAAACGATATCAAGATATGGTCCCGTTCGGACCACAATTAAATTATATGTTGGAGACCTGTGTAAAATTTCAGCCAATTCGTATAAGAATTGCGCCCATTGGGGCTCACGAAGTAAAATAGAGAGAACGATTTATATGAGATCTGTATCGGGCTATAGACCGATTCAGACCATAATAAACACGTTTGTTGATGGTCATGAGAGGATCCGTCGTACAAAAATTCAGGCATATTGGATAATAATTGCGACCTCTAGGGGTCAAGAAGTCAAGATCCCAGATCGGTTTATATGGCAGCTATATCAGGTCATGAATCGATTTGAACCTTATTTAACACAGTTGTTGAAAGTAAAAATAAAATACGTCACGACCCAAGATCGGTTTATATGGCAGCTATATCAGGTTATGGACCGATTTGAACCATACTTGGCGCAGTTGTGGATATCATAACAAAACACGTCGTGCAAAATTTCATTCTGATCGGATAAGAATTGCGCACGCTAGAGGCTCAAGAAGTCAAGACCCAAAATCGGTTTATATGTCAGCTATATCAGGTTATGGACCGATTTGAACCATACTTGGCACACTTGTTGGATATCATAACAAAACACGTCGTGCAAAATTTCATTCTGATCGGATAAGAATTGCGCACGCTAGAGGCTCAAGAAGTCAAGACCCAAGATCGGTTTATATGGCAGCTATATCAGGTTATGGACCGATTTGAACCATACTTGGCACAGTTGTTGGATATCATAGCAAAACACGTCGAGCAAAATTTCATTCCAATCGGATAAGAAATGCGCACTCTAGAGGCTCAAGAAGTCAAGACCCAAGATCGGTTTATATGTCAGCTATATCAAAACATGGACCGATATGGCCCATTTACAATACCAACCGACCTACACTAATAAGAAGTATTTGTGCAAAATTTCAAGCGTCTAGCTTTACTCCTTTGGAAGTTAGCGTGCTTTCGACAGACAGACGGACGGACGGAAGGACAGACGGACGGACATGGCTAGATCGACATAAAATTTCACGACGATCAAGAATATATATACTTTATGGGGTCTCAGACGAATATTTCGAGTAGTTACAAACAGAATGACGAAATTAGTATACCCCCCATCTTATGGTGGAGGGTATAAAAAAAATTGGAATTAAAATATGTGTTTTATACCTGTAAAATATATTTGTGTTTAGATTTGATGCAGACAAATGTTACCTGTTTCGCAATGTCATTTTCATACGCTTCACCATAGGATGGGGGTACACTTATTTCGTAATTCTGTTTGTAACTCCTCGAAATACTCGTCAAAGAGCCCACAAAGTATATATATATTTTTGATGGTCATGACATTCCACGATATAGCCACGTCCGTCCGTCTGTCCGTCGAAAGCACGCCAGCTTTCGAAGGATTAAATCTAGCCGCTTGAAATTTTGCACAAATACTTCTTATAAGTGTAGGTTGGGATTGCAAATGGGTTATACTGGGCACATTTTTATATCATATCTAGTTGCCATATAAACCTATCTTGGATCTAGACTTCTTGAGCCAATTCCTATCCGATTTTGGTGAAATGAAATTTTGAATGAGGTGTTTTGTTATGACTTTCAACAACTGTGCCAAATATGGTTCAAATCGGTCCATAACCTGATATAGCTGCCTTATAAATCGATGTGGGATCTTGATTTCTTGAGCCTCTAGAGGGCGTTATTATTATCCGATTTGGATGAAATTTTGTACGACAGCTTCTCCCATGACCTCAAATATGGTCTGAATGGGTCTTTATCCCGATACAGCTCCCCTATAAACCGATCTCATTATTATACCCTCCACCATAAGATAATTTCGTCATTCTGTTTGTAACTACTCGAAATATTCGTCTGAGACCCATAAAGTATATATATTCTTGATCGTCGTGACATTTTATGTCGATCTAGCCATGTCCGTCCGTCTGTCCGTCTGTCCGTCCATCCGTCTGTCTGTCGAAAGCACGCTAACTTCCGAAGGAGTAAAGCTAGCCGCTTGAAATTTTGCAAAAATACTTCTTATTAGTGTAGAACGGTTGGTATTGTAAATGGGCCATATCGGTCCATGTTTTGATATAGCTGTCATATAAACCGATCTTGGGTCTTGACTACTTGAGCCTCTAGAGTGTGCAATTCTAATCCGATTGGAATGAAATTTTGCACGACGTGTTTTGTTATGATATCCAACAACTGTGCCAAGTATAGTTCAAATCGGTCCATAACCTGATATAGCTGCCATATAAACCGACCTTGGGTCTTGACTTCTTGAGCCTCTAGAGTGTGCAATTCTAATCCGATTGGAATGAAATTTTGCACGACGTGTTTTGTTATAATATCCAACTGTGCCAAGTATGGTTCAAATCGGTTCATAACCTGATATAGCTGTCATATAAACCGATCTGGGATCTTGACTTCTTGAGGCTGTAGAGGTCGCAATTATTATCCGATTTGCCTGAAATTTTGTACGACGGATTCTCTCATGACCGTCAACATACGTGTTTATTATGGTCTGAATCGGTCTATAGCCCGATACATCTCCCATATAAATCGATCTCTCTATTTTACTTCTTGATCCCCCAAAGGGGCGAATTGGCTGACATTTTACACAGGTCTCCAACATATAATTTAATTGTGGTCCAAACCGGACCATATTTTGATATCGCTCTAATAGCAGAGCAAATCTTCTCTTATATCCTTTTTTGCCTAAGAAGAGATGCCGGGAAAAGAACTCGACAAATACGATCCCTGTTGGAGGGTATATAAGATTCGGCCCGGCCCGTATTCGGAACTTAGAACGCTTTTACTTGTTTTACTTCTTGAGCCTCTATCAGACGCAATTCTTACTCGATTTTGCTTTTCTGTATTGTACTCATGCAGACGTGTTTTTATTTCACTCCCCAAAGAAAAAGAAAATATATACATCCGTATCTCGGAATAGGTACTAACTATTACAAAAAAAAATTTAGAACATTTTGGAGTAGGCTAGAAATGAACTCCAAAGACTAAACGTGTTGCGTGCTATCCTTCCGTCCTATAGGTGAGGGTGCCTTGGCACCTGTAGTCGAGCGTAATGCTTCAAGCGCACAACTAGTCGTCTCACTAATTAATGAGGAAGATACGGATAAACATGGGGGATGCACAATTCGTCCCCAGCCTTTAAATAAAGGTGGTGTTTCTGACTTGGATTCAAACAGCGACTGTGTCAATGAAAGAGTCATCGCAGCTGAATCGAGAGATGAGGGCATCGGGATGACAGCAGAAGTGAGCGATGGCTTTGCTAAGCTCACAAGCAAACCCAGAAAGCGATCCGGTGCGCGACGAAGGAGAAAGAGGAGTATGTACCGGCAGCGTAATAGGGCGAAAGCTCCGGATGCTGGAAGGGATAGAACTGAAGAGCATAACTCTGCTAAAATACCGAAGAAGAAAAAGTGCTCCCCACTTTCAAAAACTCTGGGAAAACCAAGCCAGCCATCCCACAATGGAGACTCCTGACAGTGTCCTGCGGAGGTAGACAAAGTTGGAACAGGAACGAAGGAAGTGTGCACAGCCCCTGAGTCTTTATGGAGGACCGTGACTTCCAAAAGGAAGCCACAGCCATCACGGAAGGAGAATGTGGTCGCTGAGAATGGTAAGGCACAGCTCCTTTACGCCAGAGTGACAAGGAAGCACAACAGAGATGAGCTGACTTATGCAGTCATCAATATCGGCTATGCATCTGGTAGGATTCCACCAGATAATCGGTCCCAAGTGGAGGATCTGGTTAACGATCGGATTTTTGAACATGTGTGGAACTCTGTAGAGGGTCCGCCCATACAAATGAAGAGCTGCGAGTTTAGAGGGGATATCTTTACGCTGCGTTTTGCATCGGCGGAATATTGATATCGTCAAACAGCTCGTCAGAGCTATTCACGCTGGGAGAGCGTAAAGCTCGACCTGGTGAGAAAGATGGACATCCCCCAGCTCACAAAGGCGACGGTCTTCATCAAGGGATGGGACAGTAAATTTGCGACGGAACGCACGTTCGGATTCTTGGGCAAGAAAATGAAGGTTTGGTCGCAGAGAAGTGGGAGGGTGGAGAAGGAACTCTGTTTGTGGCTGGCATTGATCAAGTCTCCGTGATGAGTTTGATTAGGACTAAAGGCATGGTGCACTACGGGAGCAAAGCTGTCTTTTTCAAGATTAGGAAGACTAGGATAGGCAGAAACTTTCATTCTGCAACATCAGGCCGTGCAGTGGCAGGTGACTCAACACCGCCCAACAAACAGCGGCCGACAACGAGACAACTACGGCATCTCTCAATATTGGAAAGACTAGCACAAGCAAAGATCCTAATACTGATATATCAGGCATTGCAGTGGCGAGAGACCCAACATAGCCTAACAAACAGGAACCCGACGACGGACCCATCACCGACTTAAAGATTCGGAATACTGGGATAGGTAAAGATCCTAATATTGAAACATTAGGCAACGCAGCGACAGGAGACTCAATGCAACCCAAAGAACAGGGAGCCGATGATGGTACCATCACCTACTCCCATGAAGCCCATTTACTTAGGATTTGGAAGGCTAAGATAGGCAAAGATCCTAGTATTGAAACACCAGGCAGTACAGGGAATAGAACCTCAATACAGCTTAACGAACGAACAGGGACCCGATGATGGAACCATTACCGAAGACTAGACTGGGCAAAGAACCTAAAACGATCACATCAGGTAGTACAGTGACAGGAAAGTCAATACCGTGTAAATAACAGGGAGATCACGATGAGATCATCACCTACTCTCAAAATGTCATTTACTGGAGGACCAATGATTGAATAAATCCAGATAAACCTCCACCGGAGCGAGACTGCTACACACGGTCTGATGGAGAAAATCAGCAAGGGGAAGATTCATATTGCCTTAATTCAGGAGCCATGAACGACCAGCAACAAAGTCTCTGGACTAAACCATATCAACTACCAATGATTCTATGCTATCACTGGTACTCGGCCGAGGACCTGTGTTATTTGTCATAGAAATTTGAATTATATATTTTCCCCACAGTTGTCAGGTTGGAAGCTACAGTGGTGAGACAGGGAGACGGTGGAGCATACCTGGCATCACTTGATCGTCGGAGCTGCAACGGCTGGTGAGGAAAGCAAAACAGACAGGAAACGAGGTACTAATAGGGTGCGATGCGAACTCTCACCACATTTCGTGGGGTAGTACCAACACTAATAAGCGGGGCCAAGCCCTGGCAGAGTTCTTGAATACTAATGACTAATAACACTTAATATTGGTAACACCGCTACCTTTGTTAATAGGATAAGGGAGGAGGCATTAGATGTGACGATATATTCCGAAAATCTAATCGATGAGGTTCAGGATTGGAGGGCCTCCATTGAACTTTCTTTCTCCGACGATAACTACATTAGGTTTAGAATAGCACGGTCAGAGCCGAATACGATAAGTTTCCGGAATAAGTTGAAAACCAACTGGACAAAATTCGGAAGGATACTCAGAAGAAGACCTGGATAAGATAATTTAGATTGTCCAACCATAGAAGACTTTGACGATAATGTCAACAGGATTACAACTACACTGGTGGGTTTCTTCGAAGATAGTTGTTCTCTTCGGGAAATCAGCCCAAGAAAAACCCAGGATGACCGGGGAGATTCGCAATATTGGGAAAGAGGTCCGCAGACTTTTTAACAAAGCACGTCGTAAAAAAGCGGAAGTTTATTGCGATGTGTATTACACTCGGCTCAAAGAATACAATAAGATTACCAGAGCTTCAAACCGTGTCTGCTGGAAGCTTTTCTGCGAACAGGTCGGTAGCGTTAATGACGCCGCCAAGGTAAAAAAGTTTCTCTCAAAAACCCATGTCCAAACTGAAAATTTAGTAGACGACAAGGGAGTGAGAGCAGAGACAACGGAGGACATGTTGAGGCTTTTGACGAAAACCCATTTTCCAACATGATAACGAGTAGGTCATCCAGCGAGCTGCTCTAATACAAACAGCATGCCTATGCCAAAGGAAGGTCGGTGGAGACTGCCCTGCTAGAGGTTATGCATAAAATAGAAGAATCCTTCAATGCCAAAACGTACACACTGGCGGTATGCATTGACATCGAGGAAGCTTTTAACAATATGCGGACCGAAACATTGATCCAATCCTTAGACCAGTAACGGGCGGACCCGGTCCTTAGAGACTGGATGAACCATATGCTAAGGAACAGCTAGAAAAATTGCGGGTCACATACCATAAATATAAGGGAGAAAGTGGCAAATAGCTCACAGATGTTGGGCACTATGTAGACGGGCCGTAGGCTCGAAATGGGGCTTGAATCCGATGATAGTCCACTAGCTCTACAGGAGCGTGATAAGACCAATATTTACAGTAGTTTGGTGGACTGCTATGGAGAAAAAGTGCAACATAAGGACCATACAACAGGTTCAGAGAACATGTTGTCTTGGCATGGGCGGAGCGATGAGGACCACTCGAGACTATTCTAGATATCCGACCCATTGACATATAGATTATGTGTGAGGCAGCCACTGTGGCTATGAGAATTATGAGAATGTGTGGCACTGCTGCCATCGGCACAGTCTTGGAGTGACGGAACCCTAGTATTGCCATCTGAAAGATCATGTTACACGGATGGACCAAAGCTAGAGGACAGAGTGGGCCTAGGGGTTTACGTTGAGAACCCAGGGACTGAGATCTGTTTTGGACTACCTGACCATAATAGGTCCAGCGGGCGAAGATCCGGGCGATCACGGAATGCGTGAAGTGTAGTGGTGCTAGCGCGAGGACGTCAAGTGTGAACATCTTTACCAACAGCAAAATTGCTATTAGGTCAATAACAACCAGGGCGGTAAGGTCACGAACAATCTTAGAGTGTAAGAAGGAGATTAACGCCTTTTCTGAGGATGGGAAATCCGCATTGTTTGGGTGCCGGGCCATAACGGAGTAAAGGGAAATGAAAGGGCAGACGATTTGGCGGTGAAGGCCAGAGGACTGCCGTCAATAAACTTGGTTAGCCCGAAGCCATTCGGGTCGACGTAGTCAGAGTTAAGGGCGTGGGCGACGAATGCGCATGCAACATTGTGGTACAGCGAAACGGTCGGTAGGACGCCGAAAATCCTATGGGGGGATCCAGATCGTTAGAAGACGAGGCTATTACTGAAAGGAAGCAAGAAGGAAGTCAGTATAGCTATTGGTATCATAACGGGACACATGGGACTACGAGCTCACTTATGTTAAATCGGTGCGGCAAGTGATAGCATGTGTAGGGCATGCGGGGATGATAATGAGGCATTGGAGCATTTCGAGTTAAGAAATGTTTTATTCATCGTTGGGAAGGAATGAAAATATCCTCTAAAATAAGGTATATGGCGTAAATAAGGCGGTTGGTTTTCATTGCTAGTTATGGCGACAACAAAAAAAATTGGAATATTCGGCTTTTTTAAAAATTAACTTTTATAATGCCGGTTACAAAAAATCAGACAGAATAGAGATATTTTCATGAAGTTTCTCATGCACACATGTTTAATTAAATGTGATGTAGTACTTGTTTTTTAACGGTGAATATAGCACTTCTTGAAAATCGAAATTTTTTTATTTTTTGGTTGCCATTTGGTTACTCATTTATGGCTAGAATATGGCGAGATATACCCTAAATTGTTGGAAACATTTTAAGCTTTAATTAAAACCCAAAAAAAAATTTAAAAATCCCTGTGGAACTTTTTTGCCAATGTAAAACTTTTGAAATTTAGTAAAAAATTTGGCCATATTAGTTTTATGTTAACGGGGTGTTTTGATATCCAAATGAGTCATATTAGCACTTAAATTTTTTCCTAACACCTCCACTTTGTGAAAATGGAAAGAAATGATAATGCTTTCATGGCCAAGGTTTGCGAAAACTTGAATGAAATGAAAAAAACCTTTGTTAAAAAATTTAGCAAATTTTTGAAAACAAACAAATTTTCATATTGAAAACGATGCCCTTTTTTAAACCGCTAAAGGTGTCGACATGATTGTGTGAATTTATGCCACCATACATATAATGGCACTAATTGAATGACCATTAAATCTGCGTTAACAAACGAAAAAGCTATTGCCCTCATGTTGCAACTTGGACTTAGCCGAGATTCTTATATGACACTGAGGAAAGCATTGACAACCAAAGGTGTTAACGGTTTACCTTCATATAGTGATTTGCAACAAACGAAAGAAAACATTCTACCAGCACCTATAATGGTTTCAAGTTATAAAGCGAATGTTGGTCTCTCGACTCTGCTTGAAAACACTGCAACAAGGATTATTTCAACACTTTCAACACAAAAACTAACAAGTAAAAGCGTGCTAAGTTCGGCCGGGCCGAATCTTTTATACCCTCCACCATGGAGCGCAGTTGTCGAGTTCTTTTCCCGACATCTCTTCTTAGGCAAAAAGTGATATAAGAAATGATTTGCTCTGCTATTAGAGCGATATCAAGATATGGTCCGGTTTGGACCACAATTAAATTATATGTTGGAGGCCTGTGTAAAATGTCAGCCAATTCGAGTAAGAATTGCGCCCTTTGGGGGCTCAAGAAGTAAAATAGAGAGATCGATTTATATGGGAGCTGTATGGGGCTATAAACAGATTTAGACCATAATCAACACGTATGTTGATGGTCAAGAGAGGATCCATCGTACAAAATTTCAGGCAAATCGGATAATAATTGCGACTTCAAGAGGCTCAAGAAGTCAAGATCCCAGATCGGTTTACATGGCAGCTATATCAGGTTATGAACCGATTTAAACCTTATTTGACACAGTGGTTGAAAGAAAAAATAAAAAATAAAAAAGTCATGCAAAATTTCAGCCAAATCAGGTAGGAATTGCGTCCTCTAGAAGCTCAAGAAGTCAAGTCCCCAAATCTGTTTATATGACAGCTATATCAGTTTATGAGCCGATTTGAACCATTTTTGGCACACTTGTTGGATATCATAAAACAAGTAAAAGCGTGCTAAGTTCGGCCGGGCCGAATCTTTTATACCCTCCACCATGGAGCGCAGTTGTCGAGTTCTTTTCCCGACATCTCTTCTTAGGCAAAAAGTGATATAAGAAATGATTTGCTCTGCTATTAGAGCGATATCAAGATATGGTCCGGTTTGGACCACAATTAAATTATATGTTGGAGGCCTGTGTAAAATGTCAGCCAATTCGAGTAAGAATTGCGCCCTTTGGGGGCTCAAGAAGTAAAATAGAGAGATCGATTTATATGGGAGCTGTATGGGGCTATAAACAGATTTAGACCATAATCAACACGTATGTTGATGGTCAAGAGAGGATCCATCGTACAAAATTTCAGGCAAATCGGATAATAATTGCGACTTCAAGAGGCTCAAGAAGTCAAGATCCCAGATCGGTTTACATGGCAGCTATATCAGGTTATGAACCGATTTAAACCTTATTTGACGCAGTGGTTGAAAGAAAAAATAAAAAATAAAAAAGTCATGCAAAATTTCAGCCAAATCAGGTAGGAATTGCGTCCTCTAGAAGCTCAAGAAGTTAAGTCCCCAAATCTGTTTATATGACAGCTATATCAGTTTATGAGCCGATTTGAACCATTTTTGGCACACTTGTTGGATATCATAAAAAAAACATGTCGTGCAAAATTTCATTCCAATCTGATAAGAATTGCGCACTTTAGAGGCTTAAGAAGTCAAGACCCAAGATCGGTTTATATGGCAGCTATATCAGGTTATGGACCGATTAGGACCATACTTGGCACAGTTGTTGAATATCATAACAAAACACGTCGTGCAAAATTTCATTGTAATCGGATAAGAATTGCGCACTCTAGAGGCTTAAGAAGTCAAGACCCAAGATCGGTTTATATGGCAGCTATATCAGGTTATGGACCGATTAGGACCATACTTGGCACAGTTGTTGAATATCATAACAAAACACGTCGTGCAAGATTTCATTCCAATCGGATAAGAATTGCGCACTCTAGAGGCTCAAGAATTCAAGACCCAAGATCGGTTTATATGCCAGCTATATCAGATTATGGACCGATTTGAGCCATATTTAGCACAGTTGTTGAATATCATAACAAAACACGTCGTGCAAAATTTCATTCTGATCGGATAAGAATTGCGCACGCTAGAGGCTCAAGAAGTCAAGACCCAAGATCGGTTTATATGGCAGCTATATCAGATTATGAACCGATTTGAACCATACTTGGCACAGTTGTTGGACATCATAACAAAACACGTCGTGCAAAATTTCGTGCTAATCGGATAAGAATTGCGCACTCTAGAGGTTCAAGAAGTCAAGACCCAAGATCGGTTTATATGGCAGCTATATCTAAACATGGACCGATATGGCCCATTTACAATACCAACCGACCTACACTAATAAGAAGTATTTGTGCAAAATTTCAAGCGGCTAGCTTTACTCCTTCGGAAGTTAGCGTGCTTTCGACAGACAGACGGACGGACGGACGGACGGACGGACGGACGGACGGACGGACGGACGGACGGACAGACGGACGGACATGGCTAGATCGACATAAAATTTCACGACGATCAAGAATATATATACTTTATGGGGTCTCAGACGAATATTTCGAGTAGTTACAAACAGAATGACGAAATTAGTATACCCCCCATCTTATGGTGGAGGGTATAAAAAAAATTGGAATTAAAATATGTGTTTTATACCTGTAAAATATATTTGTGTTTAGATTTGATGCAGACAAATGTTACCTGTTTCGCAATGTCATTTTCATACGCTTCACCATAGGATGGGGGTACACTTATTTCGTAATTCTGTTTGTAACTCCTCGAAATACTCGTCAAAGAGCCCACAAAGTATATATATATTTTTGATGGTCATGACATTCCACGATATAGCCACGTCCGTCCGTCTGTCCGTCGAAAGCACGCCAGCTTTCGAAGGATTAAATCTAGCCGCTTGAAATTTTGCACAAATACTTCTTATAAGTGTAGGTTGGGATTGCAAATGGGTTATACTGGGCACATTTTTATATCATATCTAGTTGCCATATAAACCTATCTTGGATCTAGACTTCTTGAGCCAATTCCTATCCGATTTTGGTGAAATGAAATTTTGAATGAGGTGTTTTGTTATGACTTTCAACAACTGTGCCAAATATGGTTCAAATCGGTCCATAACCTGATATAGCTGCCTTATAAATCGATGTGGGATCTTGATTTCTTGAGCCTCTAGAGGGCGTTATTATTATCCGATTTGGATGAAATTTTGTACGACAGCTTCTCCCATGACCTCAAATATGGTCTGAATGGGTCTTTATCCCGATACAGCTCCCCTATAAACCGATCTCATTATTATACCCTCCACCATAAGATAATTTCGTCATTCTGTTTGTAACTACTCGAAATATTCGTCTGAGACCCATAAAGTATATATATTCTTGATCGTCGTGACATTTTATGTCGATCTAGCCATGTCCGTCCGTCTGTCCGTCTGTCCGTCCATCCGTCTGTCTGTCGAAAGCACGCTAACTTCCGAAGGAGTAAAGCTAGCCGCTTGAAATTTTGCAAAAATACTTCTTATTAGTGTAGAACGGTTGGTATTGTAAATGGGCCATATCGGTCCATGTTTTGATATAGCTGTCATATAAACCGATCTTGGGTCTTGACTACTTGAGCCTCTAGAGTGTGCAATTCTAATCCGATTGGAATGAAATTTTGCACGACGTGTTTTGTTATGATATCCAACAACTGTGCCAAGTATAGTTCAAATCGGTCCATAACCTGATATAGCTGCCATATAAACCGACCTTGGGTCTTGACTTCTTGAGCCTCTAGAGTGTGCAATTCTAATCCGATTGGAATGAAATTTTGCACGACGTGTTTTGTTATAATATCCAACTGTGCCAAGTATGGTTCAAATCGGTTCATAACCTGATATAGCTGTCATATAAACCGATCTGGGATCTTGACTTCTTGAGGCTGTAGAGGTCGCAATTATTATCCGATTTGCCTGAAATTTTGTACGACGGATTCTCTCATGACCGTCAACATACGTGTTTATTATGGTCTGAATCGGTCTATAGCCCGATACATCTCCCATATAAATCGATCTCTCTATTTTACTTCTTGATCCCCCAAAGGGGCGAATTGGCTGACATTTTACACAGGTCTCCAACATATAATTTAATTGTGGTCCAAACCGGACCATATTTTGATATCGCTCTAATAGCAGAGCAAATCTTCTCTTATATCCTTTTTTGCCTAAGAAGAGATGCCGGGAAAAGAACTCGACAAATACGATCCCTGTTGGAGGGTATATAAGATTCGGCCCGGCCCGTATTCGGAACTTAGAACGCTTTTACTTGTTTTACTTCTTGAGCCTCTATCAGACGCAATTCTTACTCGATTTTGCTTTTCTGTATTGTACTCATGCAGACGTGTTTTTATTTCACTCCCCAAAGAAAAAGAAAATATATACATCCGTATCTCGGAATAGGTACTAACTATTACAAAAAAAAATTTAGAACATTTTGGAGTAGGCTAGAAATGAACTCCAAAGACTAAACGTGTTGCGTGCTATCCTTCCGTCCTATAGGTGAGGGTGCCTTGGCACCTGTAGTCGAGCGTAATGCTTCAAGCGCACAACTAGTCGTCTCACTAATTAATGAGGAAGATACGGATAAACATGGGGGATGCACAATTCGTCCCCAGCCTTTAAATAAAGGTGGTGTTTCTGACTTGGATTCAAACAGCGACTGTGTCAATGAAAGAGTCATCGCAGCTGAATCGAGAGATGAGGGCATCGGGATGACAGCAGAAGTGAGCGATGGCTTTGCTAAGCTCACAAGCAAACCCAGAAAGCGATCCGGTGCGCGACGAAGGAGAAAGAGGAGTATGTACCGGCAGCGTAATAGGGCGAAAGCTCCGGATGCTGGAAGGGATAGAACTGAAGAGCATAACTCTGCTAAAATACCGAAGAAGAAAAAGTGCTCCCCACTTTCAAAAACTCTGGGAAAACCAAGCCAGCCATCCCACAATGGAGACTCCTGACAGTGTCCTGCGGAGGTAGACAAAGTTGGAACAGGAACGAAGGAAGTGTGCACAGCCCCTGAGTCTTTATGGAGGACCGTGACTTCCAAAAGGAAGCCACAGCCATCACGGAAGGAGAATGTGGTCGCTGAGAATGGTAAGGCACAGCTCCTTTACGCCAGAGTGACAAGGAAGCACAACAGAGATGAGCTGACTTATGCAGTCATCAATATCGGCTATGCATCTGGTAGGATTCCACCAGATAATCGGTCCCAAGTGGAGGATCTGGTTAACGATCGGATTTTTGAACATGTGTGGAACTCTGTAGAGGGTCCGCCCATACAAATGAAGAGCTGCGAGTTTAGAGGGGATATCTTTACGCTGCGTTTTGCATCGGCGGAATATTGATATCGTCAAACAGCTCGTCAGAGCTATTCACGCTGGGAGAGCGTAAAGCTCGACCTGGTGAGAAAGATGGACATCCCCCAGCTCACAAAGGCGACGGTCTTCATCAAGGGATGGGACAGTAAATTTGCGACGGAACGCACGTTCGGATTCTTGGGCAAGAAAATGAAGGTTTGGTCGCAGAGAAGTGGGAGGGTGGAGAAGGAACTCTGTTTGTGGCTGGCATTGATCAAGTCTCCGTGATGAGTTTGATTAGGACTAAAGGCATGGTGCACTACGGGAGCAAAGCTGTCTTTTTCAAGATTAGGAAGACTAGGATAGGCAGAAACTTTCATTCTGCAACATCAGGCCGTGCAGTGGCAGGTGACTCAACACCGCCCAACAAACAGCGGCCGACAACGAGACAACTACGGCATCTCTCAATATTGGAAAGACTAGCACAAGCAAAGATCCTAATACTGATATATCAGGCATTGCAGTGGCGAGAGACCCAACATAGCCTAACAAACAGGAACCCGACGACGGACCCATCACCGACTTAAAGATTCGGAATACTGGGATAGGTAAAGATCCTAATATTGAAACATTAGGCAACGCAGCGACAGGAGACTCAATGCAACCCAAAGAACAGGGAGCCGATGATGGTACCATCACCTACTCCCATGAAGCCCATTTACTTAGGATTTGGAAGGCTAAGATAGGCAAAGATCCTAGTATTGAAACACCAGGCAGTACAGGGAATAGAACCTCAATACAGCTTAACGAACGAACAGGGACCCGATGATGGAACCATTACCGAAGACTAGACTGGGCAAAGAACCTAAAACGATCACATCAGGTAGTACAGTGACAGGAAAGTCAATACCGTGTAAATAACAGGGAGATCACGATGAGATCATCACCTACTCTCAAAATGTCATTTACTGGAGGACCAATGATTGAATAAATCCAGATAAACCTCCACCGGAGCGAGACTGCTACACACGGTCTGATGGAGAAAATCAGCAAGGGGAAGATTCATATTGCCTTAATTCAGGAGCCATGAACGACCAGCAACAAAGTCTCTGGACTAAACCATATCAACTACCAATGATTCTATGCTATCACTGGTACTCGGCCGAGGACCTGTGTTATTTGTCATAGAAATTTGAATTATATATTTTCCCCACAGTTGTCAGGTTGGAAGCTACAGTGGTGAGACAGGGAGACGGTGGAGCATACCTGGCATCACTTGATCGTCGGAGCTGCAACGGCTGGTGAGGAAAGCAAAACAGACAGGAAACGAGGTACTAATAGGGTGCGATGCGAACTCTCACCACATTTCGTGGGGTAGTACCAACACTAATAAGCGGGGCCAAGCCCTGGCAGAGTTCTTGAATACTAATGACTAATAACACTTAATATTGGTAACACCGCTACCTTTGTTAATAGGATAAGGGAGGAGGCATTAGATGTGACGATATATTCCGAAAATCTAATCGATGAGGTTCAGGATTGGAGGGCCTCCATTGAACTTTCTTTCTCCGACGATAACTACATTAGGTTTAGAATAGCACGGTCAGAGCCGAATACGATAAGTTTCCGGAATAAGTTGAAAACCAACTGGACAAAATTCGGAAGGATACTCAGAAGAAGACCTGGATAAGATAATTTAGATTGTCCAACCATAGAAGACTTTGACGATAATGTCAACAGGATTACAACTACACTGGTGGGTTTCTTCGAAGATAGTTGTTCTCTTCGGGAAATCAGCCCAAGAAAAACCCAGGATGACCGGGGAGATTCGCAATATTGGGAAAGAGGTCCGCAGACTTTTTAACAAAGCACGTCGTAAAAAAGCGGAAGTTTATTGCGATGTGTATTACACTCGGCTCAAAGAATACAATAAGATTACCAGAGCTTCAAACCGTGTCTGCTGGAAGCTTTTCTGCGAACAGGTCGGTAGCGTTAATGACGCCGCCAAGGTAAAAAAGTTTCTCTCAAAAACCCATGTCCAAACTGAAAATTTAGTAGACGACAAGGGAGTGAGAGCAGAGACAACGGAGGACATGTTGAGGCTTTTGACGAAAACCCATTTTCCAACATGATAACGAGTAGGTCATCCAGCGAGCTGCTCTAATACAAACAGCATGCCTATGCCAAAGGAAGGTCGGTGGAGACTGCCCTGCTAGAGGTTATGCATAAAATAGAAGAATCCTTCAATGCCAAAACGTACACACTGGCGGTATGCATTGACATCGAGGAAGCTTTTAACAATATGCGGACCGAAACATTGATCCAATCCTTAGACCAGTAACGGGCGGACCCGGTCCTTAGAGACTGGATGAACCATATGCTAAGGAACAGCTAGAAAAATTGCGGGTCACATACCATAAATATAAGGGAGAAAGTGGCAAATAGCTCACAGATGTTGGGCACTATGTAGACGGGCCGTAGGCTCGAAATGGGGCTTGAATCCGATGATAGTCCACTAGCTCTACAGGAGCGTGATAAGACCAATATTTACAGTAGTTTGGTGGACTGCTATGGAGAAAAAGTGCAACATAAGGACCATACAACAGGTTCAGAGAACATGTTGTCTTGGCATGGGCGGAGCGATGAGGACCACTCGAGACTATTCTAGATATCCGACCCATTGACATATAGATTATGTGTGAGGCAGCCACTGTGGCTATGAGAATTATGAGAATGTGTGGCACTGCTGCCATCGGCACAGTCTTGGAGTGACGGAACCCTAGTATTGCCATCTGAAAGATCATGTTACACGGATGGACCAAAGCTAGAGGACAGAGTGGGCCTAGGGGTTTACGTTGAGAACCCAGGGACTGAGATCTGTTTTGGACTACCTGACCATAATAGGTCCAGCGGGCGAAGATCCGGGCGATCACGGAATGCGTGAAGTGTAGTGGTGCTAGCGCGAGGACGTCAAGTGTGAACATCTTTACCAACAGCAAAATTGCTATTAGGTCAATAACAACCAGGGCGGTAAGGTCACGAACAATCTTAGAGTGTAAGAAGGAGATTAACGCCTTTTCTGAGGATGGGAAATCCGCATTGTTTGGGTGCCGGGCCATAACGGAGTAAAGGGAAATGAAAGGGCAGACGATTTGGCGGTGAAGGCCAGAGGACTGCCGTCAATAAACTTGGTTAGCCCGAAGCCATTCGGGTCGACGTAGTCAGAGTTAAGGGCGTGGGCGACGAATGCGCATGCAACATTGTGGTACAGCGAAACGGTCGGTAGGACGCCGAAAATCCTATGGGGGGATCCAGATCGTTAGAAGACGAGGCTATTACTGAAAGGAAGCAAGAAGGAAGTCAGTATAGCTATTGGTATCATAACGGGACACATGGGACTACGAGCTCACTTATGTTAAATCGGTGCGGCAAGTGATAGCATGTGTAGGGCATGCGGGGATGATAATGAGGCATTGGAGCATTTCGAGTTAAGAAATGTTTTATTCATCGTTGGGAAGGAATGAAAATATCCTCTAAAATAAGGTATATGGCGTAAATAAGGCGGTTGGTTTTCATTGCTAGTTATGGCGACAACAAAAAAAATTGGAATATTCGGCTTTTTTAAAAATTAACTTTTATAATGCCGGTTACAAAAAATCAGACAGAATAGAGATATTTTCATGAAGTTTCTCATGCACACATGTTTAATTAAATGTGATGTAGTACTTGTTTTTTAACGGTGAATATAGCACTTCTTGAAAATCGAAATTTTTTTATTTTTTGGTTGCCATTTGGTTACTCATTTATGGCTAGAATATGGCGAGATATACCCTAAATTGTTGGAAACATTTTAAGCTTTAATTAAAACCCAAAAAAAAATTTAAAAATCCCTGTGGAACTTTTTTGCCAATGTAAAACTTTTGAAATTTAGTAAAAAATTTGGCCATATTAGTTTTATGTTAACGGGGTGTTTTGATATCCAAATGAGTCATATTAGCACTTAAATTTTTTCCTAACACCTCCACTTTGTGAAAATGGAAAGAAATGATAATGCTTTCATGGCCAAGGTTTGCGAAAACTTGAATGAAATGAAAAAAACCTTTGTTAAAAAATTTAGCAAATTTTTGAAAACAAACAAATTTTCATATTGAAAACGATGCCCTTTTTTAAACCGCTAAAGGTGTCGACATGATTGTGTGAATTTATGCCACCATACATATAATGGCACTAATTGAATGACCATTAAATCTGCGTTAACAAACGAAAAAGCTATTGCCCTCATGTTGCAACTTGGACTTAGCCGAGATTCTTATATGACACTGAGGAAAGCATTGACAACCAAAGGTGTTAACGGTTTACCTTCATATAGTGATTTGCAACAAACGAAAGAAAACATTCTACCAGCACCTGGTTTCAAGTTATAAAGCGAATGTTGGTCTCTCGACTCTGCTTGAAAACACTGCAACAAGGATTATTTCAACACTTTCAACACAAAAACTAACAAGTAAAAGCGTGCTAAGTTCGGCCGGGCCGAATCTTTTATACCCTCCACCATGGAGCGCAGTTGTCGAGTTCTTTTCCCGACATCTCTTCTTAGGCAAAAAGTGATATAAGAAATGATTTGCTCTGCTATTAGAGCGATATCAAGATATGGTCCGGTTTGGACCACAATTAAATTATATGTTGGAGGCCTGTGTAAAATGTCAGCCAATTCGAGTAAGAATTGCGCCCTTTGGGGGCTCAAGAAGTAAAATAGAGAGATCGATTTATATGGGAGCTGTATGGGGCTATAAACAGATTTAGACCATAATCAACACGTATGTTGATGGTCAAGAGAGGATCCATCGTACAAAATTTCAGGCAAATCGGATAATAATTGCGACTTCAAGAGGCTCAAGAAGTCAAGATCCCAGATCGGTTTACATGGCAGCTATATCAGGTTATGAACCGATTTAAACCTTATTTGACACAGTGGTTGAAAGAAAAAATAAAAAATAAAAAAGTCATGCAAAATTTCAGCCAAATCAGGTAGGAATTGCGTCCTCTAGAAGCTCAAGAAGTCAAGTCCCCAAATCTGTTTATATGACAGCTATATCAGTTTATGAGCCGATTTGAACCATTTTTGGCACACTTGTTGGATATCATAAAACAAGTAAAAGCGTGCTAAGTTCGGCCGGGCCGAATCTTTTATACCCTCCACCATGGAGCGCAGTTGTCGAGTTCTTTTCCCGACATCTCTTCTTAGGCAAAAAGTGATATAAGAAATGATTTGCTCTGCTATTAGAGCGATATCAAGATATGGTCCGGTTTGGACCACAATTAAATTATATGTTGGAGGCCTGTGTAAAATGTCAGCCAATTCGAGTAAGAATTGCGCCCTTTGGGGGCTCAAGAAGTAAAATAGAGAGATCGATTTATATGGGAGCTGTATGGGGCTATAAACAGATTTAGACCATAATCAACACGTATGTTGATGGTCAAGAGAGGATCCATCGTACAAAATTTCAGGCAAATCGGATAATAATTGCGACTTCAAGAGGCTCAAGAAGTCAAGATCCCAGATCGGTTTACATGGCAGCTATATCAGGTTATGAACCGATTTAAACCTTATTTGACACAGTGGTTGAAAGAAAAAATAAAAAATAAAAAAGTCATGCAAAATTTCAGCCAAATCAGGTAGGAATTGCGTCCTCTAGAAGCTCAAGAAGTCAAGTCCCCAAATCTGTTTATATGACAGCTATATCAGTTTATGAGCCGATTTGAACCATTTTTGGCACACTTGTTGGATATCATAAAAAAAACATGTCGTGCAAAATTTCATTCCAATCTGATAAGAATTGCGCACTTTAGAGGCTTAAGAAGTCAAGACCCAAGATCGGTTTATATGGCAGCTATATCAGGTTATGGACCGATTAGGACCATACTTGGCACAGTTGTTGAATATCATAACAAAACACGTCGTGCAAAATTTCATTGTAATCGGATAAGAATTGCGCACTCTAGAGGCTTAAGAAGTCAAGACCCAAGATCGGTTTATATGGCAGCTATATCAGGTTATGGACCGATTAGGACCATACTTGGCACAGTTGTTGAATATCATAACAAAACACGTCGTGCAAGATTTCATTCCAATCGGATAAGAATTGCGCACTCTAGAGGCTCAAGAATTCAAGACCCAAGATCGGTTTATATGGCAGCTATATCAGATTATGGACCGATTTGAGCCATATTTAGCACAGTTGTTGAATATCATAACAAAACACGTCGTGCAAAATTTCATTCTGATCGGATAAGAATTGCGCACGCTAGAGGCTCAAGAAGTCAAGACCCAAGATCGGTTTATATGGCAGCTATATCAGATTATGAACCGATTTGAACCATACTTGGCACAGTTGTTGGACATCATAACAAAACACGTCGTGCAAAATTTCGTGCTAATCGGATAAGAATTGCGCACTCTAGAGGTTCAAGAAGTCAAGACCCAAGATCGGTTTATATGGCAGCTATATCAAAACATGGACCGATATGGCCCATTTACAATACCAACCGACCTACACTAATAAGAAGTATTTGTGCAAAATTTCAAGCGGCTAGCTTTACTCCTTCGGAAGTTAGCGTGCTTTCGACAGACAGACGGACGGACGGACGGACGGACGGACGGACGGACGGACGGACAGACGGACGGACATGGCTAGATCGACATAAAATTTCACGACGATCAAGAATATATATACTTTATGGGGTCTCAGACGAATATTTCGAGTAGTTACAAACAGAATGACGAAATTAGTATACCCCCCATCTTATGGTGGAGGGTATAAAAAACATGTCGTGCAAAATTTCATTCCAATCTGATAAGAATTGCGCACTTTAGAGGCTTAAGAAGTCAAGACCCAAGATCGGTTTATATGGCAGCTATATCAGGTTATGGACCGATTAGGACCATACTTGGCACAGTTGTTGAATATCATAACAAAACACGTCGTGCAAAATTTCATTGTAATCGGATAAGAATTGCGCACTCTAGAGGCTTAAGAAGTCAAGACCCAAGATCGGTTTATATGGCAGCTATATCAGGTTATGGACCGATTAGGACCATACTTGGCACAGTTGTTGAATATCATAACAAAACACGTCGTGCAAGATTTCATTCCAATCGGATAAGAATTGCGCACTCTAGAGGCTCAAGAATTCAAGACCCAAGATCGGTTTATATGCCAGCTATATCAGATTATGGACCGATTTGAGCCATATTTAGCACAGTTGTTGAATATCATAACAAAACACGTCGTGCAAAATTTCATTCTGATCGGATAAGAATTGCGCACGCTAGAGGCTCAAGAAGTCAAGACCCAAGATCGGTTTATATGGCAGCTATATCAGATTATGAACCGATTTGAACCATACTTGGCACAGTTGTTGGACATCATAACAAAACACGTCGTGCAAAATTTCGTGCTAATCGGATAAGAATTGCGCACTCTAGAGGTTCAAGAAGTCAAGACCCAAGATCGGTTTATATGGCAGCTATATCAAAACATGGACCGATATGGCCCATTTACAATACCAACCGACCTACACTAATAAGAAGTATTTGTGCAAAATTTCAAGCGGCTAGCTTTACTCCTTCGGAAGTTAGCGTGCTTTCGACAGACAGACGGACGGACGGACGGACGGACGGACGGACGGACGGACGGACGGACGGACGGACGGACAGACGGACGGACATGGCTAGATCGACATAAAATTTCACGACGATCAAGAATATATATACTTTATGGGGTCTCAGACGAATATTTCGAGTAGTTACAAACAGAATGACGAAATTAGTATACCCCCCATCTTATGGTGGAGGGTATAAAAATAATAAACGAATGCAGTGTTGAACTCATATGCAAATGGGGATGTGATGGCTACCAACACTTCTGGATTATAAGCAATCATCATCAACGGACTATAGAATCATTTCTAAGGCATCTTTGGTTCCACTAAGAATCCGCAAATATGCTATTACAGATCAGCCTTCAATGAATTGTGAGGACTTTTGGATAAATATGAAAGAGTCGTCAGCCAATACACAAGAGTAAGTTCAAAGCATTGAGATAGAGTTAAAAAACTTGGAACCAATCATCGTCGAAATAATGGAATATTCCTTTCAAATGGGATTCGATATGGAACTAACGATGATAGACCGCAGTCAGCCGAAAGGCTGCGGTCACCCGGAGGGCATCCCATGCCTAAAAGAACTAGGGCGAACAACAGTAAGATGGGTCCAAGAACATTTGCTAATGTCGCCAGGGACAGTTTGGTGATGGCAGTTGTCGACATGGGAGAAGAACAGGGCTGCATACATAGGAATAATTGGAGTGGGATAGTCAATGGACTGTCATCAGTATACTCCGATGTCCATGCGGAATTTCCTGGGTCTCCTCCAGTTTGTGACGATGCAGACTGGTATCGAGGCCGATACAGACTAATTGCCTTCGGCGATCAACGCTCAATTGAATTGTATCGTTGTGCGCTAAAAAAGATTCGTGAGATCTGGCCAGGTGCAGCACTAGATTTGGTCAAGAAGAAAGACATTCCTTCTCGACCAATGGCGCATCCTTGGATACCAAGGATTTCCTCAGATCCTGAATCGATACTTGGAAGACTAAGGGAATGTAATCCCAATCTTTCAACCATCGACTGGAAGATTGGTAGATTGGATGAGGTTGATGGTTACCAGAGACATGCAGTATTCGTACTAAACTCCCGCTGTATCGCAGATCTCGACATGTCTCAAGGGGTTGTACACTACGGATTCAATAAGTTGAAACTAAAGGTCTATAGAAGCGGTGGGGTTGGGGAATCAGGAGACGATTCAGCAGTTGTTGCTGAACACTTGCGTGAGGAACTATCGACCACATCGATAAAGTCTGACGGATTGCAGGAGACTGAAAATCCCCTTGCCACAATGGAGACAGGAGGGGATGGCATTGAAACGGGACCAAAAAGGTCTGTGTGGTTGGGTCACAAAGTTGGACTGGGCTCAAAGTGGGCGCAAGCGGGGAAGCTCAGAACTCAGAAGGTACTTGAACAGCAGCAGTTTGTGAAGAATCTAAGGAGAAATCGTCCACACCACAAGTGCCTAGTGTCCTAAGCAAGAGTGGTTCCACAGCTTTCTCACCTGCCCCAGGATGCGTACAGAAGCTCATCATGACAAGTTCTAACGAATCTTGTGAGGATGAACTCCTGGTGGAGTCAGAAGACGAGTCTAACACAACAGTGGTGGAAGTTCTGAATCCTGATTATGGTCCGGTTTCTACAGATAAATCTCTACCATTGTAAGGCCGCTTCGGCGGCACTAAAGGTACTTCTGGTGGCTGAGGGATTTGACGTGGTTCTTATCCAGGAACCATGGGTGTGTGGTACGTGGACTAAGAATTCCGGGATTTAAACTTCTCAAGGGTTCGGGGAATGAGAGACACAGAACCTGTATTCTTGCTTAGGGTAGTTTAAATGGTTTTCTTCTTCCGTTGCTAAGCACTGAGGATTTAGTAGTAGCCAGCCTGAAAAAAACAGGTCTCATTACTGTGTATATATGGCCCACGATTCAATGATGCAGCCTTCAAAACTTAAGTCGCTGGTTGTAGATGCTTCTGTAGGGAAGAAAAGCCTCATTGTGGGAAGTGATTCTAATGCACATCACCAGATATGGGCAATCCCATGGCAGCCGGTTGTACGCACCGGATTGACCCGATGGGACCCTCATCGGCATGGGCTGCCTCAGTGTACGTGTTCGTCTTTTTTAAGCATGGGAGAGGCACATCCCGGAGTGCCTTCTCCGCATGCTTTTCGTCCGTGCCGGGAGTGAAAAGAACCCCGGACCCTGGTGCTGCTCAGTTTGCCAAAATCACCTCTATCACCGGTCGGTGTGAGATGCAACCGGTGCATGGTGTGGGTAAGTTTCCGATCTTGCTCTGACCTCACTTCACTACGGGAGTATAGTCATACTGGTTATGTCGCGAGGTGCTGTGCGAACATAGCCAGCAGTGGGTAACAAGCGTCGTCGTCGTCGCCTTCTCCGTCCTCATCGTCGGAGTATCAGACCACCTCCCCATAATTCTCACCATCGACCGGTCACCCGACTTCATAACCTCTGTGCGCAGGACGATTGGGCAGGCTTCAGAGAGTATACCAATCGCCGCTTCAGTGAACTGCCACCCCCCTCGGACGTGCTAGTGGCCGAGAGGATTCATACATCATTATCGCAGCAGCCGCTCGCTTTATACCAGTCGGTCGAATATCTCAAGTGCGGCCTAATTTATCGGCGCAAGCAGTGGTACTCGCAGACGAACGTGATGGGACTCGTGGTATGGACCCCACTAACCCCAGAATCAGCGAGCTGAATCTGGAAATAAACCGGGTAGTCAACGAACATAAGCGGAATTTGTGGCTGGAACACTTGGAGCAATGTAACTTAGACATCGGTGTAAGCAAACTGTGGTCTACTGTTAAGTCACTCTCGAAAACCGGTAGACGGGATGACAGGACCTCTGTCACTTTTGGCGAAATAACCGTGACCGATCCGAAGAGATGCGCCAGGTTGCTAACCGTCAATATATTGTGCATCCCGAGAGTGACAGGGAAAGGAGGAAAGCCATTCGCCGTATTCGTGGTCTCCGAGCCGATGAGTGACAGGGCAAGGAGGAGAGCCATTCGCCGTATTCGTGGTCTCCGAGCCGATGAGTGACAGGGCAAGGAGGAGAGCCATTCGCCGTATTCGTGGTCTCCGAGCCGATGAACAGCCATCACAATTTACCGTGGCCGAAGTTACAAATGTCATCCGTGGCGCCAAATCATCTAAGGCGTTGGGCCCCGACGGAATCTCTACATTGTTGTTGAAGAATCTGGATTCACCTGAAGTTGAGTACCTTACTACTGTCCTCAACCTATCTTTGAACACTGTTATAGTTCTCCATGTCTGGAAAATGGGCAGAGTGATCCCGCTACTGAATCCTGGAAAGGACCCGAGTTTGGGGGGAGTCGTACAGACCGATCTCCCTTCTCTCACCAGTGGCAAAGACGCTTGAGGCATTACTCCTCCCGAGCCTCATAGGAGAATTTCCATTCGCCGAGCATCAACAAGCGTTTCGAAGACAGCATAGCACAACAACAGCTTAGCATGCCATCACCGCATACATTTGCCGTGGCTTCAATAAGCCCAGGTCTTGTGATAGGACGGTTCTCGTGGCACTGGACCTATCGAAGGCATTCGACACGTTCAGCCATGCCAAATTATTTGAGGAAATCGCCAACACGTCCCTCTAGCCAGGCCTGAAACGCTGGGTCGCGAATTATCTGTGTGGTCGCCAGTGATTTGTGGAATTTAGGGATAAGAAGTCGAAGCACCGTAGAGTGAAGCAGGGAGTTCCCCAAGGTGGTGTGATATCTCCGGCACTGTTCAACCTCTACCTATCCTCCATTCCACCCCCTCCAGACGGCATAGAGATCGTATCATATGCGGACGATTGTATGCTCATGGCATCAGGCCCTCAACCATTGTTGATATCTGCGATAGGTTGAACGTCTACCTCAACGAACTTGCCTCATATTTCGCTGCAAGAAATCTGAAGATATCTGTCACCAAATCTTCAGCCACATTGTTCACTACAAATACGCGTGAGGTGAATATTGAGCTGACTGTGATAATCGATGGACAAATCATTCCGACCATCAGTGTCCCAAAATACTTGGCGTCAAATTTGACAGCTCTACACATTCTCCCCACATGCCACACAATTTGCAATAAAGTCAAAAGTAAAAACCAGGCAAACAAAAAAACATTGTTGACCACGTACAAAACAACTGGCCGGTCTGTTGTAAGTTATGCAGCGCCAGTGTGGCCTCGTCAACTTTGTGACACGCAGTGGAATAATATTCAGATCTGTTAGAATGCCGCCCTCCGAATTGCGACGGGCTGTCTCCTCAGTTCTCATGTGGACCACCTCCATCAGGAGACAAAGATCCTAAAAGTGCGAAGACATAACTACATGCTGTCTAAGCAATGCCTTTTCTGCTGTTATCGCATAGACCATCCAAATCATCATCTTGTGGATAGATATACAACGCCTAGAAGCCTTAAGGTAGATCTACATGATCTAGAGAGTGAGGTTCAGCGCTACAAGAGAGAACCTCTCGATGAAGCGGCATATAAAACAAGTCTAGGCAACATTCATGCAGACACGGTAGCAGATGCGGTAAAAAGCTACCGGGTGAATCTCGTCCTTGGAGAACGACCGCCTCCCATTGCACCCGAAGAAATTGATCTCCCCCGGCAAACCAGAGTAGTTCTGGCTCAATTACGTTCCGGCAGAAGCAGCCGCCTCAACTCCTACAGAGCAAGGATTGATGCCGACGTGCAAGATGTATGTCCCGATTGTAACCAGGGACCGCACGATACACGTCACCTGTTTAACTGCCCGGCCAGACCCACTCGACTCAGACTCAGATCCCTGTGGACGCACCCCATCTTAGTCGCAGAGTTCCTGGGTCTTGACACTCAACAGAATCAAGCAGACGAAAGATAGAACACAATGAACTGCTACAACAACAACAACTAGAAATGGGGAAGTTCGGATGTCAACGAAAGGGCTGAGCTGCTTATTGAGTATATTATAAGTTGCAATCTGGCGAGTTGTAATAAAGGAAATAAAGCGACCTTTAGGAATAGGAACAGGCAGGAGGTACTTGATATTACCTTTGTATCGGAAGATATAAGTGGAAGAATATGCGACTAGGAAGTGTTGGATGACCACAGCTTCTCTGATCATCGTATTATATTAGTTTTAGCCTTGGAGAAAATAATGAATTAGTAGTCCCTCGACTAAACAGAAGAAAGGAAGATTGGGATAAATTTCGGCCCAAATTCTGCATGTCTACCCCTTCTAGACCAGCAAATAAAGTGGAAAATACGGAGTATTTAAACATAGTGGTCAAGCCCTAAATGACTCGCTTGTGTCAGCATGCCAGCTCACGATTGGGACATCTATAAGGATGAGCTAAAAAAATATAAGGGCGAGCTGAGAATGGCTCAGAACAAATCCTGGGTAGAATCTGCAGCTCCGTGTACGATACATCTGAGGTATCTAGGCTAAGGAAAATTTTGTCATCGAGACCTATCGGACAATACCTAGTGAGAAAACACTAGAACTACTCATTGATACACATTTCTCGGGAAATTCTCCAACGGACAACGTGACGCCAGAAGAGGTTGTCACTGATATGCTTTTATCGGAGGCCATTTGGGAAATTGTGTTCTGAGCCGAAAATTCTTTGGGCGATAAGAAGTTTCGACTCCTTTAAGTCGCCAGGCCCTGATGATGTATCACCGGATGAATTGCAAGCTGTGTCTGATAGACTGGTTCCCTGGCTTAGGGAGTATCTCTGCTTGTATCAGTATGTCAAATATACCTGTGGGATGGAGGCACACGAAGGTCATTTTCATTCCAAAAGCAGGAAAACAATACAACACGAAGGCCAAAAGGTTTTCGTCCTATTAGTCTGTAATCGTTTATGCTTAAGACTCTTGAGAGGTTGATAGAAACATATCTTAGGGCAAAGATCTCTAGAGATCGCCTGTCGCTGCAGCAGCATGTATATAGTAAAGGCAAATCCACTGAAACAGGCCTTCACGACCTAGTCGGCTACATAGAGGGTTCTCTCGCTGTCAAGGAATATACAATGGTAGCATTTCTTGACATTGAAGGTGCTTTCAATAATTTTAAACCAACGTCAATCATGATGGAGTTGGAGTTTCTAGGCATCAACTCTACTGTAAAAAAGTTTAGAGAAACACCTCAAGCAGGAGTACTGTCTCCTCTACTTTGAAATATAGCCATTAACAATAAACAATATTATTGTCTCTGGAAGAAAAAGGCGTAAAAGTGGTCGCGTATGCTGATGACGTGGCAATTGCGGTTCGGGGAAAGTTTCACAGCACTCTAAGAGATATATTTCAGGAAGTTCTACGTGCAACAGCAAAGTGGGCTACCGAAAGTGGACTGGGTATAAATCCGTGCAAGACAGAAGTATTTCTTTTCAGCAGGAGATACTAGTTGCCAACAGTAGAACCTGTCTCCTTGGGTGGAGAGAATGTTCCATTTACAGAAAACGCTAAATACCTGGGTGTTTTGCTGGACAGGAAATTGAACTTCAGTCCAACATTTTGGAAAGGGCAAGAAAGGCCACTCTTGCTCTATATACCTGCAAGAGAGCCATTGGCAAAAGTTGGGGGTTTAGTTGTTGCGGTCTGGCGGACGCCTCAATACTTAACCGGATCCAAAGGATGGCTTTTTTGTGCATCACAGCCGCAATGAGGACGACACCATCTGATGTACTGAATTTAAAGCTTCATCTTATGCCTCTGGACATTGTGGCTACTCAAATTGCAGCGACCACTGCCGTGATGTTAAGGGAGCTTTCTCATTGGTCACGTGGCGGCTACGGACACTGTGTCATCCTTGATACAATATCCGATGTTCCAGGCAATGTGGATTACAACCTACCCAAGCAGCATTTTGATAAATATAACTGTACCTCTATTCCTAATATTGTAGAACCGATTGGAACTACGATATCACTGGTAACAGAAATTACATAGAATACGGTTACTTCCAAACTAAACGACCAAGTGGCCTTTGGGGTGTACTCTAAAGATCTAGAACTGGTCATATCGAAAAGGTTACCCACCCACTGCAGTGGGTGGGTAACCTAAGCCACAAGTACCTCTGCTCAAGCAGAGGTACTTGCAATAAGGGACGTGGTGGAATGGCTAAGATATAATGCCATAACGACGATAGGCATAAATATCTTCTCAGACAGCCAGGCAGCCATTAAATCCCTGGAGAACGTATTCCTGAACACAAAAACCACCCTCGACTGTCGCAGATCTCTCAACGAGATGGCTGAACAGTTCAAAATTCACCTGTTTTGGGTGCCGGGCCACAGAGATATCCCAGGGAATTTTAAAGCGGATGAGCTTGCGAGATAAGGAACTACCCTTCTCATTCCAGAGACACTGCAACCTGTGGGTATGCCACTAGCGATATGTAAGCTAAGTTTTCAGGACCAGGCCCAAAGGATAACGAATGATAGATGGTCACAAAGAGGGGGCTGTGAGTATTCCAAAACTATGTGGCCTAATCTAGAATTGAAGAGTCTACTGCTTTGTTGTCATTGGCTAGAACAGACGTCTCAGTCATTGTGTCCGTCAAGACATGTCACTGTCTAATCGGAAAACATGCTGACACACTGAAGGTTGCCAGCAACGACTTTTGCAGAAGCAGTAAGGACATCGAAGAAGAAGAGACTATAGAACACCTTCTGTGTGTGTGTCCCGCACAAGTAGTTAGAAGAAGTTCCACTTTGAGTTCTCATTTCTTTAAGAACCTGTCTGATTTAGCGGACGTGAACATTCGCAAGTTGTTGGGCTTTTTAAATTGATTTACATTATTCAACGGTAGGTACTAGAGGGCATCTTCCTTCTTCTGTTCCTGTGGTATCACAATGGACGAAAACGTCTAAGTGACTCTGATGGCAGGCTGCCACTTTAGCCTAATCTAACGATGATAGACGGTAAAGAGAAATTTCCGAGATTTCGGATTATTTAAAGGACTTTGAAATTAAGGAAGAAGCTTTGAAATTTGGAATATCTCCTTTGCATGCACGCACACAGCTTTTGGAACATTTCCTGCACTTGGCATACGATTCGGGCTTCGGAAAATAAGAGAGTACATGATGAGTTTAATTCTCGGTCAGGGCTTAAAATCGATAAGCCACATTTTGGCTATGCAAGCACAAACGATGGTAATACTGCAAGATGTTTTTCAAAGACTCTGAAACCACATCAAACGTTACAGGAATCGACTAAATCTTAATTAAATATCATTTTGATGGCGATAAACAGCAAACACCAAATTAATGCAGAGAAATTTGGCAACTACTGCTCAGACGTTTCAAATTCATATAAAAATCTTTATCCATGGAACCCAATGACACCGACACTTCGTAAGATATTGCATCATGGTAAATCACAATAGAAAATAGCATTCTTCCTTTGGGCGATCTTACGGAAAAACCACTAGATGCAAGAAACCGCGATTTTCGACACATTCAGCAGTTCCACATAAGAAAATGTTCCAGAGAATTCCAAAATTACAATATTATTAAAAAAATTTTGTTATCTTAAGGCCGCAATTTTTTTGATTTTTTTTATTGGTCCCCGAGCTTGGGACAGTTGTTTGAAGTCATAACAGAACACTGACTTCCAACAACTGTCCCAAGCACGGTCAAAATCGGTCAATAACCTGATGTACAATAGCTCCCATATAGACCGAACTCACGATTTGACTTCCTGAGCCCATGGAAGCCGCAAGTTTTGTCCGGTCTGGCTGATATTTTGCGTGTATTGTTCTGTTATGACTTCCAAAAACTGTATTAAGTATGATTTAAATCGGTCTATAACCTGATATAGCTCCCATATAAACCGATCTCCCGATTTGACTTCTTGAGCCCCTGAAAGCCGCAATTGTCCGATTTGGCTGTAATTTTGCATGCGGTGTTCTTCATTTTCAACAACTGTGTCAAATACGGTTCAAATCGGTCTATAACCTGGTATAGCTCCTATGTAAATCGGTCTCTGATCATCCTTTTTCGGTTCCTAGGGCGGCCACCGGTGGTACTTGAACCCAAATTTTAATACCATATTCGTGTTCTGTTTTCCAATACCTTTCATTTGACACCTTTATTGTGCCCATCGGATCCCTTTCGGATATGGGTGGCATTTTTTCGGTAGAGGGGAGGGTCCGCCTCCACCCGATATATAAAAATTGTAAAGCCTATGTTTCCTTCCAGACAAACGTACAAAAAAATGTTAAGAAAATCGGTTCAGCCAATTATCATACAGTCATAATGGGTCTAATGGCGTATTTGATGGGTGGCATGACCCCCTATACTTCGATCTTATTTTATTCCAGATTCGAAATCTACTCCCGAATACCTTTCATTTGAGCCCCATATTGAAATGAACGTCCAATATGTCTGTTTGGGGGAGTTTTGGGGTTGGGCGGTCCGATGGGTACATGGACTCAAATTTTAATACCATATTCGTATTCTACTCTCCAATACCTTTCATTTGATACCTATATTGTCCCGATCCGTCCACTTTTGATTTTGGGTTGTGTTTATGGCATAAGGGGAAGGGTCCGTCCTCCTTCCGATACCGAAAAATTATATAGCCTATGTTTCTTTCAAGACCAACCTTCACAATATGCGAAAATTTCAAGAAAATTGGTTCTGCGTTTTTCAGTCTATACGGAACAAACAAACCGAGTCCCATATATCCGTAATTGGCTAATGTGCCCATTTTGGGCGTTTTTGTGGAGGTGGGGTAACCCCCTATACTTTGACATGAATTTGTATGCCAGATTCGTTATCCACTCCCGCATATTTTTCATTTGATACCCATATTGTCCTAATCGGTCCACTTTTGATTTTGGGTGGTGTTTTTGGGGTAACGGTGGAGGGTACTCCCCCTTCCGTTATCAATTAATTATAAGGCCTATTCCTACTTCCTGATCATATTCGCAATCTACTCTCGAATACCTTTCATTTGAGTCCCATATTGTCATGATCGTCAAATAAACCTATTTTAAGAAGTTTTTGGGCTGGGGCGGCCCCCTAGGTACTTGGACCCAACTTTTATTATGAAATTCATACTCTACTCTTGAATATCTTTCATAAGAATCCTATATTGTCCCGATCGGTCCACTTTTATTTTTGGGTAGTACTTTTGGAGAAAGGGGGAGGGTCCGCCCACCGCCCGATATCAAAAAATTATATAACCTAAGTTTCCTTCCAGACCAACCTACACAATCTGTAACATTTTCAAGGTATTCGGTTCAGCCGTTTTTGAGTCTCTACGGAACAAACAAGCAAACCGACAAACAAACACAAATTGAATCTACTTCTCTTATACAATATATAACAAGTAAAAGCGTGCTAAGTTCGGCCGGGCCGAATCTTATATACCCTCCACCATGGATCGCATTTGTCGAGTTCTTTTCCCGGCATCTCTTCTTAGGCAAAAAAGGATATAAGAAAAGAGTTGCTCTGCTATTAAAACGATATCAAGATATGGTCCCGTTCGGACCACAATTAAATTATATGTTGGAGACCTGTGTAAAATTTCAGCCAATTCGTATAAGAATTGCGCCCATTGGGGCTCAAGAAGTAAAATAGAGAGAACGATTTTTATGGGATCTGTATCGGGCTATAGACCGATTCAGACCATAATAAACACGTTTATTGATGGTCATGAGAGGATCCGTCGTACAAAATTTCAGGCATATCGGATAATAATTGCGACTTCTAGGGGTCAAGAAGTCAAGATCCCAGATCGGTTTATATGGCAGCTATATCAGGTTATGAACCGATTTGAACCTTATTTGACGCAGTTGTTGAAAGTAAAAATAAAATACGTCATGCAAAATTTCAGCCAAATCGGATAGGAATTGCGCCCTCTAGAAGCTCAAGAAGTCAAATCCCCAGATCTGTTTATATGACAGCTATATCAGTTTATGGACCGATTTCAACCATACTTGGCACAGTTGTTGGATATCATAATGAAATACTTCGTGCAAAAATTCATTCCAATCGGATAAGAATTGCGCACTCCAGAGGCTCAAGAAGTCAAGACCCAAGATCGGTTTATATGGCAGCTATATCAGGTTATGGACCGATTTAAACCATACTAGGCACAGTTGTTGGGTATCATAACAAAACACGTCGTGCAAAATTTCATTCTGATCGGATAAGAATTGCGCACGCTAGAGGCTCAAGAAGTCAAGACCCAAAATCGGTTTATATGGCAGCTATATCAGGTTATAGGCGGATTTGAACCATACTTGGCACAGTTGTTGGATATCATAACAAAACACGTCGTGCAAAATTTCATTCTGATCGGATAAGAATTGCGCACGCTAGAGGCTCAAGAAGTCAAGACCCAAGATCGGTTTATATGGCAGCTATATCAGGTTATGGGCGGATTTGAACCATACTTGGCACAGTTGTTGGATATCATAACAAGACACGTCGTGCTAAATTTCATTCTGATCGGATAAGAATTGCGCACGCTAGAGGCTCAAGAAGTCAAGACCCAAAATCGGTTTATATGGCAGCTATATCAGGTTATAGGCGGATTTGAACCATACTTGGCACAGTTGTTGGATATCATAACAAAACACGTCGTGCAAAATTTCATTCCAATCGGATAAGAATTGCGCACTCTAGAGGCTCAAGAAGTCAAGACCCTAGATCGGTTTATATGGCAGCTATGTCAAAACATGGACCGATATGGCCCATTTACAATACCAACCGACCTACACTAATAAGAAGTATTTGTGCAAAATTTCAAGCGGCTAGCTATACTCCTTCGGAAGTTAGCATGCTTTCGACAGACAGACGGACGGACGGACGGACAGACGGACGGACATGGCTAGATCGACATAAAATGTCACGACGATCAAGAATATATATACTTTATGGGGTCTCAGACGAATATTTCGAGTAGTTACAAACAGAATGACGAAATTAGTATACCCCCCATCTTATGGTGGAGGGTATAAAAATCAATTTGTGTTTGTTCGTAGGTTTGTCTGTTTGTTCGTTTGTATGTTTGTGTGTTCCTTATAGACTCAGAAACGGCTGAACCGATTTTCTTGAAATTTTCACAGATGGTGCATAATGACCCCGTGGTGAAAATAGGGTACTACATTTTTTGATATCTGAGGAGGAGGCGGACCCTCCCCCTTACCCTAATTTTCAGAAACGCCAGATCTCGGAGATGGGTGGTGCGATTTAAGCGAAATTTTGTGTGCTCTCAAAGAGTACCCTAAAAACAAAAATTTGGTGTCCAAATTTCGGATGGGGTACCTAGGAGGGCTGCTTCACCCTCGGACATATTTACCGACCATGACAATATGTGACTCAAATGAAAGGTATTTGCGAGTAAAATACGAATCTGATATCCAAATATGGGACCACGTTTCTGGGGGTCCACACCTTTCGCAAACCACCCCCCAAACAGGACTTATTTACTGACCATGGGAATATGTGGCTTAAATAAAAGGTATTTGAATGTAGAATACGAATCTGATATCCAAAAATGGGAACAAGTGTTTGGGGGGGGGGCGCCTCTCAACAAAAACATCCCCCCAAAAAGGACAAATTTACGACCATAGCAATATGGGGCTCAAATGAATGGTCTTTGGGAGTAAAGCACGAATTTGATATCAATATTCGGGAAAAGTGTCTATGGGGCCACCCCACCCCACAACACCACCCAAATAGTAAGTATTTTTTGAATATTGCAATATGAGGCTCAAATTGGAGGGTTTTTAAAGTGGAACACTAATCCGATGTATATTTTCAAGGCCAACTCACTGAGTGGCCGGTCATGTTTGCCGACTATGGAAATATATGGCTCAAATTAAAGGTATGTGGGAGTACACCACGTATCTGATATCAACATTAGGTGCCAACTGTCTAGCGGACGTCCCACCACCATAACAACTCCCAAATAGTATATATTTGCTCACCAAGACAATTTGGGTCTTAAAGAGACTAAATAAAACTAAATATTCATAGTTTTTTGGGCCAATACGCCAAACCAGACATATTTGCTGACTTTTGCAATAGGGAGTTTAAATGGGATTAGAAAACGAATTTGATATCTAATATTGAGGGCAATGGCAATATTGGGTTCAAATAAATGATTTATAGATATATGAGAATAGAGCACGTTGCTCATATTTTTTCCGGGCTTAGTGTTTGGAGGACCACCCCAATCCCCAAAACACTCCTAAATCGGCCATTTTTGCCGACCATGTTAATGTGGAGCTTAAATAAAAGGTATTGGGGGTAGAACAAGAATTTATACCCATTTTCGGGACCAATTTTCTGGGGGTCTACCACTTTCCCAAAATACCCCACAAACACCAATTTTTAGGTGACCATCGCAATATGGGGCTCAAATAAAGTTATTTGGAAGTAGAATACGAATTTGATATCCAAATGTACTACCATATATTAAGGGCAACACCCCTTACCCAAAACACCCCCAAAGAAAAAAAATTTTTTCGACCATGCCAAGAAAACGAATTTGATAACCTATTTTGTGGCCATGTGTTTGGAGAACGTCTCATCCTGTAAACTCCTCTTAAGCCAATGGCAATATGGGGTTTTAATAAATGGTATTTAAGAGAAGAGCACGATGCTGATATTTTTTCAGGGCCAAGTATTTGGAGGAACACCTCTCCCCCGAAGACACCATTAAATCAGACATCATGAGAATATCGGGCTGAAATGAAGTATTTTAAGAATGGAGTACACCTTACACCCAAACTTAAATTCGTAGACCAACAAAGATCATGTGGGATTCAGATAAAAGCACTTATATTGCTAAACTGTCTTTAATTGTCGAAAATAAATATTCCAAGGAAACTCTTGTTCCATATAAAGTAAAAGAAAGCGCAGCGCCGGATCAGCTAGTTCTAAATATAAGATACATTTAAGCAGAATCCATAGTGGTGGGTTCCCAAGATTCGGCCCGGCCAAACTTAGCACGTTTTTATACCCTCCACCATAAGATGGGGGGTATACTAATTTCGTCATTCTGTTTGTAACTACTCGAAATATTCGTCTGAGACCCCATAAAGTATATATATTCTTGATCGTCGTGACATTTTATGTCGATCTAACCATGTCCGTCCGTCTGTCCGTCCGTCCGTCCGTCCGTCCGTCTGTCTGTCGAAAGCACGCTAACTTCCGAAGGAGTAAAGCTAGCCGCTTGAAATTTTGCACAAAAACTTCTTATTAGTGTAGGTCGGTTGGTATTGTAAATGGGCCATATCGGTCCATGTTTTGATATAGCTGCCATATAAACCGATCTTGGGTCTTGACTTCTTGAACCTCTAGAGTGCGCAATTCTTATCCGATTGGAATGAAATTTTGTACGATGTGTTTTTTTATGATATCCAACAACTGTGCCAGGTATGGTTCAAATCGGTCCATAACCTGATATAGCTGCCATATAAACCGATCTTGGGTCTTGACTTCTTGAGCCTCTAGAGGGCGCAATTCTTATCCGAGTGAAATGGAATTTCGCACGACGTGTTTTGTTATGATATCAAACAACTGTGCCAAGTATGGTTCAAATCGGTCCATAACCTGATATAGCTGCCATATAAACCGATCTTGGGTCTTGACTTCTTGAGCCTCTAGAGTGCGCAATTCTTATCCGATTGAAATGAAATTTTGCACGACGTGTTTCGTTATTATATCCAACAACTGTGCCAAGTATGGTTCAAATCGGTTCATAACCTGATATAGCTGCCATATAAACCGATCTTGGGTCTTGACTTCTTGAGCCTCTAGAGGGCGCAATTCTTATCCGATTGAAATGGAATTTCGCACGACGTGTTTTGTTATAATACCAAACTACTGTGCCAAGTATGGTTCAAATCGGTCCATAACCTGATATAGCTGCCATATAAACCGATCTTGGGTCTTGATTCTTGAGCCTCTAGAGGGCACAATTCTTATCCGATTTGAATGAATTTTTGCACGAAGTATTTCGTTATGATATCCAACAACTGTGCCAAGTATGGTTCAAATCGGTCAATAACCTGATATAGCTGTCATATAAACAGATCTGGGGATTTGACATCTTGAGCTTCTAGAGGGCGCAATTCCTATCCGATTTGGCTAAAATTTTGCATGACGTATTTTAGTTTTACTTTCAACAACTGTGTCAAATAAGGTTCAAATCGGTTCATAACCTGATATAGCTGCCATATAAACCGATCTGGGATCTTGACTTCTTGACCCCTAGAGGTCGCAATTATTATCCGATATGCCTGAAATTTTGTACGATGGATCCTCTCATGACCATCAACAAACGTGTTTATTATGGTCTTAATCGGTCTATAGCCCGATACAGATCCCATATAAATCGTTCTCTCTATTTTACTTCGTGAGCCCCATTGGGCGCAATTCTTATACGAAATGGCTGAAATTTTACACAGGTCTCCAACATATAATTTAATTGTGGTCCGAACCGGACCATATCTTGATATCGCTTTAATAGCAGAGCAACTCTTTTCTTATATCCTTTTTTGCCTAAGAAGAGATGCCGGGAAAAGAACTCGACAAATGCGATCCATGGTGGAGGGTATATAAGATTCGGCCCGGCCGAACTTAGCACGCTTTTACTTGTTTGTTATTTTGTTTTCCACTATATATAGGGCAATGGTTTGGTGTTCATATTGGAATGCATAAATGCATTGGATAGAATACTACCTGGACAGGGCCCGCTCCGCTGCGCCTTCTTTTACTTTATATGGAACAAAATTATCCTTTGAATATTTATTTTTGACAATTAAAGAGCTTTTAGTGAAATACCATGCTACGAAAATAGTATGTGTATATAGCTTGAGAAACAGTATAACAATATAAATGCCTTTATCTGAATTCTGAACGATTTATGGTCATTTAAGTTTGGATGTTTAAGACTTATTATACCCTCCACCATTCTGTTTGTAACTACTCGAAATATTCGTCTGAGACCCCATAAAGTATATATATTCTTGATCGTCGTGAGATTTTATGTCGATCTAGCCATGTCCGTCCGTCTGTCCGTCTGTCCGTCCGTCCGTCCGTCTGTCTGTCGAAAGCACGCTAACTTCCGAAGGAGTAAAGCTAGCCGCTTGAAATTTTGCACAAATACTTCTTATTAGTGTAGGTCGGTTGGTATTGTAAATGGGCCATATCGGTCCATGTTTCATATAGCTGCCATATAAACCGATCTTGGGTCTTGACTTCTTGAGCCTCTAGAGTGCGCAATTCTTATCCGATTGGAATGAAATTTTGCACGACGTGTTTTGTTATGATATCCAACAACTGCGCCATGTATGGTTCAAATCGGTTAATAACCTGATATAGCTGCCATATAAACCGATCTTGGGTCTTGACTTCTTGAGCCTCTAGAGGGCGCAATTCTTATCCGAATGGAATGGAATTTCGCACAACTGTGTCAGATAAGGTTCAAATTGGTTCATAACCTGATATAGCTGCCATATAAACCGATCTGGGATCTTGACTTCTTGACCCCTAAAGGTCGCAATTATTATCCGATATGACTGAAATTTTGTACGACGGATCCTCTCATGACCATCAACAAACGTGTTTATTATGGTCTGAATCGGTCTGTAGCCCGATACAGATCCCATGTAAATCGTTCTCTCTATTTTACTTCGTGAGCCCCAATGGGCCCAATTCTTTTACGAATTGGCTGAAATTTTACACAGGTCTCCAACATATAATTTAATTGTGGTCCGAAGCGGACCATATCTTGATATCGTTTTAATAGCAGAGCAAATCTTTTCTTATATCCTTTTTTGCCTAAGAAGAGATGTTTTTGCCTAAGAAGAGATGCCGGGAAAAGAACTCGACAAATGCGATCCATGGTGGAGGGTATATAAGATTCGGCCCGGCCGAACTTAGCACGCTTTTACTTGTTACTTGTTTAGTATAAGGCATTTCGAGTTAATTTAAGTTATTTGAATATGTGAAGAATATACTTGTGCCAAATTCGTCATCAATCAGTATTTTGATATGGCAATTCACAAATTAGTGGAAAACCCCATCTTTCGACATTTATTCAAATGTTCTACACTAATGCACTCTACCGGATAGGCGATAAAATAATAGAAATGTGCACATTAGGTAGCGACTATGGCGCAGGGTATAAAATATTTTATATACAAAGTATCCATCGTTGAAAAGGTCTAGAATTGTGGAAGACAAAAAAGGAGTATTATAACATAGAGAATTAAGATTTTTGATGAGAAATTTTTGTAAAAGCAAAAATATGGTAAAAATTAAATTTTTGTGAAAACAAAAATTCAAATAGAAAAAATTCTAAGAAAAAAAAAAAGATATCTTAGTAATTCTTTTCGAGTTTTGCAAATAAAGTTGTCCTTATAGAAGTAAAAATTAACTCTTCCCGATTTTGTTTACAAAAATCCCAAAAACACCCCTTTCGGGTTTCAAAATCAACATCTTTTACAATAGTAAGTTTGCTGTGGAGGCTACAAATATTGGAAGGTGCAAAATATTTTTTGCATGGGTTTAGAGGACATATGGATTAAAAAAACATGAGTCCAATTGTTGGATCTGGGCTTTGGAAACTTTAGACGCGAGGGATTTTTCCAACTATTTAAAAAAATAGCCTATTTTGAAGTACATATAGCACCCGTTTAAGTTGACATATCTTGTTCAGATTTGTCTTAAAAAGCATCTACTATATAGCCTTTTCACAAAAAAAAGAGAAAATTAAGGTACTTTAGCAAAGTTTTTTGGATAGAGGCTACTCAAGGAATGTTATTTTTTTACGAAACAATGCAAAAAATACACTTCTTTGACATTCTTCGACTTCCAAACTGTATATCTTTTAGATCAATGATCAAATGTGGACCGTTGTAGCGGCAAAGTTGTAAATTTTATCACAAATCTAAATCATGTATAACAAGTAAAAGCGTGCTAAGTTCGGCCGGGCCGAATCTTATATACCCTCCACCATGGATCGCATTTGTCGAGTTCTTTTCCCGGCATCTCTTCTTAGGCAAAAACAAGTAAAAGCGTGCTAAGTTCGGCCGGGCCGAATCTTATATACCCTCCACCATGGATCGCATTTGTCGAGTTCTTTTCCCGGCATCTCTTCTTAGGCAAAAAAGGATATAAGAAAAGAGTTGCTCTGCTATTAAAACGATATCAAGATATGGTCCCGTTCGGACCACAATTAAATTATATGTTGAAGACCTGTGTAAAATTTCAGCCAATTCGTATAAGAATTGCGCCCATTGGGGCTCACGAAGTAAAATAGAGAGAACGATTTTTATGGGACCTGTATCGGGCTATAGACCGATTCAGACCATAATAAACACGTTTGTTGATGGTCATGAGAGGATCCGTCGTACAAAATTTCAGGCATATCGGATAATAATTGCGACTTCTAGGGGTCAAGAAGTCAAGATCCCAGATCGGTTTATATGGCAGCTATATCAGGTTATGAACCGATTTGAACCTTATTTGACACAGTTGTTGAAAGTAAAAATAAAATACGTCATGCAAAATTTCAGCCAAATCGGATAAGAATTGCGCCCTCTAGAAGATCAAGAAGTCAAGTCCCCAGATCTGTATATATGACAGCTATATCAGGTTATGGACCGATTTGAACCATACTTGGCACAGTTGTTGGATATCATAACAAAACACGTCGTGCAAAATTTCATTCTGATCGGATAAGAATTGCGCACGCTAGAGGCTCAAGAAGTCAAGACCCAAGATCGGTTTATATGGCAGCTATATCAAAACATGGACCGATATGGCCCATTTACAATACCAACCGACCTACACTAATAAGAAGTATTTGTGCAAAATTTCAAGCGGCTAGCTATACTCCTTCGGAAGTTAGCGTGCTTTCGACAGACAGACGGACGGACGGACGGACGAACATGGCTAGATCGACATAAAATGTCACGACGATCAAGAATATATATACTTTATGGGGTCTCAGACGAATATTTCGAGTAGTTACAAACAGAATGACGAAATTAGTATACCCCCCATCTTATGGTGGAGGGTATAAAAAGGATATAAGAAAAGATTTTCCGATTTGAACCATACTTGGAACAGTTGTTATATACTCCACCATAAGATGGGGGGTATACTAATTTCGTCATTCTGTTTGTAACTACTCGAAATATTCGTCTGAGACCCCATAAATTATATATATGTTCTTGATCGTCGTGACATTTTATGTCGATCTAGCCATGTCCGTCCGTCTGTCTGTCGAAAGCACGCTAACTTCCGAAGGAGTATAGCTAGCCGCTTGAAATTTTGCACAAATACTTCTTATTAGTGTAGGTCGGTTGGTATTGTAAATGGGCCTAGAGGCTCAAGAAGTCAAGACCCAAGATCGGTTTATATGGCAGCTATATCAAAACATGGACCGATATGGCCCATTTACAATACCAACCGACCTACACTAATAAGAAGTATTTGTGCAAAATTTCAAGCGGCTAGCTTTACTCCTTCGGAAGTTAGCGTGCTTTCGACAGACAGACGGACGGACGGACGGACAGACGGACGGACAGACGGACGGACATGGCTAGATCGACATAAAAGTTCACGACGATCAAGAATATATATACTTTATGGGGTCTAAGACGAATATTTCGAGTAGTTACAATCAGAATGACGAAATTAGTATACCCCCCATCTTATGGTGGAGGGTATAAAAATTTTTGCAGAGAAAGTTCTGGCTGGGAAATGCGCCCCGATGGGACAAATGACAACGCAGTCAACTGGCTCAAGATGGAAAATCGTTCTTTTCATTTTGAGACGTCGAAGCAGCCGGAGGTGAGAACGAAGTGACTACCAAAAAAGTGCAGTGCCATTGACGTGACAACTACAACAAAACTCCGTAGAAGAAAGTTAAAAAAATAATCATACCTTTTGGTCAACACTTTTTTTATAATTGTTGATGCTTACCGGTTGCTAAATAGCAAGACAGTATTACAAACCCCCACCCTAAAACCTACAAAATATATATTTAGACCAATCACGACAATATGGGACTCAAATGAAAGGTATTTAGGATAAGAAAATGTATCTGATATCCAATTGTCGGACCAGGTGCTAGGGGGACCACCCCCAGCCCCATAACAAATGAAAGGTATTTTCGAGTAGAATACGAATCTGATATTCAAATGTGGGACCACGTTTCTGGGGGTCCACACCTTTCGCAAACCACCCCCCAAACACGACTTATTTACTGACCATGGGAATATGGGGCTTAAGTAAAAGGTATTTGAGTGTAGAATTAGAATCTGATATCCAAATATGAAACCAAGTGTTTGGGGGCCGCCTCTCCCCAAAAACCTCCCCCAATGGAACACATTTACGACCATAGCCACATGGAGGTCAAATGAAAGGTCTTTGGGAGTAAAGCACAAATCTAATATCAATATTCGGAAAAGTGTCTATGGGGTCAGCCCACCCCCACAGCACCACCCAACCACCAAAAGACCCCTAAATCGAACATATTTACCGACCATGGCAGTATGGGGCTCAAATAAAAGGTATTTGTGAGTAGAATACGAATCTGATATCCAAATGTGGGACCACGTTTCTGGGGGTTCACCCCTTCCCCAAAACACCCCCCAAACAGGACTTATTTACTGACCATGGGAATATAAGGTTTAAATGAAAGGTATTTGAGTGTAGAATTAGAATCTGATATCCAAATATGGGACCAAGGGGGGGGGGGCGCCTCTCCCCAAAAAAATCCCCCAAAGGGGACAAACTTACGACCATAGTCATATGGGGCTCAAATGAAAGGTCTTTGGGAGTAAAGCACGAATCTGATATTAATATTTGAGAAAAGTGTCTATGGGGCCACCCAACCTCCACAACACCACCCAAATTTAAGTATTGTAAGTATTAGCTGACTTTTGTAATATGAGGCTCAAATAAAAGGGTTTTCGGATTGGAACACGAATCCGATATATATTTTCAAGGCCAACTTACTGAGTGGCCGCCCATCCTCCAAGCCGGTCATGTTTGCCGACTATGGAAATATATGGCTCAAATTAAAGGTATGTGGGAGTAGACCACGTATCTGATATCAACATTAGGTACCAACTGTCTAGCGGACGTCCCATCACCATAACAACCCCCAAATAGTATATATTTGCTCACCAAGACAATTTGGGCCTTAAAGAGAGTGGAACTAAATATTCATAGTTTTTAGGGCCAATACCCCAAACCAGATATATTTGCTGACTTTTGCAATAAGGAGTTTAATTGAGATTTGAAAAAGAATTTTGTATCCAATTGCAATATGGGGTTCAAATAAATGGTATATAGATATATGAGAATAGAGTACGTTGCTCATATTTTTTCCGGGCTTAGTGTTTGGGCAACCACCCCACTCCCCAAAACACCCTTAAATCGGGAATATTTACCGACCATGTCAATGTGGAGATTAAAAGAAAGGTGTTGGGGGTGTTGAGGTGGTAGAGCAAGAATTGATACTCATTTCGGGACCAATTTTCTGGGCGTCAACCCCTTTCCCAAAATACCCCACAAGCAGCAATTTTTTAGTGGCCATCGCAAAATGGGGCTCAAATAAAGGTATTTGGGAGTAGAATACGAATTTAATATTCAAATTTAGGACCCTGTATTTAGGGCATCACCCTTCTCCAAAACACCCCGAAAAGGGTAAAAATTTTTCGACCATGCCAATATGTGGTATTTAAGATTAGAAAACGAATTTGATAAGCTATTTTGGGCCATGTGTTTGGGGGACGCCTCATCGTGTAAACTCCCCTAAACAATGGCAATATAGGGTTTAAATACTAATTTCGTCATTCTGTTTGTAACTACTCGAAATATTCGTCTGAGGCCCCAAAAAGTATATATATTCTTGATCGTCGCGACATTTTATGTCGATCTAGCCATGTCCGTCTGTCCGTCCGTCTGTCGAAAGCACGCTAACTTCCGAAGGAGTAAAGCTAACCGCTTGAAATTTTGCACAAATACTTCTTATCAGTGTAGGTCGGTTGGTTTTGTAAATGGGCCATATCGGTCCATGTTTTGATATAGCTGCCATATAAACCGATCTTGGGTCTAGACTTCTTGAGCCTCTAGAGTGCGCAATTCTTATCCGATTGGAATGAAATTTAGCACGACGTGTTTTGTTATGATATCCAACAATTGTGCCAAGTATGGTTTAAATCGGTTCATAACCTGATATAGCTGTAAATAAACCGATCTTGGGTCTTGACTTCTTGAGCCTCTAGAGTGCGCAATTCTTATCCGATTGGAATGAAATTTTGCACGACGTGTTTTGTTATGATATCCAACAATTGTGCCAAGTATGGTTTAAATCGGTTCATAACCTGATATAGCTGTCAATAAACCGATCTTGTGTCTTGACTTCTTGAGCCTCTAGTGTGCGCAATTCTTATCCGATTGGAATGAAATTTTGCACGAAGTATTAGTTATTAGTATTAGTTGTGATATCCAACAACTGTGCCTAGTATGGTTCAAATCGGTTCATAACCTGATATAGCTGTCATATAAACAGATCTGGGGACTTGACTTCGTGAGCTTCTAGAGGGCGCAATTCCTATCCGATTTGGCTGAAATGTTTCAAGACGTATTTTATTCTCACTTTCAACAACTGTGTCAAATAAGGTTTAAATCGGTTCATAACCAGATATAGCTGTCATATAAACAGATCTGGGATCTTGACCTTTTGAGACCCTAGAGGGATCCCTACGACGGATCCTCTCATGACCATCAACATACGTGCTTATGATGGTCTGAATCGGTCTATAGCCCGATACAGCTCCCATATAAATCGATCTCTCTATTTTACTTCTCGAGCCCCCAAAGTTCTTATTCGAATTGGCTGACATTTTATACAGGTCTCCAACACATAATTTAATTGTGGTCCAAACCGGACCATATCTTGATATCGCTCTAATAGCAGAGCAAATCTTTTCTTATATCCTGTTTTGCCCAAGAAGAGTTGCCGGGAAAAGAACTCGACAAATGCGATCCATGGTGGAGGATATATAAGATTCGGCCCGGCCGAACCTAGCACGCTTTTACTTCTTTACATTTTATTTAATTTATTAGAATTTCAACTTTTTGTTATTAGTCAAAGAATTGACTTTTGATTATGAAGGGATTTAAAAATAGCTTTGAGAACAACACAGATGTAAATTAAAATTCATTTTGATTAACTGAATTTTTGATTTGTTTCCCATATTCCTTGGGAATGAGTCCAAAATAAATAAAAACGGTCTTGGAATGTTTGTAACGTTTAATGAAGATGATGTCTTTGATAAAGATCACGTAGATCTTACCATAGAATGGGATAGAAAGGGTATAAGATGAAGAGATAGGTACGGGGCAACAGATAAGAAAGTTACTATGGTGGAGCACTTGCTCCAGAGGGAGGGCTCTTCCTCGCCATAACACCAGGCGAGAAGACATTCCAAGAGGTAGGTGTGGTGCTTCCTCTTTTTAGTTAGTTAGACATTAGATATTTCGTTTCTTTTTCGTGCCAAACATACCTTTTTTTAGATAAGCCTGGGATGTAAAACTTTTGTTTCTGATATGTGATACGCTTGCGCAAGAACCACCCCATTCGGCGAGCACTAGCCGCGCATACGCCACCATTCGACAAGTGGGCAGAAAATACATGGAAATCATTGGACCAGGACAGCCACTGATCTAAATATGAAGTAGTGTATCCGAAATAAATGGAATGCTTAACTAACATAAATTGTAAACTGTCAGAACATCGGTGTATGAGGAATTCTTTTTTGAACTCTTCTCCTCGTTGTAGTACAGTAGCATCGCTATTGAAGCATCCCCGTGTTACTTCTAGGGAAATACGGCGTTCGGATGTAGCTTAAGATAGAAGCGGCTCTTCTACTCATGCCGCTGAGGATATGGGTAACCCGGCTACTAGCTCTCCAATATCAGGTATTGGAGCTTTTAGTTGATCCACCAATGATTGACAGTATCCATAGTCTACCATTGCCTCCGTGTGATACTGATGTTTTCGAGGGCGACTTCCAAACTTGACCTATGTTTAGAGATCTTTTCAGCGCGGTGTATATAAAAAACTCACGTTTTAGCGATATAGAGCGCCTTCGTCATCTAGTGCGCAAAACCAGTGGTGAGGCTCGAGAAATTTCTCAAAATTCCCTCTTACCCATCGCAGTTGTAGTCTAGCTTGGAATGCTTTAAAGGACACTTATAATAATCCGCTCTTCCGATGTTTCAAAGTGAATCCAGTTCGGGGCTTTAAACTTTGAAATGTGGTTTTAATGCTTGTTTGTCCGCAATGTCTGTGTATGACATCCACACGGAAAACTGGGATCCGTTTCTGGTGTCTTTATAACCTCCATCATAGGATGTGGGTATAGTAATCTAGTCATTTCATTTGTAACACCTTGAAATATTGAACTGCGACCCCATCAAGTATATACATTCTTGATCGTCTCGATCACGCATATCCGTCCGACCGTCTGTTCGCTTGTCGAAATCACGATAGCAGTCGAACGCGTTATGCTAGCCGCTTGAAATTTTTGCACAGATACTTAATATTGATGTAGGTCGTTGGGGATTGTAAATGGGCCATATCGGTTCAGATTTAGATATAGCTCCCATATAAACCGATCTCCTGATTTGACTTCTTGAGTCCTTACAAGCCGCAATTGTTATCAGATTTGGCTAAAATTTCGCATTCTGTGTTCAGTTACGACTTTCAACTACTGTGCCAAATACGGTCCAAATCTGTCTATAACCTGAAACACAAACATTTAGCACGGCGTTGACAAAGTGGTCACATTCGTTCATAAAAGTAAATCGACACAGATATAATTATTAGATCAACAACAAATATTTATAAACCAACAACAGTTATGTTGAACCAAACGTCCACAGACGTTCATATCTGACATCTTCTAGTGCACAGTTTATTTAAAGATCACAAAGAGATTTAGTGTGCCGATGAGTATCGAACCTGTGTTTCATCAATCTCATTGTGTGTTTACAAACACCTTACCACATTGCACCACGGCCGGCTATACACATACAAGGTTTTAAGAGTCATTTAAACTTAAGGTTGGTAGATGATGTCCACAAAGGTCATTGCATGAATCAACAACGCTTGTTCACAAAATCATTCACGACAATATTTCCAACAATGCCTGTGTTGATAATGGCAACGTTGGCGCATGATTTTGAAACATATTTTTCCTATCTGTGTATAGCTCCCATACAAACCAGTCTTTCGATCATCCTTGTTCGGTTCCTAGAAGCTTTAATTTTTGCTGGTTTGACAGAAGTTTGGTATGTAGAATAAAATTATGCCCTTCAACTAAATTTATTTTGTATAAATTTAAAGCACGATTCGCCCCGGTCGAACTTAGCACGCTTTTACTTGTTGTGTCTTCAATGGTTGCCTAAAATAACGAAAACGCTATGGGAACAAAGCGTTAAGGACAAATCGGCTATTTCACATTGGAGGTATTTAGATGGTTACTTAACCGAGAGAATTCGGACTTTAATGTGTCTTCAGGATATGAGGAACACTAATCAGATATCCAGATCGAATGTGCAAGGGTCCGAACCCATATGACTAACGCGAATTTGTCTAAAATCCGTCGGTCACCTTAGAAAATTGATTGCATTCTTTGTCCACAGCACAATCACCAACTTATTGAATGTCCTCGGCCATATTCTCTATCTGCAAACATGTTGCAGAGACTCTTGAAACTTTCAATTTGTTTTACTAATGTTAGTATTTCGGGCGTAAATTGTGAAATTTCGACCAACTCTCGAAAAAATTGTTCGATAAAGATAAGGAAGTCCATTAGATCCCTCGGTCTTGTTAGAGACTAATTCCGAAGTATTGCCGCTAATTTCGGGAGAATTGCCATCTTTCACCGTTTCATCGGTTTTTAAGTCGCAATTGCCAAATCTGCGACAAATTGTCAAATTGATGTCAAATTGTTTAATTCTCGTCCAGTTTATCTCCTATTGGGTGCGATTTATTTATGGATAGTGTTAGAAAGCTGTCGTTCTATTGTATCTGGAGCATTGCTTGCACAGAATACAGTATTCGCTTGTGTTGTCACTCAACCGATTCCATCGTGACAAATTCGAACTTTCGTCACCACCATCAAGAAGACACTTTGAATAAAATGCTACTTCGATTCTAGGGATTGAAGGAGACTCCTAAACGGAAATTGTTGTCCCCTTATGATTGCATTTGCGAGGATAATTATGCCCGGACCCCACGAAGATCACCTGACGGTAAACACACTGTGCCCCTTCCCATGAAGACGGATTTGGGGGAAAGCGGGTACTTGGACGAGTCTCGCGCTAACGTTCTCAAGCAATTAATTCGAAATGAGACGACTTTGTTAAGAAAACCTGACGTATGATAAGGTCCTGTTGGACATGCTTGCTTGTTATTTACCTCATCATCCGGTAATAAACTACGAGAAACAGACGACAAAACGAGTTGTCTTTAACGCGTCCAGTAAAAATTCTAACGGGAATTGTCTGAACGACATTTTACGTGTTGAAACAACTTTACAACTCTAGTACAACAACTAGTACTTTTGATACTTCGTTGGCGAGTGTTTAAATGCGTGTTCAACGCAGACATTACCAAAATATATAGACAGATCTGAGTGGACCCCAAGCAAACCGTTCTTGAAAGAGTTCTCTTTCAGAACCTATTCAAGATTAAGAATTGCAAACGCTAACCTTCGGTTTGAATTGCGCGCCTAATCTCGCGATTCGGACGCTATTGCAACTGGCTGACGAGACTGAGACAGAATTTCTTCTAGTGGCTCACAACCTGCGAAAATGCATGCATGTAGATGACGCTTTGGCAGGAGCTCACGACCTCGAGACCGCGTTAAAAGCTAGGGACCAACTTATTGCGGCGCTTTCTTCAGCAAAGTTCTAGCTGCGGAAATGGACGACTAAGGCTATCTTGATTTATTTCCCTCCAGAGCATCTGGTTGATGCACAATTGTTGTTCTTCGTAGAGATAGCGCTTCAAAACTACTTAATATAAGGTGGAACGCAACGTTAGATTTTTTCTATTTCGATGTCACCCCTATTGGGACCGAGCTTACCTACTTCAAACGAGAAGTTCTTTCGACGAAGTTGTTTGACCCTTTTGGGCTGGTTAGGTCCAGTTATTATCACTGCAAAGATAATCATGCAGAAAATCTGGCTAGACCAAATCGGTTTGGATGCTACTTATTCGGAGTGGCATAAGTTTGTGGATTCTTACCCAGAGGTGAATCTTATATGAGTGCCTCGTTGGGTTCAGTATACCCCAGGATGTTCGGCTGAACAGCATGTGATTTCGTGAGACAGACATTGAAATGTGTATATATATATATATATATATATATATATATATATATATATATATATATATATATATATATATATATATATATATATCGGAATAGGTACAACCTACGAAAAAATTTTAAAGACTTTTGGAGTAGGCTGGAAATGGACTCCAAAGACTCAACATCTGCGGTGGTGGCGTCAGCCCGTAGAGTGTTGTCTTCCCCTCCTATAGGTGCAGGTGCCTTGGCATCTGTAGTCGACAGTATTGCTTCAAGCGCACAACTAGTCGTCAGACTAATTAAAGGAATGCACGTATTCAGGCTGTGCATAAAAAAAAATTCTTCGATGCCAAAACGAACAGACTGACGGTATGCATTGACATCGAGCGCGCTTTTAACAATGTGCGGACCGACACTCTGATCCAATCCTTAGACCAGTGGGACAGGATAAACCATATGCTAAGGAACAGGTGGATAAATTGTGTGTCTCATGGCATAAATATAAGGGAGAAAGTGGCACAGGGCACCACACAGGGGGCATTTTATCGCCACTCCTTGGGTGACCATCATAAATGACCTATTACGGATGCTGACTGAGGTGGGATTTAAACCCGTCTACTGCGCAGACGATGTTATAATACTTCTAAGGGGTAAAGATCCGAACGAGCTATGCAGAAGGGCCGAAAGGGTCTTGCATATGGCATATGACTGGGCTAGACCCAGAGGTCTCAATGTTAAACCAGAGAAGACTGAAATATGCCTGTTCACGAGGAAAACGAAGGCCAATTTAACGCACCACGTTTCCTCAATAAGACGATTTCGATATCTGACAAGATCAAAAACTTAGGTGTGATCTTGGACAGGAAACTGAATTGAAAGTTTCACATTCAGGAGCGTACTGAAAAGGCTAAAAGATGTTGGACACTATGTAGGCGGGCCGTAAGCTCGAAATGGGGCCTGAATCCGAGGATAGTCCACTGGGTCTACAGGAGCGTAGTTAGACCAATACTTACTTACGTCTCAGTAGTTTGGTTGACTGCTATGGAGAAAAAGTGCAAAATAAGGATCATACAACAGGTTCAGAGAACATGTTGTCTTGGCATGGGCGGAGCGATGAGGATCACGCCCACCAGGGCACTCGAGACTATTCTAGATATCCGACCCATTGACACACAGATTAAGTGTGAGGCAGCCACTGCGGCTATGAGCCTTAAGGCGATGGGAGAATGGATTGAGGATGGGAGCAGTTCATACCATCACGGTATAATCGATGCGACTTGGAAGGAAGGGAAGAGGTTTACGATCGGATACCTGAGGTGAACCTTGAAGTCAAGTGTGAGGCTCTACTGCCATCGGCACAGTCTTGGATTGACGGAACCCTACTATTGCCATATGGAAGATCATGTTACACGGATGAACCAGAGCTAGAGGACAGAGTGGGCCTGGGGTTTTACATTGAGAACCCAGGGACTGAGATCTGCTTTAGACTGCGTGACCATAATACGGTCCTACAGGCGGAGATCCGGGCGATCACGGAATGCGTGAAGTGGTGTGGTGCTAACGCGAGGACGTCGAGTGTTAACATCTTTACCTACAGTAAAATTGCCATTAGGGCAATAACAACCAGGACGGAAAGGTCACGAACAATCTTCCAGTGTAAGAAGGAGATTAACGCCTTCTCTGAGGATGGGAAAATTCGCATCGTTTGGGTGCCGGGCCATAACGGAGTAAGGGGAAATGAAAGGGCAGACGATTTGGCGGTGAAGGCCAGAGGTCTGCCGTCAATAAACTTGGTTAGCCCGAAGCCATTCGGGTCGACGCAGTACATGTTAAGGGAGTGGGCGACGAATGCGCATACAACATTGTGGAACAGCAAAACGGTCGGTAGGACGGCGAAAATCCTATGGGGGGATCCAGATCGTTAGAAGACGAGGCTATTACTGAAAGGAAACAAGAAGGAAGTCAGTAAAGCTACTGGTATAATAACGGGACAAACACTACGAGCTCACTTATGTAAAATCGGTGCGGCAAGAGATATCATGTGTAGGGCATGCGGGGAAGATGATGAGACGTTGGAGAATTTCCTTTGTCATTGCCCGGCTTTCGCTTTAGGTGGAGACACAATACCAGACATGAATCAACTTAGGGGAGTGGTATTGAAAACAATTAAGGATTTTGTAAGTAGCACGGAATTCCTAGCTTAATATTTTTTTAAAGGTTGCTTTATAGTTTACTTGCTTAGGTGTATGTTCATTGGGTGGATTAATATCTGCACCCTTTTTTTAACCTAACATAACCTACCGACATTTTGGAAAGATATTCGTCTTTGCTCAAGGGACTTCATGCAGTTCCATACATGCCTCAATTCCTTTGCCAAACTCACGCTCCATACCGAGGTAAATATCATCACAGGAATAACTGTTTCGGAATTTGACGCAAGACTTTTAATGGAACACGTCTACGTCAAGTGTGTTCATGATGGAATGGAATATTGAATTCAAAGAGTTAAAAATTTAATACGCTCTGTCGTTCATCGTTGCAGTGTATGTCTTTTTAATAAGAAGATCGAACTATAATTGACAGGGCTTTCAGTACTATGGGTGTTGATTTTGCTGGCCTAATTGAAGGGAAATCGTTCACTGGTAGCACTCGTTGAATAACAAAAGTGTTCGTTTGTTTTTCGACTAAGGCTTTTCACTTGGAGCCGTATCGGGTTTATTGACTGGCAGTTTCATGGCCGCCTTTCATAGTTTTATTGCCCGTCGTTGGTGTCCCTACATTATATTCTCCGATAATGGCACACATTTTGTAGGCGCTTCTCATGTGATCGAACTAGATTTTGTTAATTTTATTTGCAAAAGTTGTAATCGGCTTCCGCTGACCTTTCACATAGGTGTCTTAGATGGAAAAATCATACCAGCGGTTGCACCACACATGGTCGACTCTGGGAAGCTGAAGCATTAAACAACATTTTCGAAAACAGAGTCAGAAACTACGCTCCACGTTCGATGAATTGGCAACCGTATTGGCCAGAGTTGAGACTTGTCTTAATTCTCGCCCGTTCTGCCCTATGTCGGATAGTCCTAGTGTACTGGTGGCTTTGACACCCGGTCATTTATTAATCGACGCGCCCTTACTCTCTCCTCCGGCACCCGTCATAACTGAACGCTCGTGAATCGGTTTAGAAAGTTCCAAGCTCTAAAACATTTGTTTTGCATTCGATTCTACACATTCAATTGAAGTGGAAGTTCTCGGAGAGAGAAGTAGATAAAGTCAATTTAGTCGTAATGCGACACGAGAATCTCGCTCACCGGCACTCACTTGGGAAGTGCAAGTCACTTCTGAACATGTCATTCTGTTTTCGTACTGAACTCATTACCAAACACCGGGATTGCACGCGATGCTTGGGTAAAGACCACCAAGCCAAAGACTATCATACTCGGAAATTTCTGCGTCTCGTCCGAAACCTAGATCAGAAAGTAGTCCAACGGCTAATCCCATCGTATTATGCTCCTTCCAATCGGTGCCGACATTATGACCCAGCTGGTGGTACGTGTACAAAGTGTCGGGCTATCTTACCCAGTTCGAGCGGTACTCGATCCATTCTCAATCCAGAGCCATATGCGAGTCTATGGTAGACCATCTTAGGCTAACCACGTTAAATCTTGACGGAGTCCGATTTTGTCACATCTCGATTACCTTGGTGTATGATCCATTGCAGTCGTAAATACTAACGCCTTGGGTGACCGACTTGCGACATGTATTCACTCCAAAGGAGCATTATTGGAAAGACTGAAGGAGTCCTTTTTTAACTTGCCTCTTCCAGACCATTCATTTTACAAACCTGGTCGTGTCGCGTTGGTGCTCGGTCCTGACGTCTTCACGAAGGTAATGACGAATAGAGTCCAGATTTTGCCTGGACTGCCGGTGGCCCGATATACGATCTTCGGATGGGTGTTATGGGGTGCATGTTACACATAACGTTGACTCCTATGCATATATCTATTTGTCTATATACAATAGAATAGAAATTGAATCGAAAGAAAAAATTAATTAATTGAATTAAATTGCTCACATATCTGCACTGTCCTGCCTTTATTTCATACTATAAGTCGTTTTTATAGTTTAGAAATAGTAATATATACTTATATTGGGTTGCCCAAAAAGTAATTGCGGATTTTTTAAAAGAAAGTAAATGCATTTTTAATAAAACTTAGAATGAACTTTAATCAAATATACCTTTTTTACACTTGTTTTCTAAAGCAAGCTAAAAGTAACAGCTGATAACTGACAGAAGAAAGAATGCAATTACAGAGTTACAAGCTGTGAAAAAAATTGTTAACGCCGACTATATGAAAAATCCGCAATTACTTTTTGGGCAACCCAATATATATTGGTGTTACAACATTAATAACGTTTCAAGGTGGGCGCCAAATGTTAACGTAAGAATAATAATTGATTCGAAGTTTCATTATTTGTTGTCTTCACTTTTATTGTGTTTGAAAACTATTTGATTTTCATACTCGTTACAATCTGCATACTCCTTTTTGTTACAACATTGGTGTGTCAAAGTGCGGATTCTAACGAGTATCCAATGAGCCCCAAAACGTCTTTCACCATTAAGGTGGATACTCTCTTCTCAATCGCCAACTAGCAAAGGTAGACATCGTTCTCATCCCTCATATCTTTTTTACCTCAATAAAGCTACTTCTTTTTTTATACCCTCCACCATAAGATGGGGGGTATACTAATTTCGTCATTCTGATTGTAACTACTCGAAATATTCGTCTGAGACCCTATAAAGTATATATATTCTTAATCTTCGTGAAATTTTATGTCGATCTAGCCATGTCCGTCCGTCCGACCGTCTGTCTATCGAAAGCACGCTAACTTTCGAAGGAGTAGAGCTAGCCGCTTGTAATTTTGCACAAATACTTCTTATTAGTGTAGGTCGGTTGGTATTGTAAATGGGCCATATCGATCCATGATTTGATATAGCTGCATCATAAACCGATCTGGGATCTTGACTTCTTGAGCCAAATCAAATCTTATCCGATGCCTAAAATTTAGCATGTCGTGTTTCGCTATGACTTCCAATAATGGTGCTGAATATGGTAAAAATCGGATTATCTCACGACCATCAACATACGCGTTTATTATGGTCTGAATCGGTCTATTGCCTGATACAGCTCCAATATAAACAGATCTCTCTATTTTAGTTCTTGAGCCCCCAAAGGTCGTAATTCTTATTTTAATTGGCTGAAATTTTACACAGGTCTTCAACATATAATTCAATGATGGTCCGAATCGGACCATAACTTAATATTGCTCTAATAGTAGAGCAAATCGTTTCTTTTATCCATTTTTTGCCTAAGAAGAGATGCCGGGAAAAGAACTCGACAAATGCGATTCATGGTGGAGGGTATAAAGGATTCGGCCCGGGCCGAACACGCTTTTACTTGTTCCATTTTGTCGTTCACACTCATCCTCTACACCAGATGTCTTTTAACTTAAATTTAAAAAATTTTGCATCAATACATCCACCCATGTACAAAGTTGACCCATTTGGTACTTTTTTTATACCCTCCACCATAAGATGGGGGGTATACTAATTTCGTCATTCTGATTGTAACTACTCGAAATATTCGTCTGAGACCCCATAAAGTATATATATTCGTGATCGTCGTGAAATTTTATGTCGAAGAGGTTTACGATCGGATACCTGAGGTGAACCTTGAAGTCAAGTGTGAGGCTCTACTGCCATCGGCACAGTCTTGGATTGACGGAACCCTACTATTGCCATATGGAAGATCATGTTACACGGATGAACCAGAGCTAGAGGACAGAGTGGGCCTGGGGTTTTACATTGAGAACCCAGGGACTGAGATCTGCTTTAGACTGCGTGACCATAATACGGTCCTACAGGCGGAGATCCGGGCGATCACGGAATGCGTGAAGTGGTGTGGTGCTAACGCGAGGACGTCGAGTGTTAACATCTTTACCTACAGTAAAATTGCCATTAGGGCAATAACAACCAGGACGGAAAGGTCACGAACAATCTTGCAGTGTAAGAAGGAGATTAACGCCTTCTCTGAGGATGGGAAAATTCGCATCGTTTGGGTGCCGGGCCATAACGGAGTAAGGGGAAATGAAAGGGCAGACGATTTGGCGGTGAAGGCCAGAGGTCTGCCGTCAATAAACTTGGTTAGCCCGAAGCCATTCGGGTCGACGCAGTACATGTTAAGGAAGTGGGCGACGAATGCGCATACAACATTGTGGAACAGCAAAACGGTCGGTAGGACGGCGAAAATCCTATGGGGGGATCCAGATCGTTAGAAGACGAGGCTATTACTGAAAGGAAACAAGAAGGAAGTCAGTAAAGCTACTGGTATAATAACGGGACAAACACTACGAGCTCACTTATGTAAAATCGGTGCGGCAAGAGATATCATGTGTAGGGCATGCGGGGAAGATGATGAGACGTTGGAGAATTTCCTTTGTCATTGCCCGGCTTTCGCTTTAGGTGGAGACACAATACCAGACATGAATCAACTTAGGGGAGTGGTATTGAAAACAATTAAGGATTTTGTAAGTAGCACGGAATTCCTAGCTTAATATTTTTTTAAAGGTTGCTTTATAGTTTACTTGCTTAGGTGTATGTTCATTGGGTGGATTAATATCTGCACCCTTTTTTTAACCTAACATAACCTACCGACATTTTGGAAAGATATTCGTCTTTGCTCAAGGGACTTCATGCAGTTCCATACATGCCTCAATTCCTTTGCCAAACTCACGCTCCATACCGAGGTAAATATCATCACAGGAATAACTGTTTCGGAATTTGACGCAAGACTTTTAATGGAACACGTCTACGTCAAGTGTGTTCATGATGGAATGGAATATTGAATTCAAAGAGTTAAAAATTTAATACGCTCTGTCGTTCATCGTTGCAGTGTATGTCTTTTTAATAAGAAGATCGAACTATAATTGACAGGGCTTTCAGTACTATGGGTGTTGATTTTGCTGGCCTAATTGAAGGGAAATCGTTCACTGGTAGCACTCGTTGAATAACAAAAGTGTTCGTTTGTTTTTCGACTAAGGCTTTTCACTTGGAGCCGTATCGGGTTTATTGACTGGCAGTTTCATGGCCGCCTTTCATAGTTTTATTGCCCGTCGTTGGTGTCCCTACATTATATTCTCCGATAATGGCACACATTTTGTAGGCGCTTCTCATGTGATCGAACTAGATTTTGTTAATTTTATTTGCAAAAGTTGTAATCGGCTTCCGCTGACCTTTCACATAGGTGTCTTAGATGGAAAAATCATACCAGCGGTTGCACCACACATGGTCGACTCTGGGAAGCTGAAGCATTAAACAACATTTTCGAAAACAGAGTCAGAAACTACGCTCCACGTTCGATGAATTGGCAACCGTATTGGCCAGAGTTGAGACTTGTCTTAATTCTCGCCCGTTCTGCCCTATGTCGGATAGTCCTAGTGTACTGGTGGCTTTGACACCCGGTCATTTATTAATCGACGCGCCCTTACTCTCTCCTCCGGCACCCGTCATAACTGAACGCTCGTGAATCGGTTTAGAAAGTTCCAAGCTCTAAAACATTTGTTTTGCATTCGATTCTACACATTCAATTGAAGTGGAAGTTCTCGGAGAGAGAAGTAGATAAAGTCAATTTAGTCGTAATGCGACACGAGAATCTCGCTCACCGGCACTCACTTGGGAAGTGCAAGTCACTTCTGAACATGTCATTCTGTTTTCGTACTGAACTCATTACCAAACACCGGGATTGCACGCGATGCTTGGGTAAAGACCACCAAGCCAAAGACTATCATACTCGGAAATTTCTGCGTCTCGTCCGAAACCTAGATCAGAAAGTAGTCCAACGGCTAATCCCATCGTATTATGCTCCTTCCAATCGGTGCCGACATTATGACCCAGCTGGTGGTACGTGTACAAAGTGTCGGGCTATCTTACCCAGTTCGAGCGGTACTCGATCCATTCTCAATCCAGAGCCATATGCGAGTCTATGGTAGACCATCTTAGGCTAACCACGTTAAATCTTGACGGAGTCCGATTTTGTCACATCTCGATTACCTTGGTGTATGATCCATTGCAGTCGTAAATACTAACGCCTTGGGTGACCGACTTGCGACATGTATTCACTCCAAAGGAGCATTATTGGAAAGACTGAAGGAGTCCTTTTTTAACTTGCCTCTTCCAGACCATTCATTTTACAAACCTGGTCGTGTCGCGTTGGTGCTCGGTCCTGACGTCTTCACGAAGGTAATGACGAATAGAGTCCAGATTTTGCCTGGACTGCCGGTGGCCCGATATACGATCTTCGGATGGGTGTTATGGGGTGCATGTTACACATAACGTTGACTCCTATGCATATATCTATTTGTCTATATACAATAGAATAGAAATTGAATCGAAAGAAAAAATTAATTAATTGAATTAAATTGCTCACATATCTGCACTGTCCTGCCTTTATTTCATACTATAAGTCGTTTTTATAGTTTAGAAATAGTAATATATACTTATATTGGGTTGCCCAAAAAGTAATTGCGGATTTTTTAAAAGAAAGTAAATGCATTTTTAATAAAACTTAGAATGAACTTTAATCAAATATACTTTTTTTACACTTGTTTTCTAAAGCAAGCTAAAAGTAACAGCTGATAACTGACAGAAGAAAGAATGCAATTACAGAGTTACAAGCTGTGAAAAAAATTGTTAACGCCGACTATATGAAAAATCCGCAATTACTTTTTGGGCAACCCAATATATATTGGTGTTACAACATTAATAACGTTTCAAGGTGGGCGCCAAATGTTAACGTAAGAATAATAATTGATTCGAAGTTTCATTATTTGTTGTCTTCACTTTTATTGTGTTTGAAAACTATTTGATTTTCATACTCGTTACAATCTGCATACTCCTTTTTGTTACAACATTGGTGTGTCAAAGTGCGGATTCTAACGAGTATCCAATGAGCCCCAAAACGTCTTTCACCATTAAGGTGGATACTCTCTTCTCAATCGCCAACTAGCAAAGGTAAACATCGTTCTCATCCCTCATATCTTTTTTACCTCAATAAAGCTACTTCTTTTTTTATACCCTCCACCATAAGATGGGGGGTATACTAATTTCGTCATTCTGATTGTAACTACTCGAAATATTCGTCTGAGACCCTATAAAGTATATATATTCTTAATCTTCGTGAAATTTTATGTCGATCTAGCCATGTCCGTCCGTCCGACCGTCTGTCTATCGAAAGCACGCTAACTTTCGAAGGAGTAGAGCTAGCCGCTTGTAATTTTGCACAAATACTTCTTATTAGTGTAGGTCGGTTGGTATTGTAAATGGGCCATATCGATCCATGATTTGATATACCTGCATCATAAACCGATCTGGGATCTTGACTTCTTGAGCCAAATCAAATCTTATCCGATGCCTAAAATTTAGCATGTCGTGTTTCGCTATGACTTCCAATAATGGTGCTGAATATGGTAAAAATCGGATTATCTCACGACCATCAACATACGCGTTTATTATGGTCTGAATCGGTCTATTGCCTGATACAGCTCCAATATAAACAGATCTCTCTATTTTAGTTCTTGAGCCCCCAAAGGTCGTAATTCTTATTTTAATTGGCTGAAATTTTACACAGGTCTTCAACATATAATTCAATGATGGTCCGAATCGGACCATAACTTAATATTGCTCTAATAGTAGAGCAAATCGTTTCTTTTATCCATTTTTTGCCTAAGAAGAGATGCCGGGAAAAGAACTCGACAAATGCGATTCATGGTGGAGGGTATAAAGGATTCGGCCCGGGCCGAACACGCTTTTACTTGTTCCATTTTGTCGTTCACACTCATCCTCTACACCAGATGTCTTTTAACTTAAATTTAAAAAATTTTGCATCAATACATCCACCCATGTACAAAGTTGACCCATTTGGTACTTTTTTTATACCCTCCACCATAAGATGGGGGGTATACTAATTTCGTCATTCTGATTGTAACTACTCGAAATATTCGTCTGAGACCCCATAAAGTATATATATTCGTGATCGTCGTGAAATTTTATGTCGAAGAGGTTTACGATCGGATACCTGAGGTGAACCTTGAAGTCAAGTGTGAGGCTCTACTGCCATCGGCACAGTCTTGGATTGACGGAACCCTACTATTGCCATATGGAAGATCATGTTACACGGATGAACCAGAGCTAGAGGACAGAGTGGGCCTGGGGTTTTACATTGAGAACCCAGGGACTGAGATCTGCTTTAGACTGCGTGACCATAATACGGTCCTACAGGCGGAGATCCGGGCGATCACGGAATGCGTGAAGTGGTGTGGTGCTAACGCGAGGACGTCGAGTGTTAACATCTTTACCTACAGTAAAATTGCCATTAGGGCAATAACAACCAGGACGGAAAGGTCACGAACAATCTTGCAGTGTAAGAAGGAGATTAACGCCTTCTCTGAGGATGGGAAAATTCGCATTGTTTGGGTGCCGGGCCATAACGGAGTAAGGGGAAATGAAAGGGCAGACGATTTGGCGGTGAAGGCCAGAGGTCTGCCGTCAATAAACTTGGTTAGCCCGAAGCCATTCGGGTCGACGCAGTACATGTTAAGGGAGTGGGCGACGAATGCGCATACAACATTGTGGAACAGCGAAACGGTCGGTAGGACGGCGAAAATCCTATGGGGGGATCCAGATCGTTAGAAGACGAGGCTATTACTGAAAGGAAACAAGAAGGAAGTCAGTAAAGCTACTGGTATAATAACGGGACAAACACTACGAGCTCACTTATGTAAAATCGGTGCGGCAAGAAATATCATGTGTAGGGCATGCGGGGAAGATGATGAGACGTTGGAGAATTTCCTTTGTCATTGCCCGGCTTTCGCTTTAGGTGGAGACACAATACCAGACATGAATCAACTTAGGGGAGTGGTATTGAAAACAATTAAGGATTTTGTAAGTAGCACGGAATTCCTAGCTTAATATTTTTTTAAAGGTTGCTTTATAGTTTACTTGCTTAGGTGTATGTTCATTGGGTGGATTAATATCTGCACCCTTTTTTTAACCTAACATAACCTACCGACATTTTGGAAAGATATTCGTCTTTGCTCAAGGGACTTCATGCAGTTCCATACATGCCTCAATTCCTTTGCCAAACTCACGCTCCATACCGAGGTAAATATCATCACAGGAATAACTGTTTCGGAATTTGACGCAAGACTTTTAATGGAACACGTCTACGTCAAGTGTGTTCATGATGGAATGGAATATTGAATTCAAAGAGTTAAAAATTTAATACGCTCTGTCGTTCATCGTTGCAGTGTATGTCTTTTTAATAAGAAGATCGAACTATAATTGACAGGGCTTTCAGTACTATGGGTGTTGATTTTGCTGGCCTAATTGAAGGGAAATCGTTCACTGGTAGCACTCGTTGAATAACAAAAGTGTTCGTTTGTTTTTCGACTAAGGCTTTTCACTTGGAGCCGTATCGGGTTTATTGACTGGCAGTTTCATGGCCGCCTTTCATAGTTTTATTGCCCGTCGTTGGTGTCCCTACATTATATTCTCCGATAATGGCACACATTTTGTAGGCGCTTCTCATGTGGTCGAACTAGATTTTGTTAATTTTATTTGCAAAAGTTGTAATCGGCTTCCGCTGACCTTTCACATAGGTGTCTTAGATGGAAAAATCATACCAGCGGTTGCACCACACATGGTCGACTCTGGGAAGCTGAAGCATTAAACAACATTTTCGAAAACAGAGTCAGAAACTACGCTCCACGTTCGATGAATTGGCAACCGTATTGGCCAGAGTTGAGACTTGTCTTAATTCTCGCCCGTTCTGCCCTATGTCGGATAGTCCTAGTGTACTGGTGGCTTTGACACCCGGTCATTTATTAATCGACGCGCCCTTACTCTCTCCTCCGGCACCCGTCATAACTGAACGCTCGTGAATCGGTTTAGAAAGTTCCAAGCTCTAAAACATTTGTTTTGCATTCGATTCTACACATTCAATTGAAGTGGAAGTTCTCGGAGAGAGAAGTAGATAAAGTCAATTTAGTCGTAATGCGACACGGGAATCTCGCTCACCGGCACTCACTTGGGAAGTGCAAGTCACTTCTGAACATGTCATTCTGTTTTCGTACTGAACTCATTACCAAACACCGGGATTGCACGCGATGCTTGGGTAAAGACCACCAAGCCAAAGACTATCATACTCGGAAATTTCTGCGTCTCGTCCGAAACCTAGATCAGAAAGTAGTCCAACGGCTAATCCCATCGTATTATGCTCCTTCCAATCGGTGCCGACATTATGACCCAGCTGGTGGTACGTGTACAAAGTGTCGGGCTATCTTACCCAGTTCGAGCGGTACTCGATCCATTCTCAATCCAGAGCCATATGCGAGTCTATGGTAGACCATCTTAGGCTAACCACGTTAAATCTTGACGGAGTCCGATTTTGTCACATCTCGATTACCTTGGTGTATGATCCATTGCAGTCGTAAATACTAACGCCTTGGGTGACCGACTTGCGACATGTATTCACTCCAAAGGAGCATTATTGGAAAGACTGAAGGAGTCCTTTTTTAACTTGCCTCTTCCAGACCATTCATTTTACAAACCTGGTCGTGTCGCGTTGGTGCTCGGTCCTGACGTCTTCACGAAGGTAATGACGAATAGAGTCCAGATTTTGCTTGGACTGCCGGTGGCCCGATATACGATCTTCGGATGGGTGTTATGGGGTGCATGTTACACATAACGTTGACTCCTATGCATATATCTATTTGTCTATATACAATAGAATAGAAATTGAATCGAAAGAAAAAATTAATTAATTGAATTAAATTGCTCACATATCTGCACTGTCCTGCCTTTATTTCATACTATAAGTCGTTTTTATAGTTTAGAAATAGTAATATATACTTATATTGGGTTGCCCAAAAAGTAATTGCGGATTTTTTAAAAGAAAGTAAATGCATTTTTAATAAAACTTAGAATGAACTTTAATCAAATATACTTTTTTTACACTTGTTTTCTAAAGCAAGCTAAAAGTAACAGCTGATAACTGACAGAAGAAAGAATGCAATTACAGAGTTACAAGCTGTGAAAAAAATTGTTAACGCCGACTATATGAAAAATCCGCAATTACTTTTTGGGCAACCCAATATATATTGGTGTTACAACATTAATAACGTTTCAAGGTGGGCGCCAAATGTTAACGTAAGAATAATAATTGATTCGAAGTTTCATTATTTGTTGTCTTCACTTTTATTGTGTTTGAAAACTATTTGATTTTCATACTCGTTACAATCTGCATACTCCTTTTTGTTACAACATTGTTGTGTCAAAGTGCGGATTCTAACGAGTATCCAATGAGCCCCAAAACGTCTTTCACCATTAAGGTGGATACTCTCTTCTCAATCGCCAACTAGCAAAGGTAGACATCGTTCTCATCCCTCATATCTTTTTTACCTCAATAAAGCTACTTCTTTTTTTATACCCTCCACCATAAGATGGGGGGTATACTAATTTCGTCATTCTGATTGTAACTACTCGAAATATTCGTCTGAGACCCTATAAAGTATATATATTCTTAATCTTCGTGAAATTTTATGTCGATCTAGCCATGTCCGTCCGTCCGACCGTCTGTCTATCGAAAGCACGCTAACTTTCGAAGGAGTAGAGCTAGCCGCTTGTAATTTTGCACAAATACTTCTTATTAGTGTAGGTCGGTTGGTATTGTAAATGGGCCATATCGATCCATGATTTGATATAGCTGCATCATAAACCGATCTGGGATCTTGACTTCTTGAGCCAAATCAAATCTTATCCGATGCCTAAAATTTTGCATGTCGTGTTTCGCTATGACTTCCAATAATGGTGCTGAATATGGTAAAAATCGGATTATCTCACGACCATCAACATACGCGTTTATTATGGTCTGAATCGGTCTATTGCCTGATACAGCTCCAATATAAACAGATCTCTCTATTTTAGTTCTTGAGCCCCCAAAGGTCGTAATTCTTATTTTAATTGGCTGAAATTTTACACAGGTCTTCAACATATAATTCAATGATGGTCCGAATCGGACCATAACTTAATATTGCTCTAATAGTAGAGCAAATCGTTTCTTTTATCCATTTTTTGCCTAAGAAGAGATGCCGGGAAAAGAACTCGACAAATGCGATTCATGGTGGAGGGTATAAAGGATTCGGCCCGGGCCGAACACGCTTTTACTTGTTCCATTTTGTCGTTCACACTCATCCTCTACACCAGATGTCTTTTAACTTAAATTTAAAAAATTTTGCATCAATACATCCACCCATGTACAAAGTTGACCCATTTGGTACTTTTTTTATACCCTCCACCATAAGATGGGGGGTATACTAATTTCGTCATTCTGATTGTAACTACTCGAAATATTCGTCTGAGACCCCATAAAGTATATATATTCGTGATCGTCGTGAAATTTTATGTCGATTTAGCCATGTCCGTCCGTCTGTCCGTCCGTCTGTCTGTCGAAAGCACGCTAACTTCCGCAGGAGTAAAGCTATCCGCTTCAAATTTTGCACAAATACTTCTTATTAGTGTAGGTCGGTTGGTATTGTAAATGGGCCATATCGGTCCATGTTTTGATATAGCTGCCATATAAACCGCTCTTAGGTCTTGACTTCTTGAGCCTCTAGAGTGCGCAATTCTTATCCGATTGGGATAAAATTTTGCACGACGTGTTTTGTTATTTTATCCAACAACTGTGCCATGTATGGTTTAAATCGGTTTATAACCTGATATAGCTGCCATATAAACCGATCTGGGGTCTTGACTTCTTGAGCCTCTAGAGAGCACAATTCTTATCCGATTGGCATGAAATTTTGCACGACGTGTTTTGTTATAATATCTAATAACTGTGCTAAGTATGGTTAAAATTGGTCCATATCCTGATATAGCTGCCATATAAACCCATCTTGGTTCTTGACTTCTTGAGCCTCTAGAGTGCGCAATTTCTATCCGATTTGCATGACGTATTTTATTCTTACTTTCAATAACTATGTCAAATAAGGTTCAAATTCGTGAGCCTCTAGAGGTCGCAATTATTATCCCATTTGCCAGAAATTTTGTACGACGGATCCTCTCATGGCCATCAACATACGTGTTTATTATGGTCTGAATCAGTCTATAGCCCGATACAGCTCCCATATAAATCAATCTCTCAATTTTACTTCTTGAGCACCCAAAGGGCGCAATTCTTATTCGAATTGGCTGACATTTTGCTTAGGTCTCCAATATATAATTTAATTGTAGTCCAAACCGGACCATATCTTGATATCGCTCTAATAGCAGAGCAAATCTTTTCTTATATCCTTTTTGTCTAAGAAGAGATGACGGGAAAAGAACTCGACGAATGCGATCCATGGTGGAGGGTATATAAGATTCGGCCCGGCCGAACTTAGCACGCTTTTACTTGTTTTAATACATTAATGCAAAATTTGCAAATACTTTCATAGTCATCAAGTTAAGGTTGCCATAAGGTTCCTTATTTTCGAGTTTCAGAGCTTTAGTTCAATTTGCAAAGAAAGTACCAAATAGTACCAATTGTGATACTTAACGTACTATTTCTCCCACTTCAATAAGAATTTTCCAAATTTGTTTACCAAACCCTATGTCTTCGAGACGCTCTTTAATATGAGCCCGAGAACATAATTCTAGCCCTTTCAGTGCGCGCTGGGAAAATATATACTATTTCGTACTCGTTAAACGTACGATTTTAACCAAATCCAGCCTTATCCCGTGCCTATGACCCAAGACCATTACTCGTACAAAATTTCCGGTCGCTCGTTGCCACCGATGGTACACCCAATATCAAGGTGTAACTGTATCGCAATTTTAAGAGCTTAAGCCTAGTTCGTAAAGAAAGTAACATTTTGAAAGTTTTAGTGCCTAAATGTACGATTTAAAAAAAAGACTCTAGTCGGCCGATATATACTGTCAAGGTTTAACTGTATTGCAATTATCAGATCTTTAGATCAATACATAAATAAAGTACCATTTTGTAAGTTTTAGGACCTAACTGTAAAAATTTCAAAAAAAAAAAATTCTAGTCATCCGGTGTATCTGTATCCCAAATTTCAGAACTGTATCTCAGTCTGAAAAGAAAGTACTATATTGCATGTTTTAGTACCAAAATGCACGAATATCCAAAAATCTTCTAGTCGACAAAGATATATTGTCAAAGTGTAGCTATATTCCAAATTTCATAGGTCATGCTCAATCCGAAAGGAACGTACAATTTTCTACGTGTGTTCTATAGTCTCTTCTACTTCGATATCCTCACAGCTTCTGCAAAAGTCGTTACTGGCAACCTTCAGTCTGTCAGCATGTTTTCCGATTAGACAGTGACATGTTATGACGAACGCAATTAATGAGACATCTGCTCTATCCAGTGACTGCAAAGCAGTAGACCTCTTCAAGTCTTTGGAATGCTCATAGCCCCCTCTTTGTGACCATCTATCATTCGTTGTTTTTCGGCCTGGTCCTGAAAATTTAGCTTACATGTCGCTAGAGGTATACCCACAGGGCGATTTTTGTGTTCAGAAACACATTCTCCAGGGGCTGAATGGCTGCCTGGCTGTCTGAGATGATATTTATGCCAATCGTCGTTATGACATTATATGTTAACCATTCCACCACAATGATAGAAAATTAACGGCACTTTGTCAATAACGCCTGGTATTATTTAGTTCGCGACATTGCAAAGTTTTTTAATACCATTTGGTATCAATTCACTATCAGACAAAGGAGGCTATTAAGAATTGACGTCGTCACGTTTATATTCTTGTCATCGTGTCAGAAGTCTTGTTGGGCTTTGTACTTAAAAAATTGTCGCCATGGTAAATTATTTGTTAAAGAAATAAATAAAATGTTTTAAAATACTCAAAAGCGCTGAAAATCGAAATTGTACAAATTCTAAGGACATTCTACACAAAAACATATTAATCCATTGTGTGGGAAACGGTGATGTGTTGGTGTTTTCATATGAAAACCGCTTCCGGGAATCGATGGATATGGAATCAATTGCTGAATACAATGAATTGAGGTTGGTCACGGTGAAACATTATTTTGTAATTAAAGGGTGATTTTTTTGAGGTTAGGATTTTCATGCATTAATATTTGACAGATCACGTGGGATTTCAGACATGGTGTCAAAGAGAAAGATGCTCAGTATGCTTTGACATTTCATCATGAATAGACTTACTAACGAGCAACGCTTGCAAATCATTGAATTTTATTACCAAAATCAGTGTTCGGTTCGAAATGTGTTCATTCACCGTAACGTTGCGTCCAACAGCATCTTTGAAAAAATACGGTCCAATGATTCCACCAGCGTACAAACCACTCCAAACAGTGCATTTTTCGGGATGCATGGGCAGTTCTTGAACGGCTTCTGGTTGCTCTTCACTCCAAATGCGTCAATTTTGCTTATTTACGTAGCCATTCAACCAGAAATGAGCCTCATCGCTGAACAAAATTTGTCAAAATTTGAACACATTTCGAACCGAACACTGATTTTGGTAATAAAATTCAATGATTTGCAAGCGTTGCTCGTTAGTAAGTCTATTCATGATGAAATGTCAAAGCATACTGAGCATCTTTCTCTTTGACACCATGTCTGAAATCCCACGTGATCTGTCAAATACTAATGCATGAAAATCCTAACCTCAAAAAAATCACCCTTTATTAATATAAGTGATCAAAATAAAATTCGATTAAAAATTATTTTGAATGGTTTCTTTTGGATCATTAAGAGGTTTGAACAATCAATAACGTTTTGGTACTAAAACCAATAACGGTCTCGTGCTAAAACCCAAAAACATATTGGTATTAAAACCAATACCAGTTCGGTAATAAGGCTAGTACCAAACGGTACTAATCATTTTATGGTTCATCCATACCATCCGGTTATGTTTTTGTACCATACGGTGTTGCTTTACAATCAATACCGTATGGTACTGATATGAGCACGTTTGGTATCAACTTTTCTCTGGTGCACTTCCTTAATTGCAAGGATCTCCGCTTGATACACGCTGCAGTGATCAAAATTTTCGACATGACCAGTTCTAGATCTTAAGAGCACACCCTAATGCATATGTAACTTCTATTACTAGGGACATCGAAGTTCCAATCGGTTCTATCCAGATTATTGGTACAGTACCTTTTATCAAAATTGCGCTCAGGTAGGGTGTAATCCACAATGCCTGGAACATAGTTTATTACATCGAGGATAATACAGTGTCCGTATACGCCACCTAGCCAATGAGAAAGCTCCATTTACCTCACGGCAGTGGTCACTGCAATTTGGGTAGTCACAATGTCCAGAGGCATAAGATGACCATTAAATTCAGTGCATCAGATGGTGTCGTCGTTAGTACGGCTGTGATGCACAAGCAAACCATCTTATGGATCCGGTTGAGTATTTAGCAGTAGGTGGAATTTTGAAGCGCCGTCCACCAGACCACAACACCATATAGCATTATATGGCTGACAACTGCAGTATATAAACAATGCATGACACGCGGTCTAAACCCCCAACTTTTGCCAATGGCTCTCTTGCAGGTGTATAGGGCAAGAGTGGCCTTTCTTGCCCTTTCCAGAATGTTCGATTTGAAGTTAAATTTCCTGTCCAGCAAAACACCCAGGTATTTTGCGCATTCTGTAAACGAAACATTCTCTCCACCCAAGGAGACAGATGTCACTGTAGGCGACTTGTATCTCCTGCTGAAAAGAACTACTTTTGTCTTGCCCGGATTTATACCTAGACCACTTTCGGTAGTCCTCTTGGCTGTTGCACGTAGAGCTTCCTGAAGTATACCTCTTAGAGTGCTGGGAAACTTTCCCCTAACCACATTTGCCACGTCATCAGCATACGCACTGGTAGTTCAAGCACGCTACCAACCTTTCTTATGGTAGAGTTGATGCTTAAAAACTCCTTAATGATTGACGTCGGTTTTACATTATTGAAATCACCTTCAGTGTCTAGAAATGCTAACATTGCATATTCCTTGACAGCGAGAGAACTCTCTATGTAGCCCACTAGGTCGTTTAAGGGCTGTTTAAGTGGACTTGCCTTTACTATATGCATGTTGCTGCCGTGATTGGCGATCTAAAGGGATCTCTGCCCCAAGATTTGTTTCTATCAACCTCTCAAGAATCTTCAGCATCAAAGATGACGGACTAATAGAACGAAAATCTTTCGCCTTCGGGTGGTAGGGTTTTCCTGCTTTCGGCATGAAAATGACCTTCGTATCCCTCCATCCCACAGGTATATATGACATTCTGATACAAGCAGAGCATATCTCATTAAGCCAGGGAACCAGTCTATCAGACACAGCTTGTAATTCAATCGGTGATACATCGTCAGGGACTGGCGACTTAAAGGAGTCGAAACTACTTATCCCCCAAAGGATTTTCTGCTCAGGCACAATTTCCCCAATAGCCTCTAACGAATGCATATCAGTGGCAACCTCTTCTGGCGCCACGTTGAACGTTGGAAAAATTCCCGGGAAATGTGTATCAACGAGTAGTTCTAGTATTTCCTCACTAGACATTGTCCTAACATTCTCTGACTTCTGAATATACTCCACCGTAATAGGTCTCGAGGACAGAATCTTCCTTAGCCTAGAGGCCTCAGATGTATCCTCCTCGGAGCTGCAGAATTCTACCCAGAATTTGTGCTGAGCCTTTCTGAGCTCGCCCTTATATCTTTTTAATTCAGCCTTCGATAAGCAGCTCACCCCTTTCGTTGACATCCGAACTTCCCCATATCTGGTGATGTGCATTAGCATTACTTCCTACAATGAGGCTCTTCTTCCCTACAGAAACGGCTTCTACCAGCGACTTAAAACTTGAAAGCGTCATCTCTGAATCGTGTGTCATATATGGGGCAGCCAGCCAGTCATGAGGCTTGTTTATTTCAAAGCTGGCTACTACCACACAGGGCTTGTCGGGTCCCGTTTCGATCCCTTTACTCCTGTCTCGATTGTGGCAGGGGGATTTTCAGTCTCCTGCAATCTGCCAGACTTTGGCGATGTGCTCGGTAGTTCCTCGGGCAAGAATTCCGTAACAACTGCTGAGTTGTCTCCTGATTCCCCAACCCGACCGCTTCTATAGACCTTCAGTTTTAACTTGTTAAATCCGTAGGATACAACCCCTTCAGACTTGCTAAGGTCTGCGATACATACGGAGTTGGGTACGAATACTGCATGTCCCCGGTCACCATCAGACTCATCCAGTCTACCAATCTTCCAGTCAGTGGTTGATAGATTGGGATAACATTCCCTTAGTTCTCCTTGGTATCCAAGCATTCGCCATTGGTCGAGAAGGAATTTCTTCCTTCTTGACTAAATCTAGTGCTGCACCTGGTCAGATCTTACCAATCTTTTTAGCGCACAACGATACATTTCAATTGAACATTGATCCCCGAAGGCAATTAGTCTGTATCGGCCCCGATACCAGCCTGCATCGTCACAAACTGGAAGAGACACAGGAAATTTCACAAGGACATCGGAGTATACTGATGACAGTCCATTGACTATCCCACTCCATGCAGCCCTGTTCTTCTCCTTTGTCGACAATCGCCATCACCAAACTCTCCCAAGAGACGTTTGTAAAGGTTCTTTTAGGCATGGGATGCCCTCCAGTTTCCGAATCTAGACGTGTAGTCTTTGGGGGTAGCCTGTGCAGCGAATCCACGTGGCCATTTTAGGGAGTCTCGCTCCCTATCAGTGAGAGTCTTAGAATCATTTGCACCAAGCCTCTCAATAAACCTAAGAGCGATGCGGCTTCTATTACTCCAACCTCTTAAAGAGCATGTTGAATTGCCGGCGAAGGCCGGCAGATTCAACATGCTACGGCCTGACTACCACCGCAGTTGTTGGGTCTTTGGAGTTCATTCTAAGCCCACTTCCGGGCTCTAGATCTGCCGCTCCACTGGAAATAGACGTAGATCATATTCCACCCAATGGATAACACTATCATAGCTATCCTTGAGTGACTTACAATGTTTTTTTAAAAATAATGACTTATTACGAGTTACAGAGAAATTTTTGCGGAGCGAAATAACAAAACGTCTGATCCACTCAACGGTTCTAAAAAGAATCACCACAAATTCGGCTTTATAAAACCCATGGCCGTTTAATAATATGTATTCACATCTTTGGAATTTTTATACCCTCCACCATAAGATGGGGGGTATACTAATTTCGTCATTCTGATTGTAACTACTCGAAATATTCGTCTGAGACCCCATAAAGTATATATATTCTTGATCGTCGTGAAATTTTATGTCGATCTAGCCATGTCCGTTCGTCTGTCCGTCCGTCCGTCTGTCTGTCGAAAGCACGCTAACTTCCGAAGGAGTAAAGCTAGCCGCTTGAAATTTTGCAAAAATACTTCTTATTAGTGTAGGTCGGTTGGTATTGTAAATGGGCCATATCGGTCCATGTTTTGATATAGCTGCCATATAAACCGATCTTGGGTCTTGACTTCTTGAGACTCTAGAGTGCGCAATTCCTATCCGATTGGAATGAAATTTTGCACGACGTGTTTCGTTATTATATCCAACAACTGTGCTAAGTATGGTTCAAATCGGTCCATAACCTGATATAGCTATATAGGATCTTGGCTTCTTGAGCCTCTAGAGGTCGCAATTATTATCCGATTTGCCTGAAATTTTGTACGACGGATTCTCTCATGACCGTTAACATACGTGTTTATTATGGTCTGAATCGGTCTATAGCCCGATACAGCTCTCATATAAATCGATCTCTCTATTTTACTTCTTGAGCCCACAAACAGCGCAATTCTTATTCGAATTGGCTGACATTTTACACAGGTCTCCAACATAAATATAATTTAATTGTGGTCCAAACCGGATCATATTTTAATATCGCTCTAATAGCAGAGCAAATCGTTTCTTATATCCTTTTTTTCGCCTAAGAAGAGATGCCGGGAAAAGAACTCGACAAATGCGATCCATGGTGGAGGGTATATAAGATTCGGCCCGGCCGAACTTAGCACGCTTTTACTTGTTTTTTTTTTCAATTGATGTCATTTTCATTAAAATCCGTTCAGCCGTAATGTATACCACAAATTCGCCTTTTCAAAACACATCTATTGGGTTGCCCAAAAAGTAATTGCGGATTTTTTTAAAGAAAGTAAATGCATTTTTTAAAAATGAATGAACTTTAATCAAATATACTTTTTTTACACTTTTTTTTCTAAAGAAAGCTAAAAGTAACAGCTGATGACTGACAGAATAAAGAATGCAATTACAGAATCACAAGCTGTGAAAAAATATGAAAAATCCGCAATTACTTTTTGGGCAATCCAATACTGCATATGACCTGCAGTTATAAAATCGTTTGTTTTGTGGTGCAGTTTCGCAAAATGTATAAAAACAACAACAACAAAAATGCAAACGCCTCGCGCGTCGAAGTGGAGCCTTAAGTAATTGGCTGCAAGTAGGGCGACGCACATACACACCCCCACAACACCCTCACTATATAGCGATACTGTTTCTTACTCTCGCCACTAATACTTCCACCTATGGCTTTGCTTTCACACCCGTAACGAATGCTTTACAAAAACCCCAACATCAATTTTTTGTGTTTATGCTTCTTATTTTATTGAAAATGTATTCTTCATGTCAATGGATTTTCTTTAAGGAAAGTTAATTTTCACATGTATTCTTCGCTTCTCTGAAAAAATTACCTTTGGATTGATGCCAATTTCATTATAATTCATTATAAACCATTTAATAATCTATATTGAGACGGCTGAAAAAGTCGGTGCTTTCTTCCGTTATAAAGTCTTAAAATTTTTTTCTGAAGCTAAAAACAAAGGAATGTTAGTATAAACAAGTAAAATCGTGCTAAGTTCGGCCGGGCCGAATCTTATATACCCTCCACCATGGATCGCATTTGTCGAGTTCTTTTCCCGGCATCTCTTCTTAGGCAAAAAAGGATATAAGAAAAGAGTTGCTCTGCTATTAAAACGATATCAAGATATGGTCCCGTTCGGACCACAATTAAATTATATGTTGGAGACCTGTGTCAAATTTCAGCCAATTCGTATAAGAATTGCGCCCAATGGGGCTCAAGAAGTAAAATAGAGAGAACGATTTTTATGGGATCTGTATCGGGCTATAGACCGATTCAGACCATAATAAACACGTTTGTTGATGGTCATGAGAGGATCCGTCGTGCAAAATTTCAGGCATATCGGATAATAATTGCGACTTCTAGGGGTCAAGAAGTCAAGATCCCAGATCGGTTTATATGGCAGCTATATCAGGCTATGAACCGATTTGAACCTTATTTGACACAGTTGTTGAAAGTAAAAATAAAATACGTCATGCAAAATTTCAGCCAAATCGGATAGGAATTGCGCCCTCTGGAAGCTCAAGAAGTCAAATCCCCAGATCTGTTTATATGACAGCTATATAAGGTTATGGACCGATTTCAACCATACTTGGCACAGTTGTTGGATATCATAATGAAATACTTCGTGCAAAAATGCATTCCAATCGGATAAGAATTGCGCACTCTAGAGGCTCAAGAAGTCAAGACCCAAGATCGGTTTATATGGCAGCTATATCAGGTTATGGACCGATTTAAACCATACTAGGCACAGTTATTGGGTATCATAACAAAACACGTCGTGCGAAATTCCATTCCATTCGGATAAGAATTGCGCCCTCTAGAGGCTCAAGAAGTCAAGACCCAAGATCGGTTTATATGGCAGCTATATCAGGTTATGGGCCGATTTGAACCATACTTGGCACAGTTGTTGGATATCATAACAAAACACGTCGTGCAAAATTTCATTCTGATCGGATAAGAATTGCGCACGCTAGAGGCTCAAGAAGTCAAGACCCAAAATCGGTTTATATGGCAGCTATATCAGGTTATGGACCGATTTGAACCATACTTGGCACAGTTGTTGGATATCATAACAAAACACGTCGTGCAAAATTTCATTCTGATCGGATAAGAATTGCGCACTCTAGAGGCTCAAGAAGTCAAGACCCAAGATCGGTTTATATGGCAGCTATATCAAAACATGGACCGATATGGCCCATTTACAATACCAACCGACCTACACTAATAAAAAGTATTTGTGCAAAATTTCAAGCGGCTAGCTATACTCCTTCGGAAGTTAGCGTGCTTTCGACAGACAGACGGACGGACGGACGGACAGACGGACGGACATGGCTAGATCGACATAAAATGTCACGACGATCAAGAATATATATACTTTATGGGGTCTCAGACGAATATTTCGAGTAGTTACAAACAGAATGACGAAATTAGTATACCCCCCATCTTATGGTGGAGGGTATAAAAAAATATAGAAAACATCCACATAAACTTCTCAGACTTACCTTAAAGTGACCCAAGGAGTTCCTCATTTTCTCAGCCCAAATTTGCAACTATTCTTGTCTAAGTTTCATGACACCTTGGTGCATGACACCTGGTGGTCGAATATTGAATGAATTATCTTTTTAGTATCTATTTCTTTCCTGACTTTTTAAATAATGGAATTCCCGTACTTGTGGTTACTTCTGTAACCTTTGCTTTACATACTCCTTTTAAAACCATCTTAAAAATGTGGTGACGACAGGGGAAAACCAATAAGTCACGATCTAGTGTCTGTTCAAGAATGGCGCAAACGCCATTATTACGACTTGTATTGGACGCACTTGTATAATAATAGAGAATTTGTACCTTGTCGTCAAGATTCCAATCTCCAATCGCTTGGGCTCATTCAATTTAGACATTTCAGAAGTTTTTCTGTACGTTTTATAAGAAACTAGCTGGACAGGGCCCGCTCCGCTGCGCCCTCTTTTACTATATATGGAACAAAATTATCCTTTGAATGTTTATTTTTGACAGTTAAAGAGCTTTCAGTGAAATACCATGCCACGAAAATAGTATGTGTATATAGCTTGAGAAACAGTATAACAATATAAATGCCTTTATCTGAATTCCATATGAACTTTATTCGTCTATGAATTCGCTCGGAGGATTTATGGTCATCTAAGTTTGGATGTTCAAGACTTATTTTAACTTAAAAAACTTTATTGGAGCCCGATATTCTCATATGAATTTCGGTAGCAGGAAGTGCCCCAGTTTGGTGGTTGGTGGGTTAAGGGGGTGGTGTGGACCCCCAGCAGCGTGGTCCCGTAAGTGGGTATGAATTTCGTGTCCTACTCTCAAATACCTTTCATTTGAGCCCCAAATTGTCAATATCGGTAGATATGTATCTCCAATTCAGAGATGTTTTGTGGGGTGAGGTGGTCTCCCAGACACTTCGCCCTGAAAAAATATTAAAATCGTGCTCTGTCCTCAAAAACCAATTTTTAAACCCCATATTGCCATTGGTTTATGGGAAGTATATGGGATGAGGCGTCCCACTTGACCCCAAAATTGTTTATTAAATTCGTTTTTATACCCTCCACCATAAGATGGAGGGTATAAAAATCGATCTTGGGTCTTGACTTCTTGAGCCTCTAGAGTGCGCAATTCTTATCCGATTGGAATGGAATTTTGCACGACGTGTTTCGTTATGATACCCAACAACTGTGCCACGTATGGTTTAAATCGGTTTATAACCTGATATAGCTGCCACATAAACCGATCTTGGGTCTTGACTTCTTGAGCCTCTAGAGTGCGCAATTCTTATCCGATTGGAATGAAATTTTGCACGACGTGTTTTGTTATGATATCCAACAACTGTGCCAAGTATGGTTCATATCGGTCCATAACCTGATATAGCTGTCATATAAACAGATCTGGGGATTTTATTATTGAGCTTCTAGAGGGCCCAATTCCTATCCGATTTGGCTGAAATTTTGCATGACGTATTTTATTCATACTTTCAACAACTGTGTCAAATTACGTTCAAATCGGTCCATAACCTGATATAGCTGCCATATAAACCGATCAGGGATCTTGACTTCTTGATCCCTAGAGGTCCCAATTATTATCCGATATGCCTGAAATTTTGTACGACGGATCATCTCATGACCATCAACACACGTGTTTATTATGGTCTGAATCGGTTTATTGCCCGATACAGCTCCCATATAATTCGTTCTCTCTATTTTACTTCTTGAGCCCCCAATGGGCGCAATTCTTATTCGAATTGGCTGAATTTTTACACAGGTCTCCAACATATAATTTAATTGTGGTCCGAACCGGAATATATCTTGATATCGCTCTAATAGCAGAGCAAATCTTTTCTTATATCCTTTTTTGCCGGGAAAAGAACTCGACAAATGCAATCCATGGTGGAGGGCATATAAGATTCGGCCCGGCCGAATTTAGCACGCTTTTACTTGTTTTATTTCAAATAACTCATTTGAGCCACATATTACCATGGTCGATAAATTTTTACTATTTGGGGGGTGTTTTGGGGGAAGGGGCGGTGCCCCAAATACATGGTCCCACTTTTGGATATCAGATTCGTATTAGACAACCAAATACTTTTATTTGAGCCCCATATTGCGTCGGTCAGTATATAATGTCTGTTTGTGGGTTGTTTTTGGAGAAAGGGTAGAAACCCAGAAAATTGGTTCCGAAAGTGGGTATCAATTTCGTGCTCTACTCCCCAATACCTTTCATTTGAGCCCCACTTTGACATGGCCGGTAAATATGTCAGATTTAGGGATGCTTTGGGGAGTGAGGTGGTCGCCCAAACACTAAGCCCTGAAAATATATCAGCATCTTGCTTTACTCTCAAATATCATTTGTTTGAACCCCATATTGCCATTGGCCACAACAATGGATATCAAATACGTTTGCTAATCTCATTTAAACCCCTTATTGCAAAATTCAGCAAATATGTCCGGTTTGGGGTATGGGCCCTAAAAACTATCAATATCGAGCTCCACTGTCTTGAAGACCCAAATTGTCTTTGTGAGCAAATACGTCCTACTTGGTGGTTGTTATGCTGGTGGGACGTCCTCTAGAGAGTTGGTCCCGAATGTTGATATGATAAATGTTCCGACAATTGGATATGAAATACGTTTTCTACTCTTAATTATTTTTCATTTGAGTCATTTGGGGGTGGGGCGGCCCAACAAACACAAATTAATTTTTTATATATAAGAAGAAGATAACTATAGGTAGACGTTCTTCTTCAGATTTGCGAGCATCTAGTGCCGACAAGAGACTGCCATCCCAGTGCACAATTGGCACCATATTTTGGAAAACTTCTTTTATAGATCTTGCACCCTCCCTTCGCATACGCCTCTAAATTCCATGTTATATCCAAGAGCCTCGATTGTTTCTTCATTAACACAAACTGCATTTCTCATACTTATCTGACACCTATCTAATTCTGATACCAATTTTGAAGTGATGATATTTCTCTGCCCGATATGATAATTTAATTCGAATAAACTCTGTGAGCTGGAGTTGAAAAATCTTATTTTCAGACTAATGTCCATACTATCTACCTATTTAATCAATATCTCATTTAAAAGTAGGTCTGCAATTTCAGAGCAGTAGGCTGACTGCTAAAAAGTCTGTTATTTGCTGAAAATGACTGTTCCACAATTATGCTGGGGATGCCCTTTCATTCCCTCTTACTCCGTTATAGGGCGGCACCCAGACGATGCGGATTTTGCCATTCTCAGAGAAGGCTAACGCCTTCTTACACTGCAAGACTTCCTTCGTGACCTTACCGTCCTGGTTGTTATTTCCCTTATGGCAATTTTACTGTTTTCTAATCAGCAGGTTTTGTCTGTTGAAAATGGGAAAGCACACATTACTGTTATTACAGCAAACAAAGGGCTGCTGTATTAGCAAACATTTCGGCCAGCTGCAACACATCGAAATATCCATTTCCGACCCTATAAAGTATATATATTCTTGATCAGCGTAAAAATCTAAGACGATCTAGACATGTCCGTCCGTCTGTCCGTCTGTTTGTTGAAATCACGCTACAGTCTTCAAAAATAGAGATATTGAGCTGAAATTTTGCACAGGTTCTTTTTTATCCATAAGCAGGTTAAGTTCGAAGATGGGCTATATCGGACTATATCTTGATATAGCCCCCATATAGACCGATCCGCCGATTTAGGGTCTTAGGCCAATAAAGGCCACATTTATTATCCGATTTTGCTGAAATTTGGGACAGTGAGTTGTGTTAGGCCCTTCGACATCCTCCGTCAATTTGGCCCAGATCGGTTTAGATTTGGATATAGTTGCCGTATAGACCGATCCTCCGATTTAGCTACATTTATTATCGGATTTAGCTGAAATTCGGGACAGTGAGATGTGTTAGGCCCTTCGACATCTTCCGTCAATTTGGCCCAGATCGGTTTAGATTTTGATATAGCTGCCATATAGACCGATCCTCCGATTTAGGGTCTTAGGCCCATAAAAGCCACATTATTATCGGATTTTGCTGAAATTCGGGACAGTGAGTTGTGTTACGCCCTTCGACATCCTCCGTCAATTTGGCCCAGATCGGTTCAGATTTGGATATAGTTGCCATATAGACCGATCCTCCGATTTAGGGTCATAGGCCCATAAAAGCTACATTTATTTCCCGATTTTGCTGAAATTTAGGACAGTAAGTTGTGTTAGGCCCTTCGATATCCCTCGTCAATTTGGCCTAGATCGGTTCAGATTTGGATATAGCTGCCATATAGACCGATCCTCCGAGTTAGGGTCATAGACCCATAAAAGCTACATTTATTATCCGATTTTGCTGAAATTTGGGACAGTGAGTTGTGTTAGGGCCTTCGACATCGTCCGTCAATATGGCTCAGATCGGTTCAGATTTGGATATAGCTGCCATTTAGACCGATTCTCCAATTTAGGGTCTTAGGCCCATAAAAGCCACATTTATTATCCGATTTTGAGAAAATTTGGGACAGTGAGTTGTATTAGGCCCTTCAACATCCTCCGTCAATTTGGCTCAGATCAGTCCAGATTTGGATATAGCTGCCATATAGACCGATCTCTCGGTTTTAGGTTTTGGGGCATTTATTGTCCGATGTTGCCGAAATTAGGGAAAAAGAGTTAAGTTAAGCCCCTCCACATATTTCGTCAAGTTGGTCTAGATCGATTAAGATTTGCATATATCTGTCATATAAGCCGATCTCTCTATTTAAAGTCTTGGCCCCATAAAAGGCGCATTTTTAATCCGATTGCAATTGAAATTTGACACACTGACTTATGTTATGCTTTTCGACATCCGTGTGGTATATAGTTCAGATTGGTTTATTTTTAGATATAACTACTAAAAAGAACAATATTTTGTTATATACAATTGAACAATAACTTTTACTTATTAGTATCTGGTCCAAATCGGAACATAGCTGCTGCTATGGGGCATAAGGTATGAATTTTGCACCGGATTTTGAGGAAAGGTGGTTCACATATATATCCGAGGTGGTGGGTATCCAAAGTTCGGCCCGGCCGAACTTAACGCCTTTTTACTTGTTTCATTTTATGCATTCTATGCGTGGACAAAACCATCAAGTAACTATGGCTTTTTGCAGCAAACATATATCAAAATTGGCTAGAAGAATGGCAAAATAGAGTCGAAAAATTCGGATAATAATTTAGATAATTTATTTATAAATGCAAATGAAAAGAGAAGTGCATTTGTTACTAAGCAATCACATTTTTTAGCTCGACTGAAACTTAAAAATTAATAGTCATTATTCCAAGTTGATTTTTTTGGTTAAACAAACATTGTACAGGTAAAACAATTGCATATTTGCAGTCAAAATAATAATTTTATAGTTACAAATACTTTTAACCACAATTTAAACCTCAATGTAAAAGCTTTGGGTAAAGTATTCATTGGAACTAGATTTTTCTACTACCTAATGCAAATAAAATCTTTCTTTTATTTATTCTACTTGAACCAACTTAGGGGAGTGGTATGGAAAACAATTAAGGATTTTGTAAGAAGCACGGAATTCCTAACTTAAAATTTTCTTTTTCGAGGTTACCATTTAGTTTTTAGAGCGCACAACTGTCTTAGATGTATGTCCATAGTGGCATAGGGCGGATTTATATCCACACCCTCTTTATAAACTAAACTTACCTATTTGTACCTGATACCTTGAAATAAATCTTAAGCGCCAAATTATGGCCAATTTTACACCCATCTAGTTCAATGTTCATTCATTTGGCGTTCACTTTTTTTGAGTGTATACATATATTACAAAAAAAGACATGTGACCGGTAGTAAAAGTTCAGCGTTATTGGCCAAATCATTGCCTTGATTCCACGATGTTGACTTCAATTCTCTTTTACTAGAGCGGATCCATATGTTTTTCGGACATCCACTACCTCGCTGTCCTTGCGGGTTCCGTTTTAGAACACTTCTTATTTTATCATCGGGCGGTCGGCCTAGGATATGAGCCACCCAAGTCCATTTTCTATTCCGAATTTTTAGAACGACATGGGTAGCATTTGTTCTTATTTCTGATTCTTTGTTAGAAAATTCGAAATATTTGACGTAGCTGACGATTTATAAAAATTTGCATTTTGCGGGTAAACGCTTGTGCCAGGTTCTAAATTGATCATCCAAATAATAAAATAGATTGCACACTACTGTTGAAGATTCAGCTTTCACCATTACATGAGATGTTACTGCAATTCCAAACTTTGTTAAATTTAAGGGCAAGGCACTGTTAGCCTTATTGATGTTATTATTGTATTCAATTTATATATACACGATTTATTAGATAGGACACAGAATATTATTGCGTTTGCTGATGATATAATTATATATGAGTTTGGTTATAATATGGCTGATATAAAAAACAAGCTACAAGCTGCTTTTAATGTTGTTGAGCAGTACAGTATAGACTGGAATATGAAGATAAACTTGCACAAATGTGAGGCTATCCTGTTTCGTCCTCCAGTTGGCAAATGCAACTGGAATATAAGGAGAAATTGGAAAGATTTCCGAATTCGATCCAGGGAGGCTAACGTAGATATACCAGTAAAGGATGAAGTTAAATACTTAGGAATATATTTGGATAGATTTCTATATTTTAACTCACACATTAATAAACAGATCTTAAAGGCTAGAAATGCGTTTTTTGCTTACAAATCTATATTTTTTTCTAAGAAGATTGTTAAGGAAATCAAAATTATGATATACACATCGGTTGTGCGATCGATTTTATGCTATGGTGCGCCAATTTGGTTTAACATATCACCCTCTTATATGGAAAAAATCAGAAAACTCGAAAGAAAATGCCTACGTTCCTGCACCTCTCTTTATAGAACACCTAGTAGTAATTACCAAAAATTTGTATCCAATAGAGTATTATATGAAGCTGTAAACATAAATAGAATAGACAATTTTATAATTAAAACAATTAGAAATCATATAATGAAATCTACTGAAAATGTTACAAACAATTTGATTATGGCCTCTTACTACGCTGATGATTTATATATTAACAAATGCTTGGAAACGGGGTTCGTTCCACCTGAAGCTTTTCTTTATCTAGATAAATTACGTTGTATTCAAGACAATTTTGGTATTCCTACATTTTACCATATATATAGAAGAGCCAATATAAAATCTTTCGACATAAATAACCCTGGCGTTGATACTAGATTTGATACCACAATAACTCAAAGAGATAAGATTGACAGTTTAGGCATACAAAGATATTGGTGGCATAGGCCATAATCATCTTGTTTTATACTCCTTGACACTTTTTTAACCTAAATATAAAAATATACATGAGTGATGTTTTTTGTTCAAATTTTTTCATTGCGATACATTATATATAAGCTTATTTTAGGCTTAATTTATTATAACGAACTATGTAATAAAAACTATCTATTATATTAGAATTACTAGAGCATTCCTATGGGAACAGTGTAAGGAATTACTATACTATATAATATATCTATTTGTTTATTAATAGAACTATGTATTAATTAACTGAAATAATAAACATTTAAAAAAAAAAAAAAAAAAAAAATGATGTTATTATTGATCACCTGTAATTTTGCTGCCAAGATTGGAAAAGATGTGAACGTCTGCAATGACATGGCCTTTTATAGTAGAATGTCAAATTTATTGTTCCTATCCCCATCAGTTTGGTCTTAGCTATGTTTATTTTCAAGCGTACTTTAGCAGCTTTATCATTCAAGCGTTCCAATTTTGCCCTTATGTGTTCAAAGCGATGTGCAGAGGCATATGTCATCCGCGTAGTCGATGTTGCGAAGTTGTTCATACGTCTTTGAAGACAAGCCATGACCATTTGTTGCTTCTAAGACAATGTCTAATAAAATTAAAAATGTCGTTGACGATAGGATGCACAATTGCCTTACTCCTTTATTGATCCTGAAAGATCGACATTCTATTCCATTGAAATGAACTCAAGCTTTAGAATTCACATACAGCTCCTTAATTAGCGTTACGATTTTTATGTGCAAATTTTTCCACGAACATAACATTAAGGTACAGGGACAAACTGCATATGAGCACTGTTTCATTCAAGTTTAAGCTCAATGATAAGGGGGTTCCTTTTTAAAACCGTGTTCGAACAAATTTTTACTTGTACCTCACAAATGTCGGCAGCATTAGGAGGGGATAACTACCGCTGAATCGTATTCGAATTCAGGCGTTTAGCATCATAGGCGAAAATACTAACCTCTGCGCTACGGTTTTTATAGAGATGCCCTTATACACAAGCGTGTTCCACATAGAGCTTCGGAAAACTATTTCAAAAGCACGCTCGAAATCGATGGATAAAAGGTATAGTTGTATATTAAATACTGCAGACTGTTCAAGCACAGGACTTGCCATCAATTTATTTATGGCTCTCCAGGCATCTCCAGTTCTTCCACTGTGCTAGGGTGAATCTTAAGGATCTTCAACTCTGAGGCGACAGCGTTTGAATTCCTGACCTCTCGGTTCATGGAGGTTGATTGATTGAGTAAGGTTAGTTTAGTCCACATGTGCTCAATATTAAATACTGCAGACTGTTCAAGCACAGGACTTGCCATCAATTTATTTATGGCTCTCCAGGCATCTCCAGTTTTTCCACTGTGCAAGGGTGAATCTTAAGGATCTTCAACTCTGAGGCGACAGCGTTTGAATCCCTGACCTATCGGTTCGTGGAGGTTGATTGATTGAGTAAGGTTAGGTTAGTCCACATGTGCTCAATATTTAACAAATTTAGGAATGTACTTCCAGTTTTATTTAAAAAAAGGATTGCTTCTTTGAAAGTCAGTTTAAAATAATATTTTTCACAACAACTCTCGGAATTCCGTATTTTATTAAAGTAAATAACTATACATATTACTTTTTCTTTACTTTAATTGTCTATGGCAAATAATTTCTCCCATTAGCGGAACGTAGAAAAGCGTTCCAAGCCCCTCGATCTTCTGTGCTCCTTCTATAAACTTTGATACCAAATTTCGAGAGGTCTCTCACAACTTGATCTTTCCGTCGGGCTCTTGACAGTCCCGGTTTGCGTTTACCATCGTGATCGCCGTTAAAAGACTTCTTCATTCATTCTGACAGCATGACATAGCCAAAGCAACCATTGTATTTTGATACGTTTAATTATCCTAAGTCTTCATACAGCTCATAAAGTTCGTGGTTCATACAACGCCAATACTCTCCATCAATGCAAACTGGTCCATATATTTTACGAAGAATCTTTCTCTCAAAAACTCCATGCACTGCTTCATCTGCTTTCACAAGTACCCATGCCTCGGAACCATATAACAACACGGGTCTTGTTTCTAAACTGCTTGCACAATCGAAAGTAGCATCTGTTTGCCAGTATTATTCTTCGCTATATTTCAAAACTGGTGTCATTCATTTCTGTTACAGCGCCAATACTCTCCATCAATGCAAACTGGTCCATATATTTTACGAAGAATCTTTCTCTCAAAAACTCCATGCACTGCTTCATCTGCTTTCACAAGTACCCATGCCTCGGAACCATATAACAACACGGGTCTTGTTTCTAAACTGCTTGCACAATCGAAAGTAGCATCTGTTTGCCAGTATTATTCTTCGCTATATTTCAAAACTGGTGTCATTCGTTTCTGTTACAGCGGTTTCTAGGTAGTTTAAGTAGCACGTGGTTCCCAACATTCTCGATTTTCTTTATCTGCTCAGTTGTAAAAGGCGTTTTGGGAGTTGATACCATCCATTTCGTTTTATTTCCATTTGCTGCCAGAACCATTTTCACTGATTCCCTTTCGATTCCTTCAAAGGCTGCAGTTCTCATTCTACAATCAACTTAATTTGTGGCTGATTTCACTCTTCACTCTACTTTTGGGTTTTAACGCTTCGATGCCACAATCCTATACAAGCGCATATTATTTTTTGTCTTTTAGTTCTGACACTGAAGCAGCACAAACGTAAATATGTAGAAACAGCCACAGTCTACAGACTCCAGATCCACTTACCGTGATTAGTAAAAGTGGTGTCAATGGTGTCAAACTTTTGAGGCTTGCTGTGATAAACTAGTTCCATTTCCGTTTCGAACACAACCACACAGCATACGTGCTGCGGATTAAATAGAATTACTCATACAGCCTCATTGACATTTGAAAGCATACACTTACACACTTATTTAAACAGAGGTACCCATGCATGCACACTTTGTTGTATACATTTCCAATTTGTGTTATATCCTTGTCACTTAAAATGTGCACTAAGGTATGAATAGGTGTATGTGTGGATATAAAAAGCAGACATTTATTTCCGGTTTGTTGTCATATTATCTGAGTAACTCTGTTGGGGTGTGCTGTGCTTGTTTGTGTACATAAAGTGGTTGTGAGTGGCCCTTGTTACTGCTATCATTGTTTCCTGTTTTGTCGCTCTATGCAGCACTTTTGAACGGTGGTCAAAAAGTTGTCGGTTGGTTGGTTTTCCTCGAAAACATCCTAATTGAAGAATGAAACAATATGTAACATGTCAAACCGACCAAAAGGGTTACGAATTCATTTCATTCATTCCACTGACATTCCCACATAGCCACCCAACCTAATCGGACATCGCCACCACAACATGACCGACCACCAAAACGGCGGGGGACAATATATAAATGAACTACAGTCGTAGCACCCTTGCCCAAAGGCGGCAACCAAATTTCATCCCACACGCACAAACATACACACACTTACATTTACATATATATACAGACACGTACAAATGTCTATTGTCCTAGCTCCATAGTGCCCATCACAATTAATTGAATGTATTGTGATGTGGCCTACATCGATTTCCGGTGAAAATTGTTCTTTGATGTGGGATGGAACTTAATGCAAATGACAGTTATGATTGCATGTTTGCGGACATGCTTCAATGTGGTGAGATGAGATGAACGATGTACATCGCATAGTGCCATTGTTTAAGGCGTTTCCAAGCAAATCTACGGCGTATTGGCGTAGGCATGATTTAAGCTTATCTTACAATCAGAGGAGGTCTGTCGGACACTCCGATGTATATGACATACATTTTCGACGCATAATACATACGCCAAAAACGTCATAAAAATACCCAAAAAAAAGTCGTTCATAGAATTGAAAAATGACAAGGAAAACCTACAATTAGTTTCAACTTTTGTGAATTTATAAATATGGCAACACTGGTGCATAGGTTAGAACGTGCTCCTATAACATAAAACGTCTGACTTCCTATCAAAGCAAATTTGTCCATTAGGTTCCATTCCATTACGGAACAGGGGCAAACTTCTCACATATCAATGACTGCTGTCCGATTCAAGTTTAAGCTCAATGACAAGGTGCCTCCTTTTTAGAGCCGACTCCGAACGGCGCATCGTGGGGAATTCGACGTCAAAAGTATCGTTTAATTCAAAATTTAAATTTCGAGCTATAATAGAATAGTATGCACCATTTGAAAGGGTATACAAATCTCTTTCATATTCCGCAAAAAAATGGTCTTTGGACTAAACTATAAATCATATGATCTGAAACTTTAAAGCTATTTGTTTTAGGCGTTCAACTAATTTTTGCAAATTTTGCTGCTACTCAAAAAATCAAAAATTTGCATATCGCAAAATAATAAATTTTTTACGACTTTAAAGTTTTTATGTTTTTTTAAGAAACACAGACTGGGAACTGCTTTAGACTGCCTGGCCATAATACGGACCTACAGGCGGAGATCCGGGCGATCACGGAATGCGTGAAGTGGTGTGGTGCTAACGCGAGGGCGTCGAGTGTGAACATCTTTGCCGACAGTAAAATTGCCATAAGGGCAATAACAACCAGAGCGGTAAGGCCACGAGCAGTCTTGCAATGTAAGAAGGAGATTAACGCCTTCTCTGAGGATGGGAAAACCCGCATCGTTTGGGTGCCGGGCCATAACGAAGTAAGGGGGAATGAAAGAGCAGGCGATTTGGCGGTGAAGGCCAGAGGACTGCCGCCAATAAACTTGGTTAACCCGAAGCCTTTCGGGACGACGCAGTCCGAGTTAAGGGAATGGGCGATGAACCCCGTGGAACAGCGAAATGGTCGGTAGGACGCGAAAATCCCATGGATCCCCCAGATCCTGAGAGGACGAGGCTATTACTAAAAGGAAGTAAGAAGGAGGTCAGTATAGTTATTGGTATCATAACGGGACACACAGGACCACGAGCTCACTTATGTAAAATCGGTGCGGCAAGTGATAGCATATGTAGGGCATGCGGGGAAGATGATGAGACGTTGTAGCATTTCCTTTGCCATTGCGTCTAACAGATACCGGCACTAAGGTGGAAACACAATACCAGACATGAATTAACTTAGGGGCGTGGCAAGGAAAACAATTATGAATTTTGTAAGTAGCACGGAATTCCTAACATAGATTTTCTTTTTGGTGGTTACGTTTTAGTTTTTAGAGCGCACAGCAATCTGATTACTGGTTTAGGTGTCCATATTGGCATGGGGCGGATTAATACCTGAACCCTCATTTCAACCTAACCTAACCTTTTAGAAAACATGGAGATATAGTTGACTATTCAAACGTATCAAGCTTTGAATCTTGTTTTTTCTAATGCAGGCGATACTCGACTATATATATGTTCAAAAAAGTTTTGCCCCGTTTGAATTTTTTGAGTTTTTATACCCTCCACCATAAGATGGGGGGTATACTAATTTCGTCATTCTGTTTGTAACTACTCGAAATATTCGTCTGAGACCCTATAAAGTATATATATTCTTGATCGTCGTGACATCTTATGTCGATCTAGCTATGTCCGTCCGTCCGTCTGTCTGTCGAAAGCACGCTAACTTCCGAAGAAGTATAGCTAGCCGCTTGAAATTTTGCACAAATACTTCTTATTAGTGTAGGTCGGTTGGTATTGTAAATGGGCCATATCGGTCCATGTTTTGATATAGCTGCCATATAAACCGATCTTGGGTCTTGACTTCTTGAGCCTCTAGAGTGCGCAATTCTTATCCGATTGGAATGAAATTTAGCACGACGTGTTTTGTTATGATATCCAACAACTGTGCCAAGTATGGTTCAAATCGGTCCATAACCTGATATAGCTGCCATATAAACCGATTTTGGGTCTTGACTTCTTGAGCCTCTAGCGTGCGCAATTCTTATCCGATCAGAATGAAATTTTGCACGACGTGTTTTGTTATGATATCCAACAACTGTGCCAAGTATGGTTCAAATCCGCCCATAACCTGATATAGCTGCCATATAAACCGATTTTGGGTCTTGACTTCTTGAGCCTCTAGTGTGCGCAATTCTTATCCGATTGAAATGAAATTTTGCACGACGTGTTTTGTTATTATATCCAACAACTGTGCCAAGTATGGTTCAAATCGGCCCATAACCTGATATAGCTGCCATATAAACCGATCTTGGGTCTTGACTTCTTGAGCCTCTAGAGGGCGCAATTCTTATCCGAATGGAATGGAATTTCGCACGACGTGTTTTGTTATGATACCCAACAACTGTGCCTAGTATGGTTTAAATCGGTCCATAACCTGATATAGCTGCCATATAAACCGATCTTGGGTCTTGACTTCTTGAGCCTCTAGAGTGCGCAATTCTTATCCGTTTGGAATGAAATTTTGCACGACGTGTTTTGTTACGATATCCAACAACTGTGCCAAGTATGGTTCAAATCGGTCCATAACCGGATATAGTTGCCATATAAACCGATCTTGGGTCTTGACTTCTTGAGCCTCTAGAGGGCGCAATTCTAATCCAATTTGAATGAATTTTGGCACGTAGTATTTTGTTATGATATCCAACAACTGTGCCAAATATGGTTTAAATCGGTTCATAACCTGATATAGCTGTCATATAAACAGATCTGGGGACTTGACTTCTTGAGCTTCTAGAGGGCTCAATTTCTATCCGATTTGGCTGAAATTTCGCAAGACGTTTTTATACCCTCCACCATAAGATGGGGGGTATACTAATTTCGTCATTCTGATTGTAACTACTCGAAATATTCGTCTGAGACCCTATAAAGTATATATATTCTTGATCGTCATGAAATTTTATGTCGATCTAGCCATGTCCGTCCGTCTGTCTGTCGAAAGCACGCTAACTTCCGAAGGAGTAAAGCTAGCCGCTTGAAATTTTGCACAAATACTTCTTATTAGTGTAGGTCGGTTGGTATTGTAAATGGGCCATATCGGTCCATGTTTTGATACAGCTGCCATATAAACCGATCTAGGGTCTTGACTTCTTGAGCCTCTAGAGTGCGCAATTCTTACCCAATTGAGATAAAATTTTGCACTAAGTGTTTTGTTATGATATCCAACAACTGTGTCAAGTATTGTCTACATCGGTCTATAACCTAATATTCCTGCCATATGAACCGATCTTGGGTCTTGATTTCTTGAGCCTCTAGAGGGCGCAATTATTATCCGATTTGAATGAAATTTTGCACAACGTGTTTTGCTACGATATCCAATAACTGTGCCAAGAATTGTTCACATCGGTCCATAGCCTGATATAGCTGCAATATAAACCGATCTTGGGTTTTGACTTCTGGAGCCTCTAGCGTGCGCAATTCTTATCCGATTGGAATGAAATTTTGCACTACGTGTTTTGTTATGATATCCAATAACTGTGCCAAGTGGGGTTCAAATCGGTCTATTACCTGATATAGCTGCCATATAAACCGATATTGGGTCTTGACTTCTTGAGCCTCTAGAGGGCGCAATTCTCATCCGACTAGACTGAAATGTTGCACATAGTGTTTTAGTATCACTTCTAACAACTGTGCTAAGTATAGTTCAATTCGGGCTATTACCTGGTATAGCCGTCATATAAACCGATCTTGGGTCTTGACTTCTTGAGGCTCTAGAGTGCGCAATTCTTATCCGATTAGAATGAAATTTTGCACCACGTGTTTTGTTATGATATCCAACAACTGTGCCAATTATGGGTCAAATCGGTCTTTACCTGATGTAGCTGCCATATAAGCCGATCTTGGGCCTCTAGAGAGCGCAATTCGTATCCGATTTGCCTGAAATTTTGTACGACGGATCCTCTCATGACCGTCGACTCATCAACATACGTGTTTATTATGGTCTGAATCGGTCTATAACCCGATACAGCTCCCATATAAATCGATATCTCTATTTTACTTTTTGAGCCCCCAAAGAGCGCAATTCTTATTCGAATTGGCTGACATTTTACGCAGGTCTCCAACATATAATTTAATTGTGGTCTAAACCGGATCATATCTTGATATCGCTCTAATAGCAGATTTTTCTTTCTTTCTTTTCTTATATCATTTTTTGCCTAAGAAGAGTTGCCGGGAAAAGAACTGACAAATGCGCTCCATGGTGGAGGGTATATAAGATCCGGCCCGGCCGAACTTAGCACGCTTTTACTTGTTTATTGTTACTTTCAACAACTATGTCAAATAAAGTACAAGTCGGTTCATAACCTGATATAGCTGCCATATAAACCGATCTGGGATCTTGACTTCTTGAGCCTCTAGAGGTCGCAATTATTGTCCGATTTGCCTGAAATGTTGTACGACGGATTCTCTCATGACCATTAACATACGTGTTTATTATGGTCTGGATTGGTCTATAGGCCGATACAGCTCGCATATAAATCGATCTCTCTGATTTACTTCTTGAGCCCACAAAGGACGCAATTCTTATTCGAATTGGCTGACATTTTACACAGGTCTCCAACATATAATTTAATTGTGGTCCAAACCGGACCATATCTTGATATCGCTCTAATAGCAGAGCAAATCTTTTCTTATATCCTTTTTATACCCTCCACCATAAGATGGGGGGTATACTAATTTCGTCATTCTGTTTGTAACTACTCGAAATATTCGTCTGAGACCCCATAAAGTATATATATTCTTGATCGTCGTGAAATTTTATGTCGATCTAGCCATGTCCGTCCGTCCGTCCGTCTGTCTGTCGAAAGCACGCTAACTTCCGAAGGAGTAAAGCTAGCCGCTTGAAATTTTGCACAAATACTTCTTATTAGTGTAGGTCGGTTGGTATTGTAAATGGGCCATATGGGTCCATGTTTTGATATAGCTGCCATATAAACCGATCTTGGGTCTTGACTTCTTGAACCTCTAGAGTGCGCAATTCTTATCCGATTGGCACGAAATTTTGCACGACGTGTTTTGTTATGATGTCCAACAACTGTGCCAAGTATGGTTCAAATCGGTTCATAATCTGATATAGCTGCCATATAAACCGATCTTGGGTCTTGACTTCTTGAGCCTCTAGCGTGCGCAATTCTTATCCGATCAGAATGAAATTTTGCACGACGTGTTTTGTTATGATATTCAACAACTGTGCTAAATATGGCTCAAATCGGTCCATAATCTGATATAGCTGGCATATAAACCGATCTTGGGTCTTGAATTCTTGAGCCTCTAGAGTGCGCAATTCTTATCCGATTGGAATGAAATCTTGCACGACGTGTTTTGTTATGATATTCAACAACTGTGCCAAGTATGGTCCTAATCGGTCCATAACCTGATATAGCTGCCATATAAACCGATCTTGGGTCTTGACTTCTTAAGCCTCTAGAGTGCGCAATTCTTATCCGATTACAATGAAATTTTGCACGACGTGTTTTGTTATGATATTCAACAACTGTGCCAAGTATGGTCCTAATCGGTCCATAACCTGATATAGCTGCCATATAAACCGATCTTGGGTCTTGACTTCTTAAGCCTCTAAAGTGCGCAATTCTTATCAGATTGGAATGAAATTTTGCACGACATGTTTTTTTTATGATATCCAACAAGTGTGCCAAAAATGGTTCAAATCGGCTCATAAACTGATATAGCTGTCATATAAACAGATTTGGGGACTTGACTTCTTGAGCTTCTAGAGGACGCAATTCCTACCTGATTTGGCTGAAATTTTGCATGACTTTTTTATTTTTTATTTTTTCTTTCAACCACTGTGTCAAATAAGGTTTAAATCGGTTCATAACCTGATATAGCTGCCATGTAAACCGATCTGGGATCTTGACTTCTTGAGCCTCTTGAAGTCGCAATTATTATCCGATTTGCCTGAAATTTTGTACGATGGACCATCAACATACGTGTTGATTATGGTCTAAATCTGTTTATAGCCCCATACAGCTCCCATATAAATCGATCTCTCTATTTTACTTCTTGAGCCCCCAAAGGGCGCAATTCTTACTCGAATTGGCTGACATTTTACACAGGCCTCCAACATATAATTTAATTGTGGTCCAAACCGGACCATATCTTGATATCGCTCTAATAGCAGAGCAAATCATTTCTTATATCACTTTTTGCCTAAGAAGAGATGTCGGGAAAAGAACTCGACAACTGCGCTCCATGGTGGAGGGTATAAAAGATTCGGCCCGGCCGAACTTAGCACGCTTTTACTTGTTTTTTTCTAAGAAGAGATGCCGGGAAAAGAACTCGACAAATGCGATCCATGGTGGAGGGTATATAAGATTCGGCCCGGCCGAACTTAGCACGCTTTTACTTGTTGGGTAGTACTTTAGGAGTAAGGGGGAGGGTCCGCCCCCCTCCCGTTATCAAAAAATTATAAAGCCTATGTTCCCATCCACATTTCATCCCAATCGATTGTTTTTTGTAGGTGTTATAGCATTTACAAGTAAAGGCGTGCTAAGTTCAGCCGGGCCGAATTTTAGGAACCCACCATTATGGATTCTGCTAAAAAATTTTACGAAATAAATTAAGTTGAAGGCCATAATTTTATTCTACATACCAAACTTCGGTCAAACCAGCAAAAATTAAGGCTTCTACGAACCAAACAAGGATGATTGAGATTCCGCTTTACATGGGAGCTACAGCAGTTTATAGACCGATCTGAACTTTACTTGGTTTATATGGGAGCTATATCTAAATCTGAACCGGTATGACCCATTTGCAATCCTCAATGACCTATATCACTATTAAGTATCATTGCAAAATTTCAAGCTGCCAGCTTTACGCGTTCGACTACTATCCTGATTTTGGCAGACTGACGGGCGACTAGATCGACTCAGGACGTCTAGACGATCAAGAATATATATACTTTATGGGGTCGCAGTCTAATATTTCGAGGTGTTACAAACGGAATGACTAGATTAGTATTACCCCCATCCTATCTTAAAACATATATATATCGAATGTGTTTCCAAAACTGAATAGATTTTATGATATTCACCAATAAGATCGAAATATAATTCACAGAGCTACGCTCATAAAAATGGTGCGCATAAAATAAAGTTAAACACTTATTCCAAATAAATTAGCAAATTTTAATCTAATTTGGTTATATTTTGATTAAAGCAAGGAAAAAAATGCAAATGTGTAGTAAATTTTACTCATCTGTAAATAGTGGTCAATAGTTCATTAACTTGGCTTTGGGAAGTCATTTTATATATCTATATCAGGGTATAAACACCTCATGCAAAATTTCAGCCAAATCGGAAAAGAATTGTGCCCTCTAGAGGCTCAAGAAGTCAAGATCTAAGATCGGTTTATATGGCAGTGATATCTAAACGTGGACATATATATCCCATTTACAATCCCAACAGACCTACACTAAAAAGAAGTATTTGTGCAAAATTTCAAGCGGCTGGCTTTACTCCTTCGAAAGTTAGTGTGCTTTCGACAGACAGACGGACGGACATGGCTTAAAATGTCGACGATAATGAATATATATACTTTATGGTGTCTTAGACGAATATTTCGAGGAGTTACAAACAGAACGACGAAATTAGTATATCCCCCATCGTATGGTGGAGGGTATAAAAAGTAGGTTAAGATGTAGCTATCCACGGTGGATGCCGGCTAGTGCCTTCTCGTAAAAAGCGATAATACCCGACTCACGCTCGTAATATATCCCAAGGGAGACAAATACTGAGTACTAGACCAACCAATGTTGGCCTGACTGTTCACAGCTTCAATCGTATGAGAATTGTCATGGAGCCTTAATCTTAAATTGAATTTTTTAAAAATATCACAGACTTAGGAAGAAAGCCGCTTCAACTTGGAATTCAAATAAATAAAATTATTTGAATACCTTCTGTTTATGCATTTAAAATTCTTTCCTATGCAAAGTCTCAAAATGTTATGCTCAAAAATCTCCAGCTCCTTCATGACAGTGGGGGATATACTGAACCAAACTGGATAACTATATAAGATAACAGGCCTAATACAAGTCGTGTACATTAAGAATTTCGTATACACTGGCAAAGATTTGTTACAAAGAATTTTTTGAAACGATGCGAAACATTCCTTCGTATTTTGAAATATTTAACCTCATGGAGGTATTGCGAAATTTGGACCAAAGCACATGCTGGCGATTCGTTGTGACAGTATAATAGAGAATCATCCGGGTAAAAAAAAACCCCGTTGAATGTTTCGAGTTGTGGGGGAAATCACACATAAAAATGTTACATATATGTGGTGCTAAATCAGATCCCAGTGGAATACCACATTTTACTTTTGAAAAATCCGATAGCTGATTTTTAAACAGCACGCTAAACTATTTATTTGTAAAAAGCTTTTGAAAAGATTTACAACATGAGGACTAAACCCAATCATTATCATTTTAGTCAATATACCATAATGAGAAGCATGACCAAACCCCCTTTCAACGTCAATTCAACACAATATCATTAGTGAATTTTGTCATAGCATCAACTGTGGAATGGCCTTTTTGGATACCGAATTGTGAGTTTGGAATATAAGGTAAAGTGACTTATGCATCCATTTTAGTACGGACAACCATTTCAAAAAGTTCACCATACTTTGACAACAAAAATATAGGTCTGAGGTTAGAAATCTCGTCACTATTGGTTTTTTTCTTAATTGGAATTATCTTTGAAATTTTCCAAGAATCTGGAAAATACTTGTTGGAAATTCAGTTATTAAATATAATTGATAAATATTCAACAGCTTTAGTTGGAAGTTTACGAATAATAAAATCAGAAATAGTATCAATACCGAACGATTTACTATTCTTTATATATGTGGAAATATTAAGAATTTCATCCAAAGATGTAAGATTTTCCAGTGTGTCTGGATTTTTAGCATTTGAAAATGAATAAAAAGTGTTGCGGAAGGTTTTCATTGAAGTCAATCACAAAATCTTCCCCAACAGATGAGAGACTAACGGAATTATTATAAATATTAGGGAAGTACGATTTCAAATGAAAAAGACATTCTGTCTCATATGTTATTATCGCACTAGCAAAAGATAATTTATCCAAATGTAGAGATTTTTGATGACCAATAATCTTGAATACGTCCCGATGCGCCCTTGGCCCCGGCTTAATTCCTCTAAGTTTATCTTTAAAAATGGAAATCCGCTCAAGTTCAACCTGCCTCTTAATAATAACACTTAGTAATTGATAAAACCTTTTAAGTTTCATTTGCCAATTGTATTAAATTCTGTATAAATTCTTAATTTGATCAGATATCACCAATTTTCTGTTACCCAATTCAATTTTCTTAGAATGAAGTTCTGAGACAGAACTGACAACTGAAGTAAACTCTTCAATGTACTGATCAATTAAAATCATTATCCCACAAATTATTCCATTTAAGTTATTTATAGAATCACCCCATGAAATATGTCTAGCATTGAAACCTAAAAATGTGAAATCAAATCTCCTAAAAAGTTTCCTAAACAGGACAAAGAACTTAAAATTTGCGATTGGTTTGAATTGCCAGGAATATAAACTGAGCCTAATAAAATTTTCCTAGGGACGCCATTTATAGAAACATCAATAGAAATAAATAAACTAGGAAACAAAACCTGAGATGACTTGCTTAAGTAATATGGCCACACCTTATGCGCTGTGCCCTTAGAAACTGACAGACTTCAAAACTTATATTACCTCCAGGTCTCAAATCAGTTTCCTGTAGAAAAGCAATTTTAATATCATACGTTTTAATTAAATTATACAATTCAAGTCTACTTCCATACGGTAAACATACCGTAAATGTAGGAAAATGTGTCAGCTGTTTTGCTCTATGAAAACACATGCGAGCGATTACCGAACGTCTGTCGACCGTAAACGGAAAGTAGAATTCAGTGAAAACAAAAAATTACGTTTCGTGTCAGCTAACAAAATTTGAAGTTTGAAGAAATTTAAAAACCAAAAATGTATGTTAAGAAAACTGTCATTCTTCTATTCTACGAATTTTCCATGGAATTTATTGTTAATAATTAAGATTGAATGGCCACCATGAGAAGGTGACCAGTCTGACCTGTTGTGAAAAGTAAATGAAAAAGTGAGACATATGTGATAACAAGAAATTTCAAGAAGAGAATAAGAGGTAAGCACTAATACGGCGCTGTCGTATCCGCTTTTCCATGTTAGCACTGTGTCATGAAACTGGTGCCTATTCAGGGAGTCCGCACACTCCGCCATGCACTTTGACCTCACTGCATTAGAGCCCACGGCCTTGAGGATCGCCTTTTACACATACTGATTTCGACCCGGCACGAAACGATTATCAGTTGCAACTCTACATCAGTTGCAACTCTGAGCTCCAATTTGTTTGTCGTTCACCGTCACTACGAGAAGTTTAGGTTGCGGTTAATGGAATGCTTCGTATACGGAGTAACTGCAATTGCAGTCGCGGACAATCAGCAGTATTAAAGGGAGAGTCTCAGTGAGAGGCTGGGCGGCATCGGCTCTTGCTTGCCTATGATACTCGATATGACAAGGCTATCTATTGGCATCTTTTAATAACCAATGGACATAACGTTCCCATGGCAATCAGTCCTATGGACCGGAACGAGCTTGACGAGAATCACTACCTCCTCATAGAAATGTGGCTACAACATCAGCAACAACAACTTTCTTTTGCGTCTATCGTTATGGCGCATAGTTCCCTCAGAAATATTGTGCGTAGTATAGCCCAAATCCAGTCCCTGTCCCCTAAAACCCCCCTCAGTTTGCCCACCGCATCCACCGTGCGCAGAAGGGAACCTTGGCCGTATTCTGTCGCCCCGTGCGAAAGATGGAGAGACGCCTCATCTTCTCGCATCACACCGTCTTCTCCGACCTGCCCTTTAGTTATGCCTGAAGTTCTTCGACGTCAGACCCTCTCCCAACTTCATGCATTTTTTTGTTAAAAAAATTGTTTTGTTTGAAATGCCAAATGCCACGTTTGCTTCTTTACATTTACGATACATTTGTTCTACATTTACGAGAGCATAACTAGGCCTTACGTGAACTGACATTAAATGTAATAAGATTCAGAACATTTCGAAGCATAAACTAGATTAACTTCGCGTAAAAGGCCTACATACCGCTCTATATCCTTTTCCTTTGAAATGATCTGAAACTCCCTTATAAACATGGCAATTTTATATTCCAGCGAATGAAACCACTTTAGGAGGGCAAACTTCGTTAGCAATTTTCAATGATTTTCGGATCGGATTTTCGGATCAGATAAGAATTGCGCCCTCTAAAAGCTGAAGAAGTCAAGACCCATGGTCGGTTTATATGGCAACTATATCAGGTTATACACCGATTTTGACAATACTTAGTACAGTTGTTGTAAGTGATATCTCTACTTGTAAAATTTCAGTCAAATCGGACGATAATTGCGCACTATAGAGGCTTAAGAAGTCAAGACCCAAGATCGGTTTATATGGCAGCTATATCAAAACATGGACCGATATAGCCCATTTACAATCCTAACCGATCTACATTAAAAAATGGATTTGGATTTAATGAAGTCTTAGATGCATATTTTGAGGTGTTACAAAAAGAATGACGATATTAGTATACCCCCATCCTATGGTGGAGGGTATAATAAAACAATCAACAAGCGCACTGAAGTACGAACACAAAATCTTTTACTTATTTCAATAAAGAGCACGTTGCAGCAAAAGATTTCACAACGCACTAAAAAGGTGAGACAAATTTTCACAAATAATAGCTGTGTTTTATTTAAGTACTATACAGTGCAGTGCAATGAAATTTGAATGAAAATTACATCTACCAGTACAACGAATTTCTAGATAAAATAACAGGGCAGGCTTAAGCTGAGCATGCACCTCTAACGAAATTTTCGGTTACAGCCAAGACATTTATGCTGCCACTGAAAAATAGTTGTGTAGAATACAAAATGGCGACAAAAATCGAATTATATTTTTGGTCGAGTTTTAATTATTTTGGGATAATAAAGTACATATGTGCCGTTACTAATCGTATATATTTGCAAATAACTTTATTTTGTGTTGCATAGAGCTATTAGAACATACATTTGCATTTGAATTTGCAAGAAAAATTTAACCAATGCCTATTATGTCACCCTGTTACGCAAAGAAACCTTCGTTTGAGCTGCGTACCTGCAAGCGAAATTTTCGATAACGGTACCGGAAACGAAAATTTCGCTTAGGATATGTCAATGCATTTCTTATGGTAACGAAAATTTCGCCATAGTTAACTCTTCATCGCAAACAAACAGACTTGCTCTGGAAACTTTTTTGGCGTTTTATTTTTGCCCTTCCCAGTACTAAACAAGTAAAAGCGTGCTAAGTTCGGCCGGGCCGAATCTTATATACCCTCCAACATGGATCGCATTTGTCGAGTTCTTTTCCCGGCATCTCTTCTTAGGCAAAAAAGGATATAAGAAAAGAGTTGCTCTGCTATTAAAACGATATCAAGATATGGTCCCGTTCGGACCACAATTAAATTATATGTTGGAGACCTGTGTAAAATTTCAGCCAATTCGTATAAGAATTGCGCCCATTGGGGCTCACGAAGTAAAATAGAGAGAACGATTTTTATGGGATCTGTATCGGGCTATAGACCGATTCAGACCATAATAAACACGTTTGTTGATGGTCATGAGAGGATCCGTCGTACAAAATTTCAGGCATATCGGATAATACTTGCGACTTCTAGGGGTCAAGAAGTCAAGATCCCAGATCGGTTTATATGGCAGCTATATCAGGTTAAGAAACGATTTGAACCTTATTTGACACAGTTGTTGAAAGTAAAAATAAAATACGTCATGCAAAATTTCAGCCAAATCGGATAAGAATTGCGCCCTCTAGAAGATCAAGAAGTCAAGTCCCCAGATCTGTATATATGACAGCTATATCAGGTTATGGACCGATTTGAACCATACTTGGCACAGTTGTTGGATATCATAACAAAACACGTCGTGCAAAATTTCATTCTGATCGGATAAGAATTGCGCACGCTAGAGGCTCAAGAAGTCAAGACCCAAGATCGGTTTATATGGCAGCTATATCAAAACATTGACCGATATGGCCCATTTACAATACCAACCGACCTACACTAATAAGAAGTATTTGTGCAAAATTTCAAGCGGCTAGCTATACTCCTTCGGAAGTTAGCGTGCTTTCGACAGACAGACGGACGGACATGGCTAGATCGACATAAAAGTTCACGACGATCAAGAATATATATACTTTATGGGGTCTCAGACGAATATTTCGAGTAGTTACAAACAGAATGACGAAATTAGTATACCCCCCATCTTATGGTGGGGACAGAACAGAACAGTTGTGTTTTTTGAGGCTCTATAATAAATTAATTTTTTTTAATTGTTGCGAACTGAGTTATTCTTTAGAAGTGAACATTTTATTTTGCACTTTTGCCGCTTTAACATCACATAGTTTCCGCTTGATGCTTAGCCGAGTTTAACCATTAAAAATATTAAAATACAATTTAACATAACTACCACCGGTGAATAATAAAAAAAGAAAAGAAACTTTAGAAAATAACAAAAAGGCACCAAACAAAACAATAAGAACAAGCACCATATATTTTCGCTCACAATCTCAACCTCGAAAATTAAGAACAATGAATAATAACAGTTTTGATCGCTCAATTACAAAATGCAGTGAGAGTACTATCCCCCCGCAAGCACCAAAGCGTATGCGAGAGATAATGCAAACCTCTTACTCTGAGAGTATTTGCAAAACACCTCGCTTGTCAAACTACGAGTCGCCTCAACGCATTGTTATGATTATCGACAAGAGATTTGAGAAGCAAAACGAACTCATCCAAACATTAATTAAAGAGAGTGAAACGCGCTTGCTAAATGAACTTGATAAGAGACTAAGTGACTTCCGTAACGAAATTATTTCTCTTAAAGATCGTGTTGTCAGAATGGAAACAGTAGCTGAAAAAATTGATATGATTGAACAAGAAGTCTTGGAAATGAAAGCACAAAAATTTTTAAATCCTCAAAATAATGAAATCCAAAATGAAATTAAAAACCTTAAGACTCAGTTATTGAAGCAAGAAAATCTACAAGTTGCTTCTGAAATAAGAATAAACGGTATTCCTTTCTATGAAGGTGAAAATTTAAATGCATTGTTCAACAGCATATGCAATAGTTTGAACATACATACACCTTCTATAAAATCTATATATCGAATTAAACCAAAAATACAACGAAATTATGACACAACAATAATTGTGAATTTGATGTCACCCTATGATAAAAATTGCATACTTAAATCAATCGCTTATTTTAAACGTAATAACAAAACTCTTCTGTCACTAAACCATATTGGCTTTGATTCCCCCAACGTCATACATATAAATGAAAACTTGACGGCAACCAACTACAAAATTCTACAGAGCGCGCTCAAACTAAAAAGGCAGAAAATCGTGGAATCTGCATACTCCTTCCGTGGGCTCATTTATGTCAAAGAACGACGATCTGATCCACCTCACCTAATAGATGAGGTCGAATTGCTATCTAAATTTTTTCGAGAATACCCTGAACAACGAGGAGAAACAGCTAGCAACCCCTCAACTAATACCGATGAATAGCACCATTTGTATTATATCTGTCGTTCTTTATATTGATTTCATTTATATGTTTTTTATGTGTTTTTTGAATCAACATTTTTATATCGCATTTCATAATATCTTAAACTTAATAGTCCCAAGCTCCTTATTTTTTATCGTATTTTCTACAACCACAGAAGCATTGCAAAGTTGTTTATACATTGATGAGTGATGTAAATTATAGTTCCAAAGACAGTCTCAGCTGCATGCTTAAGATAATGGTCAAACTGAAATCTGGTCTATGTGTGGCACATATTAACGCGCAAAGCCTTAACAACAAACTGGATGAGTTCAGACATATTTTTTGCGATTCAGGAGTGGACCTTATTTGTGTCTCTGAAACTTGGTTTCATTCCTCCATAGATGACGGTATTTTCCATGTTCCAGGATACAAATTGTTAAGGGCTGATAGAAGGTCTCATGCTGGCGGAGTGGCCATATACATAAAAGTTGGGCTTAATTTCAACCTTAAGCTCAGATCCAACGACGAATCCAATATGGAATACCTTTTTATTGAAATTACTATGGAAAACAAAGCTAATATCCTCTTGGGTTGTGTTTATAGACCCAATAACCACATCGATTTCGAGCCTGTTCGAAATGCTATAGAAACTTTATCTTTAAACTATAATGATACAATCATCGTTGGGGATTTCAACAGCAATCTGATAATCGACAACAACCTATCTAACATCATGGAAACACTTGGACTAGTCCCATTTAATACCAGCATACCCACGCATTTCACCAGTACCAATTCAAGCTTGCTAGATTTAGTCTTTGTCAATAACATATCCAAAGTACTTATCTATGACCAACTTTGTGCTCCCGGCTTTTCAAAGCATGATCTGCTATTTTTTACGTATGATATGCATGTAAATACCAAGCCTACGAAATACACGTATCGCGTTATAAAAAACATTGATGAAAGTCTGGTAAGCTCTTGTCTCGACGAAGTCAATTGGAATGCCATTTATTCATTTCACAATGTGGATGACCAACTTGCGTTCCTACAAAATAACATTTACATGATTTATAACAGCTGTGTCCCTCTCAAAACCAAGGTGGTAAATCATAAACAACAGCCGTGGTTCAATAATACAATTAAGTTTTTAATTGAAAAAAGTGATATTGCGTATCAAAGGTGGCAACACTTTAAAACATTTGAACTTCACGATATGTTTAAATCTGCCAGGCGGGCAGTTGTAAAAAGTATTAATGCCGCTAAATATGAATACTATAGCCAAAAATTCAAATCTGCGATAGACAGCAAGTCAAAATGGAAGACTATTCGCGAAATTGGTATTGGCACTAAACAATCTACTGCTGAAAATATTGACATAAATAAGTTAAATGAGAATTTTATAAAATTGAATAGCAGCGTCAACAATTCTAATATATATTCCTGTGTACATACAGCCCCAATTGAAAACGATTTTTCATTCCGATGCGTAGACAATAATGAGGTCATGGAAAGCATTTTTGCAATTAAATCAAATGCTATTGGAACCGACGAATTGTGTCCAATTTTTATAAAATTTGTGCTGCCCAAGCTATTAACATACATAACATATTTGCTAAATAGTATAATTACACAATCTACCTTTCCTAGACAATGGAAACTGGCAAAAATTATACCAATACCTAAGTCAAATAATGATTTCCGACCTATAGCAATATTACCTTTTTTGTCTAAAGTTTTGGAACGTTTACTAAATTCTCAGATTTCCTCGTTTCTTGAAAAGGAAAAACTGTTGACTGAAAACCAATCTGGATTTAGAAAGAAAAGAAGCTGCACCACAACTCTTATCGATGTCGTTGAAGATCTTCGTAAAAGCCAGGACGAAAACATGACATCTTTTCTTGTTCTACTGGATCACAGCAAGGCGTTTGACACAGTCAACCATGATATATTGTTGTCAAAACTAAGGAGATTTTTTTACTTTACCGATACCGCCTGCAATTTAATTTCATCGTACTTATCAAATCGTTCTCAGTGTGTTGTTCTTAACGATAGGAAATCTAGATCATTAAATGTGTTACGAGGTGTACCCCAAGGTTCCATTCTGGGCCCTTTGTTATTTACCCTGTACATAAATGATCTTCCTCACGTTCCTGAGACCTGTAGCATACAAATGTATGCAGATGATGTGCAACTATATGCAAGTACTAAAACCGTGGATATGAGTACCTGTATTACGAAAATTAACAACGATCTAAAATCTGTTTATGAGTGGGCAAGTAATAACTGTTTGGATCTCAACCCATCAAAATCGAAACTCATAGTTATTGGTAAAAATCAATCTCTTCAATACAACGTCGAATTAAGAATTTCAGACAATGTAATACAACGAGTGGAGTCTTCATCCAATTTGGGTTTAACGATCAATACAAAGCTGACTTGGACAAACCACATTAATCGCGCTTCTGGCAAAGTATATGGTATGCTGAGAAATTTATGGAATGTGCGTACATGTACTACTTTTAATATTCGTATGATGCTTGCAAAGACATATTTACTCCCAACACTGCTTTACGGATGTGAAGTCTTTGCACATTGTGACTACAATGACTCCCGGACACTAAATGTTGCATATAACAACATCGCACGTTATGTCTTTAACAAAACTAGGAGAGACAGAATATCTGAATTCGCATACAAAATTTTCAACGTTCAATTTAGCAACTACTTAAAGATAAGATGCTTAATACAGCTGCATAATATAATTTACACAAAAGAACCCTTTTATCTTTATAATCGTGTGCAGTTCGCCAGATCCAACAGAGGCAAAAAACTCATTCTTCCCAGGTTCAAAAAACTCTCCTCCGAACGCCAATTCTTCATCAACACAATTCGTCTTTGGAACTCGCTCCCTAATTATTTGCAATTACTAAGCAATGCTTCTGTTTTTAAGACTGAGCTTTTTAAATTTTATGCGTGATTATTGTTTTTTTTTTTTTTTTTTTTTTAATTTTGTTTCTTAATTATACAAATTTAAATTTTATTTATACAAATTTCAATTTTATTTATACAAATTTCAATTTTATTTACACAAATTTCAATTTTATTTATAAAATGTTTTCCTACTTCTAATTTTTGTAAACCATTACTGTGTATCTTCTTGTGATTCTAGTACAGTCAATTATAAGACTTATGTCTTGTTGTACTAGTAATGTCATAAATAATAAACAAACAAACAAACAAACAAACAAACTTCTTGAGCCTCTAGAGTGCGCAATTCTTATCCGATCAGAATGAAATTTTGCACGACGTGTTTTGTTATGATATCCAACAACTGTGCCAAGTATGGTTTAAATCGGCCCATAACCTGATATAGCTGCCATATAAACCAATCTTGGGTCTTGACTTCTTGAGCCTCTAGAGGGCGCAATTCTTATCCGAATGGAATTTCGCACGACGTGTTTTGTTATGATACCCAACAACTGTGCCTAGTATGGTTTAAATCGGTCCATAACCTGATATAGCTGCCATATAAACCGATCTTGGGTCTTGACTTCGTGAGCCTCTAGAGGGCGCAATTCTTATCCGAATGGAATGGAATTTCGCACGACGTGTTTTGTTATGATACCCAACAACTGTGCCTAGTATGGTTTAAATCGGTCTATAACCTGATATAGCTGCCATATAAACCGATCTTGGGTCTTGACTTCTTGAGCCTCTAGAGTGCGCAATTCTTATCCGATCAGAATGGAATTTCGCACGACGTGTTTTGTTATGATACCCAACAACTGTGCATAGTATGGTTCAAATCGGCCCATAACCTGATATAGCTGCCATATAAACCGATCTTGGGTCTTGACTTCTTGAGCCTCTAGAGGGCGCAATTCTTATCCGAATGGAATTTCGCACGACGTGTTTTGTTATTATACCCAACAACTGTGCCTAGTATGGTTTAAATCGGTCCATAACCGGATATAGCTGCCATATAAATCGATCTTGGGTCTTGACTTCTTGAGCCTCTAGAGTGCGCAATTCTTATCCGATCAGAATGAAATTTTGCACGACGTGTTTTGTTATGATATCCAACAACTGTGCCAAGTATGGTTCAAATCGGCCCATAACCTGATATAGCTGCCATATAAACCGATCTCGGGTCTTGACTTCTTGAGCCTCTAGAGGGCGCAATTCTTATCCGAATGGAATTTCGCACGACGTGTTTTGTTATGATACCCAACAACTGTGCCTAGTATGGTTTAAATCGGTCCATAACCTGATATAGCTGCCATATAAACCGATCTTGGGTCTTGACTTCTTGAGCCTCTAGAGTGAGCAATTCTTATCTGATCAGAATGAAATTTTGCACCACGTGTTTTGTTATGATATCCAACAACTGTGCCAAGTATGGTTTAAATCGGTCCATAACCTGATATAGCTGCCATATAAACCGATCTTGGGTCTTGACTTCTTGAGCCTCTAGAGGCGCAATTCTTATCCGAATGGAATGGAATTTCGCACGACGTGTTTTGTTATGATACCCAACAACTGTGCCAAGTATGGTTGAAATCGGTTCATAACCTGATATAGCTGTCATATAAACAGATCTGGGGATTTGATTTCTTGAGCTTCTAGAGGGCACAATTCCTATCCGATTTGGCTGAAATTTTGCATGACGTATTTTATTTTTACTTTCAACAACTGTGTCAAATATGGTTCAAATCGGCCCATAACCTGATATAGCTGCCATATAAACCGATCTTGGGTCTTGACTTCTTGAGCCTCTAGAGGGCGCAATTCTTATCCGAATGGAATGGAATTTCGCACCACGTGTTTTGTTATGATATCCAACAACTGTGCCAAGTATGGTTCAAATCGGCCTATAACCTGATATAGCTGCCATATAAACCGATCTTGGGTCTTGACTTCTTGAGCCTCTAGAGGGCGCAATTCTTATCCGAATGGAATGGAATTTCGCACGACGTGTTTTGTTATGATATCCAACAACTGTGCCAAGTATGGTTCAAATCGGTTCATAACCTGATATAGCTGCCATATAAACCGATCTGGGATCTTGACTTCTTGACCCCTAGAAGTCGCAATTATTATGCGATATGCCTGAAATTTTGTACGACGGATCCTCTCATGACCATCAACAAACGTGTTTATTATGGTCTGAATCGGTCTATAGCCCGATACAGATCCCATAAAAATCGTTCTCTCTATTTTACTTCGTGAGCCCCAATGGGCGCAATTCTTATACGAATTGGCTGAAATTTTACACAGGTCTCCAACATATAATTTAATTGTGGTCCGAACCGGACCATATCTTGATATCGTTTTAATAGCAGAGCAACTCTTTTCTTATATCCTTTTTTGCCTAAGAAGAGATGCCGGGAAAAGAACTCGACAAATGCGATCCATGGTGGAGGGTATATAAGATTCGGCCCGGCCGAACTTAGCACGCTTTTACTTGTTATACCCTCCACCATAAGATGGGTGGTATACTAATTTCGTCATTCTGATTGTAACTACTCGAAATATTCGTCTGAGACCCCATAAAGTATATATATTCTTGATCGTCGTGAAATTTTATGTCGATTTAGCCATGCCCGTCCATCTGTCCGTCCGTCCGTCTGTCTGTCGAAAGCACGCTAACTTCCGAAGGAGTAAAGCTATCCGCTTCAAATTTTGCACAAATACTTCTTATTAGTGTAGGTCGGTTGGTATTGTAAATGGGCCATATCGGTCTATGTTTTGATATAGCTGCCATATAAACCGATCTTGGGTCTTGACTTCTTGAGACTCTAGAGTGCGCAATTCTTATCCGATTGGGATCAAATTTTTCACGACGTGTTTTGTTATTTTATCCAACAACTGTGCCATGTATGGTTTAAATCGGCCCATAACCTGATATAGCTGCCATATAAACCGATCTTGGGTCTTGACTTCTTGAGCCTCTAGAGTGCGCAATTCTTATCCGATTGGAATGAAATTTTGCACGACGTGTTTTGTTATGATATCCAATAACTGTACCAAGTGTGGTTCAAATCGGTCTATAACTTGATATAGCTGCCATATAAACCGATATTGGGTCTTGACTGCTTGAGCCTTTAGAGGGCGCAATTCTCATCCGATTAGACTGAAATTTTGCACATAGTGTTTTAATACCACTTCTAACAACTGTGCTTAGTATGGTTCGATTCGGGCCATTACCTGGTATAGCTGTCATATAAACCGATCTTGGGTCTTGACTTCTTGAGGCTCTAGAGTGCGCAATTCTTATCTGATTAGAATGAAATTTTGCACCACGTGTTTTGTTATGATATCCAACAACTGTGCCAAGTATGGGTCAAATCGGTCCATAACCTGATGTAGCTGCCATATAAATCGATCTTGGGTCTTGACTTCTTGGGCCTCTAGAGAGCACAATTCTTATCCGATTGGCATGAAATTTTGCACAACGTGTTTTGTTATAATATCTAATAACTGTGCTAAGTATGGTTAAAATTGGTCCATAACCTGATATAGCTGCCATATAAAGAGTGCGCAATTTCTATCCGATTTGCATGACGTATTTTATTCTTACTTTCAATAACTATGTCAAATAAGGTTCAAATTCGTGAGCCTCTAGAGGTCGCAATTATTATCCCATTTGCCAGAAATTTTGTACGACGGATCCTCTCATGGCCATCAACATACGTGTTTATTATGGTCTGAATCGGTCTATAGCCCGATACAGCTCCCATATAAATCAATCTCTCAATTTTACTTCTTGAGCACCCAAAGGGCGCAATTCTTATTCGAATTGGCTGATATTTTGCTTAGGTCTCCAATATATAATTTAATTGTAGTTCAAACCGGACCATATCTTGATATCGCTCTAATAGCAGAGCAAATCTTTTCTTATATCCTTTTTGTCTAAGAAGAGATGACGGGAAAAGAACTCGACAAATGCGATCCATGGTGGAGGGTATATAAGATTCGGCCCGGCCGAACTTAGCACGCTTTTACTTGTTTTACCTAAAAAGAGATGCCGGGAAAAGAACTCGACAAATGCGATCCATGGTGGAGGGTATATAAGATTCGGCCCGGCCGAACTTAGCACGCTTTTACTTGTTTTTTATTCACTTTTAGCACAAGGAATAGAAACATACTACTCCACATTTCTTCAAAATCGAAAATTTTCTTTTTTTAAAGAAAGATATGCAAAAATACCTCAAAAATGGTAAAAATACCTTAACATTTTGATTGAAAATTGTAGTCGCTACTGGGTACAGGAACTGACCAATCGGCGGAGACATTGGGACTACAAGTCGGAGATAAATTTTGTACTGCTTGCCAACATACTAATAATAGGCCAATATATAATTTAATTGTAGTCCAAACCGGACCATATCTTGATATCGCTCTAATAGCAGAGCAAATCTTTTCTTATATCCTTTTTGTCTAAGAAGAGATGACGGGAAAAGAACTCGACAAATGCGATCCATGGTGGAGGGTTTATAAGATTCGGCCCGGCCGAACTTAGCACGCTTTTACTTGTTTTGCCTAAAAAGAGATGCCGGGAAAAGAACTTGACAAATGCGATCCATGGTGGAGGGTATATAAGATTCGGCCCGGCCGAACTTAGCACGCTTTTACTTGTTTTTTATTCACTTTTAGCACAAGGAATAGAAACATACTACTCCACATTTCTTCAAAATCGAAAATTTTCTTTTTTTAAAGAAAGATATGCAAAAATACCTCAAAAATGGTAAAAATACCTCAACATTTTGATTGAAAATTGTAGTCGCTACTGGGTACAGGAACTGACCAATCGGCGGAGACATTGGGACTACACGTCGGAGATAAATTTTGTACTGCTTGCCAACATACTAATAATAGGCCGACTACAACCAAAGAATTAAATTTGCTCATATAAGCAAATACTACCTGCCTGATTTTAAAATAAAAATGTTCGACTATTGAAGGAAACCTCATAAATTTGAACTTCAAAACCAAACAAACAAAGCATTTCCAATATCTTTACATATATGTTTCGTCATTTTAGGAGTACATTTTTTTGAGATTAAATTTTTATACCCTCCACCATAGGATGGGGGTATACTTATTTCGTCATTCTGTTTGTAACTACTTGAAATATTCGTCTGAGACCCCATTAAATATATATATTCTTGATCGTCATGACATTTTATGTCGATCTAGCCATGTCCGTCCGTCTGTCTGTCGAAAGCACGCTAACTTCCGAACGAGTAAAGCTAGCCGCTTGAAATTTTGCATAAATACTTCTTATTAGTGTAGGTCGGTTGGTATTGTAAATGGACCATATCGGTCCATGTTTTGATACAGCTGCCATATAAACCGATCTTGGGTCTTGACTTCTTGAGCCTCTAGAGTGCGCAATTCTTATCCGATTAAAATGATATTTTGCACGACGTGTTTTGTTATGATATCCAACAACTGTACCAAGTATGGTTCAAATCGGTCCATAACCTTATATAGCTGCGATATAAACCGATCTTGGGTCTTGACTTCTTGATCCTCTAGAGTGCGCAATTCTTATCCGATTGGAATGAAATTTTGCACAACGTGTTTTGTTATAATATCCAACAACTGTGCCAAGTATGATCGAAATCGGTCTATAACCTGATATAGCTGTCATATAAACCGATCTGGGGACTTGACTTCTTGAGCTTCTAGAGGGCGCAATTCCTATCCGATTTGGCTGAAATTTTGCATGACGTATTTTATTTTTACTTTCAACAACTATGTCAAATAAGGTTCAAATCGGTTCATAACCTGATATAGCTGCCATATAAACCGATCTGGGATCTTGACTTCTTGAGCCTCTAGAGGTCGCAATTATTATCCGATTTGCCTGAAATTTTGTACGACGGATCCTCTCATGACCATCAACATACGTGTTTATTATGGTCTGAATCGGTCTATACCCCGATACAGCTCCCATATAAATCGATCTCTCTATTTTACTTCTTGAGCCCCCAAAGGGCACAATTCTTATTCGAATTGGTTGACATTTTACACAGGTCTCCAACATATAATTTAATTGTGGTCCAAACCTGACCATATCTTGATATCGCTCCAATAGCAGAGCATATCTTTTCTTATATCCTTTTTTGCCTAAGAAGAGATGCCGGGAAAAGAACTCGACAAATGCGATCGATGGTGGAGGGTAAATAAGATTCGGCCCGGCCGAACTTAGCACACTTTTAATTGTTTTTTTATACCCTCCACCATAAGATGGGGGTATACTAATTTCGTCATTGTGATTGTAACACCTCGAAATATGGGTTGTAGTGTGTATATGTGTGAGACAATTGTCTGGCCTTGGTCATGACCATGTCTACATGGATGACTTGATTGTTATCGAATTGCAATTAACTCTTGTTCGGTTGTTGATTTATTACTTTCGCCGCTTGTAAACGTTTTGGATACAAATGCAACAGGAAGCTCTTTTCCATTATACTCTTGGCTGAGCACAGCTCCACATGCATATTTGCTTGCATCCGTTGTAATACAAAATTGCTTTTCAAAATTCGGGTACTGCAGAAGTGTAGGTTTCAACAATTGTTTCTTGAGGTACTCGAATGCCTCATTGCATTGTAATGTCCATTCAAATTTTACATTTTTCTTGCAAAGTCGAGTTATATGCCGAGAATAGAATGAAAATTTTCTGACAAACCTTCGATAATAATTGCAAAAAGCAATAAATCTTCTAGCACTATCGCTATCGGTTGGAACAGGATACTTTTCAATTATGTCGTATTTGCTCTTATCAGGTAGAATACCATTATCCGTACATAAATGACCAAGAAAATTAACTTCACATCGAAAAAATGAACACTTGTCAGGATGAAGCTTGAGGTTATATTTACGGCATTGTTCGAAAACATTCTTTAAATTCTTTAACATATGATTCGAACTACATCCGATAACAATCAAGTCATCCATGTAGACAAAAGCTTTTGTGGGTTCTAGTCCCGAAAACGCAAGTGTCATCATACGCTGGAAGGAATTCGGAGCAATTTTTAATCCATATGGTAATCGAGTGAACCTATACGAACCATTGTCCGTGGAGAATGATGTTATGTCTCGTGATTTTTTCTCCAGTTCTATCTGATGAAAGCCAGACATCAAATCTAAACATGAAAAATATTTAGCTCGACCGAGTTGATCCAAAATATCTTCGATTCTCGGGAGGGGAAATTTGTCTGCTATTACCTTTTTATTAATTTGGCGATAATCAATAACTAAACGCCAACGCTTTTGTTTAGAATTTGGAAGCGCCTTTTTCGGAACAAGAAGTAGTGGGCTATTAAATTCTGATACGGATGGTTCAACTATACCATCAGATACAAGTTTATTTACTTGTTCGTTTATTTCTGCTCTATGTGTATGTGGAATCCTATAGTTTTTTATATATACCGGGTCAGAGTCCTTGAGTTTTATCTTTTGTTTATAAAAATTATTAGCTGTGATTGGTTCTGTTTCTAAACCAAAAACATCCGTGTAATCAGAACATAATTTGTGAAGTTGATCCTTAAACTCTTTGGGACAATTCTTTTCCAACCTTGAAAGAATTTCCTCTTTTCTGTCATTTTGTAGATATTTTTGTTCAATCAAGTCACAATTTGTCAAACTCTCAGTCGCAATACTCTTGGTGTTTAGTATAACATTTTGTGAAGTTGTATTCAAAATTCGAACAAATGTGTTTTTAGCATTTACTATAGAGCTAGCGACTAAAACACCAGGTTGAAGTTCCTGATTCATCACTAAAAACTCTTTTTCGTTTGTTGTTATATGTACTTTTCTAATTACTTCAGAACGAGCAGGTAACAAAATGTTATGGTCAACGTCAGAAAATATAATAGGGACTTGAATATTACAATGAAAGTTGTTAGGTCTTAGAATCAACCAATCATGGTGCTCATTGAAATCCAAAATACAGTTGTATTTCTTAATGAAATCCATGCCAAGAATACCATCACAAGGTATACGGAAATTCCTATCCACCACCTGAAAATCATGGGGTATTAAGAATTTGTCAATTTGGAGATCCAAATCAATTGATCCAAATGACTTGGTTGTTCCTTCACCTATACCACTTATTATTGTGGTATTAGACTTGATTAATTGACTATATTCTTTATTAAATTGCTTCAATAAAGATATGTCCGCTCCTGTATCTACTTATAATGTGAGAATGTTATTAGAAAAATTGTTTTTTGCCTTCACAAATATGCTCTGACTTAGATTTATATGATGTATAGTTGGATTTTGGACTATTGTTCTCCCAGGGGAAGATTCAGGTTTCCCGAATCACTATTTTCTTCGGTAAGGACACGCACGTTGCGGTTCCGATTACCTTTATTGTTTCGACTGTCGAAATTGTGGTTATTGGAGCCACGTCCTCGATTGTTTCCATAGTAACGACCTCGTCCTCTATAGTGGCCGTTACCCCGTCCACGACTATTTCCGCGTCCATACCAATTCGAATTGTAGTATCTTACATCAAAGGTGGACATGCCCTCGGTGCAAGATGATACAAATTTCGACACCGCATCATTCATTGTGCTAAAGTTCCCAGACTCCATTATAAGCCAAACTCTATCGCTGGATGCGTTTTTCGACATCGTTTTGACGGCTACTTGAGTTGAGTACTTCTGTGCTAATTCTACAGGTAGTCCGTCAGAAATGTAGGCGTTAGACAGTGCTTTCGTAAGCTCCTCAATTTCACTCACAAACGAGTTTGCCGTCTTATTTTCTTGTCTAATATTTAAAATTTTTGCTGTGATAACTTCAGTTGATTCGCCTTTGACAGATTTTCTCAATGTTATTATTATGTCCTTGATGGTCCCTTCTGAACTGATAAGGTTTCTCGCCGTCCCTTTTAATTTTGTCTTAATGACTCTCACTGCAATCTGTTCATGAGTTTCTTTTACTGAATCTATAAGGTCCAGTGCATCAAGAAAACTCTGCAGATTTTCGGAGCTTCCATTAAAATCCGGTATGACCCTTGTGGCCAAACCCAGAAAGTCCGTAACCGATCGTGTCATGTTTCCTGCCTCGTTTGCAATGTCAAAGAGTTTGGTAAGTGATTCACAATCAATGTTTTCGCCAACATCCTCTAATTTAATGTAGAAAACGACCTCGTCATGGAAACTCACTGACAATCTATTTTCTATGCCCTTAGATTCCAATAAATTTGCTAGTTTATTTCGTACATCCAAAAAATATGCTTCTGCTGCTATTTTGTGGGAGGGGGTAAGATTATCGTAGTACCCTTTTAAAAATGTCCGAATTTTTTCCAGGGCTTCAAATAATATTTTAAGGTGTCGACCTAATGTCTCATTTCCTATCGGTCTGTCTACTTTCAGACTTTTGTATGACCTATCAAAGTTCTGCTCTTTGATTATTCTGGCTACACCGATTATGTCGATCCAGTCCATGTGAGTTCTAAAATTTAAAGATTTTCATTTATTTTGTGTGCTGGTATGGCTGGTCAAGATTTTTTTTTTAAGTTATTTTTTGACATATTGATTCCTATACCTTTTCAAGATCGTTTGCAACAGAAGCGGCCCTTATATAATTCTTCCGTAGAGCCCTCTTATGCAGTTGGTAAAGAGTTACCAATAGCTGGGCTGCCAATAAACTAATTATGATTAAGAAGTAGTTGGTAGGACTTTCTACCTTTACCACAATGTCGTTAATCACATTGGCATTGGGATCCTCTATCTTTGATTCCGTATCACCCATGATTACTATACTCTTAAATGCTTACGCCAATTAAAGTCTAAATATGTTGAACGAATCACTTGTGCAGCGTCAACAACCAAAGGCGGTAAGAAGAGGCTTAATAAACTGTGTCCACAAATACATAAACCGAAACATGGTCTTTTTTTTATTTTTGTTCTATTTTCAAACTGATATACGTCTTGTTTTACAATTCTGGGAGCTCTATACTAATTGCTTTACAGTCCACCTACAGAAGCTTATTCTCGGAGTTGTACATAATATAAATTAAAATTTTTACTTTTTTTTTGAGACAAAAATAATGTTTCTCCTTAAAAAAAAATTTATACATATATGTATATTTAATATATGAATTTTACTTAACTTTTGAATGCGTTATTGTTGTTGTTGTCCTGCGAAACTCTTTGCGATGGAAGCAGTTAAACTATTTTTAACAATTAGAATTAGCTTATGCTGGAACATCTTTACGTTGCTGGTTGTGGTGGTGGTGGAAGTTGTAGATGCGGTACCTCTATTTGTATTGTTGTTGCTGCTACTTGTTGTTGGTAATAATAAAGGATTGGAAAAGATGCAATTAACTGATTGTTGGTTTAGCAACAAATGATGGTTGTTGTTGTTGGTGCAGTGTTTCATTTTATAATTGCTGCTTGATTTTGCTTAAGAAGATCCTTTTTTATTGTGCTTCAGTTCTCATCTTTTTTTTTTTGGTGTTGCTGTTGTGTTTTAATGTTTTCCTCTTGTTTAATTTTTTTTTTTGCTTTTTTTCAGTTTTTTTTTTTATGGAGTTTTTTGTATTTCATTTACGTTTATTTTCTATGTGTTGTTTTTGCCGTTGAATAATTAAAAAAATAGTTTTTAGTTTTTTTTTTCACTGTGCTCTAAATGGCGGCGAGTAGGGTTTATTTTTATTTATTTTCACGGTCGCCATGTGAAAGAATTGAGGACCACTTCAATTGGCTGTTGTTCTTAAATTGAATTTTATTTTAACAAAATATTTCTAAGCTAGCTTAAGCCTAGCCAGCATGTTCCCATGCTGTTGGGTTGCTCACCTGTGTGAATATGCAACGTATGTATATTCACACGGCAACGCGGATGGGTGTCCATATGCTGAATCAGATTACCTAAGCCAGACAATGGTCATGACCAAGGCCAGACAATTGTCTCACACATATACACACTACAGGGTCTAAGACCATATAAAGCATATAAATTCTTGATCATCGTGATATTTTATGTCGATCTAGCCATTTCCGTCCGTCTGTCTGTCGAAAGCCCGCTAACTTTCGAAGGAGTAAAGCTAGCCGCTTGAAGTTTTGCACAAATATTTTTATTAGTGTAGGTCGGTTGGGATTGTAAATGGGCCAAACCCATTCCATTCCTCCAACAGATCCTTCTAAAAACTGCGCTAAGTTTGATTCAAATCGGTCGATGTTTTGATAAAGCTGCCATATAAACCGATCTTGGGTCTTGATTTTTGACCGTCTAAAGGGCGCAATTCTCGTCCAATTTGGCTATAATTTTGCATGAGGTGTTTTGTCATGACTTCCCATAACCGTGCTAAACAAATCGGTACACAACCTGATGTAGCTGCCATATAAACCAATCTGGGATCTTGACTTCTGGAGCCTTTAGAGGGCGCAATTCTCATTCGATTTGGTGGAAATTTTGTACAACGGCTTCTGTCGTGACCTTCAACATACGTGTCTAATATGGTCTGAATCGATCAATAGCTTGATACAGCTCCCATATAATCCTATCACTCGATTATACTTCTTGAGCCCCACAAGGCGCAATTCTTATACGAATGGACTGAAATATTATAAAGGGTGATTTTTTTGAGGTTAGGATTTTCATGCATTAGTATTTGACAGATCACGTGGGATTTCAGACATGGTGTCAAAGAGAAAGATGCTCAGTATGCTTTGACATTTCATCATGAATAGACTTACTAACGAGCAACGCTTGCAAATCATTGAATTTTATTACCAAAATCAGTGTTCGGTTCGAAATGTGTTCATTCACCGTTCAGCGATGAGGCTCATTTCTGGTTGAATGGCTACGTAAATAAGCAAAATTGCCGCATTTGGAGTGAAGAGCAACCAGAAGCCGTTCAAGAACTGCCCATGCATCCCGAAAAATGCACTGTTTGGTGTGGTTTGTACGCTGGTGGAATTGGACCGTATTTTTTCAAAGATGCTGTTGGACGCAACGTTACGGTGAATGAACACATTTCGAACCGAACACTGATTTTGGTAATAAAATTCAATGATTTGCAAGCGTTGCTCGTTAGTAAGTCTATTCATGATGAAATGTCAAAGCATACTGAGCATCTTTCTCTTTGACACCATGTCTGAAATCCCACGTGATCTGTCAAATACTAATGCATGAAAATCCTAACCTCAAAAAAATCACCCTTTACAATGACTTCTACAACGTTCAGCATTCATTTATTGTCCGAATCGGACTATAACTTGATATAGCTGCAATAGCATAGCAGTTCTTATTCTATATTCTTTGTTTGCCTAAAAAGATATCCGCGTATAGAACTCGGCAAATGCGATCAATGGTGGAGGGTATATAAGATTCGGCCCGGCTTAACTTAGCACGCTCTTTCTTGTTTTGTTTTTGATTTATTATACCCTATACCATAGGATGGGGTTATACTAATTTCGTCATTCTGTTTGTACCTCCTTGAAATATTCGTCTAAGACCCCATGAAGTATATATATTCTTGATCGTCATGACACTTTAAGTCGATCTAGCAATGTCCACCCATCTGTCTGTCGAAAGCACGCAAACTTTCGATGGAGTAAAGCTAGGCGCTTGAAATTTTGGACAAATAATTTTTGTTAGTGTATGTCGGTTGGGATTGTAAATAGGCTATATCGGACCTCGGTTTGATATAGCTGACATATAAACCGATCTTGGATCTTGACTTCTTGAGGCTCTAGGGGGCACAATTCTTGTCCGATTTGGCTAAAACTTTGCATGAGGTGTTTTATTATGACTTCCTATAACAGTGCTGAGTGTGATTGAAATCGGTCTATAACCTGATCTAGCTGTCATATAAATCTATCTGGGGTCTTGACTTCTAGAGCGTCTATAGGCTGCAATTCCTTTCCGATTTGGCTGAAATTTTGCACAACGTGTTAGGCTATGTGTTCCAACAACTGTGTTAAGTATGCTTTAAATTGGTTCATAACCTGATATATCTACCTTATAAACCGATCTTGGGTCTTGGCTACTGGGCGTCTAGAGGACGCAATTCTCGTCCGATTTGGCTGATATTTTCCATGAGGTGTTTTGTTATGACTTCTAACAACTTTGTCAAATATGTTTCAAATCGATCAATAACCTGATATAGCTGCCATATAAACCGATCTGGGATCGTGACTTCTTGAGCTTCCAGAGGGCGTAATTATTATCCGATTTGGCTGAAATTTTGTACAACGGCTTCTCCTATGACCTTCAACAAATGTGTTACATATGGTCCGAATCGATCTATAGCCTGATACGGCTTCCATATTTTACTTTTTGAGCCCCTAAATGTCGCAATTCTTGCTCGAATTGCTGACATTTTACACAATGACTTCTACTACTGCTATGGTCTCCAACATTCAATTCAATTATGGTCCGAATCGGACCATAACTTAATATAGCTCCAATATTAAATCAATTCTTTTCTTTTATCCTTTATTTGCCTAAAAAAGAGAGATCGGGAAGAGAACTCGACACATGCGATCTACGATTCAGGATATATATGATTCAGCCCGGCCGATCTTGCACGCTTTTACTTGTTTTTTGTTTGTTTATTAGGCCGGTCATGTGTTTTTATACCCTCCACCATAAGATGGGGGGTATACTAATTTCGTCATTCTGTTTGTAACTACTCGAAATATTCGTCTGAGACCCCATAAAGTATATATATTCTTGATCGTCGTGAAATTTTATGTCGATCTAGCCATGTCCGTCCGTCTGTCCGTCCGTCCGTCCGTCCGTCCGTCCGTCTGTCTGTCGAAAGCACGCTAACTTCCGAAGGAGTAAAGCTAGCCGCTTGAAATTTTGCACAAATACTTCTTATTAGTGTAGGTCGGTTGGTATTGTAAATGGGCCATATCGGTCCATGTTTTGATATAGCTGCCATATAAACCGATCTTGGGTCTTGACTTCTTGAACCTCTAGAGTGCGCAATTCTTATCCGATTGGCACGAAATTTTGCACGACGTGTTTTGTTATGATGTCCAACAACTGTGCCAAGTATGGTTCAAATCGGTTCATAATCTGATATAGCTGCCATATAAACCGATCTTGGGTCTTGACTTCTTGAGCCTCTAGCGTGCGCAATTCTTATCCGATCAGAATGAAATTTTGCACGACGTGTTTTGTTATGATATTCAACAACTGTGCTAAATATGGCTCAAATCGGTCCATAATCTGATATAGCTGGCATATAAACCGATCTTGGGTCTTGAATTCTTGAGCCTCTAGAGTGCGCAATTCTTATCCGATTGGAATGAAATCTTGCACGACGTGTTTTGTTATGATATTCAACAACTGTGCCAAGTATGGTCCTAATCGGTCCATAACCTGATATAGCTGCCATATAAACCGATCTTGGGTCTTGACTTCTTAAGCCTCTAGAGTGCGCAATTCTTATCCGATTACAATGAAATTTTGCACGACGTGTTTTGTTATGATATTCAACAACTGTGCCAAGTATGGTCCTAATCGGTCCATAACCTGATATAGCTGCCATATAAACCGATCTTGGGTCTTGACTTCTTAAGCCTCTAAAGTGCGCAATTCTTATCAGATTGGAATGAAATTTTGCACGACATGTTTTTTTTATGATATCCAACAAGTGTGCCAAAAATGGTTCAAATCGGCTCATAAACTGATATAGCTGTCATATAAACAGATTTGGGGACTTGACTTCTTGAGCTTCTAGAGGACGCAATTCCTACCTGATTTGGCTGAAATTTTGCATGACTTTTTTATTTTTTATTTTTTCTTTCAACCACTGTGTCAAATAAGGTTTAAATCGGTTCATAACCTGATATAGCTGCCATGTAAACCGATCTGGGATCTTGACTTCTTGAGCCTCTTGAAGTCGCAATTATTATCCGATTTGCCTGAAATTTTGTACGATGGATCCTCTCTTGACCATCAACATACGTGTTGATTATGGTCTAAATCTGTTTATAGCCCCATACAGCTCCCATATAAATCGATCTCTCTATTTTACTTCTTGAGCCCCCAAAGGGCGCAATTCTTACTCGAATTGGCTGACATTTTACACAGGCCTCCAACATATAATTTAATTGTGGTCCAAACCGGACCATATCTTGATATCGCTCTAATAGCAGAGCAAATCATTTCTTATATCACTTTTTGCCTAAGAAGAGATGTCGGGAAAAGAACTCGACAACTGCGCTCCATGGTGGAGGGTATAAAAGATTCGGCCCGGCCGAACTTAGCACGCTTTTACTTGTTTTTTCCTAAAAAACATTTTTAAAATGAAAAGATTTTGCAAATAATGATTGCCTAAAGTTCTATGAACGACTTTAAGCATTAATAAAATGTGACTAGTCAAATTCCAAACTCACAAAGTAAGGAAATGTATGGAAATAGGAAAGATTTTTGTTAAATCTTATTAGTCAACAGACTTTTTATACCCTACACCACTACTGTAGGGCAGGGTATTATAACTTAGTGCATTTGTTTGTAACACCCAGAAGGAAGAGAGATAGACCCATTGATAAGCATACCGATCGACTCAGAATCACTTTCTGATTCGATTTAGCTATGTCCGTCTGTCTGTCCATATTAATTTGTGTACAAACTACAGGTCGCAGTTTTTATCCAGTTTACGCAGTTTACGGCCTAGAGACAAAGCCTATTGAAATTGAAAAAATTCGGTTCAGATTTGGATGTAGCTCCCATATATATGTTCGTCCGATTTGCAATAATAATGTAATAAAATGGTCATTTGTTACCCGATTCTCTCGAATTGTGACAGGAAGGATTTTCGACATTACTGGTGAATTTCATGGAAATCGGTTCAGATTTAGATTTATATATATATATATATATATATATATATATATATATATATATATATATATATATATATATATATATATATATATATATATATATATATATATATATATATAAATATATATATATATGTATATATATATATATATATATATATATATATATATATATATAAATATATATATATATATGTATATATATATATATATATATATATATATATATATATATATATATATAAATCTAAATCTGAACCGATTTCCATGAAATTCACCAGTAATGTCGAAAATCCTTCCTGTCACATATATATATATATATATATATATATATATATATATATATATATATATATATATATATATAAAAATCAATATAGACTCAGAAACGACTGAACCGATTTGTTTTTGTTTGTTTATTAGGCCGGTCATGTGTTTTTATTATTTTATATCCTTTTTCCAAAGGGAGTCGAAGCCAATGGCCATGAGATGTTATGTTGAAACAAAGCCCTGCACAAAACCATTCATTGTATTTCAAGGCTACTGAAGTGCGAAACACTGAAGATAGAGTAAAACGAACAATGTGCTGTTGAGTAGATAATCTTGAAAAACAACCACCATTCAGTACTCCCGAGAATTTTTTTCTCGAATACATAGCCGCTCCAGTGAGTTATGAGAAATTACTCGCTGTATATGAAAGCGCTGTCGTTTTCAAAATATGAACTGATCACACAAATCGTGTGCAAACTGTTTATTTCCTCATATAAAAAAAACTAGACGTGTATGTTTGTTTAACCCTGCTTTTGCCAAATCAGCCTCGTTACCTTCGTACGAATTTCGTACTACGACGGCAGACGACAAGAAAAAAAGTGCTTTATCTGAAGTTAAATGTACCTGAATACATGCATTGTATAACGTGCACTCACTGAAATCCGTATCAATATTGCTTTTTGCTGAAGGACTCGGTTTATGCATTCACTCATCTCGTTACTTGGTGTCTTATTTATCAGTTTTACGCAGTTCTCAATTGTCTCATACAATGTTGTATTTTTAAACGAAGAGTACAGCTCTTGAAAAATTCTATGACTGTTAGTGTGTCTTGAAAGCAGGCCTTTGTTGTGGAATATAACTGAAAACGAATTACCTGTTCAACAGATTCCTCGTACACATATAACATAGCATCCATTGGTCGGTGGTTAAAGTCGGTCATCATTTTTATTGCTCTGTTTATGAACTCGTAACTGTCGATGCAGCTTATAGTTATTTCATATTAAAAATGAATATGGAATGTAAATTGACCCTGTTCCTTAATGGGCAAATTTGCATTTGCAAAATATTCACCGAGACACACATTTCCATTGGCCTACTGGTCAGCATCTCACTCATTAAACTTCCTTAAATTTACCTTTTGCACATTTATTGTTTTATTGCACTATGCTCTCCTTATGCGTTCTGGTAAATATCTCATTCATGAAACTTCCTTAAATCTGCCTGTACCAGTTTTTTCCATTTTTGCGCTACCTACCACAACATTGTTTGTTCCTTGATGTTCTTTGATAATAAGCACAAGAACGGCATTTCTGCTTTGTCCCTTGCTTTTGGATGTTTTTGTTTGTTATTTGAAACCCCTTTCTATATCCTCCACCATAGGATGGGGGCATACTAATTTCGTCATTCCGCTTGTAACACATAGAAATATTGATCTAAGACCCAACTAAGTATACATATTCTTGATCGTTTTGACGTTCTGAGTATATTTAGCGATCTCCGTTCGTCCGTCGAAAGTTAGCATTTTTTCGAAGGAAATCGAAAATTATAACTTTGTCTTCTTGGTTTGCCTCGAGGTCATCGAACAATTTACAAAAACTGGTGTTGGTGTTTTATTTAATTGTTTTATTTGTAATTTTTACCAATATTTTGACCACCGCCGGTGATCTTCATCAGGGTTTTAACTATAAATTTAACAAACAAGTAATTTTACAAAAAATCAAAAAACATTTATACATTTGAATAATTAGATTTTGAAACAAAACACTCGACTTCTCCTTTTTTTCTTCCATAACCAACACGCAGGGGAAGTCCCCAATATATGAAATGCCTTGCGTTGGCAATTAGGAAAGTTAAAGGTTGGAGGGGAGAAATATGGAGTGGTGTTAACTGATATTATTCTTAAATTTCTGAACGTCAATGTCAATGGGAAAGACATTAGCCGGAAGTCGATTCCACATACGAATGGTTCGGGCGAAAAATTAATTTTCTTGGTAATGCATGGTTCGGTCGACTGGCCAATCAATTACAAACGGGTGTGAGTTCCTGGCAAGTCTTGTATTGGTGGTATATTGTATGGTAAACATCCTAACGTCAGGGATAAGAACACACACCATGGAAATAACGATAGAGCAATACAACGCTACCCACATTCCGACGATGTTCAAGAGAAGCAATAGAGTTGGATACCCTATTGTCCCCAATCAGCACCATCTTTTGGATTTTGGAGCTCCGGCCTGATGTAGGTAGTATAGATATTGAGAAGATCAGAAGAGGTGAAATATTTCTTGCACCGCTCAAGAAAACTCAAACAGTTGAATACTTCTTTCGACACTTCGAATACGTGTTTTGCCCAACGGACATCACATTGTATCTTCATGCCCAGAACATCAAGAGCATTTGACTGCTCAAAATCTATACCATCGATAGATATCGACGATTGAAGTTGGTCAGTGTATCGTTTTTGAGGCAAGAAACAGCACTGCGTCTTCTGTGCGTTAAAGTCTACTCTGTTCATTCTACCCCACTCGGAAATGGCCAACAAATCCTGGGAGAGGGTCTCATCCATAATGCGCCTCCTGTCCACAATTTGTTGAGGACTGAGCCTATGGTCGAATGAATATGAATGACACAAACTACTGTCATTGGCAAATGAGTAGTCTGGATTCGAAGTCTGACCCAATAGATCGTCAATGACAATAAGAATAAGGGAAGGGGAAAGGACAGAGCCTTGTCTGTGTCTTTCTTAAAGTTCATGCGTTTGTTTGTTGGGGTGTCAATAAAATGTAACATTTCTAAAGTAAATCGTCTTTTCTGATTAGACTCTTGTGCTAGTATGTCCACGTCTTTAAAATTTGGTGTATATCCTGTTAAAGTGCAATGTGCTGTTTTTTGTTCTAATGGTTTGTCTTTCATTTTCTGGTCAGATTTGTGAGATGACAATCTTGTCTTTAATTTCGTTTAAGTAGTTTCCACATATGTCATTGGACATACATTTGCTTCAACACCCTTACATTTAATTTAATAAACTACGTTCGTCTTCTTTTTTCATCCTTGATTTTGTCCTGTTGAATAGACTATTTAAAGAGTTGTGTCTCTTTAAGGCAAGCTGGTATTTTTCCCTGTTGTACATATTTGAACTGGTAAGCCTTTCCGAAAACCCTGCAATATAGGCCGTTTTCTTGAAGATTTTTGGTGTTGGTCCCCTTTTGTTGTTCTCCGTTCTTTTCTTGACGAATTTTATAAGGTCCTTAATAGTGTTGTTTGGGAAGCCATTTATTTTTCTTTCGTTTTCTTGATGATATATTTTTTCACTGATTTTTAGTACTCTGTCTACTCTGTTATTCTTCTCGGATGATCTGAATGATAATTTATGAGTCTCCCCGGTGCTGCATCTTTTTGATATCAATTTAAGTTTAACTTATTTTGATGTCAGTGGACGATGATGGACGACGGTGTCAAGATATGGAAGTTTGTTGATTGATTCACATTCCGTTGTGAACTGAACTTGTGGGGGGAAGAAATTAAGAACTTGTAGAGAATTTTCTACCTCCGTTCTATACAATACACAAAGTATGTAGTCCACGTATTTGGTCAGAAATTTAGGTTTTTTTTGTATTTTTCTCAATTGAAGCGTCTAGTAAGGTTTCCATCAAAATATCGGCAATTATCGGTGAGATGGGCGAACCCATTGGCATGCCTTTCTTTTGCTCATACAATTACTCATCGTATGTAAAATATCTAGAATCCTTTATGCATAATGCTAATAATTCTATAAATAAATCCTTTGGTATCTTTGTGTGCTCCTGGATGTCATTCCATTTTTCGGTTATAGTATTAATGGCTAAATTAACCGGTATGCTTGGAAATAGAGACACAACGTCGAAAGATATTAATACCTTATTGTCTCTTATTTGCTTGTCATTGATTTTTGATTTGAATTCTATTCCGTCTTTTATGTTGTATTGTGAATCTCTAGCCAAGTTATTTAATATGTCTGTTAGATATTTTGATATTTCATATGTTGGGGAATTAATTGATGAACAAATCGGCCTGAGTGAAGTTCCCTTCCTATGAAGTTTGGCTAAGCCATACATTCTTGGGGCAATCCCCGTATAATTCGTCAATATGTTCTTGCTCGTTATGCTTATTATATTCATATTGAATAATTGATCTACTACAATAATTTGTTATGTTTTGACTGAAGTGGGATCCCTTTTTAGACGTTGCCAAATTTGAAAATTGCCAAAATTCTTCTGTTACCATGAAATTGGTAAAGATACCAAAATTTTTTTTTTAATTGTGGTCGTTTTTTTCATTTGCACTCATTTTTGCTCTCAAACTAGATTTAAAATTTCAACAGGTTATTGTTTGTGTCAGTCTAGTGGTTTTAAATGACTTTTATTTCCATAAAATTTTTCGCAAAAAAAATTAAAACATTAAGCAACTACAGTTGTTAGATATTTAAAAAGAAATAAGCGGTATCGAGCGGAGGGTCAGAGATTGGTCGGGCGGCACCGGCTCTGTTAGCCACGAAAGCAGGGCAATGACATAGGAAATGCTCCAACGTCGAATCGTCTTCCCACACGCCCTACACATGCTATCACTTGCCACACCGATTTTTCATAAGTAAGCTTTTAGTTCTACGTGTCCTTTTATGATACCGAAAGATACTACGATTACTTTTTGTAGATAATAGATTTTGAAGAAAAATGTCTTTCTGATTTAATTCATTAAGGCATTCCCATTATTTATGATAAAATTTTAGTAAAAGTGTTATGTTATCAATGATATTTTTGTAGTTTTTCAAAAAAGTATTAGTTAAAAATATGGGTATTTCACTGTGAAACACGAACTTAATACTCACCTTTTTGTAAACAATACTGATTATTCTTTGGAAAAATGTTCAGACTAAATGACATTTTTTTCGACAGATAAAATTCAATTAAAATAATAAAACAAGAATTAAGAGAATATTCGTACAGAATTATGTCTTACAAATATTTTATTATTTGGCAAGAAAATTCCATGAAGATTTTAATAAAAATTGGCTTTTCGAAAGTCGTCAATTTTTAATATCCCAAAAAACAACGGAATCGAGGGTCAGGCGTAATGGGTTAAAATTTTGTCTTGAAAAATATTGTTTGACATTTGTCTATTCGAAAAATTTTTGGAACATGTTTTTTATGACTTAAAACATGTTTTGGCAAAATGTAGTGTCGCAAATTTTTATTGAAGTGTTGGCTTTGAAAAAAAATCCTAAAAATTTTAAAATTTAAAAAAAATATATTTTTTTATAAAAATTTTGTCTTTAAAAAATATTTAATTAAAATGTTATTTTAGAAGAAATTAAAGATATTTTGTCTTTAAAAAATAGATTCGTGAGGGGTATGGCCGGAGCTGAAGTTTTGTCATTAGAGAATGTCACGCTGAAATTTTGTCTTTAAAAAGTTTCATTAAAATTTGGTAAAAAAAGTGTCATTAAAATTTAGTTTTTACTAAGAATTACTTTTCAATTTTGTCCTCAAGTAAAGTAATTATAAAGCAGACCTGGCCTCAGCAAAATCTTGTCTTTGTAGAATATCATATATATAAAATTTTGTCATTTAAAAAAAAAAAATGTTACTGAAATTTTTTGAATAAAATTAATTTATATTTTTTTGTCGACAAAATCATTTTGAGGGGCTCGGGACTGACGGCTGCCATGTAATCCGATATGGGATCTTGACTTCTTGAGCCTCTAGAGGGCGCAATTCTTATCAGATTTATCTGAAATTTTGCACTAACTCTGCCAAGTATGGTAAAAATCGGGTCATAACCTGATGTAGCTCCCATAAAATCTCGGATCTTGATTTCTTGAGCCGCTATAGGGCGCTATTATTATGAGATTTGGCTAAAATTTAGCATGAAGTGTTTTGGTTTGACCATCAACAACTGTGCCAAATACGGTTCAAATCAGTTTATAACCTGATATAGCTCCCATATCAACCGATTTCGGATCTTGACTTCTTGAGCCGATAGGGCGCAAATATTATCCGATTTGACGAAAATTTAGCATGAAGTGTTTTGGTTTGACCATAAACAACTGTGCCAAGTATGGTCCAAACAGGTTCATAGCCTGATATATCTCTCATATAAACCGATTTCGGATCATGACTTCTTCAGCCGCTAGAGGGCGCAATTACTATCCGATTTGGCTGAAATTTTGTATGAAGTGTTTTGATTTGACCATCAACAAATGCGCCAAATATGGCCCTGAAATGCATAGCAATTCTTATCCATTTTCATTTGTTTCTTTATACAGTGATATCCGCCAAAGAACTTGAGAAATGCGATGCATGGTGGAGGTTATAGAAGATTCGGCCCGGCTGAACATAGCAAGCTTTTACTTATTTATTGCTATTTTCCATTGTTGGGTGTTGTTGTTTTTTAAGATTTATTTGGTTTAGAAAGGAAAAAGATTTATTTTAAAGAAAAAAACTAATTGAAAATTGTTTACAGGACAAAATATTCAGAACAAGTAAAAAGGCGTTAAGTTCGGCCGGGCCGAACTTTGGATACCCACCACCTCGGGTATATATGTAAACCACCTTTCATCAAAATCCGTTGAAAGCTGCATACCGTATGTCCCATAGCAGCTATATCGAAATATGTTCCGATTTGGACCAAATACTAATGAGTACAAGTCATTGTTCTATTGAGTATAAAAAAAATTTTGGTCTTTTTAGTAGCTATATCTAAAAATAAACCGATCTGAACCATATGCGACACGGATGCCGAAAAGCCTAACACAACTCACTGTCCCGAATTTCGGCAAAATCGAACAATAAATGCGCCTTTTATGGCCCCAAAACTTAAAACCGAGAGATCGGTCTATATGGCAGCTATATCCAAATCTGGACCGATCTGTGCCATATTGCAGAAGTTTGTCGAGGGGCGTAACCTAACCGACTGTCCTAAATTTTGTCGATATCGGACAATAAATGCGCCTTTTATAGGCCCAAAAACTTAAATCCAGAGATTGGTCTATATGGCAGCTATATCCAAATCTGAACCGATCAGGGCCAAATTGACGAGGGATATGGAAGGGCCTAACACAACTCACTGTCCCAAATTTCAGCAAAATCGGATAATAAATGTGGCTTTTATGGGCCTAAGACCCTAAATCGGAGGATCGGTCTAGCTATATCCAAATCTTAGCCGATCTAGGCCAAATTGACGAGGGATGTCGAAGGGCCTAACACAACTCACTGTCCCAAATTTCAGCAAATTCGGATAATTAATGTGACTTTTATGGGTCTAAGACCCTAAATCGGCGGATCGGTCTATATGGGGGCTATATCAAGATATAGTCCGATATAGCCCATCTTCGAACTTAACCTGCTTATGGACAAAAAAAGAATCTGTGCAAAGTTTCAGCTCAATATCTCAATTTTTGAATACTGTAGTGTGATTTCAACAAACAGACGGGCAGACGGACGGACATGTCTAGATCGTCTTAGATTCTTACACTGATCATATACTTTATAGGGTCAGAAATGGATATTTCGACGGAATGACAAATGAATATACCCCCATCCTTCGGTGGGGGGTATAAAAATTTATTTACATAACGTACAAGCAATTATGTAGCTATTATGATTGATTTAATAAAGTAGACAAAATTCAAACGTTTTTATACCCTCCACCATAAGATGGGTATACTAATTTCGTCATTCTGATTGTAACTACTCGAAATATTCGTCTGAGACCCCATAAAGTATGTATATTCTTGATCGTCGTGAAATTTTATGTCGATCTAGCCATGTCCGTCCGTCTGTCCGTCCGTCCGTCTGTCCGTCCGTCCGTCTGTCTGTCGAAAGCACGTTAACTTCCGAAGGAGCCGCCGTTTGAAATTTTGCACAAATACTTTTTATTAGTGTAGGTCGGTTGGTAGTGTAAATGGTCCATATCGGTCCATGTTTTGATATAGCTGCCATATAAAACGATCTTGGGTCTTGACTTCTTGAGCCTCTAGAGTGCGCAATTCTTATCCGATTGGGATTTTGCACGACGTGTTTTGTTATTATATCCAACAACTGTGCCAAGTATGGTTCAAATCGGTCCATAACCTTGTATAGATGTCATATAAACCAATCTTGGGTCTTGACTTCTTGAGTCTCTAGAGGGCGCAATTCTTATCCAATTTGAATGAATTTTGGCACGTAGTATTTTGTTATGATATCCAACAACTGTGCCAAATATGGTTCAAATCGGTTCATAACCTGATATAGCTGTCATATAAACAGATCTGGGGGCTTGACTTTTTGAGCTTCTAGAGGGCGCAATTTCTATCCGATTTGGCTGAAATTTCGCAAGACGTTTTTTATTGTTACTTTCAAAAACTATGTCTAATAAAGTACAAGTCGGTTCATAACCTTATATAGCTGCCATATAAACCGATCTGGGATCTTGACTTCTTGAGCCTCTAGAGGTCGCAATTATTATCCGATTTACCTGATACAGCCGATACAGCTCCTATATAAATCGATCTCTCTATTTTACTTCTTGAGCCCCCAAAGGGCGTAAATCTTATTTAAATTGGCTGACATTTTACACATGTCTCTAACATATAATTTAATTGTGGTCCGAACCGGACCATATCTTGATATCGCTCTAATAGCAGAGCAAATCTTTTCTTATATCCTTTTTTTTTGCCTAAGAAGAGATGCCGGGAAAAGAACTCCACAAATGCGATCCATGGTGGAGGGTATATAAGATTCGGCCCGGCCGAACTTATCACGCTTTTACTTGTTATGATTGTTTTCTTTTTTTACAACTCCCCTTCTTAATCATACAATCCAATACATTAACATAATATATTAAATCTAATATTATCCAGAGATTATGCAAAGATGTCTGCTAAGTGATCAGATGTTGTGATAGCTTGGACATTAATAATTCCTTTTTCTATGTAATGTAGGGATGTTTGATGTCTATATGCTCCGTTTTCTTGGCTTCAACATTTGACGCCATGCATATACATCCATGATTGCCTTCATAAATTGTTACTGGATAATTTGTAATAATGTTTAAATCTTGAGTTAAGCCACGTAACCAAATTGCTTCTGAAACTGCAGAGCTTAATGCAACCTATTCAGATTCACTCGATGATGTCGCCACAGTCTGATGCTTTGTACTTGCCAGGATACCGTACATCCGAATACTATCGAATACGTAACCACTTACTAATTTTCGATCCACTTCATCACTGGCAAAATCTGCATCAGCAAACCCTACCAAAGCGGCCTCATCATATTTCTTTTCGAAATGTAATTTGGTCTTAGGTTAGGTTGAAAAGAGGGTGCATATATTAGTCCGCCCCATGCCACTATGGACTTACACCTAAGCCAGCAATCGGCTTGTTGTGCGCTCTAAAAACTATAAAGTAACCTCTAAAAAGAAAATTTAAAGTAAGGAATTCCGTGCTATTTACAAAATCCTTAATTGTTTTCAATGCCACTCCCCTAAGTTGATACAAGTCTGATATTGTGTCTCCACCTAAGTACCGGCATCTATTGGACGCGAAAGCCGGGCAATGACAAAGGAAACACTCCAACGTCTCATCATCTTCCCCGCATGCCCTACACATGCTATCACTTGCCTCACCGATTTTACATAAGTGAGCTCGTAGTCCTATGTGTCCCGTTATGATACCAATAGCTATACTGACCTCCTTCTGGCATCCTTTCAGTAATAGCCTTGTCTCTCACGATCTGGATCCCCCCATGAGATTTTCGAAGTCCTACCGACCGTTTCGCTGTTCCACAAGTTAACGGGTTAACCAAGTTTATTGACGGTAGTCCTCTGGCCTTCACCGCCAAATCGTCTGCCCTTACATTTCCCCATTCTCCGTTATGGCCCGGCACCCAAACAATGCGATGATTTTCCCATCCCTAGAGAAGGCGTTAATCTCCTTCTTGCACTGCAAGACTGTTCGTGACCTTACCGTCTTGATTGTTATTGCCCTTATGGCAATTTTACTGTCGGTAAAGATGTTAAGACTCGACGTCCTCGCGTTAGCACCACTACACTTCACGCATTCCGTGATCGCCCGGATCTCCGCCTGCAGAACCGTATTATGGTCAGGCAGTCTAAAGCAGATCTCAGTCCCTGGGTTCTCAATGTGAAACCCCAGGCCCACTCTGTCCTCTAGCTTTGATCCATCCGTGTAACATGATCTTCCAGATGGCAATACTAGGGTTCCATCAATCCAAGACTGTGCCGATGGCAGCAGTGCCTCGCAAGCAGTGCCTCAAGGTTCTTCTCAGGTATCCGATCGGAAACATCTACCCTTCCTTCCAGGTTTCCTATTGTCGCCTCGATTATACTGCGATGGTATGAGCTTCTCCCATCCTGAATCCATTCTCCCATGGCCTTAAGTGACACAGCCGTAGTGGCTGCCTCACACTTAATCTGTTTGTCAATGGGTCGGATATCTAGAATAGTCTCCAGTGCCCTAGTGGGCGTGGTCCTCATCGATCCGCCTATGCCAAGACAACATGTTCTCTGAACCTGTTGTATGATCTTTATGTTGCACTTTTTCTCCATAGCAGTCCACCAAACTACTGAGGCGTAAGTAAGTATTGGTCTAATCTAATGTAGAGCCAGTGGACTATACTAGTATTCAGGCCCCATTTCGAGCCTACGGCCCGTCTGCATAGTGCCCAACATCTGTGAGCCTTCTCTGTACGCTTCTGAATGTGACACTTCCAATTCAGTTTCCTGTCCAAGATCACACCTAAGTATTTGACCTTGTCAGATATCGAAATCGTCCTATGAGGAAACGTGGTACGTTGAATTGGCCCACCTTCGTTTTCAGGCATATTTAAGTCTTCTCTGGGTTAACATTGAGACCTCTAGGTCTAGTCCAGTCATATGCCATATGCAAGACCCCTTCGGCCTCGCATAGGTCGTTGGGATCATTACCTCTTAGAAGTATTATAACATCGTCTTCGTAGCAGAAGGGTTCAAATCCCTCCTCAGTCAGCATCCGTAATAGGTCATTTATGGTGGTCACCCATAGGAGTGGCGATAAAATGCCCCCCTGTGGCGTGCCCTGTGCCACTTTCTCCCTTATATTTATGTCATTAGACACACTATTTATCCACCTGTTCCTTAGCATATGGTTTATCCAGTCTCTAAGGACCGGGTCCACCCGGTACTGGTCTAAGGATTGGATCAGTGTGTCGCTCCGCACATTGTTAAAAGCCCCCTCGATGTCAATGCATACCGCCAGTGTGTACGTTTTGGCATCGAAGGATTCTTCTATTTTATGCACAACCACGTGCAGGGCAGTCTCCACCGATCTTCCCTTGACATAGGCATGCAGTTTGTATTTGAGCAGTTCGCTGGATGTCATACTCTTTATCATGGTGTCCACAATACGTTCCATGGTTTTGAGTAGAAAGGACGTCAGGCTTATGGGTCTGTAGGCCTTAGGTGTTGCATAACTTGCCTTGCCGTGCTTGATATAAACACCACCCTTGCCTCCTGCCAGGCTTTCGGAGTATATGAAAGTCCTAGGCACGCTGTGAAAATTTTGGCCAGAGGCGCCTCTTTTCCTGTCTGTTTGCTTTCCTCACCAGCCGTTTCAGCTCCGACGTTGGTGGCGATGTCGGAGAGTGTCTCACCACTGTTGCATCCGACGTTGACAACTCTAGGGAAAATATAGAATTCAAATTTCTATGACAAATAACGCAGGACCTCGGCCGAGTACCAGTGATAGCATAGAATAATTGGTAGTTTATATGGTTAAGTCCAGAGACTTTGTTCCGGGTCGTCCATGGCTCCTGAATTAAGGCAATATGAATCTTGCCCTTGCTGATTTTCTCCATCAGAGCGTGTGTAGCAGTCTCGCTCCGGTGGAGGTTTATCTGGATTTATTCAATCATTGGTCCACCAGTAAATGACATCTTGGGAGTAGGTGATGATCTCATCGTGATCTCCCTGTTATTTATACTGTATTGACTTTCCTGTCACCGTACTGCCTGATGTCATCGTTTTAGATTCATTGCCTAGTCTAGTCTTCCAACTTTTTATAAAGTCGGTAAAAGTTCCATCGTCGGGTCCATGTTCGTTAAGCTTTATTGGGTTTCCATTTCCTGTTCTGCCTGGTGTTTCAATACTAGGATCTTTGCCTATCTTAGCCTTCCAAATCTTAAGTAAACTGGCTTCTTGGGAGTAGGTGATGGTACCATCATCGGCTCCCTGTTCTTTGGGTTGCATTGAGTCTCCTGTCGCTGCGTTGCCTAATGTTTCAATATTAGGATCTTTACCTATCCCAGTATTCCGAATCTTCAAGTCGGTGATCGTCGGTTTCCTGTTTGTTAGGCTGTGTTGGGTCTCTCGCCACTGCACTGCCTGATATTTTAGTATTAGGATCATTGCTTCTCTTAGTCTTTCCAATATTGAGAGATGCCGTGATTGTCTCGTTGTCGGCCGCTGTTTATTGGGCAGTGGTGAGTTGGACGGTGGTGATTCACCTGCCACTGCACGGCCTGATGTCGTAGAATGAAAATTTCTGCCTATCCTAGTCTTCCTAATCTTAAAAAAGACAGCTTTGCTCACGTAGTGAGCCATGCCTTTATTCTTAGCCGTCACGGAGACTTGATCAATGCCAACCACTAAGAGAGTTCCTTCCTCCTTCTCCTCCCCGTGGAAAACCTCCAACTTCTTTGCGACCAAACCTTGGTTTTTCTTGCCCAAGAATCCCAACGTGCGTTCCGTCGCAAATTTACTGCCCCATCCCTTGATGAAGACCGTAGCCTTTTGTGAGCTGGGGGATATCCACCTTTCTCACAAGGTCGAGCTTTGCGCCCTCCCAGGGAGCGTGAATACCTCTGACGAGCTGTTTGACGGTATCAATACATTCCGCCGACGCAAAACGCAGCGTAAAGATGTCCCCTCTCGCAGCTCATCATTTGTATGGGTGGACCCCCTACAGAGTTCCACAAATGTTCAAAAATCCGATCGTTAACCAGATCCTCCATCTGGTGGAATCCCACCGAATGCACAGCCGATGTTGATGACCGCATAAGTCAGCTCATCTCTGTTGTGCTTCCTTGCCACTCTGGCGTAAGAGGGCGGCTCCTTACCATTCTCAGCGACCATCTTCGCCTTCCGTAAGGCTGTGGCCTCCTTTTGGAGTCACAGTCCTCCATGAAGACCCAGGGGCCGTGCGCGCTTCCTTCGTTTCTGTTCCAACTCCGCAGGACACTGTCTGGAGTCTCCATTGCGGGATGGCTGGCTTGGTTTTCCCAGAGTACTTGAAAACGGGGAGCTCTTTTTCTTCTTCAGTATTTTAGCAGTGTTATGGTCTTCGGGAGATATGATTCTTTTTCCAGCTTCCGTAGAAGTGCTTGGAATGTCAGTTCTATCCCTTCCAACATCCTGCACTTTCGCCTGATTACACTGCCGGTACATACTCCTCTGTCTCCTTCGTCGTACACTGGATCGCTTTCTCAGTCTGAATGTGAGCTTTACAAAGCCATCGCTCACTTCTGCTGTCATCCCGATGCCCGCATCTCTCGATTCGGCTGCGATGACTGTTTCATTGACACTGTCGGTGTCTGATTCCGAGTGCATCCCTTTGGTTTATCCGTATCTTCCTCATTAATTATTCTGACGACTGGTTGTGCGCTTGAAGCATTACTCTCGACTACAGGTGCCAAGGCACCCACACCTATAGGAGGGGAGGACAACACGCTTAGGTCTGACGCCACCACCGCAGATGTTGAGTCTTTGGAGTCCATTTCTAGCCTACTCCAAAAGGCTTTAAATTTTTTACGTAAAGGTAGTACCTGTTCCGAAATACGGGTATACATGAATTTACCTCTTTTTTGAGGAGCAAAATAAAAAAGCTTTGGTCAATTGTATCGGTAATTGAACAAAATATTTTGACATCATCTGCATACATTAGGACATAGGGACAGAATGATTTATAACTTGGGGTAAGTAATTTATATATAAATATATAATAATATAAATAAAACTAGTGCGTGTAGTACTTTTTATACCCACCACCGAAGGATGGGGGTATATTCATTTTGTCATTCCGTTTGCAGCACATCGAAATATCCATTTCCGACCCTATAAAGTATATATATTCTTGATCAGCGTAAAAATCTAAGACGATCTAGACATGTCCGTCCGTCTGTCTGTTGAAATCACGCTACAGTCTTTAAAAATAGAGATATTGAGCTGAAATTTTGCACAGGTTCTTTTTTTGTTCATAAGCAGGTTAAGTTCGAAGATGGGCAATATCGGACTATATCTTGATATAGTCCCCATATAGACCGATCCGCCGATTTAGGGTCTTAGGCCCATAAAAGCCACATTTATTATCCGCTGAATTTTGCTGAAATTTGGGACAGTGAGTTGTGTTAGGCCCTTCGACATCCTTCGTTAATTTGTCTCAGATCGGTCCAGATTTGGCTATAGCTGCCATATAGAGCGATCATCCAATTTAGGGTCTTAGGCCTATAAAAGCCACATTTATTATCCGATTTTGCTGAAATTTGGGACAGTGAGTTGTGTTAGGCCCTTCGACATCCTCTGTCAATTTCGCTCAGATCGGTCCAGATTTGGATATAGCTGCCATATAGACCGATCTCTCGGTTTTAGATTTTGGGCCCATAAAAGTAACATTTATTATCCGATTTTGCTGAAATTCGTGAGTTGCGTTAAGCCCCTCAACATCCTTAGTAAATTTGGTTCAGATCGGTCCAGATTTGGATATAGCTGTCATATAGACCGATCATCCGATCAGGTTTTGGGCCCATTAAATGCTCATTTATTGTTGGATGTCGCCGAAATTTGGGACAGTGAGTTAAGTTAAGCCCCTCGACATAATCCTTCAATATGCCACAGATCGGTTAAGATTTGGATATAGCTGCCATTTAGACCGATCTCTCTATTTCAAGTTTTGGGCCCATAAAAGGTGCATTTATTGTCCGGTGTCGCCGAAATGCAGGACAGTGAGTTAGGTTAAGCCCTTCGACTTCCTTATGCAATATGGCCCAGATCAGTCCAGATTTGAATATAGCTGCCATATAGACCGATCTCTCGATATAAGGTTATGGGTTCATAAAAGGCGCATTTATTGTCCGATTTCGCCGAAATTTGGGACAGTGAGTTGAGTTAGGCCCTTCGACATTTTTCTGAAACTTGGGCTAAATCGGTTTAGATTTGGATATAGCTGCCATATAGACCGATATCTCGATATTTAAAGTTTTGGCCCCATAAAAGGCGCATTTATAATCCGATTTCACTGAAATTTGACACGGTGACTTATGTTAGGCTTTATGAAATCCGTGTCGTATGTAGCTCAGATCGGTTTATTTTTAGATAAAGCTACTAAAAAGACCAATATTTTGTTATACACAATTGAACAATGACTTGTAGTTATAAGTATTTGGTCAAAATTGGAACATATTTTGATATAACTGCTATGGGACAAAAGGTATACAATTTTCACCGGATTTTGATGAAAGGTGGTTAACGTATATTTCCGAGGTGATGGGTATCCAAAGTTCGGCCCGGCCGAACTTAACGCCTTTTTACTTGTTATATGTAGAACTTATCTGGAAATCTAGTCAGATTTTAATTTAGATATCAACAATTAAAATAGCAATTTAGAACCTTGTAAGATTTTCCTACCATAGGACAAAAGATTTGGATTTCCACATCTTTAAAAGGCCATATCGGATAAAAGATTTTATGGGAGTTATATCGAAACCTGTTTTAAAATCATTTTTGTCCGTAAGGGGTATTTTGAGAATTCTTGTAAAAAAAATCGAGCAGAACTCGTTTGTGTTTACTTTACTTTGTTTAGAAAACATTTCATTAAAATGTTTTTACTAAGAATTCCATTACAATTTTGTCACTAAAAAAAATATTGAGGCGGCCCTGGCCTGAGCTAAATTTTGTCTTTATATAATATTAGCTGAAGTGGGCCCGCTCCGTCACAGTCAAGACCCTGTTGGAAATCATAACAAACCACGTAATGAAAATTTCAGGCAAATCGGATGAGAAGTGCGCCCTCTAGTGGCTCAAGAAGTCAAGATCCAAGATCGGTTTATATGACAGTTATACCAGATTATGAACCGATTTGAAACATACTCAGCACAGTTGTTAGAAATGATACCAACCCACTACGTGCAAAATCCAAGATGGGTTTATATGGGAGCTATATCAAAACATGGACCGAGTTGAACCATATTTAGCGCAGTTGTTGGAAATGATACAAAAACACTACCTGTAAAATCCAAGATCGGTTTATATGGCAGCTATATCAAAACATGGACCGATTTGAACCATTCTTAGCGCAGTTGTTAGAAGTGATACCAAAACACAACGTGCAAAATTGCAGTCAAATTGAACGAGAATTGCGCCCTCTAGAGGCTCAAAAAATCAAGACCCAAGATCGGTTTATATGGCAGCTATATCAAAACATGGACCGATTTGGCCCATTAACAATACCAACCGACCTATACTAATAAAAAGTATTTTTGCAAAATTTCAAGCGGCTAGCTTTACTCCTTCGAATGTTATCGAGCTTTCGACAGACGGGCGGACGGACGGACAGACGGACGAACATGACAGACGCATATTTCAAGGTGTTACAAACAGAAATTAGTATACCCCCATCCTATGGTGGAGGGTATAACAAGTAAGAGCGTGCTAAGTTCAGCCGAGCCGAATCTCATATAACCTCCACCATGGATCGCATCTGTTGAGTTCTTTGCGCAGTATCTCTTTTAAGGCAAACAAAAAATAATGAATAAGGGCGGAGGAGGAGGAGAAGCTATATCAAGTTATAGTCCGATTCGGGGCTCAAGAAGCAAAATCGGGATCTCGGTTTATATGGGAGCTGTATCAAGCTATAGATAGATTCAGACCATATTGCACACGTATGTTGAACGCCATGTTGTGCCAAATCGGATGAGAATTGCGCTTTCTAGAGGCTCAAGAAGTCAAGATCCCAGATCAGTTTATATGGCAGCTATATCAGTTAATGTACCGAGTTGGGCCGTTCTTATCACATTTCTTGGAAGTCATATCAAAACTCCTCATGCAAAATTTTAGAGAAATCTGATAAGAATAGCGCCGATTAACGATTCATTATATTAAGATCCAAGATCGGTTTATATGGCACCTATTACAGGTTATGGACCGATTTGGACCATACGTAGCACAGCTGTTGGAAGTCTCAAAAAACACTTCGTGCAAAATTTCAGTCAAATCGGACGAGAATTCCGCCCTCTAGAGGCTCAAGAAGTCAAGATCCAAGATCGGTTTATATGGCAGCTATATCAAAACATGGACCGATATAACCCATTTCCAATCCTAACCGACCTACACTACAAAAAAATCTTAAGCGCCAAATCATGGTCAATTTTACTATCACTTACTTCAATTTTCATTCATTTGGGGTTCATTACTTTTTGAGTGTAGAAGTCACATAGACTTCTATGCTTTGGGGTGTACTCTGACGAGCTTGGACTGGTCATATCGAGAAGGGGGCTATGGGCTTTCCAACATTATTTGGCCTAGTCTACACTGAAAAAAAAAAACGTACCGTATAATGTAGTAAAAAATGTACCCTATATTGGTATACAAATTTGGTTTAACTTAATGAAAATTTTGTCTGCTGTTAACTACGGTATTAATCCTATTATGAGAGAAAATGTAGTAAGTTCATAAACTTGAAATGGGTATGGAAATTTCTTTAAAATTTTTTCCTTTTAACCGGTATAAAAATATTTAATTTACGTCCAAACATACTCCCGGATGGGAAAATAACATCCTTAATTCTAATCTGAAACAACGTAAAACAAATTTGTGTAAAAAAAGTAAAAGCGTGCTAAGTTCGGCCGGCCCGAATCTTATATACCCTCCACCATGGATCGCATTTGTCGAGTTCTTTTTCCGGCACCTCTTCTTAGGGAAAAAGGATATAAGAAAAGATTTGCTCTGCTATTAGAGCGATATCAAGATATGGTCCGGTTCGGACCACATTTAAATTATATGTTGGAGACCTGTGTAAAATTTCAGCCAATTCGAATAAGAATTGCGCCCATTGGGGGCTCAAGAAGTAATATAGAGAGATCGATTTATATGGGAGCTGTATCGGGCAATAGACCGATTCAGACCATAATAAACACGTATGTTGATGGTCATGAGAGGATCCGTCGTACAAAATTTGAAGCATATCGGATAATAATTGCGACCTCTAGGGATCAAGAAATCAAGATCCCAGATTGGTTTATATGACAGCTATATCAGGTTATGGACCGATTTGAACCTTATTTGACACATTTGTTGAAAGTAAGAATAAAATACGTCATGCAAAATTTCAGCCAAATCGGATAGGAATTGGGCCCTCTAGAAGCTCAAGAAGTCAAATCCCCAGATCTGTTTATATGACAGCTATATCAGGTTATGGGCCGATTTGAACCATACTTGGCACAGTTGTTGGATGTCACAACGAAATACTTCGTGCAAAAATTCATTCAAATCGGATAAGAATTGCGCTCTCTAGAGGCTCAAGAAGTCAAGACCCAAGATCGGTTTATATGGCAGCTATATCAGGTTATGGACCGATTTGAACAATACGTGGCACAGTTGGGTATCATAACAAAAAACGTCGTGCAAAATTCCATTCCAATCGGATAAGAATTGCGCCCTCTAGAGGCTCAAGAAGTCAAGACCCAAGATCGGTTTATATGGCAGCTATATCAAAACATGGACCGATATGGCCCATTTACAATACCAACCGACCTACACTAATAAGAAGTATTTGTGCAAAATTTCAAGCGGCTAGCTTTACTCCTTCGGAAGTTAGCTAGATGACATAAAATGTCGCGACGATCAAGAATATATATACTTTATGGGGTCTCAGACGAATATTTCGAGTAGTTACAAACAGAATGACGAAATTAGTATACCCCCCATCTTATGGTGGAGGGTAGAAAAAAATGACGACGACGATTATTTACTATTTATTTTGCGGACTTGCTTATTGGAAGACCATTGTGTTGTAGAAGCAAGTAAAAAAATATTTAATACATAATTTTTTAGTAAGTGTAGAATAAAAGAGGTATAAAATTCCATAAAATATATATGTGTATTTTAAAGATATTTTGTTAACTGCCAGTAAATCATATACCTATTTACAATGGGAATTTACTAAAATCTGGTTTATTTACATTTTTGGGCAAGCAAGAGCATGCTCTAAAAGGAATGGCTGTGTGTGAATTGCGTTGTAAACATGTAGCATACACACATAAATATCATTTAGGCAATAAACCGCTTATTTTCGTACTGATGGGTGCGTTCGGATTTGCATCGTAACAGCGGAAAGAAAAACAAACAACATACAGAATAGAGGTAAAAAACAGTCAAGTCCAGTGCTGGACAGAAGAAAAATTTATGATCATTTTAAAAGGTGAATTAACTTAAACAAATGTTAATATTATTTTAATTAACTAACAAATATCATTTTGTTTTTGCCAAATTTAAGGACTCGACGGCAGTTAGCGTTTATTTTTCATACCGTCATTAATGAAAAAATATCCAACTTTTGTCATGACTCAATATGTAACTTCATTCATCAATTGCAGCGAATCCCAAAAAATTATTTTGTAAGTCAGTTCTACTTTAATTTAAATTTAATTACTTAAGATTAAATCATTTATTTATGTATTAATTTATTTATTTGGTTCTTTGTTCATTTCTTTAATTATTTATTATTTTACTTATTTATTTATATTTCCATTCATTTATTTCTATGTTTATGTATTTGCTTATTTATATACCAATAAATTAATTAAATTATTAATTTTTATTTATTATACCCTCCACCATAAGATGGGGGGTATACTAATTTCGTCATTCTGTTTGTAACTACTCGAAATATTCGTCTGAGACCCCATAAAGTATATATATTCTTGATCGTCGCGACATTTTATGTCGATCTAGCCATGTCCGTCCGTCTGTCCGTCCGTCCGTCCGTCCGTCCGTCTGTCTGTCGAAAGCACGCTAACTTCCGAAGGAGTAAAGCTAGCCATTTGAAATTTTGCACAAATACTTATTATTAGTGTTTGTGCCACACAACTTCCAGGTCTGCATTTTTATAATGCCACATACAGAGGGCACTGAGAACACTACACTTTTTAGTTCTAAATTTAGTTTTATGGTAAACTAAATGTCATTATTTTGAGAAGTCATGACTATGAAATGAAAGACTCGTTCATTCCGTTTTAACTTCGAGAGCAATAAAGTTCAGGCTTCGTAAAATCTAAACATATATCGTTTTTTTTTTGTTAAGTCATTGTGACTTGGTATTAAGGTTACTTTTTTACATACATAACCCAAAAACACATTTCGAGTCTTAAGGGTTTTGGACTTTCCAAACTTCCAAAAAGAATTTCTATCTTTCAGGAGGCCATTATCACCCTTTCGTTCACAGTCCACTGAACCCCACCGTTTTCATGATCCTTCAACCCGGATTTTGGCTAACCTAAAAGACGTGAAATCTGGAAAATCATCCAAATCAATCCCTGCAGTTCACAAGGAAAACCAGGTAACCTACATGCCATTGTCGTACAAAATTTCTTCCTACATAAGTTTAGAAAGTACGAGCAACATTCTTTTTTTGTGAAGGTCAATTACACAAAAATTCATTTCCGTGAAAGTGATTTCAATTTCATTGTAAGTTCAATTTTTTCCAAGAAATTGATACTAAATTCTTTCGTTTGCTTGCTTATAATATTTTGCTTAAACTTCTGGCAATTACAACTTCAAAAAAATTCGCTGAATTGGTTCACACATTTCAAACCAATCTCCTTATCAAGTGTGTCAAATTATTTTGCTTATTTCAATTTCAATCCTCTTAAACACAAAAACTTTGATCTTGATTTATAAGAAGACAAAGCACAGTAATTACACTTAATGGTCTCCAAAGGCTCTACTTGACAGTTTCTTTGTCGTATATGGTACATTCGTGTTCATCATAGTGGTTATTAAAAAACAAGCAACAACAAAAAAAATACTCTTTACATCATATTTTTTCCTATCCATATTCCAATCGATCACCACAGAATCAATCATCCACGTTGATTTTCATTCCTTTTTGATAAAAGTTGTAGGTACCTACAGACTACCCATCCCTTGTTGTTTCTTTATTCGCTGACTACACGAGAGAACCACAAGCAGTACCAGTACCAGTTTTATAATTTTTTCTCACCATACTACAATCCCTCCGTCAAGAACTAGATTTTGTAGCTTAACCAAAGCTAAGCTACACGTTGTCTCCCACATCAGGTCGCTCGAATGTTGATGATTTTTTGCCTTTTCGTCTTATTCGTTGAAATTTCCAAACTAAGTGTGATAACATATAGTGTAGACGAGCATGTGATAGATTTTATAAAATTTCATTTTGACTTGATGCCATCGAAATAAATAAAGGAATTAAATGAATATTTGGATGTTAAATTTATTAAAATTTCATATTATTCGAAGAGAAAAAAGATTGAGCGATCGAAATATAACCGAATTGTCAAATTTGGACAAACATTTAGTGCATTTGGTATTGCTGTTACTGTTTTAGAAAGTCCACGTGAGTAGTGAGCAGTTTGCTGGTAAAGAAATAGTAGACAATTGAATAATTTTGATAATTGAGACTATTTAAATAGAATAGTGGAAGAAGAAGAACAGCATTTCGCTAATTGATAAAGCAACTTTAGAAAAATTCGATGAAACCACACAATTGAGAAGAGAAATCAAAGGGCCAGGTGAAAGAAATAATTGTGTTGGATAAAAGTGTTTATAATTGATATTTTTGATGCTGCAGTCTATTCTAGTGGATACAACCAAACAAATTTTTTGATTCCTCTTCGGTGCATTAGTAAGTACGACAATTCCAAAGTCGTATATTAACCAGACTGTCCTTTGTGCATTAAGTTTCCGATATTTCGTTTTATTTTTTCAAAGTGAAATAACAATTAGAATCAAATTTTTAATTCCTTGTTTCTGATACGAATTACATTGCAGACAATTTTTAGTGGAGTGAATAGTACTACATACTGTGTTCTTCATAGTTGGCTATATAGCTATTGTTTGGACGTTTTAGAGTTCTTAGACGTGGAGATTAGCTTTTTTTTTGGATCACCTTTGTTCGGTTTGCCCTCTTGGGATCCACTCACTTCCTTCAGAACATCGATTCTGGTAGAAATTTCCTTTGAAGTAGTGGCCCGTATAATTTGCATCGAATTTTCCTTTTTTTTTGACATCCGTTGCTAGCGAAAGATTTTTGATAGAACAGAATGGCCCTATCAAACTTTATCCAAATATCCGATGCTTTAATCGAGTTCAATGCAGAACTCGAAAGCGAACTTCTGCACCAGTCCGCGATCCACTCCTTGGAGGTTCATCGGGACGAGTTGAGGGAAATATGGCAGAGAGTTAAACCAAAGTATGAGGCTAGCTTGGCTGAGTTAGCCGCTGCTGACGATAAGAGGGACATAGAAACCCTGAAAGCGCGGTATCAGACCACTTATCGAACTTACGTTCATGGCATAGCTAAAATAAGTGAGGTTATAGAATCCAAAAGGTCCGCTGCTGTTTCTCCCCCCAATCCAACGCGGTTGGAATTCTCTTCGAGTCCGAATGTAAACCTACCTCCTTGTGACACCGACCTCTTTCACGGGGATTACCTCTCCTGGCCATCGTTTCGCGACCTTTTTACTGCCTTATACATCAATAACACGAGGCTCTCCCCTGTCGAAAAATTATTTCACTTGAATTCCAAGACTCGCGGTGAAGCCAGGGAAATAGTTCGAAAGGCACCTCTCACGAATGAGGGATTTGAGTTAGCATGGAGGGCGTTGGAGGTTAGATTCGACAACAAACGTTTACTACTGAACAGCCAACTTAAGACCCTTTTTAATTTGCCAGGAATTACCGTTGAATCAAGCGAGTCCATAAAGCAGATTCAAAGTACTATAAATGGGATTATAGCTTCACTAAAGCTCTATAGTATAGATATCAAGAGTTGGAACCCCATTTTTGTGTATGTTTGTTCCATGCGTTTGCCTGAGATCACATTGTCCCTGTGGGAGCAATCAGTCAAGAATAAAAGTGACTTTCCATCTTGGACAGAACTTGATTCCTTCTTGACATGTCGATTTCAGACATTGGAGACGGTGAGGGATTTCGGTTTTCCCAGCACTTCTCAATCGATATCAAATTCCAAGAACGAGAACGTTGGCAAATCAATGCCAAAGAATAGCTCCTCCAAAAGAGTGAATTCGTATCGAAATGGTGTTGTCATTCCAAATTGTAAGTTATGCCCCAATGAAAACCACACCATAAGATTGTGTTCGAAATTTCATAATATGACCTACGCCGATAGACTGACAACCGTGAAGCAGTTAAAATTATGCCTTAATTGTTTTTCTAAGGGACATCTTGTCAAAGACTGTAAAAGTGCATTTAACTGCCAAAAATGCAACAGGAGGCACAACACTCTACTGCATCAAGACTGCAATGAGGAAATGGAAATTCCCGAAACTGATCAGAAATCGATACAGTCCACTTCCAATGGTGATTCCATTGTTCCCATACAGTCTTGTTTCGCAGCCAACAGCAAGACCGTGCTGTTGGGAACGGCCATGGTTGGTATCCGACATAATGGGGAGATTTTCAAGGCACGAGCACTTTTCGATTCTGGGTCGGAAGCGTCTTTCCTGTCAGAACACCTTTTCAACTTGCTTAAACTAAAAGCACGCAAATTTATGGCTCATATATCCGGCCTTAATGGCACCCTCTCTGCGAAGGCTCAGAAAATATGTATGCTTCAAATCACTTCTCCAATGACTTCAGGTTTTGACCTGGAGGCTCCCATTATGGTCATTCCTAAGCTAACATCCTCACTGCCTACTTTTTCTGTATCCGAGGAAATGTTTTCCACACTTCCTGACATCCACCTGGCAGACCCTGAGTTTTATCGGTCATCGTATATTGACATTTTGATAGGGGCAGATCTGATTCCGCAGGTCATGTTAAATGGCATTATTAATCCAGTTTGTGGGTCTCTTTTGGCCCAAGAAACAGTATTTGGTTGGATTCTGACCGGTCCCATTCCAAAAGAGCCTATTTCAGTCTTCCGCACTACTGTTTCACTTCCAGATGATATCGCCTTAGATGAACTAGTTTCCAAATTCTGGGAACTGGAGGACCTCCCTAGGGTTAAACCTATTTCCGATATGGACAAGTATTGTGAGGACATGTTCGTGGAAACCACCACCAGAAACGAGGCAGGCCGGTATATTGTTACGCTGCCATTTAAACCCGAATTTCCTTCCGGTATTCAACTCGGGCAGTCCCAAAAGATAGCTCTTTCTCAGTATATAAGAAATGAGAATCGGCTTCTCAGAGATATTGAGCTCAAGAGGCAGTACGATGCGGTTCTGGCAGAGTATATTGAATTAGGCCATATGAAGAGGGTAAGGGACATTGATTTCACTCCCAAATCCAATTTTCACTACTTGCCACACCATGCTGTTGTTCGTCCAAATAGCGTTACTACAAAAGTTCGTGTAGTGTTCAACGCGTCAAACCCTACCTCTAATGGTATGAGTTTGAACGACGTCCTCCACCCTGGTCCATCTTTGCAGAAAGATCTGTGCACTTTATTACTCCAGTGGCGATTTTATAAAGTGGTTTTCAATAGCGATATTGAAAAAATGTATCGCCAGATTTGTGTCCATCCGAAACACACTACATTCCAGAGAATTCTCTACCGAAAGTCCCCTTACGATGAAATCGAAGAATTTGAGCTACAGACGGTTACGTTTGGGGTAAATTGTGCCCCATTCTTGGCTCTACGCACAATTCAGCAACTGGCTACAGACGTAAGGCTTCAATATCCGCTTGCAAGCGAGATTTTGGAATCGTCGATGTACGTCGACGATGTTCTTGGGGGGAGTCATGATATTTTGTCCGCAACTAAGACCCAGAAGGAACTCATTTCGGCCTTGGGGACAGCCGGTTTTTTATTGAGAAAATGGACTTCTAACTCTAAGGAGTTCCTAAAATCCATTCCAAAGGACCATCTTCTGAATTCCGAATTTCTTGAGTTTGAAGATTCAAGTAAGGCCAAGACTCTGGGTGTTCGTTGGAACGCGAAACTTGATGATTTTTATTTCGTAGCCGGGCAATTAGACGCAAATTCCGATCCCACTAAGAGGAATATTCTTTCCAATATATCGAAACTATTCGACCCAGCTGGGTGGCTATGCCCCTTCATAGTTCTCGCAAAACTTCTAATGCGGGATGTTTGGTTATCCAAAGTCGGGTGGGATGATCCCCTTCCTCCGAATTTACTTGCAGCATGGCATTCATTCTTGGGGAATTATTCTAGGATTGGAGATATACGAATTCCTCGCTGGATACATTTCACTCCTGAAAGCGATATGGAACTCCATGGCTTCTGTGACGCCTCTGAAAAGGCGTACGCAATAGCCATTTATGTTCGAGTCGCGGCTCCCAGCGGTGAAATTGTCACACACCTCCTTATGTCAAAATCGAGGGTGGCACCATTGAAGACAATTTCAATTCCTAGACTCGAACTTTGTGGCGCGGCCTTACTGGCGGAGGCCATTGAATCGATTCTGCCGTCCATTCCAAATTGCAAGGTTTTCTGTTGGACAGATTCAACGATAGTCCTTGCCTGGTTAATGAAACCAGCGTTCCAATGGAAGACTTTTGTGGCTAACCGTGTTTCAAAAATATGTGAGGTAGTACCAGTGGACCACTGGGGCCATGTTGAATCAAGGCAGAATCCTGCGGATTTGGCTTCCCGTGGAGTGTTTCCCGATGAGTTAATTCAGAATGACCTTTGGTGGTTTGGTCCTCTGTGGCTTAGGCATCCATCGAGCCTTTGGCCAATTAAGAATGGTTTGCCAATAGATGAGACACTATTGGAAGCTAAGACTATTCACAGCCACTTTACTTACTTCCAAAACTACCAAGATCCTCTGGATAGGTTTTCTTCGCTGGGAAGAGCTCTTAGAGTGATGGCATATGTATACCGTTTTATTTCTAATTGCCGTGCTTCAGCCGATATAACTTCACGAACTCATTCGCTGACCAATGACGAAATCCAGGATGTTCGAGATCGTTTAATTGTCTTGTCACAAAAATTATTTTATCCAACTGAATATAAGGCATTGTCAAATGGGGAGCAAATTACGTCCACCAGTTCCTTATTGACTTTGAACCCCTTTTGTGATCCTAAAGGCCTCTTAAGAATATGTAGTCGCATAGCCCATTCCGAGAGCCTCACTTATAATGAGCGTTATCCTATTATCCTGCCGTATCACGGTACCTTCTCCCGATTGCTGATACTGTTCATACATTGCATTACATTGCATGGAGGCAACAGTTTAATGCTACGAATGTTGCGTCTCCAGTTCTGGATTCCAAAGGCGAAAATTCTTATAAAGGCCTGTGTTCACAATTGCAAGATTTGTGTAATTTCCAAACACAAGCTTAGAACGCAGCTGATGGGAACCCTTCCTCCAGAACGTACCACGCTCAGTCGACCATTCACGAATACTGGTATTGACTTTGCAGGTCCGTTCGACATAAAAAACTACTCGGCGCGATCCTGTACTATAACAAAGGGATACGTATGTTTATTCGTTTGTTTCGCTACACGTGCTATCCACTTGGAGCTCACAAGTTCCTTGACCACTTCAGCCTTTCTAGCGGCCTTTCACCGTTTTTCTTCCAGACGTGGGTGTCCCTTAAAGATCTTTTCCGACAATGGCAAAACATTTGTTGGAGCATCGAAAGAGGTGGCGAAAAACTTTCTTCAAAGATCGCGGGACGAGACACTTTTCCAATTCTCCTACCAGCGCTTATCCTGGCACTTCATTCCACCAGGAGCTCCTCATATGGGAGGGCTCTGGGAAGCCGGGGTGAAAAGTTTTAAGGCTCATTTCCGAAAGATGGCAGGATGTCATAAATTTACGTTCGAGGAATTCACTACTATACTTTCCCGTATCGAAGCCTGTTTAAACTCGCGACCTATTTCACCTTTATCCGAAAATCCCGACGATTTGCTAGCTCTTACCCCTGGACATTTCCTTACTGGGGGTCCTTTGCTTTCACCTGCCGAACCTGACGAATCCGAGACTACTATTTCTGTAGTTAATCGTTGGCGAAGAGTTGTGGCATTATCTCAACAGTTCAGTATTAGATGGAAACATGAGTATCTTAAAGAGCTTCACAAGCGCATTAAATGGAAAAGACCACAGCCAAATATCCAGATTGGTTCTATGGTTGTTGTGAGAGACGACTGTTTGCCACCCCAGGAATGGAAATTGGGGCGTATTTCGAAGATATATTATGGCAAGGATGATTTAGTGCGAGTAGTCGATATAACTACACAAAGGGGAACCATAACTCGGCCTGTTGTAAAAGTCGTGGTACTCCCACCATGTTAGAAATTAGTTATTCAATTTCCTTTTGTTACATTATTGTCCTTTATTATATTTTAGTTTACTCTTACAGAATGCCACCTATTTTATCCCGCCTTAGCCGTTCCGAGGCAAACAAAAATTATTACTCTTGCAGAATCTGTTCACAAAACCACGGTCTTCGTAAATGCAAGGTATTCCGAAAAAAGGATGCGAAACAACGTATGCAATTAGCTGTGACTCACCGCTACTGTCCAAACTGTTTAGCCCATCAACACTCATCTAGTTCTTGTTTTTCAACTAAAGGATGTCGGTTTTGTGGAGGCAACCATCACTCCTTATTGCATATAGATAATCCAAAATTGCGAAGCAAGAAAACAAGGACAGTAAAGGTCGAAAAAAGCCCCGCAGGTGAACCACCAAACACCAGTTCAACTAACCAGCGATCACTAACGATAGCGTCTATTGCAACTCCAAACGCCACTTTGCTATTTCCAACGGCTATAATACTGGTTGTGATCGGCAAGAAAAAGCACCATATCCGCGCAGTTATTGATCCTTGCACCGCCATTAGTAAAATATCTAAACAGTTTGTTGAAGAGTTACGACTTAACACAACTGTCCTAGGATCGGAGTCCATATGTGCAGTCTCTATAGCATCTCGCCACTCTTCTCACACTGTTTTAGACACCACAATGAGAGTCAACAACCACATATCAATGGACACGCCTAATAGATCCATTGATGCTGCCATTGCTGCAAAATTCGCTAATTTGACTTTAGCAGATCCAAAATTTTATATCTCTGGGCCGTTTTCAATCGTACTTGGATCTGACATATATGGGCGCATTATATTACCGGGTCTTTTAGCTAGTGATGGCTCTCTTCCAGTCGCCACAAATACTATCTTCGGCTGGGTGCTGTCTGGCTCATGCACCACCTGATGCAACAACTATTGAACTGGATTATATTTAAAATTAACATTAGAATCTATAAGTAAACTGAATTGTTATTAAATTTTGACTAGAGATAACCCTTATAGTATTAAGGCATATTGAATTTCAAGCATTTTATGAACACTCAAAGATCGTATGAATTGTATATTTTCCTATTTTTTTTTTTTTTTTTTTGACCTCATACCATTATATATTTGAATTTAAAACTTTTACCTTGCAATCTTGCAACATGGGCCGGTAATGTTTGTGCCACACAACTTCCAGGTCTGCATTTTTATAATGCCACATACAGAGGGCACTGAGAACACTACACTTTTTAGTTCTAAATTTAGTTTTATGGTAAACTAAATGTCATTATTTTGAGAAGTCATGACTATGAAATGAAAGACTCGTTCATTCCGTTTTAACTTCGAGAGCAATAAAGTTCAGGCTTCGTAAAATCTAAACATATATCGTTTTTTTTTTGTTAAGTCATTGTGACTTGGTATTAAGGTTACTTTTTTACATACATAACCCAAAAACACATTTCGAGTCTTAAGGGTTTTGGACTTTCCAAACTTCCAAAAAGAATTTCTATCTTTCAGGAGGCCATTATCACCCTTTCGTTCACAGTCCACTGAACCCCACCGTTTTCAATTAGTGTAGGTCGGTTGGTATTGTAAATGGGCCATATCGGTCCATGTTTTGATATAGCTGCCATATAAACCGATCTTGGGTCTTGACTTATTGAGCCTCTAGAGTGCGCATTTCTTATCCGATTGGGATGAAATTTTGCACGACGTGTTTTCTTATGATATCCAACAACTGTGCCAAGTATGGTTTAAATCCGTTCATAACCTGATATAGCTGCCATATAAACCGATCTTGGGTCTTGACTTCTTGAGCCTCTAGCGTGCGCAATTCTTATCTGATTGGAATGGAATTTCGCACGACGTGTTTTGTTATGATACCCAACAAGTGTGCCAAGTATGGTTAGAATCCGCCCATAACCTGATATAGCTGCCATATAAACCGATCTTGGGTCTTGACTTCTTGAGCCTCTAGAGGGCACAATTCTTATCCGATTTGAATGAAATTTTGCATGACGTATTTTATTTTTACTTTCAATAACTGTGTCAAATAAGGTTCAAATCGGTTCATAACCTGATATAGCTGCCATATAAACCGATCTGGGATCTTGACTTCTTGATCCCTAGAGGTCGCAATTATTATCCGATATGCCTGAAATTTTGTACGACGGATCCTCTCATGACCATCAACAAACGTGTTTATTATGGTCTGAATCGGTCAATAGCCCGATACAGATCCTATATAAATCGTTCTCTCTATTTTACTTCGTGAGCCCCAATGGGCGCAATTCTTATACGAATTGGCTGAAATTTTACACAGGTCTCCAACATATAATTTAATTGTGGTCCGAACCGGACCATATCTTGATATCGTTTTAATAGCAGAGCAACTCTTTTCTTATATCCTTTTTTGCCTAAGAAGAGATGCCGGAAAAAGGACACGACAAATGCGATCCATGGTGGAGGGTATATAGGATTCGGCCCGGCCGAACTTAGCACGCTTTTACTTGTTTATTCTTTTTCTAATCGTTTAGTTATTTAATTCTGTATTTATTTATTTAAATACCATGCTTACAGTAAACATAAATTATGTATTAGGCATATGATAGCATTGGCTGCTAAGGCAATCAGCTAATTTTTTTTATTTATTTAGTAATCAATTTATTAATTATTTTACAGCTTTTTTCTTTTATTTAATTTTATATATTTTTTCTATATTTAAGACTGTTTTATTCCATTTTATGTTATATTTTTATACCCTCCACCATAAAATGGGGGGTATACTAATTTCGTCATTCTAATTGTAACTACTCGAAATATTCGTCTGAGACCCCACAAAGTATATATATTCTTGATCGTCGTGAAATTTTATGTCAATCTAGCCATGTCCGTCCGTCCGTCCGTCTGTCTGTCGAAAGCACGCTAACTTCCGAAGGAGTAAAGCTAGCCGCTTGAAATTTTGCACAAATACTTCTTATTAGTGTAGGTCGGTTGGTATTGTAAATGGGCCATATCGGTCTATGTCTTGATATAGCTGCCATATAAACCGATCTTGGGTCTTGACTTCTTGAGCTTCTAGAGTGCGCAATTCTTATCCGATTGGAATGAAATTTTGCAAGACGTGTTTTGCTATGATATCCAACAACTGTGCTAGGTATGGTTCAAATCGGATTATAACCTGATATAGCTGCCATATAAACCGATCTTGGGTCTTGATTTCTTGAGCCTCTAGAGAGCGCAATTCTTATCCGATTGAAATGAAATTTTGTACGACGTCTTTCGTTATTATATCCAACAACTGTGGCAAGTATGGTTCAAATCGGTCCATAACCTGATATAGCTGCCATATAAACCGATCTGGGGTCTTGACTTCTTGAGCCTCTAGAGTGCGCAATTCTTATCCGATTGGAATGAAATTTTGCACGACGTGTTTTGTTACGATATCCAACAACTGTGCCAAGTATGGTTCAAATCGTTTCATAACCTTGTATAGCTGTCATATAAACCGATCTTGGGTCTTGACTTCTTGAGTTTCTAGAGGGCCTAATTTCTCTCCGATTTGGCTGAAATTTCGCAAGACGTTTTTTATTGTTACTTTCAACAACTATGTCAAATAAAGTACAAGTCGGTTCATAACCTGGGATCTTGAATTCTTGAGCCTCTAGAGGTCGCAATTATTATCCGATTTGCCTGAAATTTTGTACGACGGATTCTCTCATAACCATTAACATACCTGTTTATTATGGTCTGAATCGGTCTATAGCCCGATACAGCTCCCATATAAATCGATCTCTCTATTTTACTTCTTGAGCCCACAAAGGGCGCAATTCTTATACGAATTGGCTGAAATTTTACAAAGGTCTCCATCATATAATTTAATCGTGGTCCGAACCGGACCATATCTTGATACCGTTTTAATAGCAGAGCAACTCTTTTCTTATTCTTATATCCTTTTTTGCCTAAGAAGAGGTATATAAGATTCGGCCCGGCCGAACTTAGCACACTTTTAATTGTTTATTTTATTTAATTTTATTTTATTTAATTTTATTATACCCTCCACCATAAGATGGGGGTATACTAATTTCGTCATTCTGTTTGTAACTACTCGAAATATTCGTCTGAGACCCCATAAAGTATATATATTCTTGATCGTCGTGACATTTTATGTCGATCTAGCCATGTCCGTCCGTCCGTCCGTCCGTCCGTCTGTCTGTCGAAAGCACGCTAACTTCCGAAGGAGTATAGCTAGCCGCTTGAAATTTTGCACAAATACTTCTTATAAGTGTAGGTCGGTTGCTATTGTAAATGGGCCATATCGGTCCATGTTTTGATATAGCTGCCATATAAACCGATCTTGGGTCTTGACTTCTTGAGCCTCTAGAGTGCGCAATTCTTATCCGATTGGGATGAAATTTTGCACGACGTGTTTTGTTATGATATCCAACAACTGTACCAAGTATGGTTCAAATCGGTCCATAACCTTATATAGCTGCCATATAAACCGATCTTGGGTCTTGATTCTTGAGCCTCTAGCTTGCGCAATTCTTATCCGATCAGAATGAAATTTTGCACGACGTGTTTTGTTATGATATCCAACAACTGTGCCAAGTATGGTTTAAATCGGCCCATAACCTGATATAGCTGCCATATAAACCGATTTTGGGTCTTGACTTCTTGAGCCTCTAGCGTGCGCAATTCTTATCCGATCAGAATGAAATTTTGCACGACGTGTTTTGTTATGATATCCAACAACTGTGCCAAGTATGGTTCAAATCGGCCCATAACCTGATATAGCTGCCATATAAACCGATCTTGGGTCTTGACTTCTTGAGCCTCTAGAGGGCGCAATTCTTATCCGAATGGAATGGAATTTCGCACGACGTGTTTCGTTATGATACCCAACAACTGTGCCTAGTATGGTTTAAATCGGTCCATAACCTGATATAGCTGCCATATAAACCGATCTTGGGTCTTGACTTCTTGAGCCTCTAGAGTGCGCAATTCCTATCCGATTGGAATGAATTTTTGCACGAAGTATTTCATTATGATATCCAACAACTGTGCCAAGTATGGTTGAAATCGGTTCATAACCTGATATAGCTGTCATATAAACAGATCTGGGGATTTGACTTCTTGAGCTTCTAGAGGGCGCAATTCCTATCCGATTTGGCTGAAATTTTGCATGACGTATTTTATTTTTACTTTCAACAACTGTGTCAAATAAGGTTCAAATCGGTTCACAACCTGATATAGCTGACATATAACCGATCTGGGATCTTGACTTCTTGACCCCTAGAAGTCGCAATTATTATTCGATATGCCTGAAATTTTGCACGACGGATCCTCTCATGACCATCAACAAACGTGTTTATTATGGTCTGAATCGGTCTATAGCCCGATACAGATCCCATAAAAATCGTTCTCTCTATTTTACTTCGTGAGCCCCAATGGGCGCAATTCTTATACGAATTGGCTGAAATTTTACACAGGTCTCCAACATATAATTTAATTGTGGTCCGAACGGGACCATATCTTGATATCGTTTTAATAGCAGAGCAACTCTTTTCTTATATCCTTTTTTGCCTAAGAAGAGATGCCGGGAAAAGAACTCGACAAATGCGATCCATGGTGGAGGGTATATAAGATTCGGCCCGGCCGAACTTAGCACGCTTTTACTTGTTTTATTATATTTTATTTTTTGTTACATTATTTTTTTATACGCTCCACCATAAGATGGGGGGTATACTAATTTCGTCATTCTGTTTGTAACTACTCGAAATATTCGTCTGAGACCCCATAAAGTATATATATTCTTGATCGTCGTGACATTTTATGTTGATCTAGCCATGTCCGTCCGTCTGTCCGTCCGTCCGTCTGTCCGTCTGTCTGTCGAAAGCACGCTAACTTCCGAAGGAGTATAGAAATGGGCCATATAGGTCCATGTTTTGATATGTATTCATTCTTTATTTTATTTTATTAAACGTTATAAAAATATATAATACTATATGTTTTATTTATTATCTATAAAGAATATTCAGCATGGTTTTTCTTAAACCGTCTGCTGGAAAATTGAGTTTAAAAATTTACGTTAAAATTAATAATTAAATTCATTTATCAATAAATCTCTGTATTTAAGGGCTTCTCTAAGGTAATTATATAAAGTAGACCAGGACATATCTTCACCTCCATCTAACTGAAAGATAACCTCATTTTCATCAAGAAAAGTTTTGTTAAAAAATTTTAGTCTGTAATTGGAAAATATTGGGCATCTGCCCACGAAGTGACATACTGATTCCTCTTCTCCCATATTACAAATAGAGCATATACGACTAATGTTATTTCGGTAGATAGATCCGTTTAAAGGCAAAATATCTCCTCTGGCTCGTATAATGCATGATATTTGACTTAGTTTAAAACTGTTGTTGCAGTATATTGGTCCTACTTCATAATTAAGGTATTTGTAGATTCTGTGAGCACTCTCACGGGCTTTGGTCATGTGATCCCTTAGGCTACGCATTTTTATTCCTTCAATAAGTTGATAGCATGCATTATTCCATGTTTCCTTGCTTTCGCCAATATCAGCACTTTGGATTTGGTATTTTGATAGCATTAATTTTAAATCATTGTACCAAGAAATATTTCTTTCTATAACTTTCAGAGAAAGTTTATTTGGCAATCGATGCCCTTGCATTTCAAATATCACTTTTTGCAAGTACTTTAAGTGCATTGAATAAGTGTACACATATCCTTCCTCGTAGCTTGTTTCCAAAGCCAATAAGTAATTGGGCGTATTTTCTGGTAGCTTCAGTATACGTTTAATAAAATATCTGTATAATTTTTCCACGTCCTCAAAATAAGCATTTCCCCATATTTGTGAACCATAACTCTGGATCGCTCTACAAACTGACAGAAACATTTTCCACTTAGCAGTTAGTGAAATATTCGGTTTTCCTGTGAAATCCTTCCATGTTACATTCAGACAAATTTTGGATGCATTATTTTTATTCTCAATATGTTTAGCGAAAGAAAGCTTTGGTGTCAAAGTTATGCCAAGGTACTGATATTCATTTACAACCCTCAGACTTTCTCCCTTATATTTCCATGTTTCAACGTCAGCAATTCTCCCTCCTTTTCTGAATACCATCACTTCTGACTTGTCTTTGTTTACTTCCATTCCCCAGAGATCACAATACTCTGCCAGATTGTTTATCATTTTTTGTAGTATATCTTTATCATCTGATATTAAAACAATATCATCTGCATACATCAAAAGACGGACATTCAAATTGTCTATGTATAGACCACCTCCTAAAGCATCGTGCAGATCATTTAAATAAAGGGCAAAGAGTAAGGGCGATAGCAGGCAACCTTGTTTCACTCCACATTTTGTTTCAAAATATCCAGACAACTCCTTACCGTTCCATATCGTTGATTTTGTATTCTTATATACTTTAGCAATAAAATCCACAATTTTTGATGAGAGCCCTATTGTGTGCATTTTGTATATAAGTTGCTGTCTTGGAACCCTGTCGAACGCTGCTTTGAAGTCGACAAAAAATGAGTAAACTTTTTTTCTTTCAGCAAGCTTTAGATTTATAATTGACACTAGATTTATAATTGACCATGTTTTGATATAGCTGCCATATAAACCGATCTTGGGTCTTGACTTCTTGAGCCTCTAGAGTGCGCAATTCTTATCCGATTGGAATGAAATTTTGTACGACGTGTTTTGTTATGATATCCAACAACTGTGCCAAGTATGGTTCAAATCGGCCCATAACCTGATATAGCTGCCATATAAACCGATTTTGGGTCTTGACTTCTTGAGCCTCTAGCGTGCGCAATTCTTATCCGATCAGAATGAAATTTTGCACGACGTGTTTTGTTATGATATCCAACAACTGTGCCAAGTATGGTTCAAATCGGCCCATAACCTGATATAGCTGCCATATAAACTGATTTTGGGTCTTGACTTCTTGAGCCTCTAGCGTGCGCAATTCTTATCCGATCAGAATGAAATTTTGCACGACGTGTTTTGTTATGATATCTAACAACTGTGCCAAGTATGGTTCAAATCGGCCCATAACCTGATATAGCTGCCATATAAACCGATCTTGGGTCTTGACTTCTTGAGCCTCTAGAGGGCGCAATTCTTATCCGAATGGAATGGAATTTCGCACGACGTGTTTCGTTATGATACCCAACAACTGTGCCTAGTATGGTTTAAATCGGTCCATAACCTGATATAGCTGCCATATAAACCGATCTTGGGTCTTGACTTCTTGAGCCTCTAGAGTGTGCAATTCCTATCCGATTGGAATGAATTTTTGCACGAAGTATTTCATTATGATATCCAACAACTGTGCCAAGTATGGTTGAAATCGGTCCATAACCTGATATAGCTGTCATATAAACAGATCTGGGGATTTGACTTCTTGAGCTTCTAGAGGGCGCAATTCCTATCCGATTTGGCTGAAATTTTGCATGACGTATTTTATTTTTACTTTCAACAACTGTGTCAAATAAGGTTCAAATCGGTTCATAACCTGATATAGCTGCCATATAAACCGATCTGGGATCTTGACTTCTTGACCCCTAGAAGTCGCAATTATTATCCGATATGCCTGAAATTTTGTACGACGGATCCTCTCATGACCATCAACAAACGTGTTTATTATGGTCTGAATCGGTCTATAGCCCGATACAGATCCCATAAAAATCGTTCTCTCTATTTTACTTCGTGAGCCCCAATGGGCGCAATTCTTATACGAATTGGCTGAAATTTTACACAGGTCTCCAACATATAATTTAATTGTGGTCCGAACGGGACCATATCTTGATATCGTTTTAATAGCAGAGCAACTCTTTTCTTATATCCTTTTTTGCCTAAGAAGAGATGCCGGGAAAAGAACTCGACAAATGCGATCCATGGTGGAGGGTATATAAGATTCGGCCCGGTCGAACTTAGCACGCTTTTACTTGTTTTGTATTATTTTGTTTAATTTATTTATTTTCAGTTTTCATTGTAGATATTCTAGGTAGGTTTTCTAACTCCGGTTAATATTATTAAAATCACAAGCAAACATGGCTTTTTGCAGCAGATAAATGTCTATTTTAAGTGAGCTACTTTTAAATTATTTTGAATTGTTTATAGTTACATAAACTAATTTGTTTTTATACCCTCCACCATAGGATGGGGGGTATACTAATTTCGTCATTCTGTTTGTAACTACTCGAAATATTCGTCAGAGACCCCATAAAGTATATATATTCTTGATCGTCGCGACATTTTATGTCAATCTAGCCATAGCCGTCCGTCTGTCCGTCCGTCCGTCTGTCCGTCTGTCCGTCCGTCCGTCCGTCTGTCCGTCCGTCTGTCCGTCCGTCCGTCCGTCTGTCCGTCCGTCCGTCCGTCTGTCCGTATGTCCGTCCGTCCGTCTGTCTGTCCGTCCGTCCGTCTGTCTGTCGAAAGCACGCTAATTTCCGAAGGAGTAAAGCTAGCCGCATGAAATTTTGCACAAATACTTCTTATTAGTGTAGGTCAGTTGGTATTGCAAATGGGCCATATCGGTCGATGTTTTGATATAGCTGCCATATAAACCGATCTTGGGTCTTGACTTCTTGAGCCTCTAGAGTGCGCAATTCTTATCCGATTGGAATGAAATTTTGCACGACCTGTTTTGTTATGATATCCAACAACTGTGCCAAGTATGGTTCAAATCGGTCATATAAGCCGATCTTAGGTCTTGACTTCTTGAGCCTCTAGAGGGCACAATTCTTATCCGATTTGAATGAATTTTTGCACGTTATGACATCCAACAACTGTGCCAAGTATGGTTCAAATCGGGCCATAACCTGATATAGCTGTCATATAAACAGATCTGGGGATTTGACTTCTTGAGCTTCTAGAGTGCCCAATTCCTATCCGATTTGGTTGAAAATTTTCATGAAGTATTTTATTCTTACTTTTAACAACTGTGTCAAATAAGGTTCAAATCGGTTCATAACCTGATATAGCTGCCATATAAACCGATCTGGGATCTTGACTTCTTGATCTCTAGAGGTCGCAATTATTATCCGATATGCCTGAAATTTTGTACGACGGATCCTCTCATGACCATCAACATACGTGTTTATTATGGTCTGAATCGGTCTATTGCCCGATACAGCTCCCATATAAATCGTTCTCTCTATTTTACGAATTTTCCTTATAAATATGTTCAAAACATTGAAATTGAGTTCAGATATCTACTTCTTGAAAATTTTAACTAGATTTTGTGCCACTCGTATATACCTAAAATTAAGAATTGTGTGTACCAAACGGGACAAAAACATTGTAAGCGCTAAATCATGGTCAATTTTACTCCCACTTAATTAAATTTTCATTCATTTGGGGTTCACTTTTTTTAGTTTAGACTTTAAGATGTCTACAGCTTTACAGTCGCGGGCTAGAGCGGACGTCACTGTATGATCGGACAACATGCTAACAGCTGTGAGGACGTCGAGGAAGAACAGACTATAGAACGTCTGTATGTGTGTCCCGCACTGGCAGTCACAACGAGTTCCACTTTAAGATCTCATTTCTTTGAGAACTTGTCTGATGTAGCGTTTGTGAACATTTTCAAGTTGTTGAGCTTTTTAAAGCGATCTGGATGGTTCAACGGTATGAACTTGAATGACGAAAACGTTTACGTAAGTTTGATGGAAGACTGCCACTTATACCTAGCCTATACTTAAGCTGAGTATTCTGTTCAGTTTTTTGGCAGAATGCTGTCAAACTCAATACAAAAAGAACGTCGGCGAAACGTTGGCTAAAAATAGGCGGAATAGTAGTACTCTGCTCATAGTGAGGAAAATGGCAATTAACTTTTATGGTGGCAACACTTGAAACTATTGCCGGCATCATTTTTGTTTGTTTTATTGGTTTCAGTGGTTCGTTTTTCTTTATTTATTTGAGAAAAAGTATATTAAATAAATTAATATTAAATATTAAAGTATATTAAATAGAATTTTAGCACAGTTTTGGTTTCGTAGTGACAGACCAGAACCTGTGGTTGAAATCAAATTAACGACACCGCTTTTAACTTGTCTAACGGCCGCTTTATATTGACAGTAACCGGCATGTGTGTGATTTTAGGTTTCATGCAATATTTGTAAATTTTAAAATCATATACTAAAGATCCAAGTTTATTGATTTTTGGTTCTTTTTTTGTCCATCGTTTGTTTTATCCTGCCAAATTTATCGATGTTGTGATTTAATTTATTTTATTATTGTGTTTTACAAACTCCTTTCAATTTAATGGAGGTATAAAATGTTTGTTCGAAATCTCCTTCCCCTTATATAAATCCAACAAATAGATTGCCATTAGCATCCTCCCTACCATCAGTGACTATAAATGTCCATTGAAAAGTTTTGCTTTGCTATCCACATCCTTTGACCAATGCATTGACATATGATATGCTTCAATGTCCACATTGATAAAACTTATCTTTGAATCCGGTTAACTTGTAAAAGTATTTTATGTTCTCTATTGGTGTGTACGGCAGTCATGTCACAGGACCCTCAATCGGTCGAGAAAGATTACGTGCAACAACATTAAAATTCAATTGAATTAAATATTAATAAATGTCGTTTATATGGAATAAATGCCACAAATTACGTCGATGCACATGCAGATAAAGATTCTCCGATTCCACCGCTCATACTGACATCTCTGAAAGCAATTGGGTCAAATGTAATTATAAATGGTGTTTATCAAAACCGAAAACCCGGCCAAACCATTCCAAAATCAAGCGGTTGTATGTGAATATATGGCTGCATATGTTTGTCTGCATAACATCACAATATATTATGACATGCATTAGATTTGTATTGCCAAACATCCAAAATTTACATCCATTTCCGGTGGAAATGGTGCACTAATACATATTCACACAAGCACATTTCTAAACAAATTCCTTGATATCCCGCTCCATAGACTGAAAGAATACATGCAACACACATACATAACTCTTGCATGTTGCAATAGTGAACAAATAAAGGACAAAACAATTTTGATGTCCATATGTAGATGGTCGCATTGGGCTTATGTGAATGCAAAATTACTCATGAAACTGCCCAGCGGCGGAGTTCATGTCCTTAGAAGGCCTGTTTTTAGATCTGTCTAGCACATTGCATCTTCTTTCCATTTTACATAGGTTAGGTTAGATTTAAGTGACAGTCTGCCATCAGATTCAGACGTTTTCGTCCATTGTGATACCACAGGAACAGAAGAAGAAATCGCTTAAAAAGCCCAACAACTTGCGAATATTCACATCCGCTAAATCAGAGAGGTTCCCAAAGAAATGAGAGCCAAAAGTGGAACTCCTTCTGACTGCTAGTGCGGGACATACAGAAGGTGTTCTATTGTCTCTTCTTCTTCGATGTCCTCACAGCTTCTCCAAAAGTCGTTGCTGGCAACCTTCAGTCTGTCAGCATGTTTTCCGATTACACCGTGGCCTTGTCATGACGGACACAATGACTGAGACGTCTGTAGACCTCTTCAAGTCCAGATTAGGCCTCATAGTTTTGGAATGCTCACAGCCCCCGCTTTGTGACCATCTATCATTCGTTGTCCTTCGGGCCAGGTCCTGAAATCTTAGCTTACATGTCGCTAGAGGTATACCCACAGATTCCAGTTTCCCTGGAATGTCTAATGTAGTTCCTAGTCTCTCAAACACGTCCGCTTTACAATTCCCTGGGATATCTCCGTGGTCCGGTACCCAGAACAGGTGAATTTCGAACTGTTCAGCCATCCCGTTGAGAGATCTGCTACAGTCGAAGGTGAATCAGATATTCAGGCCTTATCGTTAATTTCCATAAAAAAGGTCTTCACCAGCCCTTCATAAAGAGACATTCTACAGGCGTGTAAGTAAGAACTGCTATATAATGGAAAATTAACCCGTTCAAAGCACTTATTAAGGCCGTATTAAAGGCATTCCGGTACAAACAAAATGATTTAATTTAAAACTAGCTGACCCGGGCCCGCTCCGCTGCGCCTTCTTTTACTTTATATGTGCAATACCATGCAAACTTGACTAACAGTTTAACAATATAAGTGCCTTTATCTGAATCCCACATGATTTTTATTGGTCTACGAATTTAAGTTTGGATGTAAGGTGTACTCCATTCTTAAAATACTTAATTTCATCCTGATATTCTCATGATGTCTGATTTAGTGGTGTTTTCGGGGGAGAGATGGTCCCCCAGATACTTGGTCCTGAAAAAATATCTGCATCGTGCTCTTCTCTCAAATACCATTTATTTAAACCCCATATTGCCTTTGGCTTAAGAGGAGTTTAGATAATGAAGCGTCCCCCAAACACATGGCCCCAAAATAGGTTATCAAATTCGTTTTCTACTCTCAAATACCATTCATTTGAGCCACATATTGGCATGGTCAAAAACATTTTTTCTTTTGGGGGTGTTTTGGGAAAGGGGTGATGCCCTAAATACATGGTCCTACATTTGGATATCAAATTCGTATTCTACTCCCAAATACCTTTATTTGAGCCCCATATTGCGATGGTCACTAAAAAATTGGTGTTTGTGGGGTATTTTGGGAAAGTGGTAGACCCCCAGAAAATTGGTCCCGAAAATGGGTATCAATTCTTGCTCTACCCCCCAATACCTTTCATTTAAGCTTCACATGGACATGGTCGGTAAATATGCCCGATTTAGGGGTGTTTTGGGGGTTTGGGTGGTTCCCCAAACACTAAGCCCGGAAAAAATATCAGCAACGTGCACTATTCTCATATATCTATATATCATTTATTTGAACCCCATATTGCCATTGCCCTCAAAATTGGATATCAAATTCGTTTTCTAATCCCATTTAAACTCCCTATTGCAAAAGTCAGCAAATATGTCTGGTTTGGGGTATTCGCCCTAAAAACTATGAATATTTAGTTCCACTCTCTTTAAGACCCAAATTGTCTTTGTGAGCAAATATGTACTTTTTGGGGGTTGTTATGGTGGTGGGACGTCCGCTAAACAGTTGGGCCCTAATATTGATATCAGATATGTGGCCTACTCCCACATACCTTTAATTTGAGCCATATATTTCCATAGTCGGCAAACATGACCGACTTGGGGGGTGTTTTGTGGGATGGGCGGCCACTCAGTGAGTTGGCCTTGAATATATATATATCGGACTCGTTTTCCACTTTAAAAACCCTCTTATTTGAGCCTCATATTGCAATAGTCAGAAAATACTTACTATTTGGGTGGTGTTGTGGGGTGGGGTATATTGATATCAAATTCGTGCTTTACTCCCAAAGACCATTCATTTGAGCCCCATATTGCTATGGCCGTAAATTTGTCCTCTTTGGGGGATGTGTTTTTTGAGAGGCGACCCATATGCATAACACACACTATGCATAACACGTACTTTTCTAACATAAGTTTAAAAACTACTCAATTAAAAAAAAAACTTTAAAATTTAAAAAATGCAAAAACGTTTAACCCGTTTAATACATACTGATTTAAGATAAAACTAAATAACAAATAAAAAACAAATTACTAAAAATTATAAGCAGTAACTGATTTAAAAAAAACCTACTCGATAAAGATCAACAAAAAAATTAATTAAGCCAGATAAAACAAGTAAAAAGGCGTTAAGTTCGGCCGGGCCCACCACCTTGCGTATATATGTAAACCACCTTTCATCAAATCCGATTTAAATTGCATGCCTTATGTCCCATAGCAGTTATTGTATATCGTAATATGTTCCGACTTGTACCAAATACTAATAAGTACAAGTCATTTAATTGTACATAACAAAATATTGGTCTTTTTAGTAGCTATATCTAAAAATAAACAAATCTGAACCATATACGACACGGATGTCGAAAAGCCTAACATAAGTCACTATGTCAAATTTCAGTGGAATCGGATTATAAATGCGCCTTTTATGGGGCCAAAACCTTAAATAGGGATTTCGGTCTACATGGCAGCTATGTCCAAATCTGGACCGATTTAGGGCAAGTTGCAGAAAACTGTCGAAAAGCCTAACACAACGCACTGTCCCAAATCTCGGCGAAATCGGACAAGAAATACGCCTTTTATGGGCCCAAAACCTTAAATCGAGAGATCGGTCTTTATGGCAGCTATATTCAAATCTGCACTGATCTGGGCCAAATTGGAGAAGGACGTCGCAGAGCTTAACACAACTCACTGTTTAAAATTTCGGCAAAATCGGACAATAAATGCGCCTTTTATGGCCCCAAAACCTAAAACCGAGTGATCGGTCTATATGGCAGCTATATCCAAATCTGGACTGATCTGGGCCAAATTGACGAAAGATATCGTAGGGCTTAACACAACTCACTGTCCCAAATTTCAGCAAAATCGGATAATAAATGTGGCTTCTACGGGCCTAAGACCCTAAATCGGAGGATCGGTCTATAGGGCAGCTATATCCAATAATAATAAATGTGGATTTTATGGGCCTAAGACCTTAAATCGGCCGATCGTTTATATGGGGGCTATACCAAGATATAGTGCGATATAGCCCATCTTCGAACTTAGATCTTAGACTTTAATGTTGATCAAGAATATATTTATAGGGTCGGAAATGGATATTTCGATGTGTTGCAAATGGCATGACAAAATGAATATACCCCCATCCTTCGGTGGTGGGTATAGCAAGTACAAGCGTGCTAAATTCGCCCGGGCCGAATCTTATATACCCTCCACCATGGATCGCATTTGTCGAGTTCTTTTCCCGGCATCTCTTCTTAGGCAAAACAAGGATATAAGAAAAGATTTGCTCTGCTATTAGAGCGATATCAAGGTATGGTCCGGTTCGGACCTCAATTAAATGTTATGTTGGAGATCTGTGTAAAATGTCAGCCAATTCGAATAATACTTGCGCCCTTTGGGCGCTTAAGGTGTAGAATAGAGAAATCGACTTATATAGGTGTTGTATGAGGCTATAGACCGATTCAGACCATAAAAAACACGTATTTTGATGGTCATGAGAGGATCCGTCGTACAAAATTTCAGGCAAATTGGATAATAATTGCGACCTCTAGAGGCTCAAGAAGTCAAGATCCCAGATCTGTTTATATGGCAGCTATATCAGGTTATAGACCGATTTGAACCATACTCGGCACAGTTGTTGAATATCATAACAAAATTTTTCGTGCAAAATTTCATTCAAATCGGATAAGAATTGCGCACTCTAGTGGATTGAGAAGTCAAGACCCAAGATCGATTTATATGGCAGCTATATCAGGTTATGGACCGATTTGAACCATACTTGGCACAGTTGTTGGATATCATAACAAAACACGTCGTGCAAAATTTCATTCCAATCGGATAAGAATTGGATTAAGTGGATTAAGAAGTCAAGACACAAAGTGGATTAAGAAGTCAAGACACAAAATTTCAAGCGGCTAGCTTTACTCCTTCGAAAGTTAGCGTGCTTTTGACAGACAGGCGGACGGACATGGCTAGATCGACATAAAATGTCACGACGATCAAGAATATATATACTTTAAAGGGTGTCAGACGAATATTTCGAAAAGTTACAAACAGAATGACGAAATTAGTGTACCCCATTCGTATGGTGGAGGGTATAACAAGTGAAAAGGCATTATACCCACCACCTCGGGTATATATATATAAACCCCCATTCGCCACAATCCGATGAAAATTGGATAAGTTATGCACCCTTATGACCCTTAATCGGTATATCGGTCAATATGACAGTTATATTTAAATACAGCCCGATTTTTACCATATTTGGGTGGCCTAAAACTACTTACTGTTTCAAATTTCAGCGAAAGCGTATGAAGCTTCTACGGGCTTCATACCCTTTATTTGGAGATCGGTCTATATGGCAGCTATATCTAGATATAGTCCAATCTGAACTATATTTAGGTCAGTTACCGGGAGGCTTAAAATAACCCACTGTTTCAAATTTCAGCGAAATCAGGTAATAAATAAACCTTTTATGGGCTTCAGACCCTTAATCGGGAGATCGGTCTATATGGCAGCTATGCAAATTGAAAATTTTGCCCATGAACATTCCACTAAGGAACAGGGGCAAACTTCTCACATATCAATGAGTGCAGTCCGATTTCAGTTTAAGCTCAATGAAAAGGGGCCTCCTTTTTATAGCCGAGTCCGAACGGCGTGCCGCAGTGCGACACCTCTTTGAAAATAAGTTTTACATGGCATAGTACCTCACAAGTGTTGCCAGCATTAGGAGGGGAAAACCACAGCTGAAAATTATTTCTGATGTTCTCGCCAGGATTCGAACGCAGGCATTCAGCATAATAGGCGGACATGCTAAGCTCTGCGCTACGGTGGCTCCAGCTATATCTAAATTTAGTCCGATCTGGACCATATTTGTGTCAGATGTCGGGAGGCCTAGGACTACTCACTGTTTCAAATTTCAGCGAAATCCGATCCGTAAATAAAGCATTTGTGGGCATTAGACCCTTTATCGTCAGATTGGTCTATATAGCAGCTATATCCAAATATGGTCCGATTTGGCCCGTTCAAGAACTTAACCAGCGTGCATCAAAAAGACGTATCTGTGCCAAATTTCAGCTCAATATCTCAATTTTTGAAGGCTGTAGAGTGATTACAACAGACGGACGGATAGACGGACAGACACACGGACATCGTTAAATCGTTAAATACTAGAATTTTTCGACGATCCGAAATATATATACTTTGAAGGGTCGGAAATTGATATTTCGATGTGTTGCAAACGGAATAACTAAATGAATATACCCCCTATCCTACGGTGGTGGGCATAAAAAAATTATTAAAGCTAATTCAATTGAATGTTAAAGACCACAGTAGAAGTCTATGTATTAAATTTCAGACAAATATAATAATAATTGCGCCTTTAAGGGGCTCAAGCAAAATAATGAGATCGGTTAATAGGAGAGCTGTACAGGCTCAAGACAGATTCAGACCATATTTAAAGTAAGGGGAGAAGCCGGTGTACAAAATTGTAGCCAAATTGGATAATAATTATGCCCTCTAGAGGCTCAAGAAGTCAAGATAACAGATCGATTTATATGGCAGCTATATCAGGTTATGAACCGAATAAAGCCATACTTAGCACAATTGTTAAAAGTCATAACGAAACGGTTCACGCAAAATTTCTGCCAAATCGGATAGGAATTGCGCTCTCTAGAGGCTTAAGAAGTCGAGACGCCAGATCGGTTTTTATGACAGCTATATCAGGTTATGGACCGATTTGAATCATACTTGGCACAGATGTTGGATATCATAACAAAACACCTCATGCAAAATTTCATCCAAATCGGATATAAATGCGCCCTCTATTGGCTCAAGATCCAAGATCGGTTTATATGGCAGCTGTATCTAAACATGGACCGATGAAGCCCATTTACAATCCCAACCGACCTGCACTAATAAGAAGTATTTTTGCAAAATTTCAAGCGGCTAGCTTTACTCTTTCGAAAGTTAGCGTGCTTTTGACAGACAGACGAGCAAATTCATTAAGAAATCAACGAATTTTCTCCAAAAGCATTTAACTTTTGTATTCAAACATTGTTTTTGTGATTTGTAACGATACTTGCAAAGCGAAGCAAAAGAAGTTCCTTTTGCAAGAAATAAAAGGTTTGGAACGTATTTAGAACAAACAAAACACTTTTATTACGAAGTTTTATTTTTATTGTAACTGTGTAACATTTCGGACCAACATGGCCCAGTAAGCTTAGCCACACCCTAAAGTAGCTACTTAAACTTGAATGTTTCTTTAAATGTTGTGAAGCTGGTGCCAAGATTGATGGGTCTTTCTCGGATCTACATTATTATATTTGTTTATCGAACGTTTTGTTCACCTACATACTAATATATCCGATACAAAAGTCCCACAGGAACTGACTGGACAAACGTTGTGCTTAATTTGGGAGTTTAATTCGTAGTAAACTATCAAAGTCCCTTATGGTGATTTCGATTCTAGAAAAATTGTTACACTTATACGGAACAACATTTGCAAATGTTGCCCCAATCCTTTCAAAGTGTCCAACTTTTTACATTTTCAAACGATCATGCTCATATAAGGATCTTTAAAAGAAAAAACTAAAAAACTTAAAAAACTAATTTTAGTTGAATATTATTTTAATTCCAATTAGCTTTTTATTTCCTTTATAGAACTATGAAAAAAACCGACTTTAAGGCTGCGTTAAGTTTCGGTAAAAGCAATGGTCATTTTGCATATAAACAGAGGACGAGGAGAAAATACACATTTCCAAACATTGAAACAAAATTTGCTTTTATGACGGCAATCAGCTGTTTTGTGAGTGAAGTAATGCACAGTTTACTTAAATATTGGCATTCAAGAATATGCTTAATGTTCAATCTACGACGCTATTTTGGTGTAAGTACCTATGAAATGAAAGCTGCTTTAAATTGCTGCATTCTAGACCGTAGACTTGGCATGGAGCAAGAAACTCCAAATTTTTGCACATCACCCGGTGGTGGTTAAATTTATTTTGCAAACAAACACAAGATTTCAATTTCAGTGCGGCATGTAGAAAAAATTCTACACTTTCTGTGACAATCGAAATTACCACTAATCTGAGTCCCATTTTGTCCCGATTGGATTTCTTGCCCGTTAAGGGTGTTTTGTGATGGCCCCACATACTTGTCCCCAAATTCGAGATGAGATTCGTATATTACTCCCAAAGTTCTTTTATTTAAGTCCTACATTGTCCAGGTCATTCCGCATGAGCATTTGGGGTATATTTAGAGGATCTCAGGCACGTATTTCTAAAATTCGTACTCTACTCTTGAGAGGGGAGCGGGATTATTAGAAGAGGGGATTCTTAGGCGGTGGTGGCCCCCTGTTATTTGGTGCCAAATTTTGATATCAAATTCATATTCTATTCCTGCCGGAGCACAGGGATAAGCATGTCCGCCTATATCGCCTGGGTTCGAGTCCTGGCAAGAACATAAAAAATTGTTCAGCTCTGGTTATCCCCTCCTAATGCTGACGACATTTGTGAGGTACTTTGCCATGTTAAAACTTCTCCACAAAGAGGTGTTACATAGCGGCACGTCGTTCGGACTCGGCTATAAAAATTATTGTTTAATTATTTACCCCTGTTTTTTAATAGAATGTTAATGGGAAAATTTGCAGTTTGCATTCTATTACCAAATACTTTTCGTTTGAGTTCCATTCCGTGCCTATCGGTGTCCTTTTTCGTCTGCGGACAGAAGTGACAATCCTGAGACGTGTTCTACTCCCAAATACCCAATTGATATCCCCTAACAACTTGCATAGGGGAGATCAATTGGGTATTTCCCAATCGGTCTCCATGTCCGTTTGATGAGGTTTTGAGGTGGCTTATGGGGCGGGGCGGCCACGTCGAGACGTGGCGCAAATTTTAATTTCAAATCCGTATGCTACTCTCAAGTATATTTAATTCGAGTCCCATATTGCCTAAAACGTTTGAAATTATGAGGTGGTTTTTGGCCCCTGTCCCCATATTTGATTTACAGAAATCAGTACAAACATTTTCGAAATTTTGCACAGATGCTTAATATATCTGTGCAAAATTTCAAGCGGCTAGCTTTACGCGTTGGACCTCTATCGTTTACGCGTTGGATCGACTCAGAGCGTCGAGACGATCAAGAATATACATACATCATGGGGTCTTAGACGAATATTTCGAGGTGTTACAAACGGAATGGCTAGATTAGTATACACCCATACTATGGTGGTGGGTATTAAAAGAAGGCGTTAAGCTTTTGTGGCACCCCTTTACAGGACCGTTTAAAACCCTATTTTTTTAATTGCCTCTTAAAATTATACACAAAATAAGCGCGCTGCCATAGCCATAAAATAAAACCCAATACAGTTTGCATGCAAAACAAAAAAAAAAAAAAACAATGAATACAAATCAAACATTAAATTCAACATACATACGAGTATGTCGTCCAACGAAGAACCATATCCAATTGGCTGACCCACCACTACAGTGGTCTCCTTTCAAACATCCAACTTTTATTTTAGCTTTCATACTATGCCACTCTATTTATGTGGGCGAAATAATGGATTCTTTTAGTTTACTCATTGTCTTGCACCTAATGGTTTTCTCTTGTATTTTTATACCAGCCTCCGCAGGATGGGTGTATATTCACTTTTTCATTCCGTTTGCGACACATGGAAATATCCATTTCCGACGCTATAAAGTATATATATATATATATATATATATATATATATATATATATATGTATATACCCCACCCCCCCCAACACCACCCAACTAGGAAGTATTTGCTGACTATTGCAATATGGGGCTCAAATAAAGATATTTGGAAGTAGAATACGATTTTGATATCCAAATATAGGACCATGTATTTAGGGCATCACCCCTTTCCCAAAACACCCCCAAAGGGAAACATTTTTTCGACCATGCCAATATGTGGCTCAAATGAAAGGTATTTGAGATTAGAAAACGAATTTGATAACCTATTTTGGTGCCATGTGTTTGGGGGACGCCTCATCCTGTAAACTCCTCTTCAGCCAATGGCAATATGGGGTTTAAATAAATGGCATTTGAGACAAGAGCACGATGCTGATATTTTTTCAAGGCCAAGTATCTGGGGCACCACCTCTCTCCCGAAAACACCACTAAATCAGACATCACCATACATCTAAACTTAAATTCGTAGACCAAAAAAGATCATATGGGATTCATATAAAGGCACTTATATTGTTAAACTGTTAGTCAAGCGATATACTATTTTCGTAGCAAAGATCTTTAATTGTCGAGAAAAAATATTCCAAGGAGCGGGCCCGGGTCAGCTTGTATGTATATATAAATCCATTTATGTTTGTAGGTTCGTTTGTTTGTATATTTGTGTGTTCCTTATAGACTCAGAAACGGCTGAACCGATTTTCTTCAAATTTTCACAGATGGTGCATAATGACCCGGTGGTGAAAATAGGGTTCTACATTTTTTGATATCTGAAGAGGGGCCGGACCCTCCCCCTTGCCTTAATTTTCAGAAACGCCAGAGATGAGTGGTGCGATTTAAGCGAAATTTTGTGTGCTCTCATATAATACCCTAAAAATAAAAATTTGGTATCAAAATTTCGGATGGGGTACCTAGAGGGGCCGCCCCACCCCCAAAACCTACCAATTATATATATAGTCCAATCACGACAATATGGGACTTAAATGAAAGAGTTTAAAAGTAGAAAACGTATTTAATATCGAATTGTCGGACCAAGTGTTTGGGGGACCACCCTAACCCCCAAAACCCCCTAAATTGGACATATTTACCGACAATGGTATTGTGGGACTCAAATGAATGGTATTTGCGAGTGGATTACGAATTTAATATCAAAATGTAGGACCAAATTTTTGGAGGCCCACCCCTTTCCCAAAATACTCCCAAAGGAGACAAATTTACGACCATAGCAATATGAGGCTCAAATAAAAAGTCTTTGGGAGTAAAACACGAATTTGATATCAATATTCGGGAAAAAGTGTTTATGGGCCACCCAAACCCCATAAAACCACCCAAATAGGACGTTTTTGCTGACCATTGCAATATGGGTCTCAAATAAAAGGTATTTTAGAGTATAACAAGAATCTGATATATATTTCCACGGCCAAGTCACTGAGTGGCCGCCCCTACCTCAAAACAGCCCCCAAAAGGGTCACGTTTGTCGACTATGGAAATATGGGGCTCAAATGAAAGGTAATTGGTAGTAGACTATGAATGTGATATCAACATTCGGTACCAACTGTCTAACCGACGTCCCACACGCAAATAGTACGTATTTGCTCACCATGACAATTTGGGTCTTAAAGAGAGTGGAACTCGATATTGATCGTTTTTAGGGCCCATACCCCAAACCGGACATATTTGCCGAATTTTGCAATAAGGAGTTTAAATGAGATTAGCAAACGTATTTGATATCCAATTTTGTGGCCAATGGCAATATGGGGTTTAAATAAATGATGTTTGAGAGTAAAGCAAGATGCTGATATATTTTGAGGGCTTAGTGTTTGGGCGACCACCTTACTCCCCAAAACACCACTTAATCAGACATATTTAACGGCCATGTCAATGTGGGGCTCAAATGAAAGGTATTGGGGTGTAGAGCACTAAATTGATACCCACTTTCGAAACCATTTTTCTGGGTTTCTACCCTTTCCCCAAAAACAACCCATAAACAGCAATTATTTTCTGATCGACATAATATGGGGCTCAAATAAAGATATTTGGGTGTATAATACGAATCTGATATCCAAAAGTGGGACCATGTATTTGGGGCACCGACCCTTCTCCAAAACACCCCTCAAATAGTTAAAATTTACCGACCAAGGTAATATGTGGCGCAAATGAAAGGTATTTGAGATAAAACAAGTAAAAAAGCGTTAAGTTTGGCCGGGCCGAACTTTGGATACCCACCACCTCGGATATATATGTGAACCACCTTTCCTCAAAATCCGGTGCAAAATTCATACCTTATGCCCCATAGCAGCTATGTTCCGATTTGGACCAGATACTAATAAGTAAAAGTTATTGTTCAATTGTATATAACAAAATATTGGTCTTTTTAGTAGTTATATATAAAAAAAAACCGACCTAAACTATATACCACACGGATGTCGAAAAGCATAACATAAGTCAGTGTGTCAAATTTCAGTGCAATCGGATTAAAAATGCGCCTTTTATGGGGCCAAGACTTAAAATCGAGAGATCGGTTTATATGGCAGCTATATGCAAATCTTGATCGATCTAGACCAAATTGAAGAAATATGTGCAGGGGCTTAACTTAACCCTTTGTCCCAAATTTCGGCAACATCGGACAGTAAATGCGCTTTTTATGGCCCCAAAACCTAAAAGCGAGAGATCAGTCTATATGGCAGCTATATCCAAATATGGACCGATCCATCCAAACGGAGGATGTTGAAGGGCCTAATACAAGTAAATGTCCCAAATTTTCTCAAAATCGGATAATAAATGTGGCTTTTATGGGCCTAAGACCCTAAATCGGAGGATCGGTCTACATGGTAGCTATATCAAAATCTAAACCGATCTCAGCCATATTGACGGAAGATGTCAAGGGGCCTAAGACAACTCACTGTTCCGAATTTGAGCAAAATCGGATAATAAATGTGGCGTTTATTGGCCTAAGACCCTAAATCGTCGGATCGGTATATATGGGGGCTATATCAAGATATAGTCCGATATAGCCCATCTTCGAACTTAACCTGCTTATGGACATAAAAAGAACCTGTGCAAAATTTCATCTCAATATCTCTATTTTTGAAGACTGTAGACAGACAGACGGACGGACATGTCAAGATTGTCTTAGATTTTCACGCTGATCAAGAATATATATACTTTATAGGGTCGGAAATGGATATTTCGATGTATTGCAAACGGAATGACAAAATGAATATACCCCCATCCGTCGGTGGTGGGTATAAAAACGAATTTAATAAACAATTTTGAGGTCAAGTGTTTGGGGGACGCCTCATCCCATAAACTCCTCATAAACCAATGGCAATATGGGGTTTAAAAAATGGTTTTTGAGGCCAGAGCACGATGCTAATATTTTTTCAGGGCGAAGTTTCTGGGGGACCACCTCACCCCACAAAATATCCCTAAATTGGAGATACATATCTACCGATCTTGGTAATTTGGGGCTAAAATGAAAGGTTTTTGGGAGTAGGACACGAAATTCATACTCACTTACGGGACCACGTGTCTGGGGGTCCATACCACCCCCTTAACCCACCAACCACCACCCAGGGGCACTTGCCATTACCAAAATCCATATGAGAATATCGGGCTCCAATAAAGTCTTTTAAGTTAAAACAAGTTAAAGCGTGCTAAGTTCGGCCGGGCCGAATCTTATATACCCTCCACCATGGATCGCATTTGTCGAGTTCTTTTCCCGGCATCTCTTCTTAGGCAAAAAAGGATATAAGAAAAGAGTTGCTCTGCTGTTAAAACGATATCAAGATATGGTCCGGTTCGGACCACAATTAAATTATATGTTGGAGACCTGTGTCAAATTTCAGCCAATTCGTATAAGAATTGCGCCCATTGGGGCTCACGAAGTAAAATAGAGAGAACGATTTTTATGGGATCTGTATCGGGCTATAGACCGATTCAGACCATAATAAACACGTTTGTTGATGGTCATGAGAGGATCCGTCGTACAAAATTTCAGGCATATCGGATAATAATTGCGACTTCTAGGGGTCAAGAAGTCAAGATCCCAGATCGGTTTATATAGCAGCTATATCAGGTTATGAACCGATTTGAACCTTATTTGACACAGTTGTTGAAAGTAAAAATAAAATACGTCATGCAAAATTTCAGCCAAATCGGATAGGAATTGCGCCCTCTAGAAGCACAAGAAGTCAAATCCCCAGATCTGTTTATATGACAGCTATATCAGGTTATGAACCGATTTCAACCATACTCGGCACAGTTGTTGGATATCATAATTAAATACTTCGTGCAAAAATTCATTCCAATCGGATTAGAATTGCGCACTCTAGAGGCTCAAGAAATCAAGACCCGAGATCGGTTTATATGGCAGCTATATCAGGTTATGGACCGATTTAAACCATACTAGGCACAGTTGTTGGGTATCATAACGAAACACGTCGTGCGAAATTCCATTCCATTCGGATAAGAATTGCGCCCTCTAGAGGCTCAAGAAGTCAAGACCCAAGATCGGTTTATATGGCAGCTTTATCAGGTTATGGGCCGATTTGAACCATACTTGGCACAGTTGTTAGATATCATAACAAAACACTTCGTGCAAAATTTCATTCTGATCGGATAAGAATTGCGCACGCTAGAGGCTCAAGAAGTCAAGACCCAAAATCGGTTTATATGTCAGCTATATCAGGTTATGGACCGATTTGAACCATACTTGGCACAGTTATTGGATATCATAACAAAACACGTCGTGCAAAATTTAATTCTGATCGGATAAGAATTGCGCACGCTAGAGGCTCAAGAAGTCAAGACCCAAGATCGGTTTATATGGCAGCTATATCAGGTTATGGACCGATTTGAACTATACTTGGCACAGTTGTTGGATATCATAACGAAACACGTCGTGCAAAATTTCATTCCAATCGGATAAGAATTGCGCACTCTAGAGTCTCAAGAAGTCAAGACGCAAGATCGGTTTATATGGCAGCTATATAAAAACATGGACCGATATGGCCCATTTACAATACCAAACGACCTACACTAATAAGAAGTATTTGTGCAAAATTTCAAGCGGCTAGCTATACTCCTTCGGAAGTTAGCGTGTTTAGGACAGACGGACGGACGGACGGACAGACGGACGGACATGGGTAGATCGACATAAAATGTCATGACGATCAAGAATATATATACTTTATGGGGTCTCAGACGAATATTTCAAGTAGTTACAAACAGAATGACGAAATTAGTATACCCCCCATCTTATGGTGGAGGGTATAATAAGTCTTAAACATCCAAACTTAAATGACCATAAATCCTCCGAGCGAATTCATAGACGAATAAAGATCATATGGAATTCAGATAACGGCATTTATATTGCTTTACTGTTTCTCAAGCTGTATACACATACTATTTTCGTAGCATGGTATTTCACTAAAAGCTTTTTTTAATGGTCAAAAATAAATATTCAAAGGATAGTTATGTTCCATATAAAGTAAAAGAAGGCGCAGCGGAGCGGGCCCTGTCCAACTAGTATATATATATATATACTTGCCGAACCGGGCCCGCTCCGCTGCGCCTTCTTTAACTCTCTAATAACTTTTTAGGGTGGGGACACTTCGCCCTGAATGCTGATATCAAATTCGTGCCATTGTAGCCTATGACGATGAACGCGTTCGAATCCTGGCGAGAACATCGGACAAATCGGTTTATCCCCTCCTAATGTTGGCGACATTTGCGAGGTACAATGTAATGCATGGTCATTTAAAAAATTTTCCCCAAGGAGGTGTCGCACTGCGGGACTCCGTTGGGAATCGGCTATAAATAAGGTCCCTTATCATTGAGTTTAAACTTGAATCGAAAAGCACAACGATAGTTTTGTATTAAACCCTCTAACATTTTGATACACTAGAGATATGTGAACAGCAGCAAATGATAAATTCGTAAATGATAAATTTGTAAACACTCAATTCGACATCAATGTCGGGGCAACTTTTAGTGGTTTAGGAGTCGTAGTTGGTAGTTTGGGTGTAGCTTGTGGAGTGTAAAATGTTGTTGTTCCAAACGGCAAGGCAGAGGCACTAGGAGCACTTGATGAAGCAGCTGCGTTCGATGGAGTCAATAGGCCAAAAGGTGGCAGAGTATTAAGCCTCGTATAGTAGGCGACTAAACTGGTTGATGGTTGTTGATCCATTGGAATTTCAATATTAGATGGAACTGCGTTTATATTAGGATTCTATGGTTATTTTTCTTTTACGCATTGAATCGATGGGTGATTGCAGAAAATTCTCCAGACATGGTGCATTTTCAAAAAATGCTTAAAAAATGCATAAAACTCAACATCGAATACTTTGCACAACACAAACGAAGTCCTTTGTCTTCTCTTATGTTATCGGCAGTTCTTACAGAAAGTTCGACGCACTTTGCGTGATAAGTCGTATAACATAACCAGCAAGATACCATAGGTTCTTCAATTTTTTTAATTGGACATTTCGATGTCGCACAGATCATGTTGAGATAAATAGTGGACAAATGATCCTATTGTGATACACTTTTATTTCAATAAATGTTACAAAGTGAAATATAGTTTAAGGGATATATGGCAAATTTAGTCGCAATTGTTTTGGGTATAAATATAAATAAATGTTTACTGAAAAGCTCTAATAATTAAAATTACAACAAGAAAACTCTCTATTTATTTGTAAGAGGATTACAGCAGTTTCACTAGACACTCTTTTATTGCTGTTATTGTTTTGTTTGTAGTCTTCTTTTTTAACTTGCAAAAACTTTATATGCACTTTTGTTTTTGATTTGTTATGTCTTCTATTGCACTTTCAATATATTCAACGCAAGAAATAGGTCACCAGATCGATTCAAAATCGTGTTCTTATTTTTATTCGTAGTGATCACAACTGAAACTATGAAAAATTGCGTTTTTAATGCGAGCTTTATAAGATGTGTTCTTTAAAGCTCGCACTCTCAATAACAGCTTAGAAGAAGATCGACATGAATTTGTATGCCAGATTCGTTATCTACTTCCGCATACTTTTCATTTGGTACCCATATTGTCCTTATCGGTCCACTTTTGATTTTGGGTGGTGTTTTTGAGGTAACGGTGGAGGTCCGCCCCTTCCATTATCAATAAATTATAAAGCCTATTCTTACTTCCTAACCATATTCTTAATCTCCTCCCGACTACGCTTCATTTGAGTCCCATATTATCATTATCGTCAAATAAACCTATTTTAAGGGGTTTTGGGGCTGGGGCGGCCACCCCAACCCAACTTTTATTATAAAATTCGTACTCTACTTTTAAATACCTTTCATTTGAATGCCATATTGTCCCGATCGGTCCACTTTTATTTTTGGGTGGTACTTTTGGGGTAAGGGGGAGGGTCCGGTAACAAAATATTATATAGTTTATGTTTCCTTCTAGACCAAAATTTCAAGGTAATCGGTTCAGCCGTTTTTAAGTCTACGGAACAAACGGAACAAACAAACCGACAAAGAAACAAACATACAAACACAAATTGACAGGGCCTGCTCCGCTGCGCTCTTCTTTTACTCTCTTTTTTTATCTGAGTAAATAGGTCCCGTTTGGGGGTGCTGGTACGGCCTTTCAGATTTTTTCGCGCCAATGTGGATATTATATTGGTGCTCTTCTCCCATTGGAGCATTTAATTGCTATGGTCGGTAAATATGTCTGGTATGCGGTGTTTTTGGGTGTGAGGTGGATCCCTATATATCAGATTCGTGCTTTGGTCGCAATATCTTATTATTGGGTTGCCCAAAAAGTATTTGCGGATTTTTTAAAAGAAAGTAAATGCATTTTTAATAAAACTTAGAATGAACTTTAATCAAATATACTTTTTTACACTTTTTTTCTAAAGCAAGCTAAAAGTAACAGCTGATAACTGACAGAAGAAAGAATGCAATTACAGAGTCACAAGCTGTGAAAAAATTTGTCAACGCCGACTATATGAAAAATCCGCAATTACTTTTTGGGCAACCCAATATAAACACACTAAATTTCGCTTAAGTAGCCCCACCCATCTCCGTGATATGGCGTTTTTGAAAATAGGGTAAGGGGAGGGTCTGCCCATTAAAGTTTGGATGTTAGATCTACTTTATTCTCGTGGATTTGGTGGTGGATTGGAGTAGCCAAACTCTTTGCCCCGAAAGTGGATATCAGATTCATACTCCACTTCTAAAAGCCACATTTGAGCTACATATTGCTATATTCGGTATATATGTGTGGTTTAGAGGGAATTTATGAGGTGAGGCCTACCTGAAACACTTGGCCATGAAACAGATACAGATTTGAGCCCCTTTTTACCATAATCCACAAATATGTCTAGTTTGAGGGGTATGCAGGGTGGGAGGCTGCCCACGTTCTTAGCCCTGAAAAAATATCACCATCGTGCGCTACTCTCAAATTTCTTTAATTTGAACCCCAATTCCCATTGGTTTAGGGGGAGTTTATGGGGTGACACGACCACCAAACATTTGGCCTCAGAATTGGATACTATCAATTGATATTTTCTACTATTAATTATCTATTATTAATCGCCATAGTAGTCAATCATGACCGGTTTGGAGGGAGATCCTGAAATAATATCAGAATCGTGCTAAAGCACGGTTTTGTTTGAGTCCCATAATGTCAAGCATTTTAAAGGAGGCTATCAAAATATTAAGGCCTATGTGTCTCGTTCAGATTACACAAATAAATTTTTTGTATTGGTTATCTACATTCAAAATTTTATTTCAAAGCGACCACTTGGGATACCACATTCTTAAAGATTTGCAGTTTCTCCTGTTTCCATCTCAATTTGAGGGTAAAAAGTGTACTCTACTACCAAGGACCTTTTATTTCTGTCCCATTCTATCCTGATCGGCCTTCATATATTATTTGATATTATTCATATATTATTTTTAATTCCTTTTTTTTGGGTTGGATAGGGGGAGGGGGATTGCCCTCGGACACGTCCTTTCATTTGAGTACGATATATTGTCGGTAATTCTACATGACAGTTTGGCGTTGCATTTATTGAGAGGAGAGGGTCGCTCTCCCGGACGCTAAGAACCAAACGACAATTTATTTGAGTCGTTTATTGTCGCGATCTATTGGGTTGCCCAAAAAGTAATTGCGGATTTTTTAAAAGAAAGTAAATGCATTTTTAATAAAACTTAGAATAAACTTTAATCAAATATACTTTTTTACACTTTTTTTCTAAAGCAAGCTAAACGTAACAGCTGATAACTGACAGAAGAAAGAATGCAATTACAGAGTCACAAGCTGTGAAACAATTTGTCAACGCCGACTATATGAAAAATCCGCAATTACTTTTTGGGCAACCCAATACTATCCTACGGAACGGTAGGACGTGACCCAGATTCTTGAATCCTTATACCAACATTAGTTTCGAACTATATTGTCATAGACCTTTCTTTAAATTGACATACTATCCCGATCGAACTACACGTCCTACTGAAGGGTATTTAGACTCTGTCCTAATTGCGCATACCAAATTTGTAGTCAAATCGCAAGGACTTTTATTCGATACCCATTTTGTGACGTTGGATATTTGTACCCGTTTTGAGGGATTTTGGGGTTGGGGAGGCCCCGTAAACATCTTGGACCAAATTCTTATAACAGATGTGTACTCAGCTTCCAAATATATTTCGTTTGATACCCATATTGTCCCAATCGGTAAATATGTCCTGTTGGGGGGTTTGGGGGGTGGGGAGGAGCCTCAGACACCAAGGAATAAATTTTTGTATCACCATTGGATACTACCTTTAAATATCTTTCATTTGATATCCATATTATCCCAATCGGTAAATTGTATCCTGCTGGGGGGTCGGAGGGCCCTCAGATACCAAAAATATAAATTTTGTGTCAGATTTGTAGAAGAATCACATATCTTTATTTGATACCCATATATCTTTCATTTGATAACCATATTGCTCAAAGCGGTTAAAGTGTCCTGTTGGGTGGTGATTTTGGGGGTGGGGGCCCCCACACTTAGGGTAAACTTAAAAATGTCAAGTTCGTACTCTACTCTTAAATACCTTGCATTTGATTCCCATATTGCAGAAAGCGGTGAAAGTGTCCTCTTGGGGCACTTTCCCCCCGAAAAAGAAAAGTGAATTTTGTATACCAAATTCGTTCTCTCAAAGGATCAAATCGGGAGTTCGGTTTACATAGCAGCTTTATCTAAATATGGACTGATTCGGTCAGTTTAAAACCTAAGCGACCTGCATTAAAATAAGTGATAGTGCAAAATTTCAAGCACCAAGCTTTACTCCTTCGAAAGTTATCGTGCTTTCGACAGACAGAAGGACGGACTGATGATGCACGTACATAGCTAAATAGACTTAAAATGTAGCGATAATCAAATATACTCCTTTGAAAGTTATCGTGCTTTCGACAGACAGATGGACGGACGGATGATGCACGTACATAGCTAAATAGACTTAAAATGTAACGACAATAAAATATATAAATATATGTAACTTGATGGTTCTCAGATCAATACTTCGATGAATTACAAACGGAATGACAATGTAAGTCTACCGCCATATTATGGCGGAGATTAAAAAATTTAGTACACTACCCTAAAACGTAGAAACCACATAACTAAAGATTAGCAAAGTTAATAATAGAATTTTACAACTCAATGAACACTCCAACCAACAAACAAACCACCAAAAAGTCACATCTGTCACCTACGACCTCTCGACCCAAGGCCTCAATGTAACCACAATTTTCATTACTTAATTTTCTATTCGAGCTTACTCCATAGTAATTGAACAATTACTTTTTAATAAGATTTTGTTAAGGCGTTTGAAATGTTTACAAATGTATGTTCACATTTTTAAATTAAGGTAATTCATTTTTCAATTCGAAGTCCGGCAAATGCAAGACGAGGTAAGAATATGCCTTGAACTGACGAAAGTGGTTTGATGGCTATTGAGGGCATTTGTACGACGGTTTGAAGTATATTATAACGTGAGTTATAGCATAAGTACAGTAATCCTTAATTGAAACAGGTAAAAGTGTGCTTAGTTCGGTCGGGCCGAATCTTGGGAATCCACCACCATGAATTCTGGTTAAAAATTTATACAAAATAAATTAAGTTGTACGACATAATTTTATTCTACATACCAAATTTCTGTCAAACCAGCAAGAATTAAAGCTTCTAGGAAGCGAACAAGGCTGATCGAGAGACTGGTTTACATGGGAGCTAAATCAGGTTATAGACTGATTTGGATCACACTTGACACGGTTGTTGGAAGTCGTAACAGAACACCACTTGCAAAATTTCAGCCAAATCGGAAAAAAATTGCGGCTTGAAAGGACCCAAAAATTCAAATCGGGAGATCGGTCGATTATATGGGAGCTATATCTTCTGATAGTCCGATTTGGACCGTACTTGGCACGTTTGTTGAAAGTCATAACAGAAGACTTCATGCAAAATTTCAGCCAAATCGGACAAAAATTGCTCAAGAAGTTAAATCGGGAGATTGTTTTTTATGAGAGCTACTAGCTGAACTGGGCCCGTTCCGCTGCGACTTCTTCAACTCTCTAATATCTAATATCTTTTTGAGCCCCATATTGCCATAGCCGGTAAATATGAACCGTTTGGAGGATGTTTTGAGGCTGGGGCGGCCACCGGTGGTACTTGAACCCAAATTTTAATACCATATTCGTGTTCTGGATTCCAATACCTTTCATTTGATACATTTATTGTGCCCATCGGACCACAATCGGATATGGGTGGCGTTTTTGCGGTAAAGGGGAGGGTCCACCTCCACACGATATCTAAAAATTATATATAGCCTATGTTTCCTTCCAGACAAACGTACGCAATCTATGAAAATGTTAAGAAAATTTGTTCAGCCAATTATCATATAGTCATAATGGGTCTAATGGCGTATTTGAGGGATGGCATAACCCCCTATCCCCTCCAATATGTCTGTTTGGGGGAGTTTTGGGGTTGGGCGGTCCGATGGGTACTTAGACTTAAATTTTAATACCATATTCGTATTCTAATCACCAATACCTATCATTTGATACCTATATTGTCCCGATCGGTCCACTTTTGATTTTGGGTTGTGTTTTCGGCATAAGGGGGAGGGTCCGTCCCCCTTCCGATACCAAAAAATTATATGGCCTATGTTTCTTTCAAGACCAATCTTCTTAATATGCGAAATTTGGAGAAAATCGGGTTTGCCGTTTTTCAGTCTAACAATATCCGTGACTGGCTAATGTGCCCATTTTGGGCGTTTTGTGGGGGTGGGGTAACCCCTTATACTTCGACATGAGTTTGTAAGCCAGATTCGTTATCTACTTTCGCATATTTTTCATTTGATACTCATATTGTCCTGATCGGTCCACTTTTATTTTTGGGTAGTACTTTTGGAGTAAGGGGGAGGGTCCGCCCACCTCCCGATATCAAAAAATTATATAGTCTATGTCTCCTTCCAGACCAACCTTCACAATCTGTGAAAATTTCAAGGTAACAGGTTCAGCCGTTTTTGAGTCTATAAGGAACAAATAAACAAACCGAAAAACAAACATACAAACAAACAAACACAAATTGAATTTTATATATGAGACTAGCTGAGCCCGACCCGCTCTGCTGCGCCCGATTGTGCTATGTTGGAGAGAAGTACTGTAAATTTGAATATTTCTGCGTAATTGTAGTTGGAAATGTATTCCAATTTTCCTATGGTGGATTTTTCTACACTCAAGTACCCCACTTTGCAATGGTCAGTAAAAGTCCTTCTTGGGGTATGGTGGACCCCCAGACACTTGGTCCTAAAAGTGAAAGTCAATTTCGTGCTCTATTCCCAAATACCTTTTATATAAGATCCATATTGCCATGGTCGGTAAATATGTCCGATTTGAGGGGTTTTATAGTGGTGGGGTGACCCACGAAACACTTCGATCCGCAATTGGATATTAGATTCGTTTTCTTCTCTCAAATACCTCAAATTGTAGTGGTTGGTCTATAAATCCGTTTGCCGGGTTTTGGGGGTGGGCGGCTCTCCTAGGCATCCCACCCCAGAATATGATACCAAATTTTGTGCTTTTAGATCCTTCCTATATTCCTATATTTTATTTTTCTTTATTCAAAGGACCGATAGGTTCTCATAACAAAAATACATGCTGATTATTAATTTTTACCACTCTGCCCTCTCTCTGTGCATGTTGGCATGTTTTTAATTGGATCAACTAAATCCACCCACCACCGAAGGATGGGGGTATATTCATTTTTTCATTCCGTTTACAATATATCGAAATATCCATTTCCGACCCCACAAAGTATATATATTCTTGATCAGCCGTCTGTCCGTTGAAATCACGCTACAATCTTTAAAAATAGAGATATTGAGCTGAAACTTTCCACAGGTTCTTTTTTTCTCCATAAGCTGGTTAAGTTTGAAGATGGGCTATATCGGACTATATCTTGATATAGCTGCCATATAGACCAATCCTCCGATTTAGGGTCTAAGGCCCATAAAAGCCACATTTATTATCCGATTTCGCTGACATTTGGGACAGTGAGTTGTGTTAGGCCTTTCGACCTCCATCGTTAATTTGGCCTACATCGGTTCAGATTTGGTTATAGCTGCCATATAGACCGATCCTCCGATTTAGGGTCTTAGGCCCATAAAAGCCACATTTATTATCCGATTTTGATGAAATTTGGGACAGTGAGTTGTCTTAAGCCTTTCGACATTTCTTCAATTTGGCCATGATCGGTTCAGATTTGGATATAGCTTGCATATAGACCGATTTCTCGATTTAAGGTTATGGGCCCATAAAAGGCGCAGGTATTGTCCTATGTCGCCGAAATTTGGTACAGCTAGTTAAGTTAAACCCCTTGACATACTTCTGCAATATCGCATAGATCGGTCTAGATTTGGAAGCTGCCATATAGACCGGTATCTAGGTTTTAGGTTTTGGGTCCATAAAAGGCGCATTTATTGTCCGATGTCGCTGAAACTTGGAACAGTGAGTTTAGTTAGATTCTTCGACATCCTTCTTCAATTTGGCCCAGATCGATCCAGATTTGAATATAGCTGCCATATCGATTGTTCTCGGGATTTAAGGTTTTGGGCCCATAAACGGCGCATTTATTGACCGATTTTGCCGAAATTTGGGACAGTGCTTTATGTTAAGCTCTTCGACATTTTTCTGCAACTTGGCCCAAATCGGTCCAGATTTGGATATAGCTGCAATGTAGACCGATATCTCGATTTAAAGTCTTGGCCCCATAAAAGGCGCATTAATAATCGGATTTGTAAATACAATTGAATTGTATTTATTAGTATTTGGTCCAAATCGGAAAATATTTCTATATAACTGCTATGGGACATAGGTATGAAATTTTCACCGAAATTTGATGAAAAGTGATTTATATAAATACCCGAGGTGGTGGTGCTAAGTTCGCCCGGCCGAACTTAGCACTTTTTTACTTGATTTTAAATCATATTCAATTGCCATATTAAACAATTTTCTGTGGTAAAAAACTAATTTGCCAGTTTATATATTTGGTTTGGTGGCGATAGTTCTCACCGTGTAAAACTGTTGAACAAAAAAGTTCACTCTCACTCTCTCTCTGGTCTCTACTACTCTCCGATATCTTTCATTTGGTACCCATATTGTCCCTATCGGTCAACTTTTTATTTTGGGTGGCGTTTTTGTGGTAACGGGGGAGGATTCGCCCCTTCCAACAAATTACATAGCCTATACCTCCTTTCTGACCATATTCGTAATCTACTCGCGATTACCTTTCATTCGAGCCCCATATTGTCATAATCGTTCAATAAACCAATTTGGGGGGTTTTGTGTTTGTGGCGGCCCCCCAGTTACTTGGATCCAATTTTTAATATGAAATTCGTAGTCTACTCTTGAATACTTTTCATTTGAATCCCATATTGTCCCGATCGGTTCACTTTTATTTTGGGGTCGTACTTTTAGGTTAAGGGGGAGGGTCCGCCCCCTACTAATATCAATAAATTATACAGCCTATTGCTCCTTCCGGACCACTCCCCACAATCTGTGAAAATTTGAAAGAAATCGGTTCAGCCGTTTTTGAGTCTATACGGAACAAACAAATTTACAAACCCACAAACAAACAAACAAACAAACACAAATTAATTTTTATACCCTCCACCATAAGATGGGGGGTATACTAATTTCGTCATTCTGTTTGTAACTACTCGAAATATTCGTCTGAGACCCCATAAAGTATATATATTCTTGATCGTCGTGACATTTTATGTCGATCTATCCATGTCCGTCCGTCTGTCCGTCCGTCCGTCCGTCCGTCCGTCCGTCTGTCTGTCGAAAGCACGCTAACTTCCGAAGGAGTAAAGCTAGCCGCTTGAAATTTTGCACAAATACTTCTTATTAGTGTAGGTCAGTTGGTATTGTAAATGGGCCATATCGGTCCATGTTTTGATATAGCTGCCATATAAACCGATCTTGGGTCGTGACTTCTTGAGCCTGTAGAGTGCGCAATTCTTATCCGATTGGAATGAAATTTTGCACGACGTGTTTTGCTATGATATCCAACAACCGTGCCAAGTATGGTTCCAATCGGTCTATAACCTGATATAGCTGCCATATAAACCGATCTTGGGTCTTGACTTCTTGAGCCTCTAGCGTACGCAATTCTTATCCGATCAGAATGAAATTTTGCATGACATGTTTTGTTATCATATCCAACAACTGTGCCAAGTATGGTTCAAATCGGCTCATAACCTGATATAGCTGCCATATAAACCGATCTTGGGTCTTGACTTCTTGAGCCTCTAGAGTGCGCAATTCTTATCCGATTGAAATGAAATTTTGCACGACGTATTTTCTTATTATATCCAACAACAGTGCCAAGTATGGTTCAAATCGGTCCATAACCTGATATAGCTACCATATAAACCGATCTTGGGTCTTGACTTCTAGAGCCTCTAGAGGGCGCAATTCTTATCCGATTGGAATGGAATTTCGCACGACGTGTTTTGTTATGATATTCAACTAAATGGGCCATATCGGTCCATGTTTTGATATAGCTGCCATATAAACCGATCTTGGGTCGTGACTTCTTGAGCCTGTAGAGTGCGCAATTCTTATCCGATTGGAATGAAATTTTGCACGACGTGTTTTGCTATGATATCCAACAACCGTGCCAAGTATGGTTCAAATCGGTTCATAACCTGATATAGCTACCATATAAACCGATCTTGGATCTTGACTTCTTGACCCTCTAGAGGGCACAATTCTTATCCGATTTGAATTAGTTTTTGCACGAAGTATTTCGATATGATATCCAACAACTGTGCCAAGTATGGTTCAAATCGGTTCATAACCTGATATAGCTGTCATATAAACAGATCTGGGGATTTGATTTCTTGACCCTCTAGAGGGCACAATTCTTATCCGATTTGAATTAGTTTTTGCACGAAGTATTTCGATATGATATCCAACAACTGTGCCAAGTATGGTTCAAATCGGTTCATAACCTGATATAGCTGCCATATAAACCGATCTGGGATCTTGACTTCTTGACCCCTAGAGGTCGCAATTATTATTCGATATGCCTGAAATTTTGTACGATGAATCCTCTCATGACCATCAACAAACGTGTTTATTATAGTCTGAATCGGTCTATAGCCCGATACAGATCCCATATAAATCGTTCTCTCTATTTTACTTCGTGAGCCCCAATGGGCGCAATTCTTATACGAATTGGCTGAAATTTTACACAGGTCTCCAACATATAATTTAATTGTGGTCCGAACCGGACCATATCTTGATATCGTTTTAATAGCAACTCTTTTCTTATATCCTTTTTTGCCTAAGAAGAGATGCCGGGAAAAGAACTCGACAAATGCGATCCATGGTGGAGGGTATATAAGATTCGGCCCAGCCGAACTTAGCACGCTTTTACTTGTTATATATATAGATATCAGGTTATGGACCGATTTAGACCATCCTTGGCACAGTTGTTGGAAGTCATAACAGAACACTACATGCCAAATTTCAGCCAGATCGGACAAAAACTGCGGCTTCCATGGGCTCAAGATATCAAATCTGGAGATCGGTTTAAATGGGAGCGGTAGCTAAATCCGAACCGATATGGCACATTTGCAATCCCCAACGATCTACATCAACATTAACTATCTGTGCAAAATTTTAAACGGCTAGCATTAATCATTCGACTTCTATCGTGATTTCGACAGACGGACGGACATGGCTAGATCGATTCAGAACGACGAGACGATAAACAATATATGTACTTTATGGGGTCTTTGACGAACATTTCGAGGTGTTACAAACGGAATGACTAGATTAGTATACCCCCATACTATGGTGGTGGGTAAAAAAATGATAACGAATATTGAAGCATTTTACTAACAACTGGTTTTCTTTTAACACCCACCTTTGATTAAAATCTAAAATGTAAATTTTTTATACCCTCCACCATAGATTGGGGGTATACTAATTTCGACATTCAGTTTGTAACACCCCGAAATATGCGTCTAAGACCCCATAAAGTCCCATAAAACCTTTTTTTAGTGTAGGTCTGTTGGGATTGTAAAAGGGCCAAATCGGTCCATGTTTTGATATATAATCATATAATCCGATCTCGGGTCTTGATTTCTTGAGCCTCTAGAGGGCGCAATTCTCGTCCGATTTCACTGAAATTTTGCACGTGGTGACAAAGAAACGGCTGAACCGATTTTCTTGAAATTTTCACAGATGGTACATATTGACCCCGTGGTGAAAATAGGGTACTACATTTTTTGATATCTAAAGGGGGGGCGGACCCTCCCCCTTATCATAATTTTCAGAATGGCCAGATCTCGGAGTTGGGTGGTGCGATTTAAGCGAAATTTTGTGTGCTCTGATATAGTACCCTAAAAATAAACAAGTTAAAGCGTGCTAAGTTCGGCCGGGCCGAATCTTATATACCCTCCACCTTGGATCGCATTTGTCGAGTTCTTTTCCCGGCATCTCTTCTAAGGCAAAAAAGGATATAAGAAAAGAGTTGCTCTGCTGTTAAAACGATATCAAGATATGGTCCGGTTCGGACCACAATTAAATTATATGTTGGAGACCTGTGTCAAATTTCAGCCAATTCGTATAAGAATTGCGCCCATTGGGGCTCACGAAGTAAAATAGAGAGAACGATTTTTATGGGATCTGTATCGGGCTATAGACCGATTCAGACCATAATAAACACGTTTGTTGATGGTCATGAGAGGATCCGTCGTACAAAATTTCAGGCATATCGGATAATAATTGCGACTTCTAGGGGTCAAGAAGTCAAGATCCCAGATCGGTTTATATAGCAGCTATATCAGGTTATGAACCGATTTGAACCTTATTTGACACAGTTGTTGAAAGTAAAAATAAAATACGTCATGCAAAATTTCAGCCAAATCGGATAGGAATTGCGCCCTCTAGAAGCTCAAGAAGTCAAATCCCCAGATCTGTTTATATGACAGCTATATCAGGTTATGGACCGATTTCAACCATACTTGGCACAGTTGTTGGATATCATAATGAAATACTTCGTGCAAAAATTCATTCCAATCGGTTAGGAATTGCGCACTCTAGAGGCTCAAGAAGTCAAGACCCAAGATCGGTTTATATGGCAGCTATATCAAGTTATGGACCGATTTAAACCATACTAGGCACACTTGTTGGGTATCATAACAAAACACGTCGTGCGAAATTCCATTCCATTCGGATAAGAATTGCGCCCTCTAGAGGCTCAAGAAGTCAAGACCCAAGATCGGTTTATATGGCAGCTTTATCAGGTTATGGGCCGATTTGAACCATACTTGGCACAGTTGTTGGATATCATAACAAAACACGTCGTGCAAAATTTCATTCTGATCGGATAAGAATTGCGCACGCTAGAGGCTCAAGAAGTCAAGACCCAAGATCGGTTTATATGGCAGCTATATCAGGTTATGGACCGATTTGAACTATACTTGGCACAGTTGTTGGATATCATAACGAAACACGTCGTGCAAAATTTCATTCTGATCGGATAAGAATTGCGCACGCTAGAGGCTCAAGAAGTCAAGACCCAAGATCGGTTTATATGGCAGCTATATCAGGTTATGGACCGATTTGAACTATACTTAGCACAGTTGTTGGATATCATAACGAAACACGTCGTGCAAAATTTCATTCCAATCGGATAAGAATTGCGCACTCTAGAGTCTCAAGAAGTCAAGACGCAAGATCGGTTTATATGGCAGCTATATAAAAACATGGACCGATATGGCCCATTTACAATACCAAACGACTTACACTAATAAGAAGTATTTGTGCAAAATTTCAAGCGGCTAGCTATACTCCTTCGGAAGTTAGCGTGCTTTCGACAGACAGACGGACGGACGGACAGATGGACGGACATGGCTAGATCGACATAAAATGTCATGACGATCAAGAATATATATACTTTATGGGGAATGACGAAATTAGTATACCCCCCATCTTATGGTGGAGGGTATAAAAATTGGTATCTAAATTTCGGATGGGGTACCTAGGGGGGCTGCCCCACCCTAAGACCTACCAAACATATACAGGGTGGCTGATGAATATTGCTACAATGATGAATATTGCTACATTTTTTTTTCGGTGTATGGAATACATTTTTCTTTTATTCATGTTAAATTAAATTATTAAATTAATTATTAAATTATTATTAATTATATTAATTAATTAATTAATTAAATTAATTATTAAATTATTATTATTAAATAGAAAAAAAGTTATTACATTTTTTTTTGGTAGCGGCTTTCATCAGCCACCCTGTATTTAGACCAATCACGACAATATGGGACTCAAATGAAAGGTATTTAGGATAAGAAAACGTATCTGATATCCAATTGTCGGCCCAAGTGCTAGGGTGACCACCACAAGCCCCAAAACACCCTTAAATCGGACGTATTTACCAACCATAGCAGTATGGGACTCAAATTGAAGGTATTTACGAGTAGAATACGAATCTGATATCCAAATGGGGGTCCACCCCTTCCCCAAAAGACCCCCCAAACAGGACTTATTTAGTGACCATCTGAATATGGGGCTTAAATATAAAGTATTTGAGTGTAGAATTCGAATCTGATATCCAAATATGGGATCAAGTGTTTGGGGGCCGCCGCTTCCCAAAAATATCCCCCAATGGGGACAAATTTACGACCATAGCAATATGGGGCTCAAATGAAAGGTCTTTGGAAGTAAATCACGAATCTGATATCAGTATTCGGGAAAAGTGTTTATGGGGCCACCTCACCCCCCCAATACCACCCAACTAGGAAGTATTTGCCGACTATTGCAATATGAGGCTCAAATAAGAGGGTTTTTAGAGTAGAACACGAATCCGATATAAATTTTCCAGGCCAACTCACTGAGTGGCCGCCCATTCCTCAAAAAAACCAAGCCGGTCATGTTTGCCGACTATGGAAATATGGGGCTCAAATAAAAGGTATGTGGGAGTAGCCCATGTATCTGATATCAACATTAGGGGTCAACTGTCTGGCGGACGTCCCACCATCATAAACACCCCCAAATAGGACGTATTTGCTCACTAAGACAATTTGGTTCTTAAAGAGAGTGGAACTAAATATTCATAGTTTTTAGGGCCAATACCCCAAACCGGACATATTTGCTGACTTTTGCAATAAGGAGTTTAAATGAGATTAAGAAACGAATTGGATATCCAATTTTGAGGGCAATGGTTCAAATAAATGATATATAGATATATGAGAATAGAGCACGTTGCTGATAAATTTTTAGAGCTTAGTGTTTGGAGGACCACCCCACTCCCCAAAACAACCCTAAATCGGGCATATTTATTGACCATGACAATGTGGGGCTTAAATGAAAGGTATTGGGGGGTAGAGCAAGAATTGATACCCACTTTTGGGACCAATTTTTTGGGGGTCTACCCCTTTCCCAAAATAGTCCACAATCAGCAATTTTTTAGTGACCATCGCAATATGGGGCTCAAATAAGGGTATTTGGAAGCAGAATGCGAATTTGATATCCAAATGTAGGACCATGTATTTAGGGCATCCTTTCCCAAAACACCTCCAAAGGGAAAAATTTTTTCGACCATGCCAATATGTGGCTCAAATGAAAGGTATTTGAGATTAGAAAACGAATTTGATAACCTACTTTGGGGTCATGTGTTTGGGAGACGCCTCATCCTGTAAACTCCTCTTTTGCCAATGGCAATATGGGGTTTAAATAAATGGTATTTGAGAGAAGAGCATGATGCTGATATTTTTCCAGGGCCAAGTATCTGGGGGACCACCTCTCCCCCGAAAACACCACTAAATCAGACATCACCTTACATCTAAACTTTAATTCTAAACTTTAATTCGTAGATCAAAAGGGATTCACATAAAGGCACTTTTATTGTTAAACTGTTAGTCAAGCGATATTCTATTTTCGTAGCATGGTATATCACTAAAAGATCTTTAATTGTCGAAAATAAATGTTCCAAGGAAACTTTTGTTCCGTATAAAGTAAAAGAAGGCGCAGCGGAGCGGGCCCGGGTCAGCTACAATAAAATAAAATAAATTTAGATAAGACATGTTTTGCACTATATTAATTTCTCATCATTAACTGCGTAGATACACAGAAAAGATTTGTAAACATGGTTCAATTTAGAAATTTGTACATTCAATTAAAAAATTCGATGAAATTGAACCTATAAACAAATTTGTGTTATTGATTAACAATTTTGTAATTTGGATTTTTGACTAGCGCAAAAATCCAATTAAAGCGGTTGTTAACTCAATATTCCAATTTATTTGAAAGTCCCTTCTCTCAAATAACATTTGTACAAATTTAATAAAAGAAAATAATATATTTTGCATTAATAAAAAAAAACCTACCAAATATATATATATAGTCCAATCACGACAATATGGGACTCAAATGAAAGGAATTTAAATGTAGAAAACGCATTTCATATCCAATTGTCGGACCAAGTGTTTGGGGGACCACCCCAACCCCCAAAACCCCCTAAATCGGACATATTTACCGACAATGGCAATATGGGACTCAAATGAATGGTATTTGCGAGTGGATTACGAATTTAATATCCAAATGCAGGATCAAGTTTTTTTTTTCCAAAATACTCCCAAAGGGGACAAATTTACGACCATAGCAATATGAGGCTCAAATAAAAAGTCTTTGGGAGTAAAGCACGAACCATACTAAAGCACCCCAACTCCATAAAACCACCCAAATAGGACGTATTTGCTGACCATTGCAATATGGGTCTCAAATAAAAGGTATTTTAGAGTACAACAAGAATCTGATATATATTTCCACGGCCAAGTCACTGAGTGGCCGCCCCCTACCTCAAAACAGCCCCCAAAAGGGTCACATTTGTCGACTATGGAAATATGGGGCACAAATGAAAGGTGATTGGGAGTAGACTATGAATGTGATATCAACATTCGGGACCAGTTGTCTAACCGAAGTCCCACCCGCAGATAGGACGTATTTGCTCACCATGACTTAAAGAGAGTGGAGCTCGATATTGATAGTTTTTAGGGTCCATACCCCAAACCGGACATATTTGCAGAATTTTGCAATAAGTGGTTTAAATGAGATTAGCAAACGTATTTGATATCCAATTTTGTGGCCAATGGCAATATGGGGTTCAAATAAATGATATTTGAGAGTAAAGCAAGATGCTGATATATTTTCAGGGCTAAGTGTTTGAGTGACCACCTCACTCCCCAAAACACTCCTAAATCGGACATATTTACGGGTCATGTCAATGTGGGGCTCAAATGAAAGGTATTGGGGAGTAGAGCACGAAATTGATACCCACTGTCGGAACCAATTTTCTGGGTTTCTACCCTTTCCCCAAAAACAATTCACAAACAGCAATTATTTACTGACCGACACAATATGGGACTCAAATAAAGGTATTTGGGTGCATAATACGAATCTGATATCCAAAACTGGGACCATGTATTTGGGGCACCGCCCCTTCCCCCAAAACACCCTTCAAATAGTACAAATTTACCGACCATATGTGTAATATGTGGCGCAAATGAAAGGTATTTGAGATAAGAAAACAAATTTAGTAAACAATTTTCTGGTCAAGTGTTTGGGGGACGCCTCATCCCATAAACTCCCCTTAAACCAATGATAAAATGGGGTTTAAAAATGGTTTTTGAGGACAGAGCACGATGCTAATATTTTTTCAGAGCGAAGTGTCTGAGGGACCACCTCACCCCACAAACTACCAAAATTTCTTTATGAGAATATCGGGCTCCAATAAGGATCAAAGGATAATTTTGTTCCATATAAAGTAAAAGAAGGCGCAGCGGACCCTGTCCAGCTAGTATATATATATATACATATATATATATATATATATATATATATATATATATATATATATATATATATATATATATATATATATATATATATATATATATATATATATATATATATATATATATATATATATATTTATATATATATATGAATCGTAATAAATACCAACCTTAGCGTTTTTTCTGCTTTACAATTGGAGTATATTAAATATACTATAATAAAATATGGCCAACTGTAAACTGCTCAGTGTAGACTTAGGGCATCAACAAGCTCTCCATCGAGCTCTATCGTAGGTCAAAGCCTTGGGTTGATGCCGCGATATATGGATTCATTGCAACACTCTTTTTGTACAACGGGTCCACTTGTTTTTCGGACGTCCCCTCCCTCGCTGTCCTTGTGGGTTCCAGACTAGGACATTTCTCGCTATATCATCGCGCAGTCGGCGTAGGATATAACCCAACCAACTCCATTTTCTCCATTGCTTCAGTATTTCCACATCGACAGGGGAAGTGTTTGTTCTTATTTCCAATTCTTCATTTGAAGTACGGTTTGAAAATGGAAAGTATTTGTAGTAGGCAGAGGTTTATGAAAACCTGGACTTTACGGTTAGTCACTTGTGTAAAGCTCCAAGTTGTAGAACCATGTAATAAAATAGATTTCACACCACTGTTGAAGATTTGACTTTCGTATTAGTGACATCTCACTGCATCTCCAAACTTTGTTGAGTTTAAGAATGCCGCTTCTAGCCTTGTTGATACGTACGCATATGTTTTCCTCTGATCCTCCGCCCATTGTTATTTTGCTGCCAAGGTAGAAGAAATTGTAAACGTTTTCAATGATATGGTCTTTTATAGTGAGCGGTGTAAGATTTGATGTTCCTATTATCATCAATTTGGTCTTTGCTATGTTTATCCTCAGGCCTACTTTGGCAGCATTTTCATTCAGTCGGTCCAGTTTCGCCTTTCTGTGTTCGAAGAGTATACCATAGGGTGCCTCAGCATTAGTTTCTTTGTATACGGAGTCTTATAAATTTAAAAATAGCGTCGGTGACAGGATGCAACCCTGCTTCACTCCTTTGTCGATCCTGAAAGGTCGCTTCTCCTTTCCATTGAAACGGACTGAAACTTCAGCGTTCCTATATGCTCCCTAATTAGTGTCTTAATTTTTTCGGGGATGCCCTTATTCAACAACGTGCTCCACATTGAGCATCGCGAGAATGTGTCAAAAGCACGCTCGAAGTCGATGAATAGAAGGTATAGGTATGTATTAAGTTCTGTAGACTGTTCAATGATTATGCGCAGGGAGTTGATGTGATCGGCACAAAAACTTCCTGGCCGAAAACCTCCCAGTTCCTTTCTCAAAATGCTGTTATGTACAGGCGAAATACGCTGCAGAAGAAGACTTGCCACCACTTTATTTATAGCGTTTAGGAAGCTTACGTCCTCGGTTGCTGGTTCTTCAAAGCTGAAGAAATCGCGCCATCGTTCTAATTGCTGTTCGGGTGTTATTAATTCCGATCCGTCCTTTTGTTGTTGTTGTAGCCACATTTTCATGTGGAGATGGCGATCCCCGTCAAGCTCGATCCGGTCCAAAAGACCGATCGCCGCGGGAACAGGGTGGTCATTGGTTATTTAATGGTGCCAACAACTCGCCTTGTCATATCGAGCATCATAGTCACTCAGTATTTGTGCAAGAGCCGGTGCCACTCGGACTCTCTGAGGCTCTCCACCCGATACCGCTGATTGTCCGCGACTGCCGTTACAGCTACTCCGTATGGAGCATTCCACTATCCACAACCTGTGGATGCGACCGGTAGCTAACAGCCAAGCTTCTCGTGATAGCAGTGAATACCACACAGAACGGACCTCAATGTTCCAGTCTGTGTGGTGCTCACAACCATCCCGTGCCGGGCCGATTCGTCCTCATCCTGTATTATTGCCGTTTCCAATATTAGCTGCATTTTCGGTTTGCTCTGCCAGCATATTAAAATATATTCGCTTATCTCTGCGAACTAGGGCCACTTTGCGAGGCGGAGGCGCAATATTCAGTCCTGCCGCGAGTTCAGTTACACCTGATTTTAACAGAGCGTTGCGTAGACGTTTCCGGTGTTTAATTTCCTCTATAGTTTCGTTGCTAATCCATGGTTTTTGGGATTGTCGAGCAATGTCTTTGATAGAGGTGGCCATCTCCGTGGTTGCTGCTGTTATGTCGGCCCTGTATGGATGTAATTTTGCAGCTTCTTCGTTAATGTTGCCTCGTATTCGCGCGTTGTTTCGGAGTCTTTTATGTTTAAGAGGTTGAACTTTGTGCTTTTTGTTTGAGTCCTTTTCACGACGGCTGGGCGTAAACGTAGACGTACTCATTGTTTAAAAGATATTCATCTACAAATTTGTAAAAAATTAGAACGAATTTTATTTTTCACAAAAGTGCATTTTTTGGCCTCATTTTATATTGCAAACATGTGAGTAAGGTACAAACTGCATCCCATGGTACACAGTTATAATTTGGAGACAACTTTTCTGTCAAGAATGAATGCCAAAATGACCGAGGTGTGCACACTGTGCATCGATTTTGGCCCATATAATAACATATTTATGTATACAAATTTTACGTTTCTGGAAAGGTCAAGCGAACAAAAGGTTAAATTTCAGTCCTATTATTTGGGTAAAACCCAAAATAAAGCCAAAATGTTCACTTTTGTAAAAATAAAATTCAAATTGAAAATATCATAAAACCAAAACTACTAAAGATATCGTTCTAATTTTTCACAAATTTGTAGACGAATATCTTTTTAAAAAAATGAATAAAAATTTTGGCAATATTTCTTGATGGAAACATCCACAATCCCACACTGGGGAAAGATGTTTGCAAAATTGGCATTTTTTAGTGAAATGTCCGAAGAGACCTTAATCCTTGGATGGCGCAAATAATTTTTTGCATACAATTAATTATTAATTGGGGCAATGAAAATGTATTATTAAGTTAGGGGTCTCATCATTACGTTTGGAGAACTCGAATGATTTTCGAATGAAATTTCAAAAAGACCGGTTGATCTTTCTTGAAAAATCTGAATTGTTTGCGGAATATTTTCAAAACATTTTCCAAGCGTTACAGGCTTTTTCCAATAAAAACCTATGCAAAATAGCAAGATCAGATAATCAAAAGATCAAGCCTGCTAAACTGAAAGAACTGATACCTGTTGTTAAAAATAACTTAACCTCAAGAAAAGCCTCCGGATATGATTTAATTATGGGAAAAAGTAATGAACATACTTTCTTTAAAAGCAATAAAATTTTTGCTATACATTATAAATGCCTGTTTTTGACTACAATACGTATCGTTTCCTTGGAAAGTATCCGAAATAATTAAAATTCACAAACCTGAAAACGAATTAAAATCGTGTAGACCAATATACTTATTACCGATAGTATCGAAAATTGTTGGAAAACTTCTGTTAATAAATGAAAGAAAACTTCTGTTTATAAATGAAAGAGACTTAATCCAAACGGGTGCCGGGCCATAACAGAGTAAGGGCGAACGAAAAGGCAGACGATTTGGTTCGACGCAGTCCGAGTTAACGGCGTGGATGACGAATGCGCATGCAACCATGTGGAACAGCGAGACGGTCGGTAGGACGGTGAAAATCCTATGGGGAGACGCAGATCGTGAAAAAAACGATGCTATTACTGAAAGGAAGTAAGATGAGGTCAGTACAGCTCTCGGTATCATGACGGGACACATAGGACTACGAGCTCACTTATGTAAAATCTGTGCGGCAAGGCAAAGGCATGCGGGGAAGATAATGAGACGTTGGAGCATTTCCTTTGTCATTGCTCGGCTTTCGCGTTTAAAAGATACCGGCACCTTGGTGCGGACACAATACCAGACATGAACCAACTTAGAGGCGTGGCATGGAAAACAATTAATGATTTTGTAAGTAGCACGGAATTCCTAAGTTAGGTTTTCTTTTATGAGATTATTTTTTTTAGTATTTAAAGCGCACAACAAGCCGATTTCTGGTTTAGGTGTATATCCATGAGGCGTATTAATATACGCACCCTCTTTTTAACCTAACCATGGCTCAAATCAATTCATAATTTCATCTAACGAGTAAAAATATGTGGCCAAAGAAATAACAAGTAAAAGCATGCTAAGTTCGGCCGGGCCGAAACTTGGGAACCCACCACAAAGGATTCTATAAAAAATTTTAGAAAAAAAATTAAGTTTTAGGGCATAATTTTATTCTATATGCTAAACTTCTGTCAAACCAGCAAAAATTAAAGCTTCTAGGAACCGAATAAGGATAATCGAGGGACCGGTTTACATGAGAGCTATATTATGTTAAAGACTGATTTGGATAGCTTGCCAAATCGGACAAAAATTGCGGCTTCCGTGGGCTCTGAAAGTTAAATCTGGAGAACGGTTTATATGGGAGCTATATCTAAATCTGAACTGATATGACCATTTGTAATACCCAACAGTCTACATCGATATTAAGTATCTGTACAAAGTTTATAGCGGATAGCTTAACGCGTTCGACCTCTATCGTGATTTCGACGGACGGACTGACGCACATGGCTAGATCGATTCAAAACGACGAGACGATCAGCAATATATATACTTTATGGGGTCTTAGACGCATATTTTCGGGTGTTACAAACAGAATGACGAAATTAGTATACCCCATCCTCTGTTGGAGGAATTGCCGCTAGAGGGCCCAATTCTCGTCCGATTTGACTGATTTTGAATTTGAATTTTGCACGTAGTGTTTTGGTATCACTTCCAACAAATGTGTTAAGTATGATTCAAATCGGTTCATAATCTGGTATTGCTGTCATATAAACCGATCTTGGATCTTGACTTTTTCAACCAATAGGGCGCGCAATTCTCATCCGATTTCACTGAAATTTTGCAATTCTTATCCCAATGAACTGAAATATTACACAATGACTTCTACAATGTTCAGCACTCATTTATGATCCGAATCGGACTATAACTTGATATTCTTTGTTTGCCTGAAAAGAGATACCGCACATAGAACTCGATAAATGTGATCCATAGTGGAGGGTATATAAGATTCAGCCCGGTCGAACTTAGCACGCTCTTTCTTGTTACATATAAGACTCAGTCTGTTTTTAATTAATTGAAATTGCCAAATTAATCGATTTTCTGGTCTAAGGAACTATTGGGTTGCCCAAAAGGTTATTGCGGATTTTTTAAAAGAAAGTAAATGCATTTTTAATAAAACTTAGAATGAACTTTAATCAAATATATAATTGCCATTTTGTTCGATACCCTTTTGCCATCTTCCTGGCAAATTTAGTATTCCACGCTCATAAAACTTCTGGCCTTTATCTGCAAAAAACTGAACCAAGTGCGATTTTATAGCCTCATCATTATCGAAAGTTTTACCATTTAAGGAGTTCTGCAAAGATCGAAATAAATGGTAGTCTGATGGTGCAAGGTCAGGGCTATATGGTGGAGGTATCAAAAGTTCCCAGCCAAGCTCACTCAGTTTTTGGCGAGTGACCAAAGATGTGTGCGGTCTAGCGTTGTCCTAGTGGAATATGACACCTTTACGATTGACCAATTCTGATCGCTTCTCCTCGATGGCTGTATACAATTTGTCCAATTGTTGACAGTAAACATCCGAATTTATCGTTTGGTTCCTTGGAAGCAGCTCAAAATATACCACACCCTTCCAATCCCACCAAACAGACAGCATAACCTTCTTTTGGTGAATATCAGCCTTTGAAGTGGTTTGAGCTGGTTCACCATGCTGGGACCATGATCGTTTTCGACTAACGTTGTTGTAAATAATCCATTTTTTATCTCCAGTTATGATTCGTTTTAAAAACGGATCGAGTTCATTGCGTTTAAGGTGCATATCACAAGCGTTGATTCGGTTTGTTAAATGAATTTCTTTCAATACATGTGGTATCCAAATATCAAGCTTTTTTACCAGTCCAAGACTTTCTATGTGATAATGAACGGTTGATTTTGGTATATTTAACTTCTCTTCTATCTCACGCTCATTTACATGACGATCCAATTCGATTAATGCTTTGATTTGGTCATCATCAACTTCATTTGGCCGACCTGAACGTGGCTCATCTTTAAGTGACGAATCATCAGAACGGAATTTGCGAAACCAATTTTGACACTGTCTTCCTTTTAAGGCATTATCACTATACACATCTCGTAACTTTTTAGCAACCTGCTCCGCGTTTTTTCCTTTACGGAAATAATAAAGTAAAATATGACGAAAATGCTCCTTTGTGGGCTTCATATTAAAATTGACGCCAAGCAAACAAATGTAAACAAAATTTCGCGCACTTTTTTCTAAAGCAAGCTAAAAGTAACAGCTGATAATTGACAGAAGAAAGAATGCAATTACAGAGTCACAAGCCGTTGAAAAAATTTGTCAACGTCGACTATATGAAAAATCCGCAATTACTTTTTAAGCAACCCAATAATTTGCCACTCTCTGTATTTGGTAGCCACATTTGCGTAGATGAGTACATGACCACCTGTACCGCTGAATGTCTGGGTTCGAAGCCTGGCGAGGACATTAAAATAAATTTTGTAATGGCCATCTCTATTGGTGGCTACACTTCTTAGCAATAAAACCATGTAATACTCGTACTTTTGAACAAAACCATGTTGCTTAGGTGCATGTCGTTTGCACTTGCCTAGGAAAGAAAGGTCCCTTGTTGATGAGCTAAAATTTGAATTCGAAAATCTGATTGATGTGTGAGATATATCGCTGTGATGTTATTGTGATGGGCACAGAGGCGCTAAGGTTTGCATCTCCGCCTATGACGCCGAACGAATTGTCAAAATTTTGGGGGTATGGCGGCCTACATTGTCCCCTAGATATGTGATCACAATAAAGATATCAAATTCGCAGTCCACAACCTCATATAATCTTTTGAATCCCGTATTGTCGTGATAGATTTATACAGCCGTTTGGTTGGGAGCGTCTGCAGGAGGGTCGTTCGCCACACTCTTCTGCCACTTGAGCGCAAATTAGAATGTGGCACTCCACTCATAAATATCTATCACTTGATCCCCCATTGTCTTAATAGGTCAATTAACCTATTTGTGGCGCTTTTAGAAGGTAGATAACTGGACAAAATTTTTAATCATACTAGTAGTCTACTCGTAAATAACTTTCATTTGAATCCCATATAGCCATGAGCGGCTAATACGCCCATTTAGGGGTTAGGCGACAAGCAAATTTGAGCCCCATATTGATTTGTACTTTCAATATGTCTTTTTGGGGAACTTTTCGGGTTACTTCAAACCAAGTTTTAATGCCATATTTGTATTCTAATCGCCAATTCCTTCCATTTGATATCCATACTGTCCTGATCGGTCAACCTTGATTTTGTGTGGTGTTTTGGGGTAACGCGGGATGGTCCGGCACCCGTCTGGTATCAACTAATTATATAGCCTATTGTTCCTTCCAGACCAGCTCCCACAATCTGTGAAAATTTGAAGAAAATTGGTTCAGCCGTTTTTGATTCTATAACGAACAACCAAATAAACAAATTACCAAACAAACAAACTAACATACAAACAAACACAAATTCAATTTCATATACATAGATTTTTAAACCCACCACCGAAGAATTGAGTTGTGTAAGGCCACTCGACATCCTTCTTTAATATGGCCCAGATCGGTTCATATTTGGATATAGCTGCCATATAGACCGATCTCTCGATTTCAAGTCTTTGGCAAATAAAAGCGCATTTAATGCCTGATTTCGTTGAAATTTGGGACAGTGAGTTGTGTTAGGTCTTGACATCTTTGTCTCGATTTAAGATCATGGGTTTATATAAGGCACACTTTTGTCCGATTTCGCTGAAATTAAGCATGGTCTTTTAGATGACGCCCAAGATTGGCCCAGATTTGAATATTGCTGCCATATAGACCGAACTCTCGATTTAAGGGCTTGGCTCATAAAAGGCGCATTTATTATTCGATTTCGCTGAAACTTGAAACAGTGACTTATGTTAGGCTTTTCGACATCCATGTATTCTATGGTTCAGATCGGTCTGTATTTGGATATAGCTGCCAAAAGGACCAATATGGAATCAAAATTGAACAGTGACTTGTATTTATTAGAACACTCAAGGTCCGTGTTGAGTTTGGTCCAAATCGGGCATTAACAATACATGAATAATTAATTTTTCCCCGGATTATGACGAAAGGTGGTTTACATATATACCCGATGTGGTGGGTATCCAAAGTTCGGCCCTGCCGAACTTAATGCCTTTTTACCAGTTAAACCATACCATAAGATGGGGGCATACTAATTTCGTCATTCTATTTGTAACTACTCGAAATATTCGTCTGAGACCCCATAAAGTATATATATTCTTGATCGTCATGACATTTTATGTCCATCTATCCACGTCTGTCCGTTTGTCGAAAGCTTGCTAACTTTCGAAAGAGTAGAGCAAGCCGCTTGCAATTTTGTACACATATTTCCTATTAGTGAAGGTCGATTTGAGTTGTAAATGGGCCATATAGGTCCATGTTTTCATATATCTGCCATATAAATCGATCTTGGATATTGGCATCTTGAGCCACTATAGGGAGCAATTCTTTTCCGATTAGTCTGAAATTTTGCATGACGTGTTTTGTCATTACTTTCAATAACTGTGTCAAATATGGTTCAAATTAGTCTATAACCTTATATAGCTGCCATATAAACCGATCTGGGATCTTGACTTCTTGAGTCTCTAGAGGTCGCAATTATAATCCGATTTGTCTGAAATTTTGTACGACGGATCCTCTAATGACCATCAACATACGTGTTTATTGTGGTTTAATCGGTATATGGCCTGATAAAGCTCCCATATAAACCGATCTCTCTATTCTTATTCGAATTGGCTGAAATTTTGCACAGGTCTCCAACAAATAATTTAATTTTCAATCAACAGCGTAATTGAAAAAGTTCAGGTTCAATTAAAAAATTATTGAATTGATTATTTAATTGAAAACGTCTTGAATTTCAATTATGATCGTAATTGAAAAAAAAATCCGGATTTAATTAAAAAAAATTATTTATTCAACTAATTTTTTAATTAAAAATATTTTTATTTTCAATTAAATTAATAATATAAAAAATTTCGTGATTTTTTCCTGTGTACGTATAAATACTACTTAACCGTTTTACCGACCTTTCAAAATATAGGAGAACGTATATCTTTTAAAGTATGTGTAGGGAAGGTTGCTGTATCTACGTCGTAGCATTTCATAATTTGGCATTTCACTCTCTAACAGAACGCAAGGATACAACGACATTGAAGTCTTATAAATTTACCATGGATGTTTTGCGGGACTGCGTCCAACAAACACAATTTATCAGATAATAAAATAAAATAAAAAAGCTCCCTGAAACGAAAACCCGTCATTCAATGGGGAGGCAAGAAGGAAGCAGAAATATATAAAGAAACGACATCTCACTTCCTGTGTGTACTTTGGTAATAGTTTGTGATTCAAATGGAATGGCATGGCAATATCAACTCAAATCACATTTCATCAGTCTCGGCGATACGTGCGGAGGCAAACGTTATGCGGTTCCCGCAAATACGTTTACATTTGATTTGACGCTATGCGACTATGTCTTTACTCTGCTTACTGTATTAAGTATGCTTTTTCCGCTTCGCTCCATTTCTCACTACCGCCAACTTACATATACTCTCTTGGTTTTCCACAGGGCTTTGGTAAAGTAAACGCAATTTACTATTAATGTGCTACTGTGTGCGTTATAATTTCAGCGTCGGCATTGGCATTGAATTGAATTTGGGAGAATTTGTATCGGGCCCATGATGACACAGTGCTGGATGCTTTATATTTTGCTTCAGTAGACATTTTGTTAAACAGTAAACTAAAAGTTAAAAAAAAACAAGTAAAAAGGCGTTAAGTTCGGCCGGGCCGAACTTTGGATACCCACCACCTCGGGTATATATGTAAACCACCTTTCATACCGAATCTGGACCGATCTGGACCAAATTGACGAAGGATGTCGAAGGGCTTTTCGCAACTCACTGTCCCAAATTTCAGTTAAATCGGATCATTAATGTGGCTTTTATGGGCCTAAGACCCTAAATAGGGGGATCGGTCTATATGGCAGCTATATCCAAATCTGAACCGATCTGGCCAAATTGACGAAGGATGTAGAAGGGCCTAAGACAACTCACTGTCTCAAATTTCAGTAAAATCGGACAATAAATGTGGCTTCTATGGGCCTAAGACCCTAAATCGGAGGATCGGTCTATATGGCAGCTATATCCAAATCTGAACCGATCTGGGCCAAATTGACGAAGGATGTGGAAGGGCCTAAGACAACTCACTGTCTCAAATTTCAGTAAAATCGGATAATAAATGTGGCTTCTATGGGCCTAAGACCCTAAATCGGAGGATCGGTCTATATGGCAGCTATATCCAAATCTGCACCGATCTGGGCCAAATTGACGAAGGATGTCGAAGAGCCTAACACAACTCCCTGTCACAAATTTCATCAAAATCGGATACTTAATGTGGCTTTTTTGGGCCTGAGACCCTAAATCAGAGGATCGGTCTATATGGCAGCTATATCCAAATCTGAACCGATCTGGGTCAAATTGACGAGGGATGTCGAGGGGCCTAACATAACTCACTGTCCCAAATTTCAGCAAAATCGCATAATAAATGTGGCTTTTATGGGCCTAAGACCCTAAATCGGATGATCGGTCTATATTGCAGCTATATCCAAATCTGGACCGATCTGGGCCAAATTGACGAATGATGTCGAGGGGCCTAACGTAACTCACTGTCCCAAATTTCAGCAAAATCGGATAATAAATGTGGCTTTTATGGGCCTAAGACCCTAAATCGGCGGATCGGTCTATATGGGGGCTATATCAAGATATAGTCCGATATAGCCCATCTTCGAACTTAACCTGCTTATGGACAAAAAAATAATCTGTGCAAAGTTTCAGCTCAATATCTCTATTTTTGAAGACTGTAGCGTGATTTCAACAGACAGACGGACAGACGGACGGACATGTCTAGATCGTCTTAGATTTTCACGCTGATCAAGAATATATATACTTTATAGGGTCGGAAATGGATATTTCGATGTGTTGCAAATGGAATGACAAAATGAATATACCCCCATCCTTCGGTGGTGGGTATAAAAAACAAGTAAAAAGGCGTTAAGTTCGGCCGGGCCGAACTTTGAATACCCACCACCTCGGGTATATATGTAAACCACCTTTCATCAAAATTCGGTGAATATTTCAAACCTTATGTCCCATAGCAGTTATATCAAAATTTGTTGCGATTTGGATTAAATATTAATAAGTAAAGTAGCTATATCTAAAAATAAACCGATCTAAACCATATACTACACGGATGTGGAAAAGCCTAACATAAGTCACTGTGTCAAATTTCGGCGACATCGGACAATAAATGCGTCTTTTATGGCCCCAAAACCTAAAACCTGGATATCGGTCTATATGACAGCAATACCTAAATCTGGACCGATCTGTGTGATATTGCAGAAGTATGTCAAAGGGCTTAACTTTACTCACTGTCCCGAATTTCGGCGATATCGGACAATAAATGAGCATTTTATGGGCACAAAACCTTAAATCAAGAAATCGGTCTATATGGCAGCTATATTCAAATCTGAACCGATCTGGGCCAAATTGAAGAAAGATGTCGAAGGGCCTAAGACAACTCACTGTCCCAAACTTCAGCGAAATTTGATAATAAATGTGGCTTTTATGGGCCTAAGACCCTAAATCGGAGGATCGGTCTATATGGCAGCTATATTCAAATCTGGACCGATCTGGGCCAAATTGGCGAAGGGTGCCGAAGGGTCAAACACAACTCACTGCCCCAAAGTTCATCAAAATCGGATAATAAATGTGGCTTTTGTGGGCCAAAGACCCTTAATCGGAGGATCGGTCTATATGACAGCTATATCCAAATCTGAACCGATCTTGGCCAAACTAACGAAGGAAGTCGAATGGCCTAACACAACGCACTGTCCTAATTTCAGCGAAATCGGATAATAAATGTGCCTTTTATGGGCCTATATCGAAATTTGGACCGATCTGAGCCAAATTGACGAAGGATGTCGAAGAGCCTAACACAACTCACTGTAACAAATTTCAGCGAAATCGGATAACAAATGTGGCTTTTATGGACCTAAGACCCTTAATCGGAGGATCGGTCTATATGAGGGCTATATCAATCCGATATAGCCCATCTTCGAACTTACGCTGATCAAGAATATATTTACTTATGGGGTCGGAAACGGATATTTCGATGTGTTGCAAACGGAATGACAAAATGAATATACCCCCTTCCTTCGGTGGTGGGTATAAAAACTTCTGCATACCGTAGAAACATGATTTTAAATTACTGTAAGATAATATTGAATAATTAATATATTCGTAGATACATAACCAGGACTCTGGTCTCTATTTTAAATACACATAATAGGAAGATATTCAATTCTGGACATTTTTTACATTTCTCTATTTAAATGAAAATTCATTTATCCGACAAAAAGATTGAAAATATAATATAATCTTTCCTTCATTACCTATCGCTTTATCAAAAAAAAATGTTTTTAAAAAGAAAACACAAAAACGATGCGTACACCCATACGCATGTTCATTCGTTGCAGTCTTAACAACGACTGAAACAAAGAGCATAAGCGTACGTGTGAATTTAGTATGGAATCTAGTGTAAAGAAAATTTTTGGGCACCACTGCTGTAGTGACAGTCTGCAATCAGACTCACAGAAATTCTAATCTGTTGTTATACTGCACGAAATATTCTTCTGAGACCCCATAGAGTATATATACTCTTGATCGTCATGACATTTTAAGTCGATCTAGCCATTTTCGTCCGTCCGTTCGAAGGAGTAAAGCTAGCCGCTAGAAATTTTGCACAAATACTTCTTATTACTGCAGGTCAATTGGGATTGTAAATAGGCTATATCGGTAAACGTTTTGATATAGCTGACATGTAAACCGATCTGGGATTTTGACTTCTTGAGCAGCTAGAGGGCACAATTCTCATCCGATTATGCTGAAATTTTGCATGAGGTGTTTTGTTATGACTTCCAATAACTGTGCCGAGTATGGTTGAAATCGGTACATAACCAAATATAGCTGTCATACAAACCGATCTGGGGTCTTGACTTCTTGAGCGTCTCGAGTGCGCTTTTCCTATCCGATTTGGCTGAAATTTTGCACGACGTGTTTTGTTACGACTTCCAACAACTATATCAAAAATGGTTCAAGTCGGTCCATAACCTGATATAACTGATATATATTTTGTTATGACATTCAACAGATGTGCAAAGTATGGTTCAAATCGGTTCATATCCTGGTATAGCTGCCATATAAACCGATCTGGGGTCCTGACTTCTTGAGCCTCTACAGGGAGCAATTCCTATCCGATTTTGCTGAAATCTTGCATGACGTATCTTGTTATGTTACCAACAACTATATTAAAAATGGTTCAAATCGGTCTATAACCTGATATAGCTGATATATAAACACGGTATTGACTTCTTGAGCCATTAGAGCGCGCAATTAGTATCCGATTTAGCTGAAATTTTGCATGAGGTGTTTTGTTATGACTTTCAACAACTGTGTTAAGAACATTTTAAATCGGTCCATAACCTTATAAAGCTTCCATATAAACAGATATAGCATCATGACTTCTTGAGCCTCTAAAGGGCGCAAGTATTATCCGATTTGGCTGAAATTTTGTCCAACAGCTTCTCCCATGACCTTTAGCATACGTGTCGAAAATGGTATGAATCGGTTTATAGCCTAATACAGCTCCCATATATCTCCCTATTTTACTTCTTCAGCCCCTAAAGTGCGCAAATGACTCCTACTATGGTCTCCAATATTCAATTCAATATGATCCGAAATGAACCATAACTTTTAATTGTTCCAATAACATAGCTATTCTTTTCTTTTATCTTTTGTTTGCCTAAAAAGAGATACCGTGGCTCGACAAATGCGATCCATGGTGGAGGGTATATAGATTCGGCCCAGCCGAACTTAGCACGCTTTTACTTGTTAACAATTATTTTGAATCGAAAGTACAGTGGTGGTCATATATTTACGGATACTGTTTTTATACCCTCCGCCATAGGATGGGGGTATACTAATTTCGTTAATTCTGTTTGAAATACCTCGAAATAGGCGTCTACGACCCAATAAAGTATTTATATTATTGATCGTCATGACATTTTAAGTCGATTTAGCCATGTCCGTCTGTCCATCCGTCTGTTCGGCCGTCTGTCCGTCGAAAGCACGCTAACTTTTGAAGGAGTAAAGCTAGCCCCTTGAAATTTTGCACAAATACTCTTTATTAGTGTAGGTCGGTTGGGATTGAAAATGGGCCAAATCGGTCCATGTTTTCATGTAGCTGCCATATAAACTGATCTTGGGTCTTGACTTCTTGAGCATCTAGAGGGCGCAAATCTCGTCCGATTTGACTGAAATTTTGCACGTAATGTAATCACTTCAACAACAACAGAAGTGCGGTCTAAATCGGTCTATAACCTGATATAGCTCCCATATAAACCGATCTTCTGATTTGACTTCTTGAGCCCCCGGAAGAAGCAATTTTTATCCGATTTGGCTGGAATTTAGCATGTGGTGTTCTGTGATGACTTTTAACATCTGTGCTAAGTACGGTCTAAATCAGTCTATAACCTAATATAGCTAATATTTAACCGATCTCCCGATTTGATTTCTTTAACCCTTACAATCCGCAATTTTTGTTCAATTTAGCTGAAATTTTGCATGTAGTGTTCTATTATTACTCTTAACAACTGCGCTTAGTACAGTCTAAATCGGTTTGTAACCTGATATAGCTCCCATATAAACCGACAACAAATTTTTCGCAATTGTTGGTTTAAGGTGAATATTAAATCACATTCAGTCGCTAATTAAAAATTGACCGGTCAAGGTGTTTGTTCGAAAATGGCTCCAAAAAAAAGGAGAAAAATGAGCACGTAAAGTTCTTCCAATTCAGGAAAAATTAGAACTGATTAAAGATCACAGTAAAACTACGTCCATTGGTTTGTTATCAGAAAAATTCGGTGTTGGCAAACAAACTGTACTCGATTTAATAAATAATAAGAAAACAATTTTAAAATTTGCCTCTGCCTTACACTAAAACAATCTGAAAGTCCAAAAGTTGATTCAAGGGAAGTTGGTTCAAGAGAACCCCCAATTGGCTAGAAAAATTCAAAAAAACGACATGGAATTCGGAGGCTTAAAGTGACAGGGGAAGGGGAATGCGCCGATTATGAATCAGCCAACTATTTGTAGAAGACTTACGCGAATATATTGAAAGTGAAAATCTGTCAACTGAACAAATTTATAACGCCGACGAAACAAGCCTATTTTGGAAGTATTTGAATTATCCGTCGATAAGTACAAAGCATCCATGGAGAGAATTACACCTTCGTTTGGTAGTAATGCAGCTGGGACACAGATGCAAACTATGCAATTTTGTGCCAGAAGTAAGAGAACATTTACAAAACATTGGCTTCGATAGGGACTGCAAAGTGCTTTTGTTTCTAGATAATTGTCTAGCACACCCAGATGTAAATGTTCTGAAATCTGAAAACATTGCAGTAAAATTTCTTTCACCGAATTACACTTACTTAATTCAGCCTATGGAACAAGGGGTAATTCGAATTTTCAAATACAATTGCCGAAAATTGCATACAGCAGACATGATTTCGCCAGATCCTCAAACATTAAGACAGCTATATATCTTGGGACAAGGTAACACCACAAGTGTTACTCAATGTTTGGAACAACATGCTATCCCAAGATGACAGAATGTGAACTATGTCGCAGTTGTTCAATCAGACATTGTAATACTGTCTGGATGTTCTATTGATGACCTCTCAAAGTGTGCGCGTACGATGATGATGTCACATCCTGTGCTATTCTATCTGATACCCACATAATACGTATGGCAAATCAAGGCGAAGATTATGAGACTGATGGGGATTCCGAAGTGTCAAACAATTGGGCCAATGTGTACCCACATTGAGAAAACAAAAGAATTCCAGAAATTTCAAGAACAAACAAATATACTCAAACAAAAAATTCACGCTCAAATTCAAACAAAACTTCAAAAGCACTTTAAATAATTATATATATAGCATATAGTATATTTATATTAAAACGCTATCTATATATCGAAGTATGTATACTACATCATAGAACTCTGTATGGTATTGAAAGAAATCAGTATGAATACAGTATTAATGACATTAAAAAAAAACGTCTATTATCCGTGTTTTTCGATTTTCCGTGCTAAACTCGGTCCCGAGCGAGCCAGATAATCGAGATTCAACTGTAATTGATTACAAATGACCTAGCGACAACAGTAAGTGCAATATCAAACTAGCTCTCATAAATAAAAGTCTGCCGACTAATATAATTTTAACAAATTTCTTTACTTAAGGTGGGTATTAAAAACTTTTCATTGTAAAAAAATTTTTTTGGAAGAAAATAAATTTTAAATTTTTTAAAAAATATTTCACTGTGTCCAACAGTACGGTAAAAGCCTACAGAACTAATAAATTTCTACTAGTATCAACGCTTGCTTGCTATTGACTGATAGATTTCGATCCTAACTCACTTTGAGCTCCGTTTCGATTGCCTTAAATACTGTATTGTGAATTATGAAATTCCAAGAAAAAAAAGCGAAATGGTCTTTGAAATATGGTATTTGAAATATTTATTTTAAAATGTAAATTAATCTGTGTGATTCGGGTTTTAAATACAATGTCATTAAACCATTAAATACGAATGGGTAGAAAAATACCCAAGAATTGAACTGCCTTAGAAAAATTTTAGCTCGAGTTAGGAAAGAGGTACCGTAATGAAATTTGGATTGGAGAAAAGTGGACGATTGAAACTAGTAACAAAAATTTTTCCCTCCATATTTTGGGGGCTTGTCAAAAGTCGGCAAGTTTTTATATCCCAAAAATTAAACTAAAAATTTCTCAAAATTTTTAGGAGTGAAATTTCTGGAATCCGTTTTAATGTCTTGGGGCCCGAGGCCCCCCCCCTGGCTACGTCACTGATGGCAGCTATATCAAAACATGTTTCGATTCGGCTCATTTACAATCCCAACTGACCCAAACTAATAAGAAGTATTTGTGCAACATTTCAAGCGCCTAGCTTTACTCCGTAGTTCAGAACACAACAACTGCCCTCGACTGTCGCAGATCTCTCAGCGAGATGGCTGAACAGTTCAAAATTCACCTGTTCTGAGTGACGGGCCAAAGAGATATCCCAGGGACGAGCTTGCCAGACTATGAACTCCCCTACAACTTCCAGGGATACTGGAATCTGTGGGTATTTAATGCAGAAACGTGGTCCCGTAAGTGGGTATGTGTGTAAGTGTCCTACTCCCAAATACCTTTCCTTTGAGCCCCAAATTGCCAAGATCGGTAGATATGTATGTCCAATTTAGGGATGTTTTGTGGGGTGAGGTGGTCCCCAGACACTTCGCTCTGAAAAAATATTAGCATCGTGCTCTGTCCTCAAAAACCATTTTTTAAACCCCATATTACCATTGGTTTAAGGGGAGTTTATGGGATGAGGCGTCCCCCAAACTCTTGACCCCAAAATTGTTTATTAAATTCGTTTTCTAATCTCAAATACCTTTCATTTGCGCCACATATTACCATGGTCGGTAAATTTTTACTATTTGGGGGGTGTTTTGGGGGAAGGTCCCACTTTTGGATATCAGATTCGTATTATGCACCCAAATACCTTTATTTGAGTCTCATATTGCGTCGGTCAGTAAATAATTGCTGTTAGTTGGTTGTTTTTGGGGAAAGGGTAGAAACCCAGAAAATTGGTTCCGAAAGTGGGTATCAATTTCGTGCTCTACTTCCCAATACCTTTCATTTGACCACCACATTGACATGGCCGGTAAATATGTCAGATTTAGGGATGTTTTGTGGAGTGAGGTGGTCACCCAAACACTTAGCCCTGAAAATATATCAGCATCTTGCTTTACTCTCAAATATCATTTATTTGAACCCCATATTGCCATTGGCCACAAAATTGGATATCAAATACGTTTGCTAATCTCATTTAAACCCCTTATTGCAAAATTCAGCAAATATGTCAGGTTTGGGGTATGGGCCCTGAAAACTATCAATATCGAGCTCCACTCTCTTAAAGACCCAAATTGTCATGGTGAGCAAATACGTCCTATTTGCGGGTGGGACGTCAGTTAGACAGTTGGTACCGAATGTTGTAATTTAATTTGTAATTTGTAATTTATTTATTTACACACGCACAACAAGAATATAAAATTCTTATAATTAAAGTGCGGGTAATATCTCCAACAATTGTACATAGTAAACACTTAAAACTAAGAATCTATAGCTATACAATACATCACAGATTTTGAATGAATAACTTACGGAAAAAACTAACAATTGTGGCTTTGTAGATTTGAATTTAAAAGAAAAAAAAAACAAAAGTGAATTTATCAATTAAAGAGGAATTAGTAGACTTAGTTGATCCGAAAAAAAAAAAGAAATTAAGGTAAGTATAGAAGAATAAAAATAAATATATAAATGAGTCTTAACATTCATCAACTTAATGCAGTAAAATGTTTCCAAAGTCTGGTTTTAAATGTTGCCGAGTTACTGAGTAATTGCAGATCGTTAGGAAGAGAATTCCAGAGACGTACAGCGAATATGAACATATGCCATTCAGAAACAAGCCTCCGATACATTTTGGGAATGATTTTTTTACCTCTAGTAGATCTGGCGAAATCAATAAATCCATACAGATATTGTGATGCCTGCGTGTAGATCAGTTTATGCAGGAAAGTAAGCGATCTTAGGAACAACAAGTAAAAGCGTGCTAAGTTCGGCCGGGCCGAATCTTATATACCCTCCACCATGGATCGCATTTGCCGAGTTCTTCTCCCGGCATCTCTTCTTAGGCAAAAAAGGATATAAGAAAAGATTTGCTCTGCTATTATTATACTATTACATGTTGGAGACCTGTGTAAAATGTCAGCCAATTCGAATAAGAATTGCGCCCTTTGGGGGCTCAAGAAGTAAAATAGAGAGATCGATTTATATGGGAGCTGTATCGGGCTAAAGACCGATTCAGATCTTAATAAACACCTATGTTGATAGTCATGAGAGGATCCGTAGAACATAATTTCAGGCAAATCGGATAATAATTGCGACCTCTAGAGGCTGAAGAAGTCAAGATCCCAGATCGGTTTATATGGCAGCTATATCAGGTTATTAACCGATTTGAACCATACTTGGCACAGTTGTTGGATATCATAACAAAACACTTCGTGCAAAATTTCATTCCAATCGGATAAGAATTGCGCACTCTAGAGGCTCAAGAAGTCAAGACTCAAGATCGGTTTATATGGCAGCTATATAAGGTTATGAACCGATTTGAACCATACTTGGTACAGTTGTTGGATATCATAACAAAACACGTCGTGCAAAATTTCATTCCAATCAGATAAGAATTGCGCACTCTAGAGGCTCAAGAAGTCAAAACCCAAGATCGGTTTATATGGCAGCTATATCAGGTTATGGACCGATATGGCCCATTTACAATACCAACCGACCTACACTAATAAGAAGTATTTGTGCAAAATTTCAGGCGGCTAGCTTTACTCCTTCGGAAGTTAGCGTGCTTTCGACAGACAGACGGACGGACGGACGGACGGACGGACGGACAGACGGACGGACATGGCTAGATCGACATAAAATGTCGCGATGATCAAGAATATATATACTTTATGGGGTCTCAGACGAATATTTCGAGTAGTTACAAACAGAATGACGATATTAGTATACCCCCCATCTTATGGTGGAGGGTATAACAAGTGCTGTAAGGAGACGCCATACAGAGATAAACAGTATTCAGGGATGGAATCGCGCCGTCTCAAGCCAAATTCATAACGAGTAACGCTATTAAAAAAAGTGTTTAGCTTACGTCTACTTACCGAGTCGCAATTAGCAAACAACTCACAGCCGTAGAGAATGCTAGGAACAAGATAAGTCTTTGCCAAGAGAGACCTAACCCGCAGCGGAGTAACCGACTGAGTGGCCCAGAGAACACGCAATTTTGAATATCCCTGACCAACGACAGAGTCGATATGATTACTCCAAGTCAGAGTGCTGTTAATAACAACGCCCAAGTTCTTTGCATGAGGAACGATTTCCAATCTAGAGTCGTTAATGAATATACCGACATCACATGAAAAACGAGACAGCCTGTTTCTGATAACCACACACTTGGACTTTACAGGGTTGAGACACAGGCCATTGGCTTTCGCCCACGTGCTGACTCTTGACAGATCATGATTAAGCAGACGTATGTTTTCAGCAATCTCATCCCTCGGACTGCCGATATATATTTGTACATCGTCAGCGTACATATGTACCTCACAATAAGACAATTGACCCGCCAAGTCGTTACTGTACAATGAAAAGAGAAGAGGACCCAGAATTGATCCCTGAGGAACACCTTTTGAAACAAGCAGAGGTGCCGATAGAGAAGACTTATAACTGACGGACTGAGTGCGGTGTGACAGGTACGACAAAATAAGACGAACGGACGTAGAGGAAAAATTGTAAAGATGTCTCATCTTATCACATAACAAGGAATGATCCACAGTGTCAAATGCCTTAGAATGGTCAAGAAGATCTAGAAAATTTATCTTGTCATTCTCGAAATTGACCCTGATCCTCTCAGTGACCTCTGCCAAGGCAGTTACGCAGCTGTGGTAAGGTCGAAATCCGGACTGTCTCACATATAACAAAGAGTTCTCGTTGACAAAAGACGACATTTGCAAATACAACAATTTCTCAAAGACCTTTGATAAGTAACAAAGAATCGCAATTGGTCTTGGTCTTCCTTGGAATTTTTAGGCAGTGGGATGACTTTGGCATGTTTCCACGCTAATGGAAAGTAACTCGTGGTCAAAATCCTATTGAAAACATAGGTTACATGAGGAATAATAAGGGGGAGCAAGAGTCTTACAAATCTAGGATCAATGCCATCAGATCCGACAGCGTTAGACTTTACAGTCGCGACGCACTCAAGGACATCGGTGGGACCAATACAGCTGAAGCCAAAACCAGAGTCGTCATCGAGGGAGGGGGAGACATTGAAGCCATAGAAATTGGGATCAACTGGGATTTGTGGGACATTAACAAAAGCATCGTTAAGCCCATTGATGTCCAAGTTTGTTGAACATCTATTAGTATCTTTCCCAATTCCTATGTCTCGAATAACCTTCCACGTTCTCTTGGAGCCTATTACAGAAGTAAAGCGTCTGTAATAGTAGTCTTTCTTGGCTATCTTAATCAACTTATTGACATGGTCTCTTGCTAAGCGAAAGGCATCATGTAACTCAGGCGTCCTGAAACGTCTCCACCTGCGATGCGACATATTCCTCACGTGAATAGCCGAACGAATATCCCGGGAGAACCACGGCTTCGATCTGGAGGACACTTCTCTAGTCTTGAGTGGAACCGTAAGTTCCTGTAGGTCACGGATATTTCTCTGTAGAAAGTCAGTTTGTTCATCGATAGTTTCCATACGAAATATCAGATCCCAGTCGATGAGCACAGCACTCGAAAGCAAAAAATCATGGTCGAGACGGGCAAAGTCTCTATATGAATAAGTTTCCCTAGTCCTGGTGAGCTCAAATTCATAACATAAAAAGATCAAGTCATGGTTCGAAAAACATGAGGCTGACAGTTGGTCGTATAGGAGGACTTTCGAAGTGTCACTAACAAAGTACAGATCGAGAAGCGTGCTGGAGGATGCGGAAAAATGCGTGGGAATTGTTGAATTGACAGGCAAAAGCCCCAAGGAAGACTTTTCAAACCACAATGTCTGAGTAAGCAAGAGAGAGAGGTTCAAGGACAGAGAAAAAATCTCGCGTATCCGTACGGTTGTTCGGTCTATAAACGCACCCCACTAGGAGCTTGGTATCGCACCCCACTAGGAGCTTGATATCACATTCATAGTCTACTCCCAATTACCTTTCATTTGAGCTCCATATTTCCATATCGACAAACGTGACCCTTTTGGGGGCTGTTTTGAGGTATTGGCGGCCACTCAGTGACTTGGCCCCGAAAATATATATCAGATTCTTGTCATACTCTAAAATACCTCTTAATTGAGACCCATATTGCAATGGTCAGCAAATACGTCCTATTTGGGTGGTTTTATGGGGTTAGGGTGGCCCATAAACACTTTTCCTGAATATTGATATCAGATTCATGCTTTACTGCCAAAGACTTTTTATTTGAGTCCCATATTGTCGTGATTGGACTATATATAATTGGTAGGTGTTGGGGGTGGGAGAGATCTAGCGTTTCTGAAAATAAGGGTAAGGAGGAGAGTCCGCCCCCTCCAGATATCAAAAATTTAGTACCCTATTTTCACCACGGGATAATTATGCATATTCTGTGAAAATTTCATGAAAATCGTGCAAAGTTCGGCCGGGCCGAATCTTATATACCCTCCACCATGGATCGCATTTCGGACCACAATTAAATTATATGTTGGAGACCTGTGTAAAATTTCCGCCAATTCGTATAAGAATTGCGCCCATTGGAGCTCACGAAGTAAAATAGAGAGAACGATTTATATGGGATCTGCATCGGACTATGGGAGAATTCAGACCATAATAAACACGTTTGTTGATGGTCATGAGAGGATCCGTCGTACAAAATTTCAGGCATATCGAATAATAATTGCGACCTCTAGGGGTCAAGAAGTCAAGATCCCAGTTCGGTTTATATGGCAGCTATATCAGGTTATGAACCGATTTGAACCTTATATGACACAGTTGTTGAAAGTAAAAATAAAATACGTCATGCACAATTTCAGCCAAATCCGATAGGATTTGCGCCCTCTAGAAGCTCAAGAAGTCAAATCCCCAGATCTGTTTATATGACAGCTATATCAGGTTATGGACCGATTTCAACCATACTTGGCACAGTTGTTGGATATCATAACGAAATACTTCGTGCAAAAATTCATTCAAATCGGATAAGAATTGTGCCCTCTAGAGGCTCAAGAAGTCAAGACCCATGATCGGTTTATATAACAGCTATATCAGGTTATGGACCGATTTAAACCATACTTGGCACTGTTGTTGGGTATCATAACAAAACACGTCGTGCGAAATTCCATTCCAATCGGATAAGAATTGCGCCCTCTAGAGGCTCAAGAAGTCAAGACCCATGATCAGTTTATATGGCAGCTATATCAGGTTATGGGCCGATTTAAACCATACTTGGCACTGTAGTTGGGTATCATAACAAAACACGTCGTGCGAAATTCCATTCCAATCGGATAAGAATTGCGCCCTCTAGAGGCTCAAGAAGTCAAGACCCAAGATCGGTTTATATGGCAGCTATATCAGGTTATGGACCGATTTGAACCATACTTGGCACAGTTGTTGGATATAATAACAAAACACGTCGTGCAAAATTTCATTCCAATCGGATAAGAATTGCGAACTCTAGAGGCTCAAGAAGTCAAGACATAAATTCGGTTTATATGGCAGCTATATCAAAACATGAACCGATATGGTCCATTTACAATTTCAAGCGGCTAGCTTTACTCCTTCGGAAGTTAGCGAATATATGGCAGCTATATCAGGTTATGGACCGATTTGAACGATACCTGGCATAGTTGTTGGATATAATAACAAAACACGTCGTGCAAAATTTCATTCTGATCGGATAAGAAATGCGCACGCTAGAGGCTCAAGAAGTCAAGACCCAAGATCGGTTTATATCACAGCTATATCAGGTTATGGACCGATTTCAACCATACTTGGCACAGTTGTTGGATATCATAACGAAATACTTCGTGCAAAAATTCATTCAAATCGGATAAGAATTGTGCCCTCTAGAGGCTCAAGAAGTCAAGACCCATGATCGGTTTATATAACAGCTATATCAGGTTATGGACCGATTTAAACCATACTTGGCACTGTTGTTGGGTATCATAACAAAACACGTCGTGCGAAATTCCATTCCAATCGGATAAGAATTGCGCCCTCTAGAGGCTCAAGAAGTCAAGACCCATGATCAGTTTATATGGCAGCTATATCAGGTTATGGACCGATTTAAACCATACTTGGCACTGTAGTTGGGTATCATAACAAAACACGTCGTGCGAAATTCCATTCCAATCGGATAAGAATTGCGCCCTCTAGAGGCTCAAGAAGTCAAGACCCAAGATCGGTTTATATGGCAGCTATATCAGGTTATGGACCGATTTGAACCATACTTGGCACAGTTGTTGGATATAATAACAAAACACGTCGTGCAAAATTTCATTCCAATCGGATAAGAATTGCGAACTCTAGAGGCTCAAGAAATCAAGACATAAATTCGGTTTATATGGCAGCTATATCAAAACATGAACCGATATGGTCCATTTACAATTTCAAGCGGCTAGCTTTACTCCTTCGGAAGTTAGCGAATATATGGCAGCTATATCAGGTTATGGACCGATTTGAACCATACCTGGCATAGTTGTTGGATATAATAACAAAACACGTCGTGCAAAATTTCATTCTGATAGGATAAAAATTGCGCACTCTAGAGGCTCAAGAAGTCAAACCCAAATTCGGTTTATATGGCAGCTATATCAAAACATGGACCGATATGGTCCATTTACAATTTCAAGCGGCTAGCTTTACTCCTTCGGAAGATAGCGTGCTTTCTACAGACAGACGGACGGACGGACATGGCTAGATCGACATAAAATTTCACGACGATGAAGAATATTTATGGGGTCTCAGACGAATATTTCTAGTAGTTACTAACAGAATGACGAAATTAGTATACCCCCCATCTTATGGTGGAGGGTATAAAAAGAATAAAATAATTATTTCAAATACAAGAATATTGTTTTTTCTTCGAATTCTATAATTATCAACACAGTATTTAAGGCTATTGATACGCTGCTCATAGTAATTAAGGGACGAAAAGTCTAGTAGAAATATGTTAATTCTATTGGCTTTGACCGTTGATTTGTGCATAGTGAAATATTATTTTAAACATTTTAAAATTTGCCTTTGGAATTTGTGTTTTTCTTCCAAGAAAATCTTTTGACAATGAAAAGATTTAGCGAATAATGATTTCCTTATGTGTTATGTCCGAAAATCTTTAATGCAGTGATGCCCAGCCACTTACGGTAGCGTTGATGGCAAGTCATACGTATTCTTACTCTCTTTGTGTCAGTCGTTGTTGAGACAGCAACAAATGAACATGCGCAGGCGTATACTCGTCGTTTTTCTGTTTTTATTTTAAAAGTTATGATTTTTATTGATAAATCGTTTGGAAGGTTTGAAAACGTGTTTAATTTTTCTATTTTGTGTTTATCTTTTCAAAACGCTAGAGAATTTATATTGAGAGAATTAAAAATACTTTAAGTGAGCATATCAAACAGACAGTCACATTTTCATTTTGGACATCGCTGCTTTAATGAACTTCGATGAGTCAAATTGCATTTTTACAAAAAGGAATGCCCTAATGAATGAATTCAAAAAGTCTTCGTGCTTCAAAATCTGTTATCTACAAAAACTAATCGTAAAAAAATTCTATTTTTCATTGTGAAAAACGAACGTAATGCCCATTATAAGTGAGTAAATGTGTTAAAATAATATTAGTCAGCAGATTTTTTTCTATGAGAGCAAGAATTGTATTACACTTATGTTTATCGCTACATAATTTGACATCAATTAGTGTGAAAAGAAAAAAAGAAATTTACAACTGCAATAATGTAGAAATCTCTTCGTGTTTCTGATTTTTATACCCTCCACCATAAAATGGGGGGTATACTAATTTCGTCATTCTGATTGTAACTACTCGAAATATTCGTCTGAGACCCCACAAAGTATATATATTCTTGATCGTCGTGAAATTGTATGTCGATCTAGCCATGTCCGTCCGTCTGTCCGTCCGTCCGTCCGTCTGTCTGTCGAAAGCACGCTAACTTCCGAAGGAGTAAAGCTAGCCGCTTGAAATTTTGCACAAATACTTCTTATTAGTGTAGGTCAGTTGGTATTGTAAATGGGCCATATCGGTCCATGTTTTGATATAGCTGCCATATAAACCGATCTTGGGTCTTGACTTCTTGAGCCTCTAGAGTGCGCAATTCTTATCCGATTGGGATGAAATTTTGCACGACGTGTTTTGTTATGATATCCAACAACTGTGCCAAGTATGGTTCAAATCGGTTCATACACTGATATAGCTGCCTTATAAACCGATCTTGGGTCTTGACTTCTTGAGCCTGTAGGTAATTCTTATCCGATTGGAATGAAATTTTGCACGACGAGTTTTGTTGTGATATCCAACAACTGTGCCAAGTATGGTTCAAATCGGTTCATAACCTGATATAGCTGCCATATATACCGATCTGGGGTCTTGACTTCTTGAGCCTCTAGAGTGCGCAATTCTTATCCGATTGGAATGAAATTTTGCACGACGTGTTTTGTTACGATATCCAACAACTGTGCCAAGTATGGTTCAACTCGGTCCATAACCTTATATAGCTGTCATATAAACCGAACTTGGGTCTTGACTTCTTGAGCCTCTAGAGGGCGCAATTCTTATCCAATTTGAATGAATTTTGGCACGTAGTATTTTGTTATGATATCCAACAACTGTGCCGAATATGGTTCAAATCGGTTCATAACCTGATATAGCTGTCATATAAACAGATCTGGGGACTTGACTTCTTGAACTTCTAGAGGGCGCAATTCCTATCCGATTTGGCTGAAATTTCGCAAGACGTTTTTTATTGTTACTTTCAACAACTATATCAAATAAAGTACAAGTCGGTTCATAACCTGATATAGATGCCATATAAACCGATCTGGGATCTTGACTTCTTGAGCCTCTAGAGGTCGCAATTATTATCCGATTTGCATGAAATTTTGTACGACGGATTCTCTCATGACCATTAACATACGTGTTTTTTATGGTCTGAATCGGTCTATAGGCCGATACAGCTCCCATATAAATCGATCGCTCTATTTTACTTCTTGAGCCCACAAAGGGCGCAATTCTTATTCGAATTGGCTGACATTTTACACAGGTCTCCAACATATAATTTAATTGTGGTCCAAACCGGACCATATCTTGATATCGCTCTTATAGCAGAGCAAATCTTTTCTTTTATCCTTCTTTTTGCCTAAGAAGAGATGCCGGGAAAAGAACTCGATAAATGCGATCCATGGTGGAGGGTATATAAGATTCGGCCCGGCCAACCTTGGCACGCTTTTACTTGTCATTTCTACCACCTTTTCTTATTTTATCACCAATAAATTAGGAACATTTTAGGACTAATAAAGACATGACGCAAATTATAAGCATTGACGACAATATTTGCTTCACATATTTTCCATGAAAAACGGATTTTCGATCGATTTTAATTAAGTTCGAAGAAGAAATTAGCGACATCATTTAAGCAGAATTCAGATGGTTCTTCGTAAAACATGCTCAAAATTTATTTCTGAACTATTTAACACTTATAGTAAATGTTTTCAGTTTGTTTGCGAAAAATTTTATTGAAATAAAAGTAATTTAAAACCAATAGACCGACACAAACAATAACGTATTGAAATTATTAAACTAGTTTGAGAGCAAAAATTAACGCAAATGAAAAAAATTCATCAAAATACAGAAGCTGATTCGGCGAAACATTCACATCTCACTAAGATATTTGCAAAGACAACCACACTTTGCAGGTTTTGAAATATTAATATAGGCCTATATAGTGTGTTGGCAATCAGTGCAAAATTCAGCTCTGACTTCATTGCCAAATGTCACAGCCGATGGGTCAGTTTCTGCACCCAATAGCGACCACAATGTTAAAAAAAAAAAACAAGTAAAAGCGTGCTAAGTTCGGCCGGGCCGAATCTTACATACCCTCCACCATGGATCGCATTTGCCGAGTTCTTCTCCCGGCATCTCTTCTTAGGCAAAAAGGATAAAAGAAAAATTTTGCTCTGCTATTATTATATTATTACATGTTGGAGACCTATGTAAAATGTCAGCCAATTCGAATAAGAATTACGCCCTTTGGGGGCTCAAGAAGTAAAATAGAGAGATCGATTTATATGGGAGCTGTATCGGGCTATAGACCGATTCAGATCATAATAAACACGTATGTTGATGGTCACGAGAAGATCCGTAGTACATAATTTCAGACAAATCGGATAATAATTGCGACCTCTAGAGGCTCAAGAAGTCAAGATCCCAGATCGGTTAATATGTCAGCTATATCAGGTTATGGACCGATTTGAATCATACTTGGCACAGATGTTGGATATCATAACAAAACACGTCGTGCAAAATTTCATTCCAATCGGATAAGCATTGCACACTCTAGAGGCTCAAGAAGTCAAGACCCAAGATCGGTTTATATGGCAGCTACATTAGGTTATCGGTCGATTTGAACCATACTTGGCACAGTTGTTGGATATCATAACAAAACACGTCGTGCAAAATTTCATTCCAATTGGATAAGAATTGCGCACTCTAGAGGCTCAAGAAGTCAAGACCCAAGATCGGTTTATATGGCAGCTATATTAGGTTATAGACCGATTTGTACCATACTTGGCACAGTTGTTGGATATCATAACAAAACACGTTGTGCAAAATTTCATTCCAATTGGATAAGAATTGCGCACTCTAGAGGCTCAAGAAGTCAAGACCCAAGATCGGTTTATATGGCAGCTATATTAGGTTATCGGTCGATTTGAACCATACTTGGCACAGTTGTTGGATATCATAACAAAACACGTCGTGCAAAATTAATTCAAATCGAATAAGAATTGCGCCCTCTAGAGGCTCAAGAAGTCAAGACCCAAGATCGGTTTATATGGCAGCTATATCAAAACATGGACCGATATGACCCATTTACAATACCAACCGACCTACACTAATAAGAAGTATTTGTGCAAAATTTCAAGCGGCTAGCTTTACTCCTTCGGAAGTTAGCTAGATGACATAAAATGTCGCGACGATCAAGAATATATATACTTTATGGGGTCTCAGACGAATATTTCGAGTAGTTACAAACAGAATGACCATCTTATGGTGGAGGGTATAAAAATTTAAGTATCATTACAAATTTCTCAGAAACAGAAGAATTTTGGCAATTTTCGACTTTGAAAAAATGTGGGATGGGCCCCCACAAAATAAAATCCTGGCTTCGCCCATTGCTGTCATATAAATCGATTTTGGGCCTTGACATCTTGAACCTCTAATAGGCGCAATTATTGTTCGATTTGGCTAAAATTTTGCACGTGGTTTTTCGGTACTTCCAACAACTGTGCGAAGTATGGTTCAAATCGGTTCATAACCAAATATAGCTGCCATATAAATCGATCTCCCGATGAGACTTCTTGTGCTTTTAGAGGGCGCAATTGTTATCCGATTTGGCTGAAAATTGCACATGTGTTTGAGAAACTACTTCCAACAATTGTGCCAAGCATGGTCTAATTGAGTCCATAACCTGATATTGTTGCCATATATACCAATCTCTCGATTAGACTTCTTGAGCTTCTGAAGGTCACAATTCTTATCTAATTTGTTTGGGATTTTGCATAAGTCATTTTGGTTTACATGTATCCAACCAGTATAGTCTAAATCGGTTGATAACCTGATATAGCTGTCATATAAACCGATTTCTCAAATTGACACTCTGTGCCACTGGAGGGCGCATTTTTTACTCGATTTGCATCAATTTTTGGAGTTGGTAATTTTCTATGACTTCTAACAGCCATCACAAGTACAGTTTACATTAGTCAATAACTTGATGTTGATCATGTATATATTGAAAAGGTCATTCAAAGAACTTGACAAATGCCATCCATGGTGGAGGGTATATAAGATTCGCCCCGGCCGAACTTAGCACGCTTTTACTTGTTTATTAAAAAATTGGAAAAAAAAATCCTCGAGCTTGCAAATTTCAAATTCCCCCTGGAAAAACACAAAATGTCATTAAAATATGTTCTAGAGGAAAATTTGGCTCAGGCCCGGGCCCTTGTACACAGATAAAAAAATATGTTTCAAAATCATGCGACAAGGTTGCCATTATCATACACAGGCGTTGTTAGAAATATTGTCAACAAGCGTAAATGATTTTGTGAACAAGCGTTGTTGATTCATGCAATGACAGTTGTGGACATCCCTTCGAAATGTGTATGTATACAAACCTTAATTTTAAATGACTCTTAAAACCTTGGTCGTGGTGCAATGTGGTAAGGTGTTTGTAAACACACAATGAGATTGATGGAACACGTGTTCGATACTCATCGGCACACAAAATCTTTTTGTGATCTATAAATAGACTGTGCACTAGAAGTTGTCAGAATGTGAACGTCTGTGGACGTTTTATTCAACATAACTATTGTTGGTTTATAAATATTTGTTGTTGATCTATTAACATCTGTGTGTTGATTCACTTTTATGAACGAATGTGGCCACTTTGTCATCGCCGTGCTTAATTTTTTCTCTGGGTATAGTTCACTTTTCTAAACACATTTTAAGATTTTTTCATTTTTCATAAGAACAAAATTTAAATTTACTTTTTTTGTCAATGATAGAATTTCATAGACACATATTGGGTTGCCCAAAAAGTAATTTGGAGTTTTAAAAAAAAAAAGTAAATGCATTTTTAATAAAACTTAGAATGAACTTTAATCAAATATATAATTGCCATTTTGTTCAATAACCTTTTGCCATCTTCCTGGCAAATTTAGTATTCCACGCTCATAGAACTTCTGGCCTTTATCTGCAAAAAACTGAACCAAGTGCGATTTTATAGCCTCATCATTGCCGAAAGTTTTACCATTTAAGGAGTTCTGCAAAGATCCAAATAAATGGTAGTCTGATGGTGCAAGGTCAGGGCTATATGGTGGATGCATCAAAAGTTCCCAGCCAAGCTCACTCAGTTTTTGGCGTGTGACCAAAGATGTGTGCGGTCTAGCGTTGTCCTGGTGGAATATGACACCTTTACGATTGACCAATTCTGGTCGCTTCTCCTTGATGGCTGTATTCAATTTGTCCAATTGTTGACAGTAAAGATCCGAATTAATCGTTTGGTTCCTTGGAAGCAGCTCAAAATATACCACACCCTTCCAATCCCACCAAACAGACAGCATAACCTTCTTTTGGTGAATATCAGCCTTTGAAGTGGTTTGAGCTGGTTCACCATGCTTGGACCATGATCGTTTTCGACTAACGTTGTTGTAAATAATCCATTTTTCATTTCCAGTTATGATTCGTTTTAAAAACGGATCGAATTCATTGCGTTTAAGGTGCATATCACAAGCGTTGATTCGGTTTGTTAAATGAATTTCTTTCAATACATGTGGTACCCAAATATCAAGCTTTTTCACCAGTCCAAGACTTTTTATGTGATAATGAACGGTTTATTTTGGTATATTTATCTTCTCTCCTATCTCACGCTCATTTACATGACGATCCAATTCGATTAATGCTTTGATTAGGTCATCATCGACTTCATTTGGCCAAAGTTGATGATGACCAATTACTTTTTGGGCAACCCAATAATTTTCTCTCAAATTTCAAAACAATTTATTTTTTTAAAGACAAATTTCTCAAAAAATTCTTTTGAAAAACGTTATTTTAAATTTGGTCTTTAGAAAAATAATTAATTCGTTGTATTTTTTTAGTAATAATCGAGCTCTAGGTCTTAGTTTGTAGTTTGTAGTTTATATTTTATTCTTTATTCGATATTTCGTCCTCCTACGGAAGACATCATCCGGAATAGAACAAACAATTTTTAATTTTTAGACAACGACTCAAGGTTCCGGGTGGTGTCTTCCGTAGGAATAATTAATATTTTTTAAATTTTTTCACAGAAACATTGTCAATATTTAATGAAATTTTCTTTAGAGGCTGGTGCTATTTAGTTTTTCATTGTTGAAACCCCATATTTATCGCAATAACAGTATGGTCTGAGTCGATCTATAGTTTGATACAGCTTCCATATAAACCGATCTCCCGATTTTGCTTCCTGCAATTCTTATCTTATCTAAAAGAGATACCGCGCAAAGAACTCGACAAATGTTATCCATGGTGGAGGGTATATAAGATTCGGCCCGGCCGAACTTAGCACGCTCTAACTTGTTTAATTTAATTAATTGAGACGCTTATTACTGTGCAGCAGTACTTATTGATTTATTTCATCATGAAGAAGATGATGTCGGTAGGCTAGAGAATCCGTGCAAGCTACAAACATGAGATCATAAGCTCAAGTCTCTGCTGGTAATAAATTTATTAAACTTTTTAAGGGTAATAGTAGAAAGACTGACAGAGAAAAACCCGAGCGCTGGAGTAAAACGAACGAGACAAAGTGGCACGAGCCGACAAAAAAAAATAACAATTAAAAGCGTGCTAAGTTCGACCGGGCCGAATCTTATATAATACCCTCCACCATGGATCGCATTTGTCGCGTTCTTTCCAGGTATCTTTTTTTAGTCAAATAAAGGATAAAAGAAAATAATTGCTATGCTAATTGAATTGAATGTTAAAGAATAAGAATAGCGCCTTTTAGGGGCTCAAAAAGTAAAATAATGAGTCGCCCAAAAAAACATTTTTTTTTTTTTCATTAAGCTTATTTTAGAAAATTCGGCATAAAAAATATGAATTTCGTATTCAGCAAAACATTTTTTAGAGTGGTTTTTACATTTTTATACTCTCCGCCATAGGATGGGGGTATACTAATTTCGTCATTATGTTTTTAACTACTCGAAATATTCGCCTGAGACCCCATAAAGTATATATTTCCTTGATCGTCATGACATTTTATGTCGATCTAGCCATGTCCGTCCGTCCGTACGTCTGTCCGTCCGTCGGTTAAAAGCAAGCTAACTTTCGAAGGAGTAGAGCTAGCCGCTTGAAATGAGATTGTAAATGGGCCATATCGGTCCATGTTTTTATATAGCTGCCATATAAACCGATCTTGGATCCTGACTTTTTGAGCCACTATTCTTGTCCGCAATGCCTGAAATTTTGCATGACGTGTTTTGTTATGATTTCCAACAACTGTGCAAAGCATGCTTCAAATTGATCCATAACCTGACATAGCTGTCATTTAAACAGATCAGGGGCCATGACTTCTTGAGCTTCTAGAGGGCACAATTCCTATCCGATTTGGGTGAAATTAAGCATGACGTGTTTTGCCATAACTTTCAAAAACTGCGTCAATTATGGTCCATTGAACAACTGTGTCAAATATGGTTCAAATTAGACTATAACCTGATATAGCTGCCGTATAAACCGATCTGGGATCTTGATTTCTTGAGCCTTCAGAGGTCGCAATTATTATCCGAAATTTGTCTGAAATTTTGTACAACGGATCCTCTCATGACCATCAATTCATATCCAATTGTCGGACTAAGTGTTTGGAGGATCACCCCAACCCCCAAAACCTCCTAAATCGGACATATTTTCCGACAATGGCAATATGGGACTCAAATGAATGGTATTTGCGAGTGGATTACGAATTTGATATCCAAATGTAGGACCAAGTTTTTGGAGGCCCACCCCTTTCCCAAAATACTCTCAAGGGAGACAAATTTACGACGATAGCAATATGGGGCTCAAATAAAAAGTCTTTAGGAGTAAAGCACGAATCTGATATCAATATTCGGGAAAAAGTGTTTATGGGCCAACCTAAACCCATAAAACCACCCAAATGTCAATGTGGGGCCACCCGGCCATGTCAATGTGGGGGTCAAATGAAAGGTATTGGGGAGTAGAGCACGAAATTGATACCCACTGTCGGAACCAATTTTCTGGGTTTCTACCCTTTCCACAAAAACAGCCCACAAACAGCAATTATTTACTGACCGACACAATATGGGACTCAAATAAAGGTATTTGGGTGTATAATACGAATCTGATATCCAAAAGTGGGACCATGTATTTTGGGCACCGCCCCTTCCCCCAAATATTAAAAATTTACCGACCATGGTAATATGTGGCTCAAATGAAAGGTATTTGAGATTAGAAAACGAATTTAATAAACAATTTTGGGGTCAAGTGTTTGGGGGATGCCTCATCCCATAAACTCCCCTTAAATCAATGGCAATATGGGGTTTAAAAAATGGTTCTTGGGGACAGAGCACGATGCTAGTATTTTTTCAGAGCGAAGTGTCTGGGGGACCACTTCACCCCACAAAACATCCCTAAATTGGACATATATCTACCGATCTTGGCAATTTGGGGTTCAAATGAAAGGTATTTGGGAGTAGGACACGACATTCATACCCACTTCGGGACCACGTTTCTGGGGGTCCACGCCAACCCCTTAATCTACCAACCACCACCCTGGGGCACTCCCCACTACCAAAATCCATATGAGAATATCGGGCTCCAATAAAGTCTTTTAAGTTAAAATAAGTCTTAAATATCCAAACTTAAATGACCATAAATCCTCCGAGTGAATTCATAGACAAATAAAGATCATATGGAATTCAGATAAAGGCATTTATATTGTTCTTCTGTTTCTCAAGCTATATACACATACTTTTGTGGTAGCATGGTATTTCACTAAAAGCTCTTTAATTGTCAAAAATAAATATTTAAAAGATAATTTTTTTCCATATAAAGTAAAAGAAGGTGCAGCGGAGCGGGCCCTGTCCAGCTAGTTATTTATATCAACAAAAGTTGTGATCTGTTTTCTGGAGATTTGTAATAATCCGACGTTTTTTACCAGGAACAGGCAGAGGTACTAAATGTTTCCTTTGTATCGAAGGATATAATTGGAAGGATATGCGACTTGGAAGTGTTGGATGATCACAGCTTCTCTGATCATCGGTATATTAGTTTCAGGCTTGCCAAAAATACTGCAGAAGTGGTCCCTCGACTAAAAAGAAGAAAGAGGGATTTGGATTAATTTCGGCAAGAATGAATGACTCGTTTGTGTGCGCATGGCCTAGTGGCAAGCAGAGTGGCAAACAGCTACCGCCAGAACTGGTTGGACCCCAGAACTTATTGGTCTAAAGAAGGGCTGCAGAAAACATTTCAACAAGGCGAAAGCCACAAGCCTATAAGGATGAGCTAAGAAAATACATGGGCTAGCTAAGAAAGGCGCAGGACAAATCCAGCTCCGTTGAGTATACATCTGTGGCGTCTTGGCAAAGAAAGATCCTATCCTAGAGACCTATTACGGTGGGATGTATTCATAAGTCTGATTATGTATGGACAATGTGTAGTGAGGAAACATTAGACCTACTTGATATAATAATTTGACCCCACCGAAATACTATTAGATGAAGTAAACTACTTAAATGTCTTTTATATATTTACAGTCAAGCTGATTTAATTTTTTTTTTTGTAATAGAGTCGATTATTGCCACATATTCTTTGAATCAAATCTGAATGTAGGCTTGACAGTGATAACATTCTTAACCTATACTTTTAATACACAGTGTTGATCATATGTAAAACGTATATTTTTTCCTTTCCATAACATTTCATTTGCTGAACAGTACTTAATTGCATCGACGTATCACTTTTCGTAAGCCACTACCTGTATTTGCTGGCGTTTGCCGCATTGGCTGAACTGAGCGTACATGCAAATAATAAATTCAATTATGAAACTCTGAATGAATTAAAAACTTAAATTTAAATCAGGCAGGTAAATTGATACCATATTCTGGGAAAGAGAATATTGAATTGAATGTAACGAATTTTATTATAAATTAATAAAGTGAGGGTATGCTTTTCACTATGATCAAAGGCTTTATTGAAATAAATCGAATAAAGTCAAAATTGGTTTGGGAATACAATTTTACAATGACGCATAAAAGCAGACAATCAAAGTGATGGAATTTATATGTATATATATCATGGTAATGTGCGTAGAAATAACCTAAAGTTGGATGTTATAATAAAGTAGATAAGTGAAATGGATAATGTTTGGCTGGAAGACGAAAATGGAAGACTTTTCCAGTCGAAGTACCTGCGAAGGCCACTGTGTGGAGCAGGAGAACCAAAAAGGAAAAATAACAGAAGAGACAAAAACAAGTAAAAAGGCGTTAAGTTCGGCCGGGCCGAACTTTGGATACCCACCACCTCGGGTATATATGTAAACCACCTTTCATCAAAATTCGGTGAAAATTTTATACCTTATATCCCATATGAGTTATATCCATATGTTCCGATTTGGACCAAATACTAATAAGTACATTAGCAATATCTAAAAAGAAACCGATCTGAACTATATACGACACGGATGTCGAAAAGCCTAACATAAGTCACTGTGCCAAATTTCAGTGAAATCGGATTATAAATGCGCCTTTTATGGGGCCAAGACATTAAATCGAGATATCGGTCTACATGGCAGCTATATCCAAATCGGGACCGATTTGGGTCAAGTTGCATAAAAATGTCGAAGAGCCTAACACAAAGCACTGTCCCAAATTTCAGCGAAATCGGACTTTTAATGTCGCTTTTATGGGCCCAAAACCTTAAGTCGAGAGATCGGTCTATATGGCAGCTATATTCAAATCTGGACCGATCTGCGCAAAATTGAAGAAGGACGTCGAAGAGCCTAACCAAACTCACTGTCTCAAATTTCAGCGACATCGGACAATAAATGCGTATTTTATGGCCCCAAAACCTAAAACCTAGATATCGGTCTATATGGCAGCTATATCTAAATCTGAACCGATCTGTGCGATATTGCAGAAGTATGTCAAGGGGGTTAACTTAACTCACTGTCCCAAATTTCGGCGACATCGGACAATAAATGAGCATTTTATGGGCTCAAAACCATAAATCAAGAAATCGGTCCATATGACAGCTATATCCAAATCTGAACCGATCTGGACCAAATTGAACAAAGATGTCGAAGTGCCTAACACTACTAATTGTTCCAAATTTCAGCAAAATCTGACAATAAATGTGCCTTTTATGGGCCTAGCACCTTAAATCGGAGGATCGGTCTATATGGCAGCTATATCCAAATCTGGACCGATCTAATCCAAATTAACGATGAATATCGATGGGCCTTACACAACTCACTGTCCCAAATTTCAGCGAAATCGGATAAAAAATGTGGCTTTTATGGGCCTTAGACCCTAAATCGGAGGATCGGTCTACATGGCAGCTATATCCAAATCTGGACCGATCTGAGCCAAAATGACGAAGGATATCGAAGGGCCTAACACAACTCACTGCCCCAAATTTTAGCAAAATCGGATGATAAATGTGGCTTTTATGGGCCTAAGACCCTAAATCGGCGGATCGGTCTATATGGGGGCTATATCAAGATATAGTGCGATATAGCCCATCTTCGAACTTAACCTGCTTATGGACAAAAAAAGAATCTGTGCAAAATTTCAGCTCAATATCTCTATTTTTAAAGACTGTAGCGTGATTTCAACAGACAGACGGACATGGCTAGATCGTCTTAGATTTTTACGCTGATCAAGAATATATATACTTTATAGGGTCGGAAATGGATATTTCGATGTGTTGCAAACGGAATGACAAAATGAATATACCCCCATCCTTCGGTGGTGGGTATAACAAGTAAGAGCTTGCTAAGTTTGGCCGGGCCGAATATTATATACCCACCACCATGGATCGCATCTGTCGAGTTCTTTGCGCAGTATCTCTTTTTAGGCAAACAAAGAATAATGAATATGGACGGAAGAGGAGGAGGAGCTATATCAAGTTATAGTCCGATTCGGGGCTCAAGAAGCAAAATCGGGAGATCAGATTACATGGGAGCTGTGTCAAGCTATAGATCGATTCAGACCATATTAGACACGTATGTTGAAGGCCATGGGAGAAGCCGTTGTACAAAATTTGTGCCAAGTGGGATGAGAATGGACCGATTTGGACGATACTTCGCATAAATGTTGGAATTGATACCAAAACACCTCGTGCAAAATTACAGCCAAATCAGATAGGAATTGCGCCTTCTAAAAGCTCAAGAAGTCAAGACCCAAGATCGGTTTATATAACAGCTATATCAGGGTATGGACCGATTTGAACATTACTTTGCACAGTTGTTGGAAGTGATATCAAAACACTATGTGCAAATTTCAGTCAAATCAGATTAGAATTCCGCCTTCTAAAAGCTTAAGAAATCAAGACCCAAGGTCGGTTTATATGGCAGCTATACCAGGTTATGAACCGATTTGAACCATTCTTACCACAGTTGCGTCATATAGAGGCTACAGAAGTCAAGACCCTAGATCGGTTTATATGGCAGCTGTATCAAAGCATGGACCGATTTGGCCCATTTACAATCCCAACCGACCTACACCTATAAGAAGTCAAATTAGATGAGAATTGCGCCCTCTAGAGGCTCAAGAAGTCAGGACCCAAGATCGGTTTATATAGCAGCTATATCAGGGTATGGACCGGTTTGGACCATACTTTGCACAGTTGTTGGAAGTGATATCAAAACACTATGTGCAAAATTTCAGTCAAATCAGATTAGAATTCCGCCTTCTAAAAGCTCATGAAGTCAAGACCCAAGGTAGGTTTATATGGCAGCTATACCAGGTTATGAACCGATTTGAACCATACTTAGAACAGTTGTTGGAAGTTATATCAAAACACTATGTGCAAAATTTCAGTCCAATCACATTAGAATTCCGCCTTCGAAAAGTTCAAGAAGTCAAGACCCAAGATCGGTTTATATGGCAGCTGTATTAAAGCATGGACCGATTTGGCCCATTTACAATCCCAACCGACCTACACCTATAAGAAGTATTTCTGCAAAATTTCAAGCGGCTAGCTCTACTTCTTCAAAAGTTAGCGTGCTTTCGACAGACAGACGGACGGACGGACAGACGGACGGACAGACGGACGGACAGACGGACGGACAGACGGACGGACAGACGGACGGACGGACAGACGGACAGACGGACGTCTGTCCGTCCTATTTGCTATTTTTTTTTGTGTTTCAAAGTTTGCATAAATGGGTTGGTTGTTGTTGTACCCACATTTGCATGTGGGGGTGGCCATCCTCATCAAGCTCTCTCGTTCGGGTCTATACTACCGATCGCCGCTGGAACATGATGGCCATTAGTTTTTAAAGGCGCCAACATCTCGCCTTATAATATCGAGCATCATTGGCACTTAGTATGTAAGAAAGAGCCAGTGCCGCCCGGACTCTCACTGAGACTCTCCACTCGATATCGCTGATTGTCCCATACTGCTGCAGTTGCAGCTTCGTATGAAGCATTCCACCTGTGGACGCGTTCGGTTGCTCCCAGCTAAGCTTCTCGTGATAACGAAGAACACCACACAGATTGGAACTAAAAGTTCCGGCCTGTTTGATGCTCATAAATATCCTATGCCGGAGATGGGTGACTTTGGGATGTTGGAAACCAAGCGATGATGCTGATTGGTTTTAACTTGGCACAATCCAGACTTTTCTCGTTCTTTCTATTGTACATCTCAAATGCGGACACAAGCCTCACATTCGTAGCTATCTCTGACATCTGTTAAAGGTAGTGAGCTAAAATATGCCACGAGTTAACCTGTAGGGGAGTGGTATTGAATACAAATTAGGATTTTGTAAGCAGCACGGAATTCCTAACCTAAAATGTTCTTTTTAGAGGTTAGTTTTTAGTTTTTAGAGCGCACAAGAAGCCGATTACTAGCATAGGTGTTTGTCCATAGTGGGATGGGGCGGATTAATATCTGCACCCTCTTTTCAACCTAACCTAATCGTCGAACGATATATAGATGAGTTGGGGCGTCGGATTAGTAGCCCATCACACAGAAAACTTTGAGAGATAACTTGGAAAAAAAAAGAAGAAGTTCAAAAACGGATCCCCCTATGTGGGCGATCCCTGCAAACGTTTTAAGGATCTTGATTTGCGTATCTGCACCTGGAGTGTCCGAACTCTTTATAGTTCGGATGCAGTATACGCACTAACGGATGTATTGGATAAGTACACGTCAGACATACAGGAAGTGCGATGACTCGGGAAGGGCTCCACAGCAATACCTATATTATAGCTGTTATGAAGCGAAGCATGAATTTGGCTGTAGATTTGTTGTTGGCTGGCAAAAAGGCCAAATTCAACTTCCGATAATGGTTTGAAGCTTATAGACTTCACCGCGGCAACCAACGTGGTAGTTAGCAACACCATATTCCAACATCGAAGGATTCGCACGGCCACATGGCTGTCACCTGATCATGTTCATGTTGTGAAAGATGAAAGGCATTCAACCAGCGTGTTAGATGTAGTATCGAGGGGCGAATATCGATTCGGATCATTACTTTGTTGCAGCACCCGTTTAGGTTCGCACCCGGCAACGACATACTTCACTAGGCTGACCCAATTGCACGAAGAAAGCATTCCCGATAGTATAGCAGCGTAATGACAAACCATTGCCCACTCCATGGAAAGAGCTGTAACATCCATACTTGGGTTTCAAAAGCCTCCTCCAAGGAACCCATGGTATGACTAGAAGTGTCAAAAAGCTACTGAAGCCAAGAATGCGACATATAGGACAACTTTACAGCCAGTAGCAAAGCGCCAGGCGAAGGTATCGGGGAAAGGAAGAGAGAAGAAACCTATCTTCCGCGAGAAGAAGATGGAAATGGAAAGACGTGAGTGTGAGGGAATCGAGGTGTTCAGGAGCTAAAATAAACACCTACAATATTTTTGTTGACTACAAAGCAGTCCTATACGTTTAAAGGTATTTCAAGCCTTGTCTGAGGTTGGAGTCCCTGCAAAACTAATACGACTTTGAAGGATGGCGCTTGCTGATACATGCTCCTCAGTAAAAATAGGAAAGATCCTATCCAAACCGCTCAATACCAAACGTGGTTTTAGACAAAGAGACAGCCTATCGTGTGATCTCTTAAATATTCTGCTGGAGAAGATTATACTAGATGCTGGAGAAGATAGGCATGGCACACTACTGAAAAGAGAACATAGCCAACAACCTATGCCGACGATATGGATATTATGGGTCGGCCACCGACTATATTATGGAGGCCACCATAGCGCAGAGGTTAGCATCTCCACATATGACGATGAACGCCTGTGTTCGAATCCTGGCAAGAACGACAGCAAAAAATTTTTAGCGGTGGCGAAATTTGTGCCATACTTTGCTACTGCTGCATGCCGTTCGGACTCGGTTTTAAAAAGGAGGTCCCTTATCATTGACCTTAAAACTTGAATCGAACTGCACTCATTGGTATGTGAGATGTTTGCCTTTAGTGGAATCTTCATTGGCATGACAGTATCATAAGTGAATTAATGAAAGTAGGTTTGGCAGTAAATGGAGACAGTACAAAGTGGAAAATATCAACTCCCACTAAACCCTGCACACCCGAGCTGATAATGAAAATGGAGAAAATTGGAAACTACAGTTTTGAGATAGTCAGCAAATTATCTTCCTCGGCACCACCGTTGAAATAATACATGTGCGGATGAAATAATACATGCGCGGATTAATTTAATCGATAAATATTTTAAATGAGATTCCATTGCAAGATATTGGCCGGCTTTAGACCGTTTTTTAATGCTTTAAATTCAAAGAATAGTATAGCAAACAAGTAAAAGCGTGCTAAGTTCGGCCGGGCCGAATCTTATATACCCTCCACCATGGATCGCATTTGTCGAGTTCTTTTCCCGGCATCTCTTCTTAGGCAAAAAAGGATATAAGAAAAGAGTTGCTCTGCTTTTAAAACGATATCAAGATATGGTCCCGTTCGGACCACAATTAAATTATATGTTGGAGACCTGTGTAAAATTTCAGCCAATTCGTATAAGAATTGCGCCCATTGGGGCTCACGAAGTAAAATAGAGAGAACGATTTTTATGGGATCTGTATCGGGCTATAGACCGATTCAGACCATAATAAACACGTTTGTTGATGGTCATGAGAGGATCCGTCGTACAAAATTTCAGGCATATCGGATAATAATTGCGACTTCTAGGGGTCAAGAAGTCAAGATCCCAGATCGGTTTATATGGCAGCTATATCAGGTTATGAACCGATTTGAACCTTATTTGACACAGTTGTTGAAAGTAAAAATAAAATACGTCATGCAAAATTTCAGCCAAATCGGATAGGAATTGCGCCCTCTAGAAGCTCAAGAAGTCAAATCCCCAGATCTGTTTATATGACAGCTATATCAGGTTATGGACCGATTTGAACCATACTTGGCACAGTTGTTGGATATCATAACAAAACACGTCGTGCAAAATTTCATTCTGATCGGATAAGAATTGCGCACGCTAGAGGCTCAAGAAGTCAAGACCCAAAACCGGTTTATATGGCAGCTATATTAGGTTATGGACCGATTTGAACCATACTTGACACAGTTGTTGGATATCATAACAAAACACGTCGTGCAAAATTTCATTCCAATCGAATAAGAATTGCGCACTCTAGAGGCTCAAGAAATCAAGACCCAAGATCGGTTTATATGGCAGCTATATCAAAACATGGACCGATATGGCCCATTTACAATACCAACCGACCTACACTAATAAGAAGTATTTGTGCAAAATTTCAAGCGGCTAGCTATACTCCTTCGGAAGTTAGCGTGCTTTCGACAGACAGACGGACGGACGGACGGACAGACGGACGGACATGTGAACCAGACGAATATTTCGAGTAGTTACAAACAGAATGACGAAATTAGTATACCCCCCATCTTATGGTGGAGGGTATAAAAAACATTCCAAAGTCAGCAAAAGTGTGTTGCTGCTAGAAGCATTACATTTATTTAAGGGCTCACAGAAGGAAAATTATATTTAAAATATTAGATTGGAAAAAGATTGGCTACATTTTGGCCAACGACACCTGTTGACCAATACTTGTAACTAAAATATAACTGCAAAATGGCCACATCTGACATCCAAAAGGCGCAATTGAAATACTGTATCTTTACGTATTTTAAGTCCTTGGTAAAGCGCATTAAACTTCATCGGCATCATAATGGATGAAGAAGCTAATAGAACACGCAAAAGGAGAAGACCAAATCTCCGACAATCCCATGGCAGCCGGTTGTATGTACCGGATTGACCCGATGAATTCCTTCATCGGCAAGGGCTGCCGCTTCAGTGTACCACACACTGCTACTACAACAACAACAACCAAATCTCCGATGTAGGGATCAAGTGGACAGAGACATCTCGAAACTGTGTGTCAGAGATTGGAGAAGAAGTGCAGAAGACCGAGCCGCTTGGAAATCTAATCTATGTTTAGTTAGAGCAATACATTTTCTGTATTGACCAAATAAGTAAATGTAAAATAGATCAAGGTCTTTAGATAAATAGACTTAGATTTAGCTGGCTTATATAAGAGTTGGTTGATTTTTTTAATAAAATTTTTAAATTTTAACTAATAGCATACCTTTGGCGTTGGCGATCTAGGTTAGGTGGGTTAAGTTAGGTTTAAGTGGCATTCTGCCATCAGACTCACTTAGACGTTTTCGTTCATTGTGGTACCACAGGAACAGAAGATGGAAGATGCCTTCTAGTTACTACCGTTGAATCGCCCAGTTCGCTTTAAAAATCCCAATAATCTTATCCTGATGAGCTTTCGTACAAATCCAGGTGCAGGTGGGAAAGTTTGTGAACCACTCTTCCTTAGAACATTGCACGCTTGCGGTGTGGACGATTCCTCCTTAGATGCTTCACTAGCTGCTGCTGTCGAAGTACTTTCTGCGTTCCGTGCTTCCCCGCTAACGCATACCTTGAGCCAAGTCCAGCTGGGTGACCCACCCACACAGGGTTTGTCGGGTCCCGTTTCGATGCCATCCCCTCCTGTCTCGATTGTGGCAGGGGGATTTTCAGTTTCCTGCAATGCGCCAGACTTTAGCGAGACTGAGTCGTCTCCTGATTCCCCAACCCCACCGCTTCTATAGACCTTTAGTTTCAACTTATTGAATCCGTAGTGTACAACCCCTTCAGATTTGTTGAGGTCTGCGACAGCCGGAGTTTAGTATGAATTCTGCATGCCTCCGGTCATCATCAGCCTCATCCAATCTTCCAGTCCTTGGAATAGGTTCGGCCTTGTTCTTAAGATTCGAACCAGGTGTCTTCGGAGCCTGGAGCAGCCGCTCCACCAGTCAATCTTGATACCACCACCACAGCTGACGGGTCTTTGGAGTCCGTTCTAAACAGTTTCCCTTGATCTAGATCTGCCGCTCCACTGGAAAAAGACGGAGATTATCAACCGCCAAATGGATACCTCTATTCTATTCTTGAGTGACTTATATTTTTCTTCCAAAAATAATGACCTATTACGAGTTACAGGAAAATATTTGCCGAGTGAAATAACGAAACGTCATCGTAGTGTGCGGTTCCGTCATAAGGAGTCAAAGGGCTAGAAACCTCTTTTCGGTATTAAGGGATTGGAGGAGTCACGAATTTTTACTAACATGTCCCACTCAGTTTTGTTCATTTGTTCATATATTTATTGCAAATTTTTTTTTGGATTACTCCCAAAGACTTTTTATTTGAGCCCCATATTGCTATGGTCGTAAATTTGTCCCTTTTGGGAGTATTTTGGGAAAATAAACTTGGTCCTACATTTGGATATCAAATTCGTAATGCACTCGCAAATACCGTTAATTTGAGTCCCATATTGCCATGGTCGGTAAATATGTCCTATTTAGGAGTGTTTTGGGGCTTGGGGTGGTCCCCCTAGCACTTGGTCCGACAATTATATATCAGATACGTTTTCTTATCCTAAATACCTTTCATTAGAGTCCCATATTGTCGCGATTGGTGTGAATATATGTTTGGTAGGTTTTAGGGTGGGCCAGCCCCCCTAGGTACCCCATCCGAAATTTAGATACCAAATTTTTATTTATAGGGTACTATTGAGAGCACACAAAATTTCGCTTAAATCGCACCACCCATCACCGAGATCTGGCGTTTCTGAAAATTTGGGTAAGGGGGAGGGTCCGCCCCCTCTTCAGATATCAAAAAATATCAATATCAATACCCTATTCTCACCACGGGGTCATTATACACCATCTGTGAAAATTTCAAAAAAATCGGTTCAGCCATTTCTGAGTCTATAAGGAACACACAAACATACAAACAAACAAACAAACCTACAAACAAACACAAATTGATTTTTATACCCTCCACCATAAGATCCGTCCGTCCGTCCGTCTGTCTGTCGAAAGCACGCTAACTTCCGAAGGAGTAAAGCTAGCCGCTTGAAATTTTGCACAAATACTTCTTATTAGTGTAGGTCGGTTGGCATTGTAAATGGGCCATATCGGTCCATGCTTTGATATAGCTGCCATATAAACCGATCTTGGGTCTTTACTTCTTGAGCCTCTAGAGTGCGCAATTATTATCCGATTGGAATTAAATTTTGCACGACGCACAGTGGGCCAAATGGCAAAAAAATTGGAAATAAGTCTACAACTTTTTATCTGTTGATTTTAGCCATACAAAATGTTCTAGACATTTGTAGAGGAGGACATAGGCTTTCAGAAAAGTGCTGTTGTTGGTCCATATCTTTAATACAGGGTGAGCTACAGGGTGTCAAAGTTGACCACTTTTGACTTCTCCAAGCTTCTGGGGGCCATAACTTTTGATCTACTCAACCGATTTACATGATTTAGGACTCTAGAGAAAGAGCTTGACAAGATCTAAAAAACTTATGCATAAAGTACCATGCCATCGTGTACTGTTAAGGAGTTATGAATTGTTTAATTTTAAAATATGAAAATTTGGCCTTGGTTTTTTTCAGTGTTTTTTAAATAACTCCGTCAATTTTAAAGCTATAAACTTCATACTTCACACAAATTATGCCAGCATATGTGTGCATAAAATACAAAAGGAATCACGTGAATATCTTTGGCGGTTTAAAAATGGCATCGTTTTCAATATGAAAAATATTTTTTTTGTCAAAAAATTGCAAAATTTTTCAAAAAAGATACTCCCATTTCCTTTAAGTTTTCGCAAACTTTGGCCATCAAAGCATTATCATTTCTTTCCATTTTCACAAAGTCGAGGTATTAAGAAAAGTTTTAAGTGCTAATTTGGCTAATTTCGATATCAAACAACACCGTTATCTTAAGACCAAAATGGCCAATTTTTTTACTAAACTTCAAAAGTTTCTCACTGGAAAAAAAGTTCCACGGGGATTTTTTCGCTTTTTTTGAACTTAAATGAAAGCTTAAAATGTTCCCAACATTTTAAGGTATGTCTCGCCATATCCTAGCCATAAATGAGATCGTAGCGATCAAAATACTGAAAAAAGTCAATTTTCAAGTAGTGCTATATTCATTGCTAAAAAACAAGTATTACGTCACATTTTATTGCAAAGATGTTAAATAAACTTTTATTTGGTAACACTTCTTCTACAAAACACAAAAAGAATCATGGAAATATCTCTATTCTATTCCATTTTATGGAACCGGCAATAAAAAAGTCAATTTTTCAAAAAAGTCGAATTTCCCAAATTTTGTTTTTGTTGTCCTAATTGCACATGACACACTATAGCCATATTTACGCAACATACCTTATCGTAAAGGAAATTTTCATACCTTTCCAACGATGTATAAAACATTTCTCAACTCGGATTCTATCTACTCTAAAATTCATTTACACTTCATTAAACTCTATATAAAAATGTCTATTTGTGAAATGGAACCTTATATGGGGCCTACACTAAAACATTGATAGATTTGCCCAGGGTTTACAATACAAATGTGTTAGAATAAAAAAAGGTCTCCTGCCAAAGTTTAAAAAAATTGGAATAAAAATATGTGTTTTAGAGCGAAAACACTTCGCATCGGCGTGCGTTTATATGTATATTAGCTACTCCCAAAATAAAAAAGCATTTTAGTTTTGTATTATTTGATTTTATTCTCTACCAAATAATCTAAGGTATCAAAATTTAAAAGCTCTTTAATTTGAATGGCATCGGGATCGTCCTTATCTATATCGTCACATATTTTTGGTAGCCATTTAGTTCTGATGCTGTATAGTACCGGATCAGACGATAACAATAAATATTGAAGTAAATCATAATTTTGGTTAAATTTGGTGCTCTTTCGGGTATTGAAAAGCCGGAACTGTTTAACATCTCTATTACGGGATTCCTGAGCTTCTTCTGTAAGTTCTCCTAACGGAAGTATGTTGTATTCCACAATTTCCTTGCCATGATGTAAGACTTTATGTACTGTCGGTGTTAAAGCTTTCCACGAATATAAATCAGATAAAATGTTTTTTGTGTCATTACTATAAGCTTCAAATTTGGTTGAATTTATCATCTTTTTGCTATTGATTACAGCCAAAATCACTTTGAATCGTCTTAGCAAGTGTTCATCAAGACCGGTTATTTTAGATGTCGATACGGGGTCCTCAAAAAACCGCCTTGCCGAGTTGCCATCATTTGTGCTTCCGTATCCGTAAAGAGGTTTATCTATTATAAGTCCCTTTTGTTTAAACTCCAACTGGATTCGATTCTTCTCTTCCTGCCTCATTTTGTGAAGATCTTGGTTGTTTCTAGCAGAGACATCGCGGTTTCCAGGGCTAGTCCGATATTTAAGGTCATACGATAAATGCAAACAATACTCCATGAATCGAATTCTACAGTGCAGGGGCGAAATACCGAAATTGAGCGCATTTTCGTTTACTAAATTTTCATCAGACTTGTCCTCGAATTGCCCATTCTTCTTGCCACAAATATTGCATCTCCAATTGGACATAACGCCAGTTAATGCGTTTGCCACCTTTCCATCGATCATAGTGAGTTGTAGTTGAAACGAAACTTTTATATTTCTTCCCAATTGGTTTATAACAATCATGGGTAATGCAGCAATTTCTTCCTTTATTTCGTTCACCAAAGATCGTGTTGTGTTCCGGTCTTCCTTTGTATACTCAAACCGAATTGGGCGACATAAATATTTTGACCCAGGTGTTCTATTTATCCATATATCTTGAAATGCATTTTCTTTCGATGATGAAGATTGGTCCTTGTACAATCTCATTCTCAATGGTACTAATGATGCCATGAAAATTGATGCGAAGTTGGTATCTATTTCTGTTTGTTGCTTATATTCGGAAAATCCAGATGATCCATCACAACCCCATTTGCTGATCAAAACCACTTCGGAATTATTACATGTGTTCAACTGTTCTTCAGTAAAATTAGAAATAATTCTAACAGCTGTATTTTCAACAAGATCAGCAAGTTTCACTCTTGCTTTTAATTCGTCCACGTATATATTTGATGGCACCATTTTCGTCCTGGTGTTGTACAATTTATGTTTTGAGGGTAAACAACCCCATCCTTTTTCACGAAGAGCCTTCCTCATTGTTGAGTATTTGTTTCTTGAGAGGCCTAGGTTCAAAATCAGGGCCAGTGCATCTTCCTCCGTGAATTCTGTAGTCGATTTTGGAGTTGGAATACTTTCTACCATTCTCTTTACCCTTTTCGGAGATGCTAATGGTAAAACATCGACAATTCGTCCAACATTTTTTGGTTGTGTTTTTAACAATGCTGTTTTGAACGTATCTTTTATTAAATTTGGCGGATGTGCCGCCAATAGTTCCTCTTGTTTTTTCTTTTTGGTTTTCTCCGTAACTTCGTCGTATGCTTTGCTAGGCCGGCCGGGAATCAGCGGTTTAATTTCAATAAGTAGATCCGATTTCAGCCACTTCTCATACATTTTGAAAAACTTGATTTTTGCGAATGAACATTCTGGCAACCTTCTCTCAAATGATTTGTAGAATTTTTCAAGTTTGTCTAAAGCGTCTTTATTTAGCCTTATTCCATATATGTGGTCCAAAGTGTAAACAAGTTCCTTAAATGACTCCGTGTATGATTTGGAATCATTTTTGATGTCCCATACAATTTTCGAAAGAGTGGAATACTTCAGTATGACTTCCATAACTTATAAATGTCCTTTACGCCTCTACAAAATATAATGAAGAAAATTTGGATTTTGTTCAAATATTTATGCAATATATTCACAATTAATGACCCATTTCAGGTATCAGACGCAATCGTAAAAAGGGGTCCAAAGTGCCTCTTTTTACTTACTCTTCTATAATTATTTACCTGGACTCGAATTTGGTTAAAAAAAATGACAATGAATTTTTTATGGGTAGGTTTTTTCACATTCATTGATACGGTGGATTTCCTGGGAATTCGACATAGCGAAACAGGTAACATTTGTCTGCATCAAATCTTAACACAAATATATATATATATGCAGGTATATTTCTAGGTTACTTTTTATTCAAAAATCATCAGCTTACATTAAAAATAGATGTAGGTACTATACAAACGCACGCCGATGCGAAGTGTTTTCGCTCTAAAACACATATTTTTATTCCAATTTTTTTAAACTTTGGCAGGAGACCTTTTTTTATTCTAACACATTTGTATTGTAAACCCTGGGCAAATCTATCAATGTTTTAGTGTAGGCCCCATATAAGGTTCCATTTCACAAATAGACATTTTTATATAGAGTTTAATGAAGTGTAAATGAATTTTAGAGTAGATAGAATCCGAGTTGAGAAATGTTTTATACATCGTTGGAAAGGTATGAAAATTTCCTTTACGATAAGGTATGTTGCGTAAATATGGCTATAGTGTGTCATGTGCAATTAGGACAACAAAAACAAAATTTGGGAAATTCGACTTTTTTGAAAAATTGACTTTTTTATTGCCGGTTCCATAAAATGGAATAGAATAGAGATATTTCCATGATTCTTTTTGTGTTTTGTAGAAGAAGTGTTACCAAATAAAAGTTTATTTAACATCTTTGCAATAAAATGTGACGTAATACTTGTTTTTTAGCAATGAATATAGCACTACTTGAAAATTGACTTTTTTCAGTATTTTGATCGCTACGATCTCATTTATGGCTAGGATATGGCGAGACATACCTTAAAATGTTGGGAACATTTTAAGCTTTCATTTAAGTTCAAAAAAAGCGAAAAAATCCCCGTGGAACTTTTTTTCCAGTGAGAAACTTTTGAAGTTTAGTAAAAAAATTGGCCATTTTGGTCTTAAGATAACGGTGTTGTTTGATATCGAAATTAGCCAAATTAGCACTTAAAACTTTTCTTAATACCTCGACTTTGTGAAAATGGAAAGAAATGATAATGCTTTGATGGCCAAAGTTTGCGAAAACTTAAAGGAAATGGGAGTATCTTTTTTGAAAAATTTTGCAATTTTTTGACAAAAAAAATATTTTTCATATTGAAAACGATGCCATTTTTAAACCGCCAAAGATATTCACGTGATTCCTTTTGTATTTTATGCACACATATGCTGGCATAATTTGTGTGAAGTATGAAGTTTATAGCTTTAAAATTGACGGAGTTATTTAAAAAACACTGAAAAAAACCAAGGCCAAATTTTCATATTTTAAAATTAAACAATTCATAACTCCTTAACAGTACACGATGGCATGGTACTTTATGCATAAGTTTTTTAGATCTTGTCAAGCTCTTTCTCTAGAGTCCTAAATCATGTAAATCGGTTGAGTAGATCAAAAGTTATGGCCCCCAGAAGCTTGGAGAAGTCAAAAGTGGTCAACTTTGACACCCTGTAGCTCACCCTGTATTAAAGATATGGACCAACAACAGCACTTTTCTGAAAGCCTATGTCCTCCTCTACAAATGTCTAGAACATTTTGTATGGCTAAAATCAACAGATAAAAAGTTGTAGACTTATTTCCAATTTTTTTGCCATTTGGCCCACTGTGCGACGTGTTCTGTTATGACATCCAACAACTGTGCCAAGTATGGTTCAAATCGGTTCATAACCTGATATAGCTGTCATATAAACCGATCTTGGGTCTTGACTTCTTGAGCCTCTAGAGTGCGCAATTCTTATCTGATTTGGATGCATTTTTGTTATGATATCCAACAACTGTGCCAAGTATGGTTTAAATCGGTTCATAACCTGATATAGCTGTCATATAAACAGGTCTGGGGACTTGACTTCTTGAGCTTCTAGAGGGCGCAATTCCTATCCGATTTGGTTGAAAATTTTCATGAAGTATTTTATTCTTACTTTCAACAACTGTGTTAAAGAAGGTTCAAATCGGTTCATAACCTGATATAGCTGCCATATAAACCGATCTGGGATCTTGACTTCTTGAGCCTGTAGAGGTCGCAATTATTATCCGATTTGCCTGAAATTTTGTACTACGGATACTCTCATGACCATCAACATACGTGTTTATTATGATCTGAATCGGTCTATAGCCCGATACAGCTCCAATATAAATCAATCCCTCTATTTTATTTCTCGAGCCCCCAAAGGGCGCAATTCTTATTCGAATTGGCTGACATTTTATACAGGTCTCCAACATATAATTTAATTGTGGTCCAAACCGGACCATATCTTGATATCGCTCTAATAGCAGAGCAAATCTTTTCTTATATCCTTTTTTTGCCTAAGAAGAGATGCCGGGATAAGAACTCGACAAATGCGATCCATGGTGGAGGGTATATTAGATTCGGCCCGGCCGAACTTAGCACGCTTTTACTTGTTATATATAAGATGTATATTTTTGATCGTCTTGACATTCCAAGTCGATTTAGCCATGTCGATCCGTCCATCTGTCGAAAGCATGCTAACTTTCAAAGGAATAAAGCTAGGCGCATTAAAATTTTGCACAAATACTTCCTATAAGTGTTGGTCAGTTGGAATTTTAAATGGGTCACTTTGGCCTATGTTTTGATATAGCTGCCATATAAACCGATTTTGGATATTGACCTCTTGAGCCCCTAAACGCAGCAATTCTTATCCGATTTATATCTAATTTGGTATAAGATATTTTGTTATGACTTCCAACATCTGTGCTAAGTTTGCTTCAAACCGGTTTAATACTTGATGTAGCTCCCATATAAACCGATCTCCTAATGTGACTCTCTGAGCCTCTAGAGGGCGCAATTATTATGCGATTTGGCTAAACATTATTTTAACGACTTCTCCTATTTTAACGACTTCTCCACATGCGTACCAAAAATGGTCTGAATGGGTCCATCACCTGATAAAACTCTCATATGAACCGATCTCCCGATTTTAATTTTTAAGCCACTATAGGGCTCAATTCTAATCCAATTTTTGCTGACATTTTGCGAAATGACATCTACTATGGTCTCCAACAGCCAAACCAAGCATGTTCCGAATTGGTTGATAACCTGAAATAGCTCCAATAGCTTTGCAATTTGTATCCATTATCCTTTGTTTGCCTATAAAGAGATATCGGGCAAAAACATGACAAATGAGATCCATGGTAAAGGGTATGTATGATTTGGCCCGGTCGAACTTTTCCCGCTTTTACTGTAGTCACTCGATTCGTTCGCCAAGTCATTGAAAACGAAAAAAAATGTGTGCTCATCGGCATGCCACTTGGGCTCGACTATAAAAAGGAGGCTTCTTATCTTTCAGCTAAATTTTCAATCAAACCCGCTCCACTGAGCTTTCGCTTTCAAGATGTAGAAAAATTTCACCTCTGTAACGTAACCTACTCTCCAACAGCTCTGATTCTGTGTACGTTTGTTGAGCCTTCCCCTCTAACAGTTTAACACAAACTTGGATGTTCGCACTCTACTAAATACATTTTTATCTATGGCAAAGATAGCCACATAAATTACCTGAATTATTAGTGATATTTATCTCAGGATGAGAAATTTGCAAAAAATAGTACAACAAACAACCGCAACGAAAATCCTAGACTTTTTTGTCAGACCAATAGGTTGCCATAACAATGATAAATGCTGCATGATCAATTTTTACTACTCTGCTCTCTCTCTGTTCGTGGTGGCGTCTCCATTCAGTTGATCTATTTGCAAACATAATAGATTACACTTATTAAAATGTTAGCGCTGCCATCGATAAGGGAAAGGTTTAGACTTTAATACCCAAAATGTTAACAAAATAACTTCAAAGTTCTCCGTCCCATGGCGCCCTGGATGCTTGCGCAATCACATATAAACGACTGAGAATTTTACATTTCTCCCATCTATTAAAGCTTTTTTGAACATATGTTATGAATCTATAAATTTTCTTTGTCTATGCTGCTACTCGCTTGGAGCGGCATAGCGCCTATTACATTGATCATCATGTGTTAGTTGTCTATAACTGACTATGTGGCTACCTGTTGAATAGTCATAGTTTAGTCTTTTTTAAATCAAATTGCCATATTAATCGATTGTCTGTGGTAGAGAACTAATTTGCCGGTCTTTTAACTAGGTGCGGTGGCGACATTTCTTAGTAATTAAACCATGTAAAACTTTTGAACATGAAAGTGTTGCCCAGCAGCACGTTGTTTGGACTTGTCTAGTAAAGGAAGGCTCCTTGTCGATGAGCTAAAAATGGCGGCCACCTTGACGTTAAGGTATGCAACTGCTCCTATCACATTGAACGTCAAAACTTTGGGGGTACGGCGGCAGTGTCCTGTTAGGTCATTATGATTGATCAACTTTTTCGAGGTGAGGTGGTCCGCTAAATTTTTGAGCAGAATAAAGATATTATATCCGCAGTCTACAACATTATACTTTGAATTTATCCCCAAATTGTCATAATTGGTGCACACAGCCGTTTCGTGGTGCACGCCTCACTCCATCTGCCACTTGAGCACAAATTTGAATGACGCACTCCACTTAAAAATATCTGTCACTTGATCTCCCATTGTTTTAATGGGGAGGTAAAGCACCACCTAGATTCTTGGGCACAAAGTTTAATGTCATATTCGTAATCTGCTAGCAAATGCTTTTAATTTAAAGGCTCGTCTAGCTAGGATCGAATTATATTCATATTTGAGGGTGGGGAGACCTCCAATTATTTGGACCTCATTGTTTATGTCATATTCGTAGTCTAGTCCCCAATACCTTTCATTTGAGTCCCATATTGATATTTACGTCCAATATGTTTGTTTGGGGGAGTTTGTAGGGTGGGACGACCCCTCGCATACTTCACCACAATTTTTAATTCAATGTTCGTATTCTCCCCAAAACCTTTCATTTGATACCCATATTGTTCCTATTGGTCCACTTTTGATTTTAGGTGGTGTTTTTGGAGTAACGGGGGAGGGTCTGCCCCCTTCCAATATCAAAAAAACTAAAAAGCACTTTCCTCCTTCCAGACCATTTTTGAATCTACTCCCAAATACCTCTCATTTGAGTCCCATATTGTCATTATCGTCCATTAACCTATTTTAGGGGGTTTTGGGGTCGGGGCGGCCCCCAGGTACTTGGATCCAATTTTTAATGTGAAATTCGTAGTCTACTCTTGAATAACTTTCATTTGAATCCCATATTGTCCCGATCGGTTCACTTTTATTTTGGGTTCGAACTTTTAGCGTAAGGGGGAGGGTCCGCCCTCTACCACTATCAATAAATTATAAAGCCGATTGCTCCTTCCGGACCTCTCCCCACAATTTGTGAAAATTTGAAAGAAATCGGTTCAGCCGGTTTTGAATATATACAGATCAAACAAATTTACAAACCCACAAACAAACAAACATACAAACAATCGAACATACAAACAAACACAAATTCATTTATATATATACTAGCTGACCCGGGTCCGCTCCGCTGCGCCTTCTTTTACTTTATATGGAACAAAAGTTTCCTTGGAATACTTATTTTCGACAATTAAAGAGCTTTTAGTGAAATACCATGCAAACTTGACTAACAATTTAGCAATATAAGTGCCTTTATCTGAATCCCACATGATATTTATTGGTCTACGAATTTAAGTTTGGATGTAAGGTGTACTCCATTCTTAAAATACTTCATTTCAGCCCGATATTCTCATGATGTCTGATTTAGTGGTGTCTTCGGGGGAGAGGTGGTCCCCCAGATACTTGGCCCTGAAAAAATATCGGCATCGTGCTCTTCTCTCAAATACCATTTATGTAAACCCCATATTGCCATTGGCATAAGAGGAGTTTACGGGACGAGGCGTTCCCCACACACGTGGCCCCAAAATAGGTTATCAAATTCGTTTTCTAATCTCAAATACCTTTCATTTGAGCCACATATTGGCATGGTCGAAAATTTTTTTTCCTTTCGGGGTGTTTTGGGAAAGAGGTGATGCCCTAAATACATGGTAGTACATTTGGATATCAAATTCGTATTCTACTCCCAAATACCTTTATTTGAGCCCATATTGCGATGGTCACTAAAAAATTGCTGTTTGTGGGGTATTTTGGGAAAGTGGTAGACCCCCAGAAAATTGGTCCCGAAAATGGGTATCAATTCTTGCTCTACCCCCCAATATATTCCATTTAAGCTCCACATTGACATGGTCGGTAAATATTCCCGATTTAAGGGTGTTTTGGGGAGTGGGGTGGTTGCCCAAACACTAAGCCCGGAAAAATATCAATAAAATATATCTATATATAATTTATTTGAACCCAGTATTGCCATTGCCCTCAAAATTGGATATCAAATTCGTTTTATAATCCCATTTAAACTCCCTATTGCAAATGTTAGCAAGTATGTCTGGTTTGGGGTATTGGCCCTAAAAACTATGAATATTTAGTTCCATTCTCTTTAAGATCCAAATTGTCTTGGTGAGCAAATATGTACTATTTAGGGGTTGTTATGGCGGTGGGACGTCCCCCTTATTTGAGCCTCATATTGCAATAGTCAGAAAATATTTACTATTTGGGTGGTGTTGTGGCTCCATAATTTTTAATCCGAGCTTTAAAAGAACACGTCCACTCTCAATGACAGCTTCAATTAAAATTCAGGCCGTAACATGTTGTCTGCGACTGAAACCTCGATAAGTGGAGCGGCAGCACCAGGCTCCACCATCCGACAGACAACTGGTCGGCAGGGGCATTTGACGAAGACACCTGGTTCGAGTCTTAAGGACAAGACCGAACCTATTCTTTCTTCGCATTCCCATAATTTGCCTATGCCATCGGCCTTCCCCGCCAAACCAACACGCTCTTTAAGAGGTTGGAATAATAGATGACGCATCGTTCTCAGGTTTATTGAGAGGCTTGTTGCGAATGATCCTAAGACTCTCACTAATAGGTAGAGAGACACCCTAAATTGGGCTCGGGAATTGCTAATGTCGCTAGGGACAGTTTGGTGATGACAGTTGTCGACAAGGGAGAAGAACAGGGCTGCATACCTAGGAATTATTGGAGTGGGATAGTTAATGGACTCTCATCAGTGTACTCCGATGTTCGTGTAGATTTTCCTGGGTCTCCTCCAGTTTGTGACGATGCAGGCTGGTATCGCGCCGATACAGACTAATTGCCTTCGGGGATCAATGCTCAACTGAAATGTAACGTTGCGCCCTAAGAAAGATTGGTCAGATGTCGCCGCGCGCAATCTTGGATACCCCCAAGGATTCCCTCAGATCCTGAATTCATACTTGCAAGACTATGGGAATGTAATCCCAATCTTTCAACCACCGACTGGAAGATTGGTAGATTGGATGAGTCTGATGGTGACCAGAGACATGCAGTATTCGTACCCAATTGCGGCTATCTCGCTGACCTCAACAAGTCTGAAGGGGTTATATCCTATGGATTCAACAAGTTGAAACTGAAGGTCTATAGAAGGAATGCGGTTGAGGAATCGGGAGACGACTCAGCAGTTGTTGCTGAACACTTGCCTGATGAACTATCGACCATATCGCTAAAATCTGGAGGATTGCAGGAGACTGAAAACCCCCCTGCCGCAATCGAGACACGAGGGGATGGCATCGAAACGGGACCCGACAATCCCTGTGTGGGTGGGTCATCCAGTTGAACTGGGCTCAAGGTGTACGCCAGCGGGGAAGTACGGAACTCAAAAAGTACTTCGACAGAAGCAGATACTGAAGCATCTAAGGAGAAATCGTCCACAACGCAAGTGTCCAGTATTCTTATTTCTCACCTGCCCCTGGGTGCGTACGGAAGCTCATCAAGACAAGTTCTAACGAATCTTGTGAGGATGAATTCCAGACGGAATCAGAAGACGAGGGTAACGCAATAGTGGTGGAAGTTCTGAATCCTGACTATGCTCCGGTGTCTGCATGTGTGGAGGAATGGTTCGTGGTCTAAGAATTCCGGGATTTAAACTACTGAAAGGTACGGGGAATGGGAGACACAGAACCTGAATATTTTTCTTCTTCCGTCGCCAAGCACTGAATATTCAGTAATAGCCAGCCTTGAAATTAATCAGTCTTACTACCGGCTGGCTTCCCTATATATGGCACACAATTCAGAGATGCCGCCTTCAAACCTTAAGTTGTAGGAAGTGATTGCACATCGCCAGATATGAGGAAGTTCGGATGTCAACTTATAACATCGAATATATTCTAAGTTGCAATCTGGCGATTTAAAAAAAGGGAAAAAGGGGATAAACCTACCTTTATTACCAGGAACAGGCGGTAGGTCCTACATAATACATTTGTATCGGAAGATATAAGCGACTGGGAAGTGTTGGATGACCACATCTTCTCTGATCATCGATATATTTTTTTCTGCCTTGACGAAAATACTGCTGAAGTGGCGGCGTATAAGGCAGCTATATCAGGTTATGAATTGATTTGAACTATACTTAACACAGTTGTTGGGAGTGATACCAAAATACCACGTCCAAAATTCAGTCAGTCGAGAATTGCACCCTCTAGAAGCTCAAGAAGTCAAGACCCAAGATCGGTTTATATGGCAGCTATATCAAAACATGGACCGATTTGTCCAATTTACAATCCCGACCGACCTACACTAATAAAAAGTATTTGTGCAAAATTTTAAGCGCCTAGCTTTACTCCTTCGAAAGTTGGCTTGCTTTCGACAGACTGACGGACGGACATAGCTAGATCGACTTTAAATGTCAAGACGATCAAGAATATATATACTTTATGTGATCTTAGACGCATATTTAGAGGTGTTACAAACTGAATGAAGAAATTAGTATACCCCAACAATATGATGGAGGGTATAAAAAGTTGCAACTGCGGAGGATATAGGTCAAACGGATCACAAAGGCCCTGAATGACTCCCTTGTGTCAACATGTCCTAGTGGCAAGCCAAGAGGCAAACAGCGACCACCAAGAGCTGGTAAGTCTAAGGAAGAACTGCAGAAAACTCTTCAACAGAGCGAAAGCCACAAGGGCACCACACGATTGGGACATCTATAAGGCTGAGCTCAGAAAATGGCGAGCTGAGAAAGGCTCATAACAAATCCTGGGTGGAATTATATAGCTCCGTGGAGGATACATCTGACGCCTCTAGACTAAGAAAGATTTTGTCCTCGAGGCCTATTACGTTGGGATATATTCAAAAGTCAGAGAATGTATGGACAATGTCTAGTGAGGAAACATGAGAATTACTCTGTGATACATATTTGCCTGGAATTTCTTCAACGGACAACGTGGCATCAGAAGAGGTTTACACTGATATGTATTCGTCGGAGGCCATTAGGTAAATTGTGTCTGAGCCGAAAAGGGAAGTATACCCTGTTTGTATTAGCATGACATATATGCCTGTGGGATGGAAGGAAATGAAGGCAATTTTCATTCCAAAAACAGGAAAACCTTACCACATGAAGGCGTAAAATTTTCCTCCTATTAGTCTGTCATCCTTTATGCTGAAGACTCTTGAGAGGTTGATCGAATCATATCTTAGGGCAAAGATCCCTGGAGATCGCCTGTCGGGGCAGCAGCATGCATATATAAAGGCAAGTCCACTGAAACAGCCCTTCACGGCCTAGTCGGCTACATAGAGGGTTCTCTCGCTGTCAAGGAATACACAATGGTATGATTTCTTGACATTAAAGGTGCTTTCAATAATGTAAAACCGACGTCAATCACGAAGGAGTTGGAGTTTTAGGGCATTAATTAAACTGTAAGAAAGTTATTAATTACTTACTTACAAAAAGATGCATTACGGCAGGCTTGAATCTGAAAAGATGAGTCAGTGGAGGAACACCTCAAGGAGGTGTCTACTTTGGAATATAACCATTAACAATATATTTTTGTCTCTGGAAGAAAAGGGCGTAAAAGTGGTCGCGTATGCTGATGATTTTTCAATTGCGGTTAGAGGAAAGTTTCCCAGCACCCTTAGAAATATACTTCAGGATGATCTGGGTGCAACAGCGAAGTGGGCTACAGAAAGTGGTCTAGGTGTAAATCCGTGCAAAACAGAAATAGTTCTTTTCAGCAGGAAATACAAGTTGCCACCAGTGGCAGCTGTCCCCTTGGGAGGAAAGAATTTTCCATTTACAAGAGGCAAGGCAACTCTTCCTCTATACACCTGCAAGAGAGCCATTGGCAAAAGTTGGGGGTTTAGACCACGCGTCATGCATTGCAGTTGTCAGACCTATAATGCTATACGGTGCTGTGGTCTGGTGGATGGCTCTTCAAAAGTCCACCTACTGTTCGTAACTCAAGCGGATCCAAAGGATGGATTGTTTGTGCATCATAACTGAACTAAGGACGAGACCATCAGATCCCCTGAGTTTAATGTTCTAGTGCCTGTGGACATTGCGGCCAGACAAATTGCTGCGACCACTGACGAGGGTCGCTCTCTCTTTGATCAGGTGGCGGCCACGGACACTGTGTTATCCTTGATACAATATCCGCTGTTCCAGGCAGTGTGGATTACATCCTACCTGACCCGACTTTTGATAAAATGTACCAATATTCCTGATAGAAATATAATGTCATAACGACGATTGACATAAATATCTTCTCAGTCAGCCAGGCAGCCATTAACGAGAACGTATTTATGAACACAAAAACCGCCTTCGACTGTCGCAGATCTCTCAACGAGATGGCTGAATAGTTTAAAATTCATCTATTCTGGGTGCCGGGCCACAGAGATATCCCAGGGAATTGTAAAGCGGACTAGCTTGCGAGACTGGGAACTACCTGACACATTCCAGGGAAACTGGCATCTGTGGGTATGCCTTTAGCGACATATAAGCTCAGTTTTCAGAACTAGGCCCGATGGACAACGAATGATAGATGGTCACAAAGAAGGGGGCAGTGAGCATACCAAAACTATGTGGCCTAATCTAGACTTGAAGAGGTCTACCGCTTTGCTGTTACTGGGAAGAACAGACGTCTCAGTCATTGTGTCCGTCATGATTGATCACTGTCTGATCGGAAAAAATGCTGACAGACTGAAGGTTGCTTGTAACGACTTTTGCAGAAGCTGTGAGGACATCGAAGAAGAAGAGTATAGAACACCTTCTGTGTGTGTCCCGCACTAGCAGTCATAAGGAATTTCACTTTAGGTTCTCATTTCTTCGAGAACCTGTCTGATTTAGCGGATGTGAAGGTACGCAATTTGTTGGGCTTTTTAAAGCGATCTGCATGGTTCAATGGTAGGAATTAGAAGGCATCTTCTTCCTGTCCGATTTAGCGGATGTGAAGGTACGCAAGTTGTTGGGCTTTTTAAAACGATCTGCATGGTTCAATGGAACTAGAAGGCATCTTCCTTCTTCTGTGCCTGTGGTATCACAATAGACGCAAACGTCTAAGTGAATCTGATGGCAGACTGCCACTTAAACCCAACCCAACCTAGCCTTACAATAAAAACAGTACCAGCTAGTAGTTTCTATCAAAAAAGTGGCTGACAGTTACAAACTCCAGCACTAAAACAGACAGCATTGTGTTGAAATCTTATATATACAAATCAATTTGTGTTTGCTTGTAGGATTGTTCGTTTGTATATTTGTGTGTTCCTTATAGGTCCGATTTAAGCGAAATTTTGTGTGCTCTCATATAGTACCCTAAAAATAAAAATTGGATATACAAATTTCAAATGGGGTACCTAGGGGGCTGCCCCACCCTAAAACCTACCAAACATATATTTACACCAATCACGACAATATGGGACTCAAATGAAAGGTATTTAGGATAAGAAAACGCATCTGATATCCAATTGTCGGACAAAGTGCTAGGGGGACCACCCCAAGCCCCAAAACACCCCTAAATCGGACATATTTACCGACCATGGCAATATGGGACTCAAATGAAAGGTATTTGCGAGAAGAATACGAATCTGATATCCAAATGTGGGACCACGTTTCTGGGGGTCCACACCTTTCGCAAAACACCCCCCAAAAAGGTCTTATTTACTGACCATGGGAATATGGGCTTAAATAAAAGGTATTTGAATATAGAATACGAATCTGATATCCAAATATGGGACAAAGTGTTTGGGGGTCCGCCTCTCAACAAAAACATCCCCCAAAGAGGACAAATTTACGACCATATCAATATGGGGCTCAAATGAAAGGCCTTTGGGAGTAAAGCACGAATTTGATATCAATATTCGGAAATGTGTCTATGGGGCCATGCCACCCCCACAACACCACACAAATAGTAAGTATTTTCTGACTATTGCAATATGAGGCTCAAATAAGAGGGTTTTTAAAGTGGAACACGAATCCGATATACATTTTCAAGGCCAACTCACTGAGTGGCTGCCCACTCCCCAAAACACCCCCAAGCCGGTCATGTTTGCCGACATGGAAATATGGGGCCCAAACTAAAGGTATGTGGGAGTAGACCACGTATCTGATATCAACATTAGGGTCCAACTGTCTAGCGGACGTCCCACCACCATAACAACCCCCAAATAGGACGTATTTTCTCACCAAGACAATTTGGGTCTTAAAGAGATTGGAGCCAATACCCCAAACCGGACATATTTGCTGACTTTGGCAATAAGGGCTTTAAATGAGATCAGAAAACGAATTTGATATCCAATTTTGAAGCCAATTGCAATATGGGGTTCAAATATATGATATATAGACATATGAGAATAGAACATGTTGCTGATATATTTTCAGGGCTAAGTGTTTGGGGGACCATCCCAATCCCCAAAACTCCCCTAAATCGGGTATATTTACCGACCATGTCAATGTGGAGCTTTAATGAAAGGTATTGGGGGGTAGAGCAAGAATTGATACCCACTTTCGGGAACAATTTTCTGGGGTCTACCCCTTTCCCAAAATACACCATAAACAGCAATTCTTTACTGGCCATCGCAATATGGGGCTCAAATAAAGGTATTTGGGAGTAGAATACTGATTTGATATCCAAATGTAGGACCATGTATTTAAGGCATCACCCCTTTTCCAAAACACCCCCAAAGGGAAAAAATTTTACGACTATGCCAATATGCGGCTCAATGAAAGGTATTTGAAATTAGAAAACTTATTTGATAACCTATTTTGGGGCCATGTGTTTGGGGGACGCCTCATCCTGTAAACTCCTCTTAAGCCAATTGCAATATGGGGTTTACATAAATGGTATTTGAGAGAAGAGCACGATGCCGATATTTTTTAAGGGCCAAGTATCTGGGGGACCACCTCTCCCCCGACAACATCACTAAACCGGACATCATGAGAATATCGGGCTGAAATGAAGTATTTTAAGAATGGAGTACACCTTACATCCAAACTTAAATTCGTATACCAATAAAGATCATATGGGATTCAGATAAAGGCACTTATATTGTTAAACTGTTAGTCAAGTTAGCATGGTATTTCACTAAAAGCTCTTTAATTGTCGAAAATAAATATTCCAAGGAAACTTTTGTTCCATATAAAGTAAAAGAAGGCGCAGCGGAACGGGCCCGGGTCAGCTAGTCTTATATATAACAAGTAAAAGCGTGCTAAGTTCGGCCGGGCCGAATCTTATATACCCTCCACCATGGATCGCATTTGTCGAGTTCTTTTCCCGGCATCTCTTCTTAGGCAAAAAAGGATATAAGAAAAGAGTTGCTCTGCTATTAAAACGATATCAAGATATGGTCTGGTTCGGACCACAATTAAATTATATGTTGGAGACCTGTGTAAAATTTCAGCCAATTCGTATAAGAATTGCGCCCATTGGGGCTCACGAAGTAAAATAGAGAGAACGATTTTTATGGGAGCTGTATCGGGCTATAGACCGATTCAGACCATAATAAACACGTTTGTTGATGGTCATGAGAGGATCCGTCGTACAAAATTTCAGGCATATCGGATAATAATTGCGACTTCTAGGGGTCAAGAAGTCAAGATCCCAGATCGGTTTATATAGCAGCTATATCAGGTTATGAACCGATTTGAACCTTATTTGACACAGTTGTTGAAAGTAAAAATAAAATACGTCGTGCAAAATTTCAGCCAAATCGGATAGGAATTGCGCCCTCTAGAAGCTCAAGAAGTCAAATCCCCAGATCTGTTTATATGACAGCTATATCAGGTTATGGACCGATTTCAACCATACCTGGCACAGTTGTTGGATATCATAATGAAATACTTCGTGCAAAAATTCATTCCAATCGGGTAAGAATTGCGCTAGAGGCTCAAGAAGTCAAGACCCAAGACCGGTTTATATGGCAGCTATATCAGGTTATGGACCGATTTAAACCATACTAGGCACAGTTGTTGGGTATCATAACAAAACACGTCGTGCGAAATTCCATTCCATTCGGATAAGAATTGCGCCCTCTAGAGGCTCAAGAAGTCAAGACCCAAGATCGGTTTATATGGCAGCTATATCAGGTTATGGGCCGATTTATACCATACTTGGCACAGTTGTTGGATATCATAACAAAACACGTCGTGCGAAATTTCATTCTGATCGGATAAGAATTGCGCACGCTAGAGGCTCAAGAAGTCAAGACCCAAGTTCGGTTTATATGGCAGCTATATCAGGTTATGGACCGATTTCAACCATACTTGGCACAGTTGTTGGATATCATAATGAAATACTTCGTGCAAAAATTCATTCCAATCGGTTAGGAATTGCGCACTCTAGAGGCTCAAGAAGTCAAGACCCAAGATCGGTTTATATGGCAGCTATATCAGGTTATGGACCGATTTGAACTATACTTGGCACAGTTGTTGGATATCATAACAAAACACGTCGTGCAAAATTTCATTCCAATCGGATAAGAATTGCGCACTTTAGAGACTCAAGAATTCAAGACCCAAGATCGGTTTATATGGCAGCTATATCAAAACATGGACCGATATGGCTCATTTACAATACCAACCGACCTACACTAATAAGAAGTATTTGTGCCAAATGTCAAGCGGCTAGCTTTACTCCTTCGGAAGTTAGCGTGCTTTCGACAGACAGACGGACGGACGGACGGACAGACGGACGGACGGACGGACAGACGGACGGACATGGCTAGATCGACATAAAATGTCACGACGATCAAGAATATATATACTTTATGGGGTCTCAGACGAATATTTCGAGTAGTTACAAACAGAAAGACGAAATTAGTATACCCCCCATCTTATGGTGGAGGGTATAAAAATCAATTTGTGTTTGTTTGTGTGTTCCTTATAGACTCAGAAACAGCTGAATCGATTTGCTTGAAATTTTCACAGATAGTGCATAATGACCGTGGTGAAAATAGGGTAGAACATTTTTTAATATCTGTAGAGGGGGCGGACCCTCCCCCTTACCATAATTTTCAGAAACGCTAGATCTCGGAGATGGGTGGTGCGATTTAAGCGAAATTTTGTGTGCTCTCATATAGTACCCTAAAAATAAAAATTTGATATCCAAATTTCGGATGGGGTACCTAGGGGGGCTGCCCCACCCTAAAACCTACCAAACATATATTTACACCAATCACGACAATATGGGACTTAAATGAAAGGTATTTAGGATAAGAAAACGTATCTGATATCCAATTGTCGGACCAAGTGCTAGGGGGACCACCCCAATCCCCAAAACACCCCTAAATCGGACATATTTACCGACCATAGCAATATGGGACTCAAATGAAAGGTATTTGCGAGAAGAATACGAATCTGATATCCAAAAGTGGGACCACGTTTCTGGGGGTCCACACCTTTCGCAAAACACCCCCCAAAAAGGTCTTATTTACTGACCATGGGAATATGGGGCTTAAATAAAAGATATTTGAATATAGAATACGAATCTGATATCCAAATATGGGACAAAGTGTTTGGGGGTCCGCCTCTCAACAAAAACATCCCTCAAAGAGGACAAATTTACGACCATAGCAATATGGGGCTCAAATCAAAGGTCTTTGGGAGTAAAGCACTAATCTGATATCAAAATTCTTCGGGATAAGTATCTGATATCAAAATCACGGGCTTGACGTTTGAAATGTCTTCCTTGGGGCTTTTGCCTGTCAATTCAACAATTCCCACGCATTTTTCCGCATCCTTCAGCACGCTTCTCGATCTATACTTTGTTAGTGATAATTCTAAAGTCCTCGTATGCGACCAATTGTTAGCCTCATGTTTTTCGAACCATGCCTTTTTATGTTATGAATTTGACCTCACCAGGACTAGGGAAACTTATTTATACAGAGACTTTGCCCGTCTCGACCATGATTTTTTGCTTTCGAGTGCTGTGCTCATCGACTGGGATCTGATATTTTGTATGGAAGACACCACTAAATCATACATCATGAGAATATCGGGTTGAAATGAAGTATTTTAAGAATGAAGTACACCTTACATCCAAACTTAAATTCGTAGACCAATAAAGATCATGTGGGATTCAGATAAAGGCGCTTATATTGTTAAACTGTTAGTCACATTTGCATGGTTTTTCACGAAAATATCTTTATTTGTCGAAAATAAATATTCCTAGGAAACTTTTGTTCCATATAAAGTAACGGACCCTCCCCCTTGCCCCAAAAGTACTACCCAGAAATAAAAGTGGACCGATCGGGACAATATGGGATTCAAATGAAAGGTATTCGGGAGATACGAATATGGTCAGGAAGTAGGAATAGGCTGTACGATTTATTGATAACGGAAGGGGGCTGACCCTCCACCGTGACCCCAAAAACACCACACAAAATCAAAAGTGATCCGATAAGGACAATATGGGTATCACATGAAAAGTAAGCGGGAGTAGATAACAAATCTGGCATACAAATTCATGTCGAAGTATAGGAGGTCACCCTACCCCCACAACAACGCCCAAAATGGGCACATTAGCCAATCACGGATATATGGGAGTCGGGTTGTTTATTCGGTATAGACTAATAAACGGCAGAACCGATTTTCTCGTCATTTTCGCATATTGTGTCGGTTGGTCTGGAAGGAACCATAGGCTATATAATTTTTCGGTATCGGAAGGGAGACGGAACCCATCCTTATGACAAAAACACAACCCAAAATCAAAAGTGGACCGATCGGGACAATATAGGTATCAATGAAAGGTATTGGAGAGTAGAATACGAAAATGGCATTAAAATTTGAGTCTAGGACGTTCATTTCATTATGGGGCTCAGGAGTAGATTTCGAATCTGACTCCTCTATACAGATATTAAACAGATATTCGAAGTTCATGTCAATATGGGACTTAAATGAAAAGTATTAGGCAGTAGATTACAAATATGGCATAAAACATTAGGTCCAAGTAATGACCACCGCGCAAAAACCCCCAAATGGGCATATTAGCCGACCATGGCTATATGAGACTCAAATGAGAGGTATTACGGAGTAGATTACGAATATGACATTAAAATCAAGTCTAGGTGGCGGTTTTCCTCCTGAAGATACGTCAAATGGGTTATATGACCCATTATACCAATATGGATCTCAAATGAAAGGTATTTGAGAGTAGAAAACGAAATTAATATCCAATTTTGGAGCGAAGTGTTTTGGGGTACGACCTAAAGCACCCCTTAAACTGAACTTCATTTCCGTTGGGAATAAAGATCGAATTTGATATCTAATTTCAAATTTAAACTCAATGATAAGGGACCTTTTTTATAGCCGAGTGCGAACGGAGTCCCGCAGTGCGACACCTCTTTGGAGAGAAGTTTTAATATGGCATAGAACCTCTCAAATATTGCCAGCATTCGGAGGGGAAAGCCACCGCTGAAAATCTCTTCTGATGGTCTCGCCAGGATTCGAACCCAGGCGATCAGCGTCATAGGTGGACAAGCTAACCTTGCTTAATTAAAATTGAGCAATTTACTAATTTTAATATGTTCTAGTTCAAATTTTAAAAAATCCATCCTTACCTCGCACCTTCGCACCAAGAGTCTGAACCGATTTCTATGAAATTCACCAGTAATATCGAGAGTTATAAGAAAATCCTTCCTGCCAAATTTCAAGGGAATCGGTTAACAAATGAACATTTTATTGCTGTATTGCTGCAAATCGGACAAACACATATGTGGGAGCTATATGAACCGATTTCTATGAAATTCACCAGTAATATCGAGAGTCATAAGAAAATCCTTCCTGCCGAATTTCGAGAGAATCGGTTAAGAAATGACAATTTTATTGCTGTATTACTGCAAATCGGACGAACATATATATGGGAGCTCTATCTAAAGCATAGGAGGCATAAGAAAATCGGTTTGCAAATTATTCGCTGTATTGCTGCAAATCAGACAAACACATATGTGGCAGCTACATCCAAATCTTCACCTATTTTTTCCAATTTCAATCGGCTTCGTCTCTAGGCCGAAAAACATTCCCGTACCAAATTTGAAGACGATCGGATGAAAATTGCGACATGTACCTGGAAACTTAGCTGACATGTCGCTAGAGGCATACCCACAGATTCCAGTTGCCCTGGAATGTGTAGGGTAGTTCCTAGTACCGCAAGCTCATCCGCTTTACAATTCCCTGGGATATTTTTGTGACCCGGCACCCAGAACAGGTGAATTTTGAACTGTTCAGCCATCTCGTTGAGAGATCTGCGACAGTCGAGGGCGGTTTTTGTGTTCAGAAATACGTTCTTCTCAGACAGCCATTAAATCCCTGGACAGGCGGACAGACAGACAGATAGACGGCCATAGCAAAATCGAATCAGAAAGTGATTCGGAGTCGATCGGTATACTTATCAATGGGTCTTTCTCTCTTCCTTTTAGGTATCAAAAACAAATACACTAAGTTATAATACCCTGTACCACAGTAGTGGTGTAGGGTATAATAAACACACAGTGGAAATCGAAAAAATAGTAAACAAGTAAAAGCGTGCTAAGTTCAGCTGGGACGAATCTTATATACCCTACACCATAGATCACATTTGTCGTTTTCTTTTCCCGGCATCTCATCATAGGCAAAAAAAGGATAAAATAAAAGATTTGCTCTGCTTTTAGAGCGATATCAAGATATGGTCCAGTTCCGTTTCCGGTATTGTATAAAATGTTAGCCAATTCGAATAATAATTAGAGCCAATTCGATAAATAGAGAGATCGATATATATGGAGCTGTATGAGGCTATAGACCAGTTCGCACCATAATAAACACATATGTTGAAGGTCGTGAGAGGATCCGTCTTACAAAATTTCAGGCAAATCGGATAAAAATTGCGACCTCTAGAGGCTCAAGAAGTCGAGATCCCAGATCGGTTTATATGGCAGCCGTATCAGGTTATGAACCGATTTGAATCTTATTTAGCACAGTTGTTGAAAGTCATAATAAAATACGTCATGCAAAATTTCAGCCTAATCGTATAGGAATTGCGCCCTCTAGAAGCTCAAGAAGTCAAGTCCCCAAATACCGATTTGAACCATACTTGCCACAGATGTTGGTTATCATAACGAAATTCTTCGTGCAAAATTTCATTCCAATCGGATAAGAATTGCGCACTCTAGAGGCTCAAGAAGTCAAGACCCAAGATCGGTTTATATGGCAGCTATATCAAAACATAAACCGATATGTCCCATTTACAATCGCAACTGGCCTACACTAATAAGAAATATTTGTGCAAAATTTCAAGCGGTTAGCTTTACTCCTTCGAAAGTGAGCGTGCTTTCAACATACAGACTGACGGACTGACATGGCTAGATCGACATAAAATGTCATGACGATCAAGAATATATATACTTTATGGGGTGTCAGACGAATATTTCGAGTAGTTACAAACAAAATGACGAAATTAGTACTCGCTCATCCTATGGTGGAGGCTATAAATATCTGCCGTTTGAGAACGACATTTTGAATGGTAATAGCTGAAGAGGCCACCATACCCCAGATGTCAGCATGTCTGCCTGTGACGCTGAATGCCTGCGATCGAATCCTAGCGAGAGCATCAGAAAAAATTTTCAGCGGTGGTTTTTCCCTCCTAATGCTGGCAATTTGTGATGTACTATGCTCCGCGAAGAGGTGCACGCCGTTTGGACTCGGCTTTTAAAAGGAGGCCCATTATCATTGAGCTTATAACTTGAATCGGACTACACTCAAAGAAATGCGAGAAGTTTGCCCATGTTCCTTGGTGGAATGTTCATGGGCAAAATTTGCAATAGCTGAGGTGTCAACGAGATTTTGCCCAGAAAAGGCAAGCCCCCAAAATCAACTCTTCATTTGTGGCCTGATTTTCAAAATTTTAATTTTCTGAAAACGAAATGTTGAATTTTACAGATCAATATGTCCTTAAAAACAAAACTTAACAAGTAAAAGCGTGCTAAGTTCGGCCGGCCGAATCTTATATACCCTCCACCATGGATCGCATTTGTCGAGTTCTTTTCCCGGCATCTTTTCTTAGTCAAAACAAGTAAAAGCGTGCTAAGTTCGGCCGGGCCGAATCTTATATACCCTCCACCATGGATCGCATTTATAGAGTTCTTTTCCCGGCATCTCTTCTTAGGCAAAAAAAAGGATATAAGAAAAGATTTGCTCTTCTATTAGAGCGATATCAAGATATGGTCCGGTTTGGACCACAATTAAATTATATGTTGGAGACCTGTGTAAAATGTCAGCCAATTCGAATAAGAATTGCGCCCTTTGTGGGCTCAAGAAGTAAAATAGAGAGATCGATTTATATGGGAGCTGTATCGGCCTATAGACCGATTCAGACCATAATAAACACGTATGTTAATGGTCATGCAAATCGGATAATAATTGCGACCTCTAGAGGCTCAAGAAGTCAAGATCCCAGATCGGTTTATATGGGTGCTATATCAGGTTATGAACCGACTTGTACTTTATTTGATATAGTTGTTGAAAGTAACAATAAAAAACGTCTTGCGAAATTTCAGCCAAATCGGATAGAAATTGAGTCCTCTAGAAGTTCAAGAAGTCAAGTCCCCAGATCTGTTTATATGACAGCTATATCAGGTTATGAACCGATTTGAACCATATTTGGCACAGTTGTTGTATGTAATAACAAAATACTACGTGCCAAAATTCATTCAAATTGGATAAGAATTGCGCCCTCTAGAGGCTCAAGAAGTCAAGACCCAAGTTCGGTTTATATGACAGCTATATAAGGTTATAGACCGATTTGAACCATACTTGGCACACTTGTTGGAAATCGTAACAAAACACGTCGTGCAAAATTTCATTCCAATCGGATAAGAATTGCGCACTCTAGAGGCTCAAGAAGTCAAGACCCCAGATCGGTTTATATGACAGCTATATCAGGTTAGGAACCGATTTGAACCATATTTGGCACAGTTGTTGGATATCATAACAAAATACTACGTGCCAAAATTTATTCAAATTGGATAAGAATTGCGCCCTCTAGAGGCTCAAGAAGTCAAGACCCAAGATCGGTTTATATGACAGCTATATAAGGTTATGGACCGATTTGAACCATACTTGGCACAGTTGTTGGATATTACAACAAAACACGTCGTGCGAAATTTCATTCCAATCGGATAAGAATTGTGCACTCTAGAGACTCAAGAAGTCAAGAGCCAAGATCGGTTTATATGGCAGCTATATCAAAACATGGACCGATATGGCCCATTTACAATACCAACCGACCTACACTAATAAGAAGTATTTGTGCAAAATTTCAAGCGGCTAGCTTTATTCCTTCGGAAGTTAGCGTGCTTTCGACAGACAGACGGACGGACATGGCTAGATCGACATAAAATGTCGAGACGATCAAGAATATACATATATACTTTATGGGGTCTCAGACGAATATTTCGAATAGTTACAAACAGAATGATGAAATTAGTATACCCCCCATCCTATGGTGGAGGGTATAAAAACTACAATAGATGAATTTTTAAACTAAAATGCGTAAGTAAACATTTCGGGCAAAGTTAGTTTCAAAATCGTCAATCTTTAGTAATGTTGGCAAAACATTTTTAGGAAGCCTGTCTCGGCAAAAATTCGGCGCCCGGACGAATTACGGCCTTGGTATTTTGCACATTATTTCGTTAACTCTCTACTTGATCTCAAATGGCTTATTTTTTACGAGTTTATTCGATTCTTACCCACTATAAACATCTCAGGCATCTTAACGTTCTGAAGTTTACTGGATACAATGAATTGCGGATGGTGTTTAAGTTTTTAAAATATTTAAGAGTGTTCTAGCAGATATTCCTTCTTTTGTTAGAGCCTTCGTCAACTTTGGATATAATATTTCGCTTTTCTTCAATAGATACACCTTTTAGTTTTGCCATTTTTTTTGCCTGTCGTCCGATCATTACAAAACTGATTTTAAACGTATACTGTTTTACACACCACTGTTTTCATTGGTTTTTGAACACGGATAGCAAAAACAAAGCTTTGAGAAGAAAGGCATAGTAGTCAATGCAAATGTAACGTATTTTACAGCAATTTTTATTTTGTGGCTATTTACAAGTGCTATATGAGTGATCTATATTGGATGAGTTTCGTTTTGTTCCACATTCTTTTTGTGTGAACTTGAATAAAAAGTTTGCCAAAGGACTCGCTATAGAGAGATTCAAATCTTTAATGGTGATTTATTTAACACTATAGAAAAGTTTAAAAAAAATATAAAATTCGGAAAAATCCATGAAATCTTTATTTGAATCGATAATACGGTCCATATAATCTAATGTTTGAAGATTATTTCATGCAAATGTTGACGGTGACTGCGCCTCAACATTTCGACCGGTATCTCACGAATAAATGATTCAATGTTGTCTTCCAATGCGTCGATTGAAGCGGGCTTGTCTGTATAGACATGAGCTTTAACATAGCCCCACAAAAAATAGTCCAAAGGCGTTAAATCGCAAGATCTTGGCGGAAAATTTACCGGTCCCGAACGTGAAATAAAATGTTCACCGATTCGCACCATCTTTGAAGAAGTACGGTCCAATGATGCCACCAGCCCATAAACCTCACCAAACTGTGACTTTTTCTGGGTGGATTGGGAGCTCTTGCAATGCTTCGGCCTGGTCTTCGCTCCAAAATCGACAATTCCTTTGAGCCAAAAATGAGCTTCGTCGCTCAAAGGAAAAAGCGCGCGATGAACTTTCTCAACAGAGCACGTATTTTGATAATAAAATTAAAAAATTTGACAGCGCTGTTCCTTTGTAAGACGATTCATGGTTAAATTATAGACCAAACTGAAGATGTTTGACAGTGAAACAAAACACGAAACGAGCGTGAACTATTTAAACCAGCGTTGCCAAAAAGATAATAGCTAAAAAATCATCCATTATATTGTTCGACATCACGCTTCGGGTGCTTCTTCAAGTAAACAAAATATGAACATTTGACAATACATTGAAAAAAAGCTACAGCAAAATATATTCTGTAGCGTGTGTCACAGTTTGACCTGTCACCAACATTTTAATTTTCAAACTTTGTTTCTTTCCTTTTTAGTAAAAGCATCATTAACAACATGTTTAATACTATGAACAAACCCAGTGGCTGTTAGGAAGGGCTACAATTTTGTTTCGAGTTCATTATAACTCAAAACTGCAATTTGATTTGTGAAGCTCTCAGAGGTCTTCATATCTATCCGATTTGGCTAGAATTCAATACACGAGTTATATTTACGCCTTAAAATACCGTACTATAATACCGGGTTAAGTCCGCGGTAAATATATCTGTCATATAAGGAAAAATTATATTTTTTTTTTTGAGCCCAGACATGTCTCAATTTTTATCCAATTTGGCTGAAATTTTGTATTCAAATCACATTGATGCCTTCCAATACCCATACCAAATGCGACTCTGGTCACTAAATAATTAAATATAGCTGCCATCGAGCCAATATCCATTTTGCTTTTAGAGACCATATACTACTAATCAAACTATGAAATTCATGTATAATTGAATATTAATTCATAAATTGGTCTAAAAGCAAAAAATATTTCTTAAATTTTGTTAATAAACGATAAAATGTATTATTCCGTAAAAATAAATGCAACTCTTTTCTTCAATAAACTAGTGGAAAAAATTAGCGGTCGTCACGCAGCGTGTGCCACATAGGGCTCACTGCTTCAGGCAGTTAATTTTACAAGTTTTGGGTTGTTAAGACACAAATTTAAGTTGTCATTTGTTCATCTTATATATACTAATTTCGTTATTCTGTTTGTAACTACTCGAAATATTCGTCTGAAACTCGTCGAAACATCGTCATCACATTTCATGTCGATCTAGCCATGTCCGTCCGTCCGTCTGTCTGTCTGTCAAAAACACGCTAACTTTCAAAGGAGTAGAGCTAGCCGCTTGAAATTTTGCACAAATACTTCCTATTAGTGTAGATCGATTGGGATTATAAATGGGCTATATCGGTCGATGTTTTGATATACAAGACCTACCCAATTTGGCTGAAATTTTGCATGACGTGTTTCAATATGACTTCCAATAACTGTGCTTAGTATGGTTCAAATCGTTCCATAACCTGATATAGCTGCCATATAGACCGATTTTGAATCCTGACTTCGTGAGACACTAGAGCGCGCAATTCTTATCCGATTTGGCTAAAATTTCGCATGGCGTTTTTGTCATGACTTTCAACAACTGTGCCAAATATGGTTTAAATTAGTCTATAACCTGATGTAGCTGCCATATAAACCAATCTGGGATCTGAGCCTCTAGAGGTCGCAATTATAATATGATTTGTCTAAAATTTTATACGACGAAGCCTCTCATGACCATCAACATACGTTTTGTTATGGTCTGAATCGGTCTATAGCGTGATACAGCTCCCATATAAGCCGATCTCTCTATTTTACTTCTTGAGCCCCCAAAGGGCGCAATTCTTATTCGAATTGGGTGAAATTTTACATAATCCCCAACACATAATTTAATTATGGTCCGAATCGGGCCATAACTTGATACCGCTCTAATAGCAGAGCAAATCGTTTCTTTTATCCTTTTTATAAGGGTGTATTAGATTAGTATACACCCTTATAAAAAACACCTCGAAATATTCGTCTAAGATTCCCCATAAAGTAAATATATTTTTGATCCTCTCGTCGTTCTGAAGCGAAGCGATTTAGCCATGTCCGTCGCAGATACTTAATGTCGATGTACATCGTTGAGGAGTGCAAATGGGCCCATATAAACCGATCTCCAGATTTGACTTCTTGAGCCCCCGCAATTTTTATCCAATTTACAGACGAAGTTTTTGTTCGATTTGGCTGAAATTTTGCAAGCAGTGTTCTGTTGCGACTTCCAACAACCGTCTCAAGTACGCTCCAAATCAGTCTATAACCTGATATATTGGGTTGCCTAAAAAGTAATTGCGGATTTTTTTAAAAAAAGTAAATGCATTTTTAATAAAACTTAGAATGAACTTTAATCAAATATATAATTGCCATTTTGTTCGATAACCTTTTGCCATCTTCCTGGCAAATTTAGTATTCCACGCTCATAGAACTTCTGGCCTTTATCTGCAAAAAACTGAACCAAGTGCGATTTTATGGCCTCATCATTGCCGAAAGTTTTACCATTTAAGGAGTTCTGCAAAGATCCAAATAAATGGTAGTCTGATGGTGCAAGGTCAGGGCTATATGGTGGATGCATCAAAAGTTCCCAGCCAAGCTCACTCAGTTTTTGGCGAGTGACCAAAGATGTGTGCGGTCTAGCGTTGTCCTGGTGGAATATGACACCTTTACGATTGACCAATTCTGGTCGCTTCTCCTTGATGGCTGTGTTCAATTTGTCCAATTGTTGACAGTAAACATCGTTTTGTTTGGTTTTATTTGTTCGTTTTTCGTTTGGTTCCTTGGAAGCAGCTCAAAATATACCACACCCTTCCAATCCCACCAAACAGACAGCATAACCTTCTTTTGGTGGATATCAGCCTTTGAAGTGGTTTGAGCTGGTTCACCATGCTTGGACCATGATCGTTTTCGACTAACGTTGTTGTAAACAATCCATTTTTCATCTCCAGTTATGATTCGTTTTAAAAACGGATCGAATTCATTGCGTTTAAGGTGCATATCACAAGCGTTGATTCGGTTTGTTAAATGAATTTCTTTCAATACATGTGGTACCCATATTAAAATTGACGCCAAACAAACAAAAATAAACAAAATTTCGCGTACTTTATTTCTAAAGCAAGCTAAAAGTAACAGCTGATAACTGACAGAAGAAAGAATGCAATTACAGAGTCACAAGCCGTTGAAAAAATTTGTCAACGCCGACTATATTACTACTATATTACTTTTTGGGCAACCCACAACCTCACATGTAAACCCATCCTCTCGAGCATTCTTGTTCAGATCTTAGAAGCTTTAATTGTTGCTGGTTTGACACAAGTTTGGTATGTAGAGTAAAATTATGCCCCACAACTTTATTAATTTTGACTGTGTGTCGAATGGTAGCAAAGTTGTAGGGATAGTAAAATTATGACGTTATGTGTGGTGAATAATTTTTGAGTAGTCCATGGGCTAGTTAGATTTTCGACAGCTCAGCAACTTTGACGTTTCATTGACCAAAGTCCCATGTCAGTAATTATACCCTCCACCATAAGATGGGGGGTATACTAATTTCGTCATTCTGTTTGTAACTACTCGAAATACTCGTCTGAGACTCCATAAAGTATATATATTCTTGATCGTCGTGACATTTTATGTCGATCTAGCCATGTCCGTCCGTCTGTCCGTCCGTCCGTCTGTCTGTCGAAAGCACGCTAACTTCCGAAGGAGTATAGCTAGCCGCTTGAAATTTTGCACAAATACTTCTTATTAGTGTAGGTCGGTTGGTATTGTAAATGGGCCATATCGGTCCATGTTTTGATATAGCTGCCATATAAACCGATCTTGGGTCTTGACTTCTTAAGCCTCTAGAGTGCGCAATTCTTATCCGATTGGAATGAAATTTTGCACTTAGTATTTTGTTATGATATCCAACAACTGTGCCAAGTATAGTTCAAATCGGTCCATAACCTGATATAGCCGCCATATAAACCGATCTTGGGTCTTGACTTCTTGAGCCTCTAGCGTGCGCAATTCTTATCCGATCAGAATGAAATTTTGCACGACGTGTTTTGTTATGATATCCAACAACTGTGCCAAGTATGGTTCAAATCGGTCCATAACCTGATATAGCTGACATATAAACCGATTTTGGGTCTTGACTTCTTGAGCCTCTGGCGTGCGCAATTCTTATCCGATCAGAATGAAATTTTGCACGACGTGTTTCGTTATGATACCCAACAACTGTGCCTAGTATGGTTTAAATCGGTCCATAACCTGATATAGCTGTCATATAAACCGATCTTGGGTCTTGACTTCTTGAGCCTCTAGAGTGCGCAATTCCTAACCGATTGGAATGAATTTTTGCACGAAGTATTTCATTATGATATCCAACAACTGTGCCAAGTATGGTTGAAATCGGTCCATAACCTTATATAGCTGTCATATAAACAGATCTGGGGATTTGACTTCTTGAGCTTCTAGAGGGCGCAATTCCTATCCGATTTGGCTGAAATTTTGCATGACGTATTTTATTTTTACTTTCAACAACTGTGTCAAATAAGGTTCAAATCGGTTCATAACCTGATATAGCTGCCATATATACCGATCTGGGATCTTGACTTCTTGACCCCTAGAGGTCGCCATTATTATCCGATATGCCTGAACTTTTGTACGACGGATCCTCTCATGACCATCAACAAACGTGTTTATTATGGTCTGAATCGGTCTATAGCCCGATACAGATCCCATAAAAATCGTTCTCTCTATTTTACTTCGTGAGCCCCAATGGGCGCAATTCTTATATGAATTGGCTGAAATTTTACACAGGTCTCCAACATATAATTTAATTGTGGTCCGAACGGGACCATATCTTGATATCGTTTTAATAGCAGAGCAACTCTTTTCTTATATCCTTTTTTGCCTAAGAAGAGATGCCGGGAAAAGAACTCGACAAATGCGATCCATGGTGGAGGGTATGTAAGATTCGGCCCGGCCGAACTTAGCACGCTTTTACTTGTTGTAAATTCATTTGCGTTTTGGTAACCAACTTGCGTGCGGCGTAACTTAGCCATTAGCCTACATTGTGGGCAGACTTCACTAAATTTAAACAACTTTAAGCATAAAATAAGTAAAATTATTGTTTATTATTATTGGCAACAGGATTCTAAAAGGTTGTAATTTAACAATAGTCAACAAAAGTATAGTTTCGTGTTTGTAGATTATTGAAATGACTGCGCCGCTGTTTAGTGATATAACGGCGTCAATAGTTTGTTTACAATGCATGAGTTTCGTTCAACATTTTCAAGATATATTCATTTACAGGTAGTGGCAGTTCCCCAACAACAAAATAGATAGTGCATTTATCTGTCAAAATCAGTGAATAGTGCAACTCTGATTTTGTGTATGTAACTAGTTCACGCCATTTCTCATTATTTGTGGGTGTATGGTTCTTAACTATAAAACACACACACAAGCAAAACTCTTTGACAGATAGTGCACTTCGCGAGAAAAAATTGTGCTCAACTGTTTACGGTGCACTACCTGGTAATTATGTCATGAACATTTCCATGTAAACAATAGAAAGAATAGAAGCAAATTTGCATTTATATACATTTTTCGCGAAGAAATGGTTCGTGATGAAGGTTCCATGTACAAAATTTCTAAAATTGGGAAATAATTAATACAGATGTCATTAAAATAACATTATTTGTCATACTCGCAGTGTTTTACTCTTTTCCAAAGCAAGACCTAAAATATATACATATTGCAACGTTCGCATTTGCAATATAACTGCTAGCAGTAATGGAAAATATTTTTGAACAAGTAAAAGCGTGCTAAGTTCGGCCGGGCCGAATCTTATATATACCCTCCACCATGGATCGCATTTGTCACTTTCTTTTCCCGCCATCTCTTCTTAGGCAAAAAACGGATAAAAGAAAAGATTTGCTCTGCTATTAGAGCGATATCAAGATACGGTCCGGTTTGGACCACAATTAAATGATATGTTGGAGACCTGTGTAAAATGTCAGCCAATTCAAATAAGAATTGCGCCCGTTGGGGGCTCAAGAAGTAAAATAGAGAGATCGATTTATATGGGAGCTGTATCAGGCTATAGACCGACTCAGACCTTAATTAACACGTATATTGATGGTCATGAGAGGATCCGTCGTACAACATGTCAGGTCAATCGGATAATAATTGCAACATCTAAAGGATCAAGAAGTCAATATCCCAATCGGTTTATATGGCAGCCGTATCAGGTTATGAACCGATTTGAATCTTATTTAGCACAGTTGTTGAAAGTCATAATAAAATATGTCATACAAAATTTCAGCCTAATCGGATAGAAATTGCGCCCTTTAGAAGCTCAAGAAATCAAGTCCCCAGATCGGTTTATATGACAGCTAAATCAGATTATGAACCGATTTGAACCATACTTGGCACAGTTGTTGGATATCATAACAAAATTCTTCGTGCAAAATTTCACTAAAATCGGATAAGAATTGCGCCCTTTAGTGGCTCAAGAATTCAAGTCCCCAGATCTGTTTATATGACAGCTATATCAGGTTATAGACCGATTTGAACCTAACTTAACACAGTTATAGTAAGTCATAGTAAAACACATCGTGCAAAATTTCATTCCAATCGGATAAGAATCACTCCATCCTCCGTTATCCGTCTGTCCGTCCATCCGTCTGTCCGCCCGTCCGTCCGTCTGTCTGTCGAAAGCACGCTAACTTTCGAAGGAGTAAAGCTAGCCGCTTGAAATTTTGCACAAATACTTCTTATTAGTGTAGGTCGGTTGGGATTGTAAATGGGTCATATCGGTTAATGGTCTGATATAGCTGCCATATAAACCGAACTTGGGTCTTGACTTCTTGAGTCTCTAGGGAGCGCATTTCTTATCCGATTGGAATGAAGTTTTGCACGATGTTTTGTGCTATTACTTGACCAACAACTGCGCTAAGTATGGTTCAAATCGGTTCATAACCTGATAAGCTGTCATATAAACCGATCTGGGGACTTGACTTCTTGAGCTTCTAGAGGGCGCAATTCTTATCCGATTTGGCTGAAATAAGATTCAAATCGGTTCATAACCTGATACGGCTGCCATATAAACCGATCTGGGATCTTGACTTCTTGAGCCTCTAGAGATCGCAATTATTATCCGATTTGCCTGAAATTTTGCGCCACGGATGCTCTCATTACCATCAACATACGTGTTTTTTATACCCTCCACCATAAGATGGGGGGTATACTAATTTCGTCATTCTGTTTGTAACTACTCGAAATATTCGTCTGAGACCCCATAAAGTATATATATTCTTGATCGTCATGACATTTTATGTCGATCTAGCCATGTCCGTCCGTCCGTCCGTCCGTCTGTCTGTCGAAAGCACGCTAACTTCCGAAGGAGTAAAGCTAGCCGCTTGAAATTTTGCACAAATACTTCTTATTAGTGTAGGTCGGTTGGTATTGTAAATGGGCCATATCGGTCCATGTTTTGATATAGCTGCCATATAAACCGATCTTGGGTCTTGACTTATTGAGCCTCTAGAGTGCGCATTTCTTATCCGATTGGGATGAAATTTTGCACGACGTGTTTTCTTATGATATCCAACAAATGTGCCAAGTATAGTTCAAATCGGTCCATAACCTGATATAGCTGCCATATAAACCGATCTTGGGTCTTGACTTCTTGAGCCTCTAGCGTGCGCAATTCTTATCTGATTGGAATGGAATTTCGCACGACGAGTTTTGTTATGATACCCAACAAGTGTGCCAAGTATGGTTAGAATCCGCCCATAACCTGATATAGCTGCCATATAAACCGATCTTGGGTCTTGACTTCTTGAGCCTCTAGAGGGCACAATTCTTATCCGATTTGAATGAAATTTTGCATGACGTATTTTATTTTTACTTTCAATAACTGTGTCAAATAAGGTTCAAATCGGTTCATAACCTGATATAGCTGCCATATAAACCGATCTGGGATCTTGACTTCTTGACCCCTAGAGGTCGCAATTATTATCCGATATGCCTGAAATTTTGTACGACGGATCCTCTCATGACCATCAACAAACGTGTTTATTATGGTCTGAATCGGTCAATAGCCCGATACAGATCCTATATAAATCGTTCTCTCTATTTTACTTCGTGAGCCCCAATGGGCGCAATTCTTGTCAGTAATTATACCCTCCACCATAAGATGGGGGGTATACTAATTTCGTCATTCTGTTTGTAACTACTCGAAATATTCGTCTGAGACCCCATAAAGTATATATATTCTTGATCGTCGTGAAATTTTATGTCGATTTAGCCATGTCCGTCCATCTGTCCGTCCGTCCGTCTGTCTGTCGAAAGCACGCTAACTTCCGAAGGAGTAAAGCTATCCGCTTCAAATTTTGCACAAATACTTCTTATTAGTGTAGGTCGGTTGGTATTGTAAATGGGCCATATCGGTCCATGTTTTGATATAGCTGCCATATAAACCGATCTTGGGTCTTGACTTCTTGAGCCTCTAGCGTGCGCAATTCTTATCCGATTGGCACGAAATTTTGCACGACGTGTTTTGTTATGATATCCAACAACTGTGCCAAGTTTGGTTCAAATCGGTCCATAACCTGATATAGCTGCCATATAAACCGATCTTGGGTCTTGACTTCTTGAGCCTTTAGAGGGCGCAATTCTTATCCAATTTGAATGAATTTTGGCACGTAGTATTTTGTTATGATATCCAACAACTGTGCCAAATATGGTTCAAATCGGTTCCTAACCTGATATAGCTGCCATATAAACCGATCTTGGGTCTTGACTTCTTGAGCCTCTAGAGTGCGCAATTCTTATCCGATTGGAATGAAATTTTGTACGACGTGTTTTGTTATGATATCAAACAACTGTGCCAAGTATGGTTCAAATCGGTCCATAACCTGATATAGCTGCCATATAAACCGATCTTGGGTCTTGACTTCTTGAGCCTCTAGAGTGCGCAATTCTTATCCGATTGAAATGAAATTTTGCACGACGTGTTTCGTTATTATATCCAACAACTGTGCCAAGTATGGTTCAAATCGGTTCATAACCTGATATAGCTGCCATATAAACCGATCTTGGGTCTTGACTTCTTGAGCCTCTAGAGGGCGCAATTCTTATCCGATTGAAATGGAATTTCGCACGACGTGTTTTGTTATGATACCAAACTACTATCCAAGTATGGTTCAAATCGGTCCATAACCTGATATAAAGGGTGATTTTTTTGAGGTTAGGATTTTCATGCATTAGTATTTGACAGATCACGTGGGATTTCAGACATGGTGTCAAAGAGAAAGATGCTCAGTATGCTTTGACATTTCATCATGAATAGACTTACTAACGAGCAACGCTTGCAAATCATTGAATTTTATTACCAAAATCAGTGTTCGGTTCGAAACAGATTTTGGTAATAAATACGAAATGGCTGAAATTTTACACAGGTCTCCAACATATAATTTAATTGTGGTCCGAACGGGACCATATCTTGATATCGCTTTAATAGCAGAGCAACTCTTTTCTTATATCCTTTTTTGCCTAAGAAGAGATGCCGGGAAAAGAACTCGACAAATGCGATCCATGGTGGAGGGTATATAAGATTCGGCCCGGCCGAACTTAGCACGCTTTTACTTGTTATTGTCTGAATCGGTCTATAGCCTGACACAGCTCCCATATAATACGATCTTTCTCTTTTACTTCTTGAGCCCCCAGAGGGCGAAATTCTTAATCGAATTGCCTGACATTTTGCACAGTTCTCCATATAATTTAATTGTGGTCCAATCCGGTTAAATCTTGATATCGCTTTAATAGCAGAGCAAATCTTTCCTTATATCCTTTTTTTTCCTAAGAAGAAATGCGGGGAGACAGAACTCGAGAACTCGACAAATGCGATCCATGGTGGAGGGTATTTAAGATCCGGCCCGGCCGCACTTAGCACGCTTTTACTTGTTGTTATTACTTTTCTAATGTGCACATGACTGGCATGCCATTTTGTATCTAAATCAAAGAAAAACGATTATGGAAATTATACATTCACTTGTGATTATAAACATCCACTGAGACATTCAGCCGGAACAAAACAATTTTATTTGTTAAGCCTTTGCTCCAGAATATATTTTTGTGTATAAGATGGTTAGAGAATTTGAACTCTTAATCAACTATTGATTTTACTCTCGCCCAATTTTTATTCAAGCGCCCGTATACCTAAGTAAAGCATACACAATCCATTGGTGAACTATTCCATTTAATGTCCTTTCCAATCACACTCGAAGTCATCATGTTTCGAATCCTAAAGAATATTGTCCAGTTCAATACTAAAGCACTTGAAATGTGACGGCTGAGGTTGGAAATGTAAATACCTGAAAGTGACACATATTGGCAATACAATTGCGAGAAAGGTGAGGGAGGAAGTTCGAGTATTCAAATGCAAAAAATCATGCACATATTTACATGGACAATCATCTCCAAAACTCATACATACCTACCTTTATGGGTTTGAATCTATGTGCGTTGGGTATGTTGTTATTGTATTGGCCAATCTATCCGTGGTGTTTATACATGTTTTAATTTACCAACGTACTTTGTCCGAACACAGGAAGATTTCAAGTGGCTCAGTGTTATTGGATTCGCTGCTTCATCAACCCGATGGAGAAAATAGCAAACGACAAGCAGAATATTAATTTTAAAGATGATGATTGCAATGCACAGTAAAGACTACTGAAATTGTTTTGTATTGTTATTTCAAACGTATGATACAAGGTAGGGAGATCATTGGAAATTTTTATGCTAGAAGAGATATTTAACATCCCCGTTTGTCTGCAAATATTCCAAAATATAGATAGAAACTCATCGCAGATTTTTTGACTAATAGGTCTTTTGCTGTTTCAATAAACGCGAGTACCTCATCGGTTAAGAATTTACCTGCCAGGTTACCTCAAGGCTCCATACTTTCCCCGGTTCTATACTTTCTATATACGTCTGATTTTGTACCGCCTAGAGGGGTAGATGTTGCATACTATGCAGATGATATTGACCTCATATTTTAAGGGCGATTTTTTACCTATTATCATTTTGGCAACACTGGTTTAAACAGCTCATTCACGTTTCGTATTTTGTTTCACTGTCAAACATTTTCAGTTTGGTCTATAATTTAACCATGAATCGTCTTACAAACGAATAACGCTTGTAGTTCATTGAGTTTCATTATCAAAATGCGTGACCTGTTAAGAAAGATCATCGCGCACTTCTTCCATTTTATGGACGAAGCTTATTTTTTGCCCAATGAAGTGACGATCAGCCAGAAGCATTGCACAAGCTACCAATGCATCCAGAAAAAGTCACAGTTTGGTGCGGTCTATGGTACTTCTTCAAAGATGATGCTAATCGTAATGTAATGATGAGCACTACCGTGAGATGATATCAAAAATGCAAGAACTTGACTTGCATGACATGTGGTTTCAACAAGACGGTGCCACATGCCACACAGCACGAATTAGATAACCTGATTAATTATGTTTATTAAAAAAAAAAACAATTGTTTTTTTTTTTTTTTTTCTTTCTTTTATTTATTTATTCGTCGACTTGCGACTAAGAGGATGGAACTAAGACTAACTTTTACATTTTTAATTTACTTATTCTACAGGTATTATTTGTTAATTAATTATTGCAGTGTTAGCATAAGTTTATTTTAAATGAAATTTGATTAACACACTTTTGTAAATAATTGTATACTCAGCTCCAGACAGTTTTAACTGGAAAAATAAAATAAAGTCAAACTAAAGAATGTCAAATTCACTTATGCTTACAGTGCAATAATTGTACACGTTTTATTGGCTAATTGTTTCCAAGAACTTATCAATTTTATCAGGGGTAGTATGATTATACGTAACTACTCCCCCCTTTAGACTAGAATTCTCCTGAATTCTTTTATTTAATTTTACAGTTATATATTTATGTTTTGTTATGATTATGAAAATTAAAATAATTATTACAATTACTATAGAAATATTACATACATATGTTATTTTAGTGTGGTATTTTAATTTTCCGATATTTCTTACATTGTATTGATGTTCTTTTTCAATTTGTTCGAACGATATCTTATGTTTAAAATTTTGAGTTTTGTTTGTATTTTCAATTATTTGTCTTTCTTTTGTAATTTCTGCAATATTTGAAAAATAATAATCTTTTATCCTAACTGAACAATTATTAAAATTAATTAAATAATTTCCATTTAACAAAATTTTTTCAAAGTTACAAGTTTGATTTACAGTCGTGTTTATTGCATTTTTAATTATAATTGTGTCTATATCTAACTGTATAATTTCAAAGTCTTTATTTTTTATCAATTGACAATTATTCTTTATTAAACAATGATGACTTAACTTTAAATCTTTTAAATGTTTATTCTCTTCAAATTTATAAGTTTTATTTTGAAATTCAAAAAATCTTTCCATATTAGATTCTATTTCATTATTTTCATTATCTGGTATTGGTACAATAAATCTTAATTTTACTGTTATAAATTGTTTAGGTATTTTTATTCCAAACACAAGATAAGAGTTGTTAAGAAATGTTGTTCCAAACTGAATATATTTAAGTTTGTTATAATCTATTTCATATTTTCTTATTTCTCTACTTGTTAAAATACTTGGGTGTACAATCCCGTATTTTGCAGAAATTACATTGTCTTGCAAATGCTCTATCTTATTCTTAATTAATTGTATATTAGTCAATTGTTCTAAGTATAAACTTTTATTATTTTCTTCCTCTAAAAATTTGTTTATAGAGTTTAATTCTTGTTCTATTTTCTTTCTATCATTCTTAATTACCATCTTTAAATGACTTAAAGTTATATTGAAATAATCATTAATTACAATCTGTTGATTATTATTTTCCTTAATTTCATTAATATTAAGAAGATGTTCTTGTATGTTCCGTCTGTCTTCATCGTCCATCGTCCCAAATAACCATTTGGTCATACTTCCTATACCGTTAATTAGTCCACGTCTTTTTCTATTTTGTTTGGGTATCAACGTCATTAATTTATTTCTGGCATCTAATAGTTCTAACTCAAGTAATTTTTTGTTTTCGATTTTCATTAGAATAATGTTATCTGTTATGTCATCTAAAATTGTTTCAATTTCGTGAAGATTGATTATATGTAAAATTATGTCCGATTCATTAACAATTTTCTGATTTCCCATGCAAATGTCCATATATCCTCTTTGTTCTGTCAGAAATTTTGTAGTAATTATCCCTCTAGTCTGTGGTATCCATATTAGTATCATCAGTATTGTCCAAATCTGCAAATTTCAAAGGTCTTTTAATATTGCACGGATGTATTCGCTCCAGTTTTGTCTTTTTATATTTCGGTTGTTCCTTATGTCGGACGGCCTTATAATTTTTTATAAACCCTTCTTTTCTATTTTCCTTATAATCTTCTCTAGAGTTATTTATTTTATTTATTATTTTTCTTTTACTGTCCTCTAAATACTTTCTAACTTTATTTTCATCCATTTTTCCTTGTTGAACCTCTTTAGGAGTACATTTAATAGTTGAGTGATATCGTTCGTTGTAATTTCTAATTGATCTCTGAATTAATTGTTTCACCGGTATTTCCTTATTTGCTTTATACATTATCCTAAACTTTTCCGCAATTGTGTTGTGAAATCGTTCTATGTCGGCGTTTCCCGTGTGACTATTAGGTTTGGTCAGATGCAATTCTATATTTTCATTGTCTAAGAATTCCTTTAGTCTAGTGGCTTTAAATTCATTATCGGCTATTATTTTCCTTGGCTTCCCTACCTTTGTAAAATGATCATCTAATTGCTCCATTATTGTTAAATGATTTCTATCATTCAATGGATACGCTGCACCGAATTTAGAAAATTTATCAATTATTGTCAAAAAATGAAATCTTTTAATCACATATGTGTCAATATGTATTATTTCGTTTTTCGTCGACGGTGTTTCTGTGTATGAGAATTTCAATTTAATTGGATTTCTATCATATTTTATCTCCTGACAAACTTCACATTGATTTATAACTAATTGAATTAGTTCCATTAATCTTGGGTAATAAATTTTATTTTTTATTTGGTTATAGGTTTCCTGTATGCCCGAGTGCATACTTTCTTTTACATGATATAATGATATCTGTTTCACCGCCTCCACTTCTGTTTCTATATCTTGAGCCCTGATAGTGCATTTAATAAATTCCACTTGTTTCTCATTAGAGTACATTTCTATTAGTTTTTCCTGAACAGTATTATAGCTTCTCTCCGATACTTCCGAAAATATACCTATTTTTCCTTTGGTAATATACTTTCTAAATATTTCCCCCATTTCGTGAAAATCACTTTCCGCTATGAAAATTATCCTTTTATTATGTAAATGTTTTATTTCCTGAACTTTATCATTTGTAAGTATAATCTGTGTCCTGTACTTATTCACTATTTCTTCTTTTATAAAGAAATGATCTTGTAAATTTTCATCAGCTGAATGAATTGTAATCATTGATACATCATCATCATCCTCAATATTATTTATTATTCTCAATTCTGAATTATTCTCCGAATTTTGTACCTTATCTGAAATGGTATCATCTTCATTATCTTTCTCAATTCTACTTAGAAAATCTGCCACCTTGTTTTCCTTGCCTTTTATGTATTCTATATTAAAATCGTATTCTCCTAATTTCAAAAACCATCGCTGGTGCCTGGGTGACATGTCTTTCCCTCTATATTTTGTGTGTAAAAATCTGATGGGTTGGTGATCCGTAAATATTTTAAATTTTCGACCATAGAGGTATGGTCTCAAATAATTAACGCTCCATAATATTGCTAGAAATTCTTTGTCCGTTGCCGAATAATTTCTTTCGTGATTGTTAAGCGTTCTTGATGCAAAACAAATTGGATGTCCCTCCTGTGACAGGACAGCACCGATTGCGTAATTCGACGCATCTGTAGTTAATGTAAATTGTCTTTCATAATTTGGGTATCTTAAAATTGGATGAGAGCTAATTAAAGATTTTAATTTTTCAAAAGCTTCTATGTATGTAGGGTCCCTTAAATTTATTTTTACACCTTTCTTTAAGTATTTTGTTATTGGCTGTGCGACTTTAGCATAATCTCTCACAAATTTTCTATAATATCCCGTTAATCCCAGGAAACTTTTGATTTGTTTTTCTGTTTTAGGTAAATCTAATTCTTGAATAACCTTAATTTTATTGGGGTTTGGTTTTAGTCCTTCCTTTGTCAGAATATGCCCCAAAAATTCCGTCTCTCTTTTCATGAAATTACATTTGTCGATTTGTATTTTTAAATTTGCCCGTTCCAATACCGTGAAAATGTCCGTTATGGCTTTAACGTGTTCCTTAAGAGAAGTACTAAAAATAAGTATATCGTCCAGATAAACTACACATGTTTTATTAATGAAATCTCTTAGTGTTTCATTCATTAATCGTTGGAATGTCGCTGGGGCATTTTTTAACCCAAACGGCATTCTTATGAATTCATATAATCCGTGAGGTGTCACAAAAGCTGTTTTCTCTCTGTCCTGTTCTCTTATTAGAATTTGATGGTATCCCTTGGCTAGATCCAAGGTAGTAAAATATTGTGCTCGTCCTAGTTTATCTAAAATTGAATCTATGTTCGGTAGTGGATATTTATCATCGATCGTCACTTCATTAAGCTTCCTATAATCTACCACTAATCTATATTTACGCTCTCCAGAATTATCTATTTTCTTGGGTACTACTATTAATGGGCTTGAATATCTTGAACAACTTTTCCTAATTATGCCCTGTTCCTCCATTTCCCTGATCTGTCGTCGTACTTCTTCTTCATGTTGTGGCGGATATCTGTATAATTTGGAATTTATCTGTTCATTTGTTGTCGTTCTTATTTCATGTTTTATTGTCATTGTACTTGTCAATTGGTCCCCTTCTTTAAAAAATATTTTGTCGAATCTTCTTAAAATTCTCGTAACTTCTAAATGCTCCTCTGCATTTAAATGATTCAACTGAATTCTGTCCAAGTCAACTTCCAGTTTTTCCAATGAACATATTTCCAAATCCCTATATGGATTAATTAAAAATTTTGTAATCTCGTTATTAAATGTTATGTGTCCGTCTATTAAATTTATCATCGTGTTAAAATGGTTTAGTAAATCAACTCCTATAATAAAATTGTACTTTCTTCCTTTTAACTCTTGCATTTTCCACTTAATTTTTGTATAATTTGGTAAGTTAAATTCCATAGGTGCGTCAGTTATAACTTCAAATTTAATTATGTCCTTCCTAGTTATGGTGCTAAATTCTATAGGTTGTTTTAGTAAAACTCGTTCAAAATCTTTTACCTTACTGTCAATCAGGCTTAAGTTTGCGCCTGTATCAATCAAAGCTTTATATTTCCTTTTATTAATCGTAATGGTTATGGTAGGTAAACAATCGGAGGTTGTTTCCGAAAAAAATTATTTTGTCTTTGGTCTTGTCCGTTATCCTGATGTAAATTTGGTTCAGAGTTTCCTACTACTCGATAATTATCTACTTCTATATTGTCTATTTCCATAGGTTCCTGCTGGTCTTGCCTAGGTTGATTCAAGCGATTTTGGCTGAAATTTGGCCTAGGGTTTCCTACCTGTTGCTGAAACCTTCTGAAATTTCCCGACATATTATTATAGTTACTTTGTTGGACTCTATACTGTCCTGAATGATTAAAATTTCCATTTTGATTCCTATTATTATAGTTATTATTATAACTGTTATTTTGTTGGACTCTATACTGTCCTGAATGATTAAAGTTTCTATTCCTATTATAGTTATCGTTATTATTATTATTATAGGTTTTATTATTATCATTATTATTTCGTTCTTGTCTAATATCCGACCTAAAATTATTTTGTCCTAACCAATTCCGTTGATTATATCCCTGGTTATTACTGTTAATCTGCGGATTAAAATTATTCCTATTTTGCGACCGATTTTGTCTAAATGTTACGTCGTCTTTAGTCCTAAACTTCCTATATTCTGGCCTAATGCATGTGTCTTCAAATCTCCTTCTTGTCAATATTTTTAATATATCATTAATGTTTCTTTCTTCGTAAATTTTGTCTAACAGTGTACCTTGTGTCATTTCCTTAACTGTATTTACTAAAAGACTGTCCACGTTTGATAAGTCAATATAGTGGTCATTTCGGTAATAAACTATTAACTCATCTGCCTTATATTTTAGATTCTGCAACTCTATTATTAATTCACTTACCGAATTTACTTTTAAGTTGGCTATCATCCTATATATATTGTGTGGTTCCACGTTCGGTCTATACCTTAGTTTTAAAGTCTCCTTGATTAGTTGCCAGTTGTCCGGTGTGGGTATGTTTATTATGACGTCTTTAGCTTGTCCCTGGATTATTTTATAGAATATTGTTATTATGGCCTCTTTCTTAATATTTTCATCTTGTATAGTTGACAGCAAGTACTCAGTGCTACTAAAAAAGCTGTTCACCGTTACTTCTCCGGTGCCGGTGAAAATGGGTAGATGATTTATCGTTTTTAAAATGTTGTCTTTTGCATTATTTGATTGTGTATCATATAACACCGGGTTACGCTGTTGTTGTTGTAGTTCTTGTGTTTGCTGTTGCAATTCTAGATATGCTTGGCGTAACCGTTCCAATTGTTGATCCTTTCTGGCTAGTTCTTCTGCCACATTTACGGATGCGATGTGAGCTTGTTCCTCCATTCTTCTTCGTTTGTCGAAGACTTTTTGCCTTTGCGAATACACTTTTAAAAGAAAAAAAAAGGATTGACTTCCTTTATCTAGTGGTGTCCACTTAACTTAAATGTTCACTGCACTATTGTTTATTTTAGTGGTGTTCAATTTTTTGAATTATTCACTGCACTATTGTTTATTTTAGTGGTGTTCAATTTTTTGAATTATTCACTGCACTATTGTTTATTTTATAATCCTGGAGGGTCCCGTAGGATTCGCAGAATTTATTTAATTATTTATAATTTAGGTACGTTTCACTGGATCCTTTTTAATTCCTAAAGGATCCTACCGACTGCGCCAATTAGATAACCTGATTAATTATGTTTATTAAAAAAAAAAAACAATTGTTTTTTTTTTTTTTTTTCTTTCTTTTATTTATTTATTCGTCGACTTGCGACTAAGAGGATGGAACTAAGACTAACTTTTACATTTTTAATTTACTTATTCTACAGGTATTATTTGTTAATTAATTATTGCAGTGTTAGCATAAGTTTATTTTAAATGAAATTTGATTAACACACTTTTGTAAATAATTGTATACTCAGCTCCAGACAGTTTTAACTGGAAAAATAAAATAAAGTCAAACTAAAGAATGTCAAATTCACTTATGCTTACAGTGCAATAATTGTACACGTTTTATTGGCTAATTGTTTCCAAGAACTTATCAATTTTATCAGGGGTAGTATGATTATACGTAACTCACGCGTAACAATTGACTTATTGCGAGGCGAGTTTGGTGAACATGTTTCGGTTTCACGTTCGGGACCGGTCAACTGGCCCCTAGATCGTGCGATATAACGTCTTTTGGCCTTTCTTGTAGGGCTATGTTAAATCTCATGTCTATACAGACAAGGCCGCTTCTACTGACGCATTGGAAGACAACGTTGAACCATTTATTCGTAAGATACCGGCCGAAATTTTGGAAAGAGTATGCCAAAATTTTACTAAGCGGATTTTAAGGCGCAGTCACGGTCAACATTTGCATGAAATGATCTTGAAACATAAAATTATATGGACCGTAATATCGATTCAAATAAAAATTTCATAGATTTTTCTGAATTTTAAGCTTTTTTTTGAAAAACTTTCCTATAGCTCTTAAAAAAGCAACCTTTAGTTTATTATACATATAGAGATTATATTTACTTGGAAAAAGGCGCTGAGGACGAAAGATATCATATGTGAATATTGATTTCGAGGTACTGTGAGCAGGAAGTTAAGGTTGGTAATCATAACAATACATTTCAAATCTATGTATATATATATATATACAGGGTGGCTGATGAATATTGCTACAATGATGAATATTGCTACATTTTTTTTTCGGTGTATGGAATACATTTTTCTTTTATTCATGTTAAATTAAATTATTAAATTAATTATTAAATTATTATTAATTAAATTAATTAATTAATTAATTAAATTAATTATTAAATTATTATTATTAAATAGAAAAAAAGTTATTACATTTTTTTTTGGTAGCGGCTTTCATCAGCCACCCTGTATATATACATATATATATATAAATGAATTTGTGTTTGTTTGTATGTTTGTTTGTTTGATTGTTTGTATGTTTGTTTGTTTGTGGGTTCGAAAACGGCTGAACCGAATTCTTTCAAATTTTCACAGATTGTGGGGAATGATCCGGAAGGAGCAATAGGCTATATAATTTATTGTCATCGGTTGGGGGGCAGACCCTCCCCCTTACCCTAAAAGTACGACCCCAGTATTAAAGTGAACAGATCGGGACAATATGGGATTCAAATGAAAGGTATTCAGGAGTAAACAACGAGTTTCATAATAAGAATTGGATCCAAGTTACTGGGGGGCTGCTCCGACCCCAATACCCCCTAAAATAGTTTTATTGGCCGATAATGACAATATGGAACTCGAATGAAAGGTATTCGGGAGTAGCTTACGAAAATGGTCGATAGTTCTTACTATTGAACTAAAATTAAATTTAAATTAAAACAAGTAAAAGCGTGCTAAGTTCGGCCGGGCCGAATCTTATATACCCTCCACCATGGATCGCATTTGTCGGGTTCTTTTCCCGGCATCTCTTCTTAGGCAAAAAAGGATATAAGAAAAGAGTTGCTCTGCTATTAAAACGATATCAAGATATGGTCCGGTTCGGACCACAATTAAATTATATGTTGGAGACCTGTGTAAAATTTCAGCCAATTCGTATAAGAATTGGTCCCATTGGGGCTCACGAAGTAAAATAGAGAGAACGATTTATATGGGATCTGTATCGGGCTATAGACCGATTCAGACCATAATAAACACGTTTGTTGATGGTCATGAGAGGATCCGTCGTACAAAAGTTCAGGCATATCGGATAATAATGGCGACCTCTAGGGGTCAAGAAGTCAAAATCCCAGATCGGTTTATATAGCAGCTATATCAGGTTATGAACCGATTTGAACCTTATTTGACACAGTTGTTGAAAGTAAAAATAAAATACGTCATGCAAAATTTCAGCCAAATCGGATAGGAATTGCGCCCTCTAAAAGCTCAAGAAGTCAAATCCCCAGATCTGTTTATATGACAGCTATATCAGGTTATGGACCGATTTCAACCATACTTGGCACAGTTGTTGGATATCATAACGAAATACTTCGTGCAAAAATTCATTCAAATCGGATAAGAATTGTGCCCTCTAGAGGCTCAAGAAGTCAAGACCCAAGATCGGTTTATATGGCAGCTATATCAGGTTATGGACCGATTTAAACCATACTTGGCACAGTTGTTGGGTATCATAACAAAACACGTCGTGCGAAATTCCATTCCATTCGCATAAGAATTGCGCCCTCTAGAGGCTCAAGAAGTCAAGACCCAAGATCGGTTTATATGGCAGCTATATCAGGTTATGGGCCGATTTGAACCATACTTGGCACAGTTGTTGGATATCATAACAAAACACGTCGTGCAAAATTTCATTCCAATCGGATAAGAATTGCGCACTCTAGAGGCTCAAGAAGTCAAGACCCAAGATCGGTTTATATGGCAGCTATATCAAAACATGGACCGATGTTTTGATATATTTGAGCCGTATATATCGGATAAGAATTGCGCACACTACAGGCTCAAGAAGTCAAGACCCAAGATCGGTTTATATCGCAGCTATATCAGGTTATGGACCGATTTGAACTATACTTGGCGCAGTTGTTGGATATCATAACAAAACACGTCGTGCAAAATTTCATTCCAATGGGATAAGAATTGCGCACTCTAGAGGCTCAAGAAGTCAAGACCCAAGATCGGTTTAAATGGCAGCTATATCAAAACATGGACCGATATGGCCCATTTACAATACCGACCGTCCTACACTAATAAGAAGTATTTGTGCAAAATTTCAAGCGGCTAGCTTTACTCCTTCGGAAGCTAGCGTGCTTTCGACAGACAGACGGACGGACGGACGGCCGGACGGACGGACATGGCTAGATCGACATAAAATGTCACGACGATCAAGAATATATATACTTTATGGGGTCTCAGACGAATATTTCGAGTAGTTACAAATAGAATGACGAAATTAGTATACCCCCCATCTTATGGTGGAGGGTATAAAAATAAAATAAACGAATTTAATTGCGGCATCATTTGTAAACTTTTCCACACAAGACGGTGTTTAAGGGATTTTAATTGCCAATATTTGCCAAATTTCTATAGAAAAAAAATGTGCAGAAATGTGGAAATTGTAGAGTACGGGTCGGGCTGAGCTATATATATATATATATATATATATATATATATATATATATATATATATATATATATATATATATATATATATATATATATATATATATATATATATATATATATATATATATATATATATATATATATATATATATATATTGGGTTGCCCAAAAAGTAATTGCGGATTTTTCATATAGTCAGCGTTGACAAATTTTTTCACAGCTTCCATTCTTTCTTCTGTTAGTTATCAGCTATTAGCTTTAAGCTTGCTTTAAAAAAAAAAATTTTTAAAAGTATATTTGATTAAAGTTCATTCTAAGTTTTATTAAAAATGCATTTACTTTCTTTTAAAAAATCCGCAATTACTTATATTTTGGGGTAGATCTGCCACCCAATACCTTTCACTTAAGCCCCACATTGACATGGTAGGTAAATATGCCCGATTTAGGGGCATAAACCCTGAAAATATTTCAGCAAAGTGCTCCATTGTCATATATTTGAACCCCATATTGCCATTGGCCTCAAAATTGGATATCAAATTCGTTTTCTATTCTCAAATACCTTCCACTTAAACCCCTTATTGATAAACTCAGCAAATATGTCCGACTTGGGGTATGGGCCCTAAAAATTATGAATATCGAGCTCCACTGTCTTGAATACCCAAATTGTCTTGATGAGCAAATACGTCCTACTTGGGGGTTGTGGTCAGATTCATGGTCTACTCCCAAATACCCTTAATTTGAGCTCCATTTTTCCATAGTCGGCAAACATGGCTGGTTTGGGGAGTGTTTTGGGGAATGGGGCGGCCACTTAATGACAAGTCTTTGGAAATATATATCAGATTCGTGTTCTGCTCTAAAATACCTCTTATTTGAACCTCATATTTGAATGGTCACCAAATATATCCTATTTGGGTGAAGTTATGGGGGTGGGGTGGCCCCATTAACACTTTTCCCGAACAGTGATGTCAGATTTGTCAAATATGGATATCAGATTCGTATTTTACTCGCAAATACCTTTCATTTGAGTCCCATATTGCCATGATCTGTAAATTTGTCCGGTTTAAGGGTCTTGTGGGGGTTGGGGTGGTCACCCAAACAGGAACATACAAACAAACCTACAAACCAACACAAATTGAATTTTATTATATAGTAGCTGATCCGGGCCCGTTCCGCTGCGCCTTCTTTTACTTTATACGGAACAAAAGTTTGCATTGAATATTTATTTTCGACAATTAAATATCTTTTCGTGAAATACCATGCAAACTTGACTTACAGTTTAACAATATAAGTGCCTTTATCTGAATCCCATATGATCTTTATTGGTATACGAATTTAAGTTTGGATGTAAGGTGTACTCCATTCTTAAAATAATTCGTTTCAGCCCGATATTCTCATGATGTCTGATTCAGTGGTGTTTTCGGTGGAGAGGTGGTCCCCCAGATACTTGGCCCTGCAAAAATATCAGAATCGTGCTCTTCTCTCAATTACCATTTATTTAAACCCCATATTGCCATTGGCTTAAGAGGAGTTTACAGGATGAGGCGTCCCCCAAACACATGGCCCCAAAATAGGTTATCAAATTCGTTTTCTAATCTTAAATACTTTTCATTTGAGCCGTATATTGGCATGGTCGAAAAATTTTTTCCCTTTGGGGGTGCTTTTTGGAAAGGGGTGATGCCCTAAATACGTGGTAGTACATTTGGATATCAAATTCGTATTCTACTCCCAAATACCTTTATTTGAGCCCCATATTGCCATGGTCACTGTTTGTAGACTATTTTGGGAAAGTGGTAGACCCCCACAAAATTGGTCCCGAAAATGGGTATCAATTCTTGCTCTACCCCCCATACCATTCATTTAAGCCCCACATGGACATGATAAAGGTATTTGGGAGGAGAATACGAATTTGATATCCAAATGTACTACCATATATTTAGGGCATCACCCCTTTCCAAAAACACCCCCAAAGGAAAACAAGTAAAAAGGCGTTAAGTTCGGCCGGGCCGAACTTTGAATACCCACCACCTCGGGTATATATGTAAAACACCTTTCGTCAAAATCCGGTGAAAAATGCATACCTTATGCCCCATAGCAGCTATATCGAAATATGTTCCGATTTGGACCAGTACAAGTCATTTTTCAATTGCGTATAACAAAATATTGGTCTTTTAAGTAGCTATATCTAAAATTAAACCGATTTGAACCATGCACTAAACGGATGTCGAAATGCTTAGCATAAGTCACTATGTAAAATTTAAGTGAAATCGGATTATAAATGCGACTTTATGGGACCAAAACTAAAAATCGGGATATCGGTCTATATGGCAGACCTGGACGGATCCGGATCAAACTTAAAAAGGATATCGAAGGGCCTAACACAACTCACCGTCCCAAGTTTCGGCGTCATCGGACAATAAACGCGCATTTTATGATTTTAGATCGAGAGATTGGGCTATATGGCAGCTATATCCAAATCTGAACCGATCTGTGCCATATTGCAGAAGTATGTCGAAGGGCTTAATTTAACCCACTGTCCCTAATTTCGGCCACATCGGACAATAAATGCGCCTTTTATGGGCTCAAAACCTTTAATCGAGAGATTGGTCTATATGGCAGCTATATCCAAATCTGGACCGATCTGAGCCAAATTGACAAGGGATGTCGAAGGGCTTATCACAACTCACTGTCCCAAATTTCAGCAAAATCGGATAAGAAATGTGGCTTTTATGGGCCTAGGACCCTAAATCGTAGGATCGGTCTATATGGCAGCTATATCCAAATCTGGACCGATCTGGGCCAAATTGACGAACAATGTCGAGGGGCCTAACTTTACTTACTGTCCCAAATTTCAACAAAATCGGGTATTAAATGTGGCTTTTATGGGCCTAAAACCTAAAACCGAGAGATCGGTCTATATGACAGCTATATCCAAATCTGAACCGATCTGGGCCAAATTGACGAAGGATGTCGAAGGGCTTATCACAACTCACTGTCCCAAATTTCAGCAAAATCGGATAATAAATGTGGCTTTTATGGGCCTAGGACCCTAAATCGGAGGATCGGTCTATATGGCAGCTATATCCAAATCTGGACCGATCTGAGCCAAATTGACGAAGGATGTCGAGGGGCCTAACACAAGTCACTGTCCCAAATTTAAGCAAAATCGGATAATAAATGTGGCTTTTATGAGCCTTAGACCCTAAATCGGAGGATCGGTCTATATGGCAGCTATATCCAAATCTGAGCCGATCTGGGCCAAATTGACGAAGGATGTTGAGGGGCCTAACATAATTCACTGTCCCAAATTTCAGCAAAATCGGATAATAAATGTGGCTTTTATGGGCCTAAGACCCTAAATCGGCGGATCGGTCTATATGGGGGCTATATCAAGATATAGTCCGATATAGCCCATCTTCGAACTTAACCTGCTTATGGACAAAAAAAAGAAACTGTGCAAAGTTTCAGCTCAATATCTCTATTTTTGAAGACTGTAGCGTGATTTCAACAGACAGACGGACAGACGGACGGACATGTCTAGATCGTCTTAGATTTTTACGCTGATCAAAAATATATATACTTTATAGGATCGGAAATGGATATTTCGAAGTGTTGCAAACGGAATGACAAAATGAATATACCCCCATCCTTCGGTGGTGGGTATAAAAATTTCTCGACCATGCCAATATGTGGCTCAAATTAAAGGTATTTAAGATTAGAAAACGAATTTGATTACCTATTTTGGGGCCATGTGTTTGGGGGACGCCTCATCCTATAAACTCCTCTTAAGCCAATGGCAATATGGGGTTTAAATAAATGGTAATTGAGAGAAGAGCACGATTCTGATATTTTTGCAGGGCCAAGTATCGGGGGACCACCTCTCCACCGAAAACACCACTGAATCAGACATCATGAGAATATAGGGCTAAAACGAATTATTTTAAGAATGGAGTACACCTTACATCCAAACTTAAATTCGTATACCAATAATCGTCTTAGATTTTTACGCTGATCAAAAATATATATACTTTATAGGATCGGAAATGGATATTTCGAAGTGTTGCAAACGGAATGACAAAATGAATATACCCCCATCCTTCGGTGGTGGGTATAAAAATTTCTCGACCATGCCAATATGTGGCTCAAATTAAAGGTATTTAAGATTAGAAAACGAATTTGATTACCTATTATGGGGCCATGTGTTTGGGGGACGCCTCATCCTATAAACTCCTCTTAAGCCAATGGCAATATGGGGTTTAAATAAATGGTAATTGAGAGAAGAGCACGATTCTGATATTTTTGCAGGGCCAAGTATCGGGGGACCACCTCTCCACCGAAAACACCACTGAATCAGACATCATGAGAATATAGGGCTAAAACGAATTATTTTAAGAATGGAGTACACCTTACATCCAAACTTAAATTCGTATACCAATAAAGATCATATGGGATTCAGATAAAGGCACTTATATTGTTAAACTGTAAGTCAAGTTTGCATGGTATTTCACGAAAAGATATTTAATTGTCGAAAATAAATATTCAATGCAAACTTTTGTTCCGTATAAAGTAAAAGAAGGCGCAGCGGAGCGGACCCGGGTCAGCTAGTATATATATAAATGAATTTGTGTTTGTTTGTATGTTCCTGTTTGGGTGACCACCCCGACCCCCAAAAGTCCCCTAAACCGGACAAATTTACTGATCATGGCAATATGGGACTCAAATGAAAGGCATTTGCGAGTAAAATACGAATCTGGTATCCAAATTTGACAAAGTTTCTGGATGTAGGATGTATTTGGTGACCATTCCAATATAAGGTTCAAATAAGAGGTATTTTAGAGCAGAACACGAATCTGGTATATATTTCCAAAGACTTGTCACTAAGTGGCCGCCCCATTCCCCAAAACACTCCCCAAACCAGCCATGTTTGCCGACTATGGAAAAATGGAGCTCAAATTAAGGGTATTTGGGAGTAGACCATGAATGTGACAACAAGACAATTTGGATATTCAAGACAGTGGAGCTCGATATTCATAATTTTTAGGGCCCATACCCCAAGCCGGACATATTTGCTGAGTTTATCAATAAGGGGTTTAAGTGAAAGGTATTTGAGAATAGAAAACGAATTTGATATCCAATTTTGAGGCCAATGGCAATATGGGGTTCAAATATATGACAATGGAGCACTTTGCTGATATATTTTCAGGGTTTATGTCCTTAAATCGGGCATATTTACCTACCACGTCAATGTGGGGCTTAAGTGAAGGTATTGGGTGGCAGAGCAAGAATTTGTACCCACTTTTGGGACCAATTTTCTGGGGTCTACCCCTTTCCCAAAATACCTCACAAATAACACTTTTTTACGGACCATCGCAATATATGGCTCAAACAAAGGTATTTGGGAGAAGAATACGAATTGGATATCAAAATGTAGGACCATGTATTTAAGGCATCACCCCTTCCTCAAAACACCCCCAAAGGGTAAAAATTTGTCGACCATGACAATATGTGGCTCAAATGAAAGGTATTTAAGATTAGAAATCGAATTTGATAACCAATTTTGGGACCATGTATTTGGTGAACGCCTCATCCTGTAAACTCCCCTCAAAACCAATTGCAATATGGGGTTTAAATAAATGGTATTTGCGAGAAGAGTTCGATACTGATATTTTTTCAGTGCCGAGTGTCTGGGGGACCATCTCACCCCCGAAAACACCCCTAAATCAGACATCATGAGAACATCGGGCTGAAATGAATATTTTAAGAATGTAGTAGACCTTACATCCAAACTTAAATTCGTAGACCAACAAACTAGTATGTATATAAATAAATGATTAAAATACTCCTTACAGACCATCAGCCGTATCTACAAAATGTTGTGGAGGCTTTAAAAACTACTATTAGGCATTTGCACAAAAAACCTTTAATAGCCAAATAAGGGTTTAAAAAGCTTTGTTCAGTGAGCATAATTTGTTGTAGGCTCTGACCTTCTTTAACCAAACAATAATCTCACTTACTGTAATTTCTGCATACACTCGCAAAATAATAATACTATCAAATAAAATATTTTTATTGAAAAAACAAAGATATTGGGTTGCCCAAAAAGTAATTGTCGTTAATATAGTAGTAATATAGTCGGCGTTGACAAATTTTTTCAACGGCTTGTGACTCTGTAATTGCATTCTTTCTTCTGTCAGTTATCAGCTGTTACTTTTAGCTTGCTTTAGAAAAAAAGTGCGCGAAATTTGGTTTACATTTCTTTGTTTGATGTCAATTTTAATATGAGTACCACATGTATTGAAAGAAATTCATTTAACAAACCGAATCAACGCTTGTGATATGCACCTTAAACGCAATGAATTCAATCCCTTTTTTAAAACGAATCATAACTGGAGATGAAAAATGGATTGTTTACAACAACGTTAGTCGAAAACGATCATGGTCCAAGCATGGTGAACCAGCTCAAACCACTTCAAAGGCTGATATCCACCAAAAGAAGGTTATGCTGTCTGTTTGGTGGGATTGGAAGGGTGTGGTATATTTTGAGCTGCTTCCAAGGAACCAAACGATTAATTCGGATGTTTACTGTCAACAATTGGACAAATTTAATACAGTCATCAAGGAGAAGCGACCAGAATTGGTCAATCGTAAAGGTGTCATATTCCACCAGGACAACGCTAGACCGCACACATCTTTGGTCACTCGCCAAAAACTGAGTGAGCTTGGCTGGGAACTTTTGATGCATCCACCATATAGCCCTGACCTTGCACCATCAGACTATCATTTATTTCGATCTTTGCAGAACTCCTTAAATGGTAAAACTTTCGGCAATGATGAGGCTATAAAATCGCACTTGGTTCAGTTTTTTTGCAGATAAAGGCCAGAAGTTCTATGAGCGTGGAATACTTAATTTGCCAGGAAGATGGCAAAAGGTTATCGAACAAAATGGCAATTATATATTTGATTAAACTTCATTTAAAGTTTTATTAAAAATGCGTTTACTTTCTTCTAAAAAATCCGCAATTACTTTTTAGGCAACCCAATAATTTTTCAAGACCTTGGAAAATGATCGCCTAACGATGTGCAGATAAATATATTTAATACACAAATTTTAATAAAAATTTACAAAAATTGGCAAAAACTATTTCTTTACGTATCTACGACAGATAATCGAAAGAATTAGGGGGGTCTTTTTTAATTGGTGTCTCCCATTTTTTTGTACGGCGTAAATCAGCTGATTGCAAATCTATTGAAATACATTGACATCTTTAAAAATCCATTTGATGAGTTAAATGCGTTATATAAGCCAACATGAGTTGTTCTAAAGTTACGCTGGTTATTATTCATTGGAATTTGAGATGTTCCGATGGCTATTTGTGCAAATTTAGTGATTTTGTAATAAAATAGCCGGGCTCACTTTTAATAATGCAAACCAAATAAAACAAACTCAACATCCGACCGTGCACCAGTTTATAAAAACCAAGATTGTTTTTATACCCTCCACCATAAGATGGGGGTATACAAATTTCGTTATTCTGTTTGTAACTCCTCAAAATATTCATCTAAAACCCCACATATCATATATATTCTTGAGCGTTATGACTTTTTTAGTCGATCTAGCCATGTCCGTCCATCTGTCTATCGAAAGCACGCTACCTTTCGAAGGAGTAAAGCAAACTGCTTGGAATATTGCACAAATACTTCTTATAAGTGTAGGTCGGCTGGGATTGTAAATCCCAGATATAGCTGCCATATAAACCGATCTTGGACCTTGAATTCTTGAGCCACTAGAAAGCGCAATTTTTATCCGATTTGGCTGAAATTTTGCATGAGGTGTTTCGTTATGATTTCCAACAACTGCGCAAATTATTGTTTAAATCGGTCCATAACTTGATATATCTGTCATATAAACCGATCTGGGGTCTTGACTTCTCGAGCCTCTAGAGGGCGCAATTCTCATCCAAAATTTAGCTTGACGCGTTTCGTTATGACTTTCAACAATTGTGCTATGTATGGTTTAAATCGGTTTTTAACCTGATATATAGTTGCCAGAAAAACAAATCTTGAATCTTGACTTCCTGAGCCACTAAAGGGAGCAATTCCTATCCGACTTTGCTGACATTTTTCATGAGGTATTTTGTTATGACTTCCAAAAATTGTGCTAAATATGATTCAAATCGGTCCATAATCTGATATAGCTGCCATATAAATCGATCTGGGATCTAGACTTCTTGAGCCTCCAGAGGGCGTAATTATTATCCGATTTGGTTGAAATTTGGTACAACGGCTTCTCCCATGACCTCAAATATGATCTGAATCGATCTTTAGCCTTATACAGCTCCCCTATTAACCGATCTCAATATTTTCTTCTTGAGTCCCTAGAAGGCGCAATTCTTAATTGATTTGGCTGAAATTTTACACATAGATTACTACTGTGGTCTTTAACATTCATCATTTATCATTTGCTTGTCTAAAAAAGAACTCGACAAATGCAATCCATGGTGGAGGGTATATAGGATTCGGCCTGGCCGAACTTAGAGCGCTTTTACTTGTTATGTTTAAAATTGCATGCTTATTATATCCCAGCTGCTTGTGACAAGAAGAAATGCATTTGTTCTTAGTGAATTGCAGCTTTTTTTAATAATTGTAACACAAATAAATTTGATAATATCTAGAACCGATTGTAAAAAACCTACGCAATAACTTTTGTTTTCGGCACTAGCACTAATACGGCATAGGGTTACCAGAGCGAAATAAAGAATCACACTTATGTTATCCAGCTGCTATTGTAGGTTTTTGAATACGAAATGCTATAATGGGTTTATTGTAGAGTTTTAGTCGTGACCGTGAAGAGGGAGAGACGCATTACGATTCTTGCTACATTTATTTCAAAAGAAGTTCTTTACAAATCTGTATATCTATATCATCCAAATTCAAACTAATAATCATGGAGCTGCTCGATTTTTTTACAGCTGAAAGGTGGTACAAACTTAAATTAAAACCAAAAATAAATCATACCAATGGTATGAGGGAGCCAAATGCTCGTGTACATAAAATTTCCAACTACATAACATTACAATATACAACAACATCAAACGAGCAACGAGCTCACAACCAACCATCCACTCCCACAGTAAGTCAAACTTACAGCAGCTACATTGCAAGAGAAAATTTAACAACAACAACATGCCTAGTAATTCGCCAACTCATCTGAGTAACAAAAGGTTCGCAATGTTAGAAGGTGAGAACGATTGCGATTCGGATCAGCTGACTAACTTTCAGTCGCAAACCAAACTTAACAGAAGAACAAAGTCAAAACAAAACTGTTACGCAAGACTTGCCAACTAACATGGACATCCTAACAAACACTCAGATACTATCAACCTCTTCAAACCAAACAAATGAAGCAACAGATGACACAACAAATAAAAAACAAAAGATACCACCAATTTATATCTTTGATGTTGAATCAAATCACCACCGGACCATAATTAAATTACATGTTGGAGACCTGTGTAAAATTTCAGCTAACTCGAATAAGAATTGCGCCTTTTGAGGGCTCAAGACGTAATATAGAGAGATCGGTTTATATGGGAGCTGTCTCAGGCTATAGACCGATTGAGACCATAATAAACACGTATGTTGATGGTCATGAGAGGATTTTTCGTACAAAATTTCAGACAAATCGGATTATAATTGCGACCTCTAGAGGCTCAAGAATTCAAGATCCCAGATTGGTTTATATGGCAGCTATATCAGGTTATGAACCGATTTGAACTTTATTTGACACAGTTGTTGAAAGTAAAAATAAAATACGTCATGCAAAATTTCAGCCAAATGGGATAGGAATTGCGCCCTCTAGAAGCTCAAGAAGTCAAATCCCCATACCCTCCACCATAAGATGGGGGGTATACTAATTTCGTCATTCTGATTGTAACTACTCGAAATATTCGTCTGAGACCCCATAAAGTATATATATTCTTGATCGTCGTGAAATTTTATGTCGATCTAGCCATGTCCGTCCGTCCGTCCGTCTGTCTGTCGAAAGCACGCTAACTTCCGAAGGAGTAAAGGTAGCCGCTTGAAATACTTCTTATTAGTGTAGGTCGGTTGGTATTGTAAATGGGCCATATCGGTCCATGTTTTGATATAGCTGCCATATAAACCGATCTTGGGTCTTGACTTCTTGAGCCTCTAGAGTGCGCAATTCTTATCCGATTGGGATGAAATTTTGCACGACGTGTTTTGTTATAATATCCAACAACTGTGCCAAGCATGGTTCAAATCGGTCCATAACCTGATAAAGCTGCCATATAAACCGATCTTGGGTCTTGACTTCTTGAGCCTCTAGAGTGCGCAATTCTTATCCGATTGGAATGAAATTTTGCATGACGTGTTTTGTTACGATATCCAACAACTGTGCCAAGTATGGTTCAAATCGGTGCATAACCTTATATAGCTGTCATATAAACAGATCTGGGATCTTGATTTCTTGAGCCTCTAGAGGACGCAATTCTTATCCAATTTGAATGAATTTTGGCACGTAGTATTTTGTTATGATATCCAACAACTGTGCCAAATATCGTTCAAATCGGTTCATCGGCCCGGCCGAACTTAGCACGCTTTTACTTGTTTTACTTCGTTTTTTCTTTTGCCGTTCAGTAGTAGAAATATCAATTTTTATTTTCACTTGTTGGTTATTTTGAACGCTTTTATAACTATATGTTTTGTTGTTTCTATCAAGCAAGACTTGTTGAACACTATATAACAAGATTTTTTAAAATTTAAGTGGGGAAAACAATGCAAAACTGCAATTAAAGGCGGAACAAAGAAAAACACGTCCGTTCGCTGCTATGTTGTATTAACAATATTGGACGATAATGACAATATGGGACTCGAATGAAAGGTATTCGGAAGTAGATTACGAATATGGTCCGGAGGGAGCAATAGGCTTATGTAATTTGTTGATGTTTGAAGGGAGCGGACCCTGCCCCGTTATCACAAAAACGCCACCCAAAATCAAAAGTGGACCGATAGGAACAATATGGATATATAATAAAAGGTATTCGAGAGTAGAATACAAATGTGGTATAAAAACTTGCGTTCAAGTATCCAAAGTGTCGCCCAACCCCAAAAACTGCTCCAAATAGACATTTTGGGCGAATATATCAATATAGGACTCAAATGAAATGTATTCGGGAGAAGACTACAATTATGGCAAAAGGTGGTCTAAGTAATTGATTGTCGCCCCATCCCCGGTAAGCTCCCCAAATGGGAATATTTTTCGATCATAGCTTGATGAAACTCAAATGAAAGGCATTTGAGAGCATATTACGAATATGACATTAAACTTTGTGTCCAAGAACCTAGGTGGTGCTTTACCTCCTAAAATCGCCTCAAATAGGTTATTTGACCTATAAAAACAGGGGGGAATCATGTAATAGATTTTTTTTTAAGTAGAGTGCGTCATTCAAATTTGTGTTCAAGTGGCAGATGATGTGTAGCGCACAACCCTCTCCACCAAACGGCTGTATACACCAATCATGACAATATGGGGTTTAAAGGTGGTTAAAGGTGTAAGGTTGTGAACTGCCAATCTGATATCATTATTCTGCTCATGTATCTAGCGGACCACCTCACCCCAAAACAGTCGATCAATTATAATGACCTAACGGGAGACTGTGTGATTTAATTAATTTGTCGGGACACAAAATGTAGGACGTCATAGCCCCGAAATTGTGACGTTCGGCGTGATAGCAGGATTTGCAAACCTTAACGTTATGGTTGCAACCATTTTTAGCTCATCGATAGAGAAGACCGAACGACATGTTGCTGGGCAACACTTTTTGTTCAAAAGTTTTACATAATTTAATAGTAAGAACTATCGACACCGCACCAAATATATAGACTGGCAAATTAGTTCCCTACCACAGAAAATCCTTTAACATAGCAATTTGATTTGATTAAAAACAAGTAAGAGCTTGCTAAGGTCGGCCGGGCCGAATCTTATATATCCTCCACCATGGATCGCATTTGTCGAGTTCTATGCGCGGTATCTCTTTTTAGGCAAACAAAAAATATTAAATTAGAACTTTTATGCTATTGAAGCTATATAAAGATATAGTCCGATTCGGACCATAAATGAATGCTGAACACTGTAGAAGTCATTGTGTAATATTTCAGTTCATTTGAATAAGAATTGCGCCTTGTGGGGCTCAAGAAGCAAAATCGAGAGATAGGTTTATATGGGAGCTGTATCAAGCTATTAATCGATTCAGACCATATTAGACACGTATGTTGAAGGTCATGAGAGAAGCCGTTGTACAAAATGTCTGCCAAATCGGACGAGAAGTGCGCCGTGTAGAGGCTCAAGAAATCAAGACCCAAGATCGGTTTATATGGCAGCTATATCAAAACATAAACCGATTTGAACCATACTTAGCGCAGTTGTTGGAAGTGATATTAAAACACCACGTGTGGGGGGTCTCAGACGCATATTTCGAGGTGTTATAAACAGAATGACAAAATTAGTATAACCCCATCCGATGGTGGAGGGTATAAAAAAGAATAAATGATAAAACTGTTTAATAGGTAGTCATATGGCATGACTATTCATAGACAACCACCAAATGGTGATCCACTCTAAGCGAGTAGCACTAACTTTTAATTCAATTGGTTTTACTAGATCCAATTGGATTTAGTTGCAAACAACCAGTAGATGGCGCTAATTTGGAGAAGCCAACATGAACAGAGAGAGGGCAGAGTAGTAACAAGTAAAAGCGTGCTAAGTTCGGCCGGGCCGAATCCTATATACCCTCCACTATGGATCGCATTTGTCGTGTCCTTTTTCCGGCATCTCTTCTTAGGCAAAAAAGGATATAAGAAAAGAGTTGCTCTGCTATTAAAACGATATCAAGATATGGTCCGGTTCGGACCACAATTAAATTATATGTTGGAGACCTGTGTAAAATTTCAGCCAATTCGTATAAGAATTGCGCCCATTGGGGCTCACGAAGTAAAATAGAGAGAACGATTTATATAGGATCTGTATCGGGCTATTGACCGATTCAGACCATAATAAACACGTTTGTTGATGGTCATGAGAGGATCCGTCGTACAAAATTTCAGGCATATCGGATAATAATTGCGACCTCTAGGGGTCAAGAAGTCAAGATTCCAGATCGGTTTATATGGCAGCTATATCAGGTTATGAACCGATTTGAACCTTATTTGACACAGTTATTGAAAGTAAAAATAAAATACGTCATGCAAAATTTCATTCAAATCGGATAAGAATTGTGCCCTCTAGAGGCTCAAGAAGTCAAGACCCAAGATCGGTTTATATGGCAGCTATATCAGGTTATGGGCGGATTCTAACCATACTTGGCACACTTGTTGGGTATCATAACAAAACACGTCGTGCGAAATTCCATTCCAATCAGATAAGAATTGCGCACGCTAGAGGCTCAAGAAGTCAAGACCCAAGATCGGTTTATATGGCAGCTATATCAGGTTATGGACCGATTTGAACTATACTTGGCACATTTGTTGGATATTGCAGCAAAACACGTCGTGCAAAATTTCATCCAAATCGGATAAGAATTGCGCACTCTAGAGGCTCAAGAAGTCAAGACCCAAGATCGGTTTATATGGCAGCTATATCAGGTTATGAACGGATTTAAACCATACTTGGCACAGTTGTTGGATATCATAAGAAAACACGTCGTGCAAAATTTCATCCCAATCGGATAAGAAATGCGCACTCTAGAGGCTCAATAAGTCAAGACCCAAGATCGGTTTATATGGCAGCTATATTAAAACATGGACCGATATGGCCCATTTACAATACCAACCGACCAACACTAATAAGAAGTATTTGTGCAAAATTTCAAGCGGCTAGCTTTACTCCTTCGGAAGTTAGCGTGCTTTCGACAGACAGACGGACGGACGGACGGACGGACATGGCTAGATCGACATAAAATGTCGCGACGATCAAGAATATATATACTTTATGGGGTCTCAGACGAATATTTCGAGTAGTTACAAACAGAATGACGAAATTAGTATACCCCCCATCTTATGGCGGAGGGTATAAAAATTAATCATTCAGCATGTATCTTTGTTATGACAACCTATCGGTCCTTTGAATAAACAAAAGTAAAATATAGAAATTTCGTTGCGGTTATTTTCGATATTATTTTATAACTTTTCCACCCAAGACGGTGTTTAAAGTAGTTTAATTGCCAATATTTGCCATAGATATAAATAAAAAAAAATTCTATAGAAAAAAAAAATTGCAAAAAAGTCTTCTTAGTTAAAATGGTGTCAACATTTTAGAGTAGAATAAGAACCATATTTTCCGCGTGGTGAAAATGAAGGCACAGCAATGCGGGCCGGGCTCACCTATCTATATACAAAAAAAAATAATTTTTGTTTGTTTGTCGATTTCTTTGTTTGTGTGTTCCATATAGGCTTAAAACGGCTGAACCGATTTTCTTGAAATTTTCACATATGGTGCATTATGGACCCGTGGTGAAAATAGGGAACGTCATTTTTTGTTATGTGACGATGGGGGGACACTCCCCTTACCCTAATTTTCTAAATCGCCAGATCTCTGAGATAGGTAGGGCGATTTAAATTAATATTAGTGTGCACAATTACAGCGACCTAAAAACAAAAAAATTGGTATCAAAATCTACGGTGGGATGCCTAGGAGGGCCGCCAACCCCCAAAACCTGGCAAACTGATTTGTAGAGCAATCACTACAATATGGGACTCAAATTAAAGGTATTTGAGAGTGGAAAACGAATCTGATATCCAATTGTGGAAATAAGTGGTTCGCGCGTCACCCCTATAAAATCCCTCAAATCTGACATATTTACCTACCATGGCAATATGGATCTTAAATAAAAGGTCTTTGGGAATTGAGCACGAAATTGACTCTCACTTTTGGGACCAGGCCTCTGGGGGTCCACCACACCCCAAGAAGGACTTTTATTGACCATTCCAATGTGCGGTTTAAATAAGAGGTACTTGAGTGTAAAAAATACATAGGAAAAATTGGAATACATTTTGAACTACAATTACGCAGAAATGTTCAAATTTAGAGTACTCCTCTCTAACATAGTATAATCGGGCGCAGCAGAGCGGGCCGGGCTTAGCTAGTCTTATATATAAAATTCAATTTGTGTTTGTTTGTTTGTTTGTTCCGTATAGACTCAAGAACGGCTGAACCAGGTTGCGTGGGTTGGTCTGGAAGGAAACATAGGCTATATAATTTTTTGTTATGGGGAGGGGGCGGACCCTCCCCCTTACACCAAAAGTATTACCCAAAAATAAAAGTGAACCGATCGGGACAATATGGGATTCAAATGAAAGGTATTAAAGAGAATAGTACGAATTTCATAATAAAAATTGGGTCCAAGTACCTGGGGGGCCGCCCCAGCCCCAAAACCCCTGAAAATAGATTTATTTGACGATCATGACAATATGGGACTCAAATGAAGGGTATTCGGAAATAGATTACGAATATGGTTAGGAAGTAGGAATAAGCTTTATGATTTATTGATAACGGAAGGGGCGGACCCTAAGGACAATATGGGTAACAAATAAAAAGTAGGCTGGAGTAGAAAACGAATCTGGCATACAAATTCATGTCGAAGTATAGGGGGTCAGCCCACCACCACAAAAACGCCCAAAATGGGCACATTAGCCAATCGCGGATATATGGGACTTGGTTTGTTTTTTTCGTATAGACTGAAAAACGGCAGAACCGATTTTCTCGAAATTTCCGCATATTGTGTAGGTTGGTCAGGAAGGAAACATAGGCTATATTTTTCGGTATCGGAAGGGATCGACTCCCCGTTCTGCCAAAAACACAACCCAAAATCAAAAGTGGACCGATCGGGACAATATAGGTATCAAATAAAAGGTATTTCAGTCCAAGTACCCATCGGGCCGCCCCAACACCAAAACTCCCCCAAACAGACATATTGGACGTTCATTTCAATATCGAGCTCAAATGAAAGGTATTCGGGAGTAGATTTCGAATCTGGCATACAAAATCAGATGGAAGTATAGGGGGTCACGCCACCCCTCAAAAACGCCATAAGACCCAAATTATGTCATTTGTAAGATACAATGCCATGCATTGCCATTTAAAAAATGTACCCAAAAGAGGTGTCGCGCTGCGGTACGCCGTTCGGACTCGGCTATAAAAAAAGGTCCCTTATCATTGAGTTTAAACTTGAATCGGAAAGCACTCATAGATGTGTGAGAATTTGCCCCTTCTCGGTTCCTAGTCGTAATGTTCCTTCTTAGGGTAATGTTCTTATTAGGGAAAGGATGGCACCTCAGATATTTCGACTCAAAAATGAACATCAAATTCGTGCTGCACTTCCAAATCCTTTTAATTTGAGCCCCATATTGTCATGGCCGAAAAATATGAACCATTTGGAGGGTGTTTTGGCTGGGACGCCCACTGAAAATAGATATCGAATTCGTTCTTTATTCCCAACGGAAATGAAGTTCAGTTTAGGGGGTGCTTTAAGGCTTCAAAATTGGATATCAAGTTCGTTTTCTACTCTCAAATACCTTTCATTTGAGTCCCATATTGTCAAAATGGGTCAAATAACCCATTTGACGTATCCATAGGAGGAAAAGCGCCACCTAGACTTGAACGTTAATTTGAATGTCATATTCGTAATCTTCTCCCCAATACCTTTAATTTGAGTGCTCTCCGATTCAAGTTTAAACTCAATGATAAGGGACCTTTTTTTATAGCCGAGTCCGAACGGCGTGCCGCAGTGAGACCTCTTTGGGCAGAATTTTTTCTTGACCATGCGTGGCATGTTACCTCGGAAATGTCGCCAGCATTAAGAGGCGATAACCACTGCTTTAAATTTTGGCCGATGTTCTCGCCAGGAATCGAACGCAGGCATTCGGCGTCATAGACGGACATATGCTACAATGACACGAATTCAATATTCACATTCAGGGCGAAGTGTCCCTACACTAAAAATATATTAGAGAGTTAAAGAAGGCGCAGCGGAGCGGGCCCGGTTCGGCTCGTTGATGTATAATGGTTAACCCGAGCAGCAGAAAACTTAAAATAGTTCAAATTAATGTAAATTCTATTATAAAAATAAGCAGAAGTCTAAAGGCCTGGTTATGCTCTCGTAAATGTAGTGTAAATGTAGAACAAACGTATGGTAAATGTAAAGAGGCAATTATGCTTATTACCAAACGTAGCATTTAACATTTCAAACAAAACAATTTTTTTAACAAAAAAAGAATTGAAAGTGAGAGAGATCAGACGTCGAAGATCTTCAGGCATAACTCAAGGGCAGGTTGGAGAAGACGGCCCTCCACGCAGTGATGCTTAAAGTTGAGACGTCTCTCCAACTGAAGGGGTACGCATTGGCTGTCTTCTCGAATATTGAGAGGGCATTTAACAACGAGGAGGGTTGAAGGTCACCGCCCTAAGCAGCACGGGGCTACAGAATGCGGCCAAGTGAGAGAGATCAGACGTCGAAGATCTTCAGGCATAACTCAAGGGCAGGTTGGAGAAGACGGCCCTCCACGCAGTGATGCTTAAAGTTGAGACGTCTCTCCAACTGAAGGGGTACGCATTGGCTGTCTTCTCGAATATTGAGAGGGCATTTAACAACGAGGAGGGTCGAAGGTCACCGCCCTAAGCAGCACGGGGCTACAGAATGCGGCCAAGGTTCCCTTCTGAACACCGTGGATGTGGTGGTTTTAGGGTACATGGACTGGAGGTAGCGATTGTCTTCAAACTCATTCCGGTCACCGATCGCCGCGGGAACGTTATGGCCATTGGTTATTAAAAGACTTCAATCGGTCGCCTTGTCACATCGAGTATCACAGGCACTCAGTATTTAAGCAAGAGTCGTTGCCGCCCGGCCTCTCACGGAGACCTACGATACCGCTGATTGTCCGCGACTTCAATTGCAGCTACTCCGTATACGAAGCCTTTCACTAATCCCAACCTGTGGACTCGCTCGGAAGCTCTCACTTGCGCTTCTCGTAATGACGATGAACACCAAACCAATTGGAGCTCAGAGTTTCAAATGATGTGGTGCTTATAATCATCGCGTGCCGGGTCGAAATCAGTATGTGTATATGGCGGCCCTCAAGGCCGTGGGCTCTAGTACAGTGAGGTCGAAGTGCGAGGAGGAGTGTGCGGATACGACGTGAAAAAATTGAGACGTATGTGTATGTCTCACTTTTTTCACAAGAGGTCAGACTGACTATTCATGATGGGCTACCCAATTAACCTTAATTATTAACAATAAATTGCCACAAAGAAATATAAAAGGAGATAAGCAGTTTTCTAAACATTAATTTTTGGTTTTGAAATTTAATCAAACTTGATCACCTGACGCGAAACGGAATGTAAAATTTAGTTTTTACTGAATTCTACTTTCCGTTTATGGTCGACATACTTTCGTTAATCGTTTGCATGCGTTTTCATAAAGTAAAACAAAACAGCTGACTACGTTATCCTACATTTACGAGAGCATAACCAGCCCTTAAAACACTACAAAAATGTATCGAAATCCATAACCCAGGCATTATTATTCTGAACGAAACAAAACTAAATAGTAAACATAGACTTAAGTTTGAGGGGTACGACATTATAAGAAGAGAGAGGTCTAATTCTAAAATGGGGGCGGTACAGCCATTCTCACTAAACAGTTGTTGAAATACGAGAATTATGTAAATAATACTTTGAAGGAATTTAAATTCTTAGAAAATGTCGTTATTAAAATTCCGATTAGTCAGAGTGAATAACTTTTTATAATATCCGCTTACTACCCTTCGGGCAATAATGACACTTATTTTTTTACGGAATTAAACCAGCTTTTCTTATCAATTAATGCTCAAAATCCTGCAAACTATTATCTATTGGCAGGAGACCTTAATGCGAAACATACTGAATGGAATAATATTGACAATAACACAAAAGGAAATATTTTGTATTGATGGTTACAAGATAATGCAATACCATTAAGATGCGAATTGTATGCCTCAATACTCCCTTCGTATCCCAGGTCGGAGTTTTTTATAGATCTGTATATAACAGACAATAGACTTATTATTCACAAGAAATCTGATGGTATAAATTGTATTAGGACACTAGACTATGATAGCGACCATAACGATCTTGAGATTTTGGTATATATCGAGAGGGAAGATGGAGCTATTTTCCGTTTTCTTGAGACAGATCCTCCCCCTAAATACAATTAAAAATCCACCGAATGGAAGAGATTTGTGCAACGGATATCAGTTAACCTCAGATAAATTGGAGATATTTGCATCAATCAACGAGTTGCTTATACTGAAATCCACCTTGTGAAGAATTCGAAAGCTTATCGACGAGGGTATAAAACTGCAATTCAATGATAAACTACTTGAAAGGATTGAAAATATAAATGCAAAGAAATGTGCTGATGTGTTTGATAGAACTAGACGACTTTTTGTCAAACCCTGGACAATTTACATTGATAGTTTGGAAATACACGAAAACGAGAAAGAGGTTGTGTTGTATGCAGGATTGGATATGGATGAGTTCGAAAGAAATTGAGCAAACACTTCTTATTTGTAGTCAGACAAATATATTGAACACAATAGGTTCTTATTTCGAGTCAATTCATTCTTAGAAAGAGATGTGTACCGAAAACCAAGTTTATGTCAATCACAAATTCTTCACATTTTTGAACTCAAAAGTATGTTACGAAAACTTATGTGCTCATATCACAACTTTTTCAGACGACAAGAAGGCAGATAACTTTGATGGTAAACAGGCGGATGTTAATTTCGTGATACCAGGAACTATCAAATATGTATTGTGTAGTTTACAAAATAAACTTTCTTCAGGCCTTGACGGCATTCCCAATAAAATTTTGAGAAAACTCCCTGAGGAGTATGGAAGGTATGGAAAGTAGCGAAATTAGCTATTATCCCGAAGAGGGGCAAGGCCCCAGTTCACTCTAAGAATATGCGACCAATAAGTTTGCTACCGAATATAAGCAAGGTTTTCGAAATTTGCGTTAGTAATACCATCAATAGACTTTATTCTGAGAGGAATTTGAAAAACGACAGCCAATTTGGCTTTAAACATATGCACTCTACGATAAAGCGATAAACGTACTAATATTCAATGTTAATTGGGACTGGAAGAGGAAACACTGCACAGGAGAATGTTTTATAGACATAGAAGAAGCCTTCGATATAATTTGAAAGCTGGGTTAATTACCAAATTATTAGACTATAAGTTTCCGCATCACTTAGTGGTATTGTTATACAATATGATTTACGGTAAGGAATTTTAAATCTGTAGGAATGAGATAAGCAGCATAATGTTTCAAATGCAAAACGGTCTTCAACAGGGCACAGTAATGGCTCCTGTACTTTTCAATATATATTTATTAGACTTGATAAGTCGAATTGAGAATATAATCGCTTTTGCGGACGATATAGTTATTTATAGTCCCGGAGATAAAATTTTTGCAACTAATCAGGATTTACAAGAGTGCTTCGATACGATGGAGACATATGCAAGAAATTGGCACATGAATAAACTATTCTATTTCTACAAAGAATTCGAAGGGACTGGAGATCTTTCGGTATTAGATCTCATTCAAGTTGTAAATACAGTAAAATATCTCGGTATATATTTGGTTAAATGCCTATATTTCATCGAATGCTTTTTCGGGAACAAAAGTCTATTTTACTCGAGACTTCTGACAACAAGAACAAGAACAAGTAAAAGCGTGCTAAGTTCGGCTGGGCCGAATCTTATATACCCTCCACCACGGATCGCATTTGTCGAGTTCTTTTCCCGACATCTCTTCTTAGGCAAAAAAAGGATATAAGAAAAGATTTGCTCTGCTATTAGAGCGATATCAAGATATGGTCCGGTTTGGACCACAATTAAATTATACAATATGTTGGAGACCTGTGTAAAATGTCAGCCAATTCGAATAAGAATTGCGTCCTTTAGGGGAAGTAAAATAGAGAGATCGATTTATATGGGAGCTATATCGGGCTATAGACCGATTCAGACCATAATAAACACGTATGTTGACGTTCATGAGAGAATCCGTCGTACAAAATTTCAGGCAAAACGGATAATAAATTGAGCAAACACTTCTTATTTGTAGTCAGACAAATATATTGAACACAATAGGTTCTTATTTCGAGTCAATTCATTCTTAGAAAGAGATGTGTACCGAAAACCAAGTTTATGTCAATCACAAATTCTTCACATTTTTGAACTCAAAAGTATGTTACGAAAACTTATGTGCTCATATCACAACTTTTTCAGACGACAAGAAGGCAGATAACTTTGATGGTAAACAGGCGGATGTTAATTTCGTGATACCAGGAACTATCAAATATGTATTGTGTAGTTTACAAAATAAACTTTCTTCAGGCCTTGACGGCATTCCCAATAAAATTTTGAGAAAACTCCCTGAGGAGTATGGAAGGTATGGAAAGTAGCGAAATTAGCTATTATCCCGAAGAGGGGCAAGGCCCCAGTTCACTCTAAGAATATGCGACCAATAAGTTTGCTACCGAATATAAGCAAGGTTTTCGAAATTTGCGTTAGTAATACCATCAATAGACTTTGTTCTGAGAGGAATTTGAAAAACGACAGCCAATTTGGCTTTAAACATATGCACTCTACGATAAAGCGATAAACGTACTAATATTCAATGTTAATTGGGACTGGAAGAGGAAACACTGCACAGGAGAATGTTTTATAGACATAGAAGAAGCCTTCGATATAATTTGAAAGCTGGGTTAATTACCAAATTATTAGACTATAAGTTTCCGCATCACTTAGTGGTATTGTTATACAATATGATTTACGGTAAGGAATTTTAAATCTGTAGGAATGAGATAAGCAGCATAATGTTTCAAATGCAAAACGGTCTTCAACAGGGCACAGTAATGGCTCCTGTACTTTTCAATATATATTTATTAGACTTGATAAGTCGAATTGCGAATATAATCGCTTTTGCGGACGATATAGTTATTTATAGTCCCGGAGATAAAATTTTTGCAACTAATCAGGATTTACAAGAGTGCTTCGATACGATGGAGACATATGCAAGAAATTGGCACATGAATAAACTATTCTATTTCTACAAAGAATTCGAAGGGACTGGAGATCTTTCGGTATTAGATCTCATTCAAGTTGTAAATACAGTAAAATATCTCGGTATATATTTGGTTAAATGCCTATATTTCATCGAATGCTTTTTCGGGAACAAAAGTCTATTTTACTCGAGACTTCTGACAACAAGAACAAGAACAAGTAAAAGCGTGCTAAGTTCGGCTGGGCCGAATCTTATATACCCTCCACCACGGATCGCATTTGTCGAGTTCTTTTCCCGACATCTCTTCTTAGGCAAAAAAAGGATATAAGAAAAGATTTGCTCTGCTATTAGAGCGATATCAAGATATGGTCCGGTTTGGACCACAATTAAATTATACAATATGTTGGAGACCTGTGTAAAATGTCAGCCAATTCGAATAAGAATTGCGTCCTTTAGGGGAAGTAAAATAGAGAGATCGATTTATATGGGAGCTATATCGGGCTATAGACCGATTCAGACCATAATAAACACGTATGTTGACGGTCATGAGAGAATCCGTCGTACAAAATTTCAGGCAAAACGGATAATAATTGCGACCTCTAGAGGCTCAAGAAGTCAAAACCCCATATCGGTTTATATAGCAGCTATATCAGGTTATGAACCGATTTGAACCTTATTTGACACAGTTGTTGAAAGCAAGACTAAAATACGTCATGCAAAATTTCCAAATCGGATAGGAATTGCGTCCTCTAGAAGCTCAAAGAGTAAAGTCCCCAGATCTGTTTATATGATAGCTATATGAGGTTATTAACCGATTTGTACCATACTTGGCACAGTTGGATATCATAACATAATAGTACGTGCAAAATTTCATTCCAATCGGATAAGAATTGCGCACTCTAGAGGCTCAAGAAGTCAAGACCCAAGAGCGGTTTATATGGCAGCTATATAAAAACATGGACCGATTTGGCCCATTTACAATACCAACCGACCTACACTAATAAGAAGTATTTGTGCAAAATTTCAAGCGGCTAGCTTTACTCCTTCGGAATTTAGCTTGCTTTCGACTAACAGACGGGTGGACGGGCATGGCTAGATCCACATAAAATTTCACGACGATCAAGATTATATATACTTTATGGGGTCTCAGACGAATATTTCGAGTAGTTACAAACAGAATGACGAAATTAGTATACCCCCCATCCTATGGTGGAGGGTATAAAAATAATTTATGTATCAAGCCCTTAATAACATACGGTTGTCCGATATGTTTCAACATACATCCGTCGTACATGGGGAAACTTAGGGTGAGAGATAGTAAAATTCTAAGAGTTTGTACGTCTTCTAACAGATCTGCGGAAAGTGAATACGTGAAAAACGTATCGAATGTTGATCTTTATAACACTGCCAATATAAGTAGAATTGACAACTTTGTTATAGAACTAATTCGGAATCACATTGTTCGTTGTACCCAAATTACCGAAAATAATTTCATCTGTGCCCCATACTACACGAATTCGGCTTATCTCGATGAAAACATTTTAAATGGATTTGTTGCACCGGATTCATATATTTTCCTTCATAATCGCAAGTTAATTCAGAACACATATGGCATTTCGATCTTCTATTAAAATTTTCGAAGGGCAACTTCAAAATCAACCGATTCTGGTCCTAGCAGTAGAACAGACATACCCAATGGCACAAGTATATCGGAGAAAGATAATCTGAAGATTGGATACACAAACTTGAATAAGTATTGGTGGCCAATCAGACATTTCGACTCAAATATGGATATCAAATTCGTGGTGCACTTCCAAATCCTTTTAATTTGAGCCCCGTATTGCCATGGCCGGTAAATATGGACCGTTTTGAGGGAGTTTTGGGGCTGAGGCGGCCACCGGCACTTTGCACTGAAACTAGATATCAAATTCGTTCTTTATTCCCAACGGAAATGAAGTTCAGTTTAGGGGGTGCTTTAGGGCGTACCCCAAAACACTTCGCTCGAAAATTGGATATCAAATTCGTTTTCTACTCTCCAATAACCTTTCACTTGAGTCCATTTTGTCATAATGAGTCAAATAACCCAGTTGACGTATCTGTAGGAGAAAAAGCGCCACCTAGACTTGAACGCTTATTTTAATGTCATATTCGTAATCTGCTCCCTAATACCTTTCATTAAAGTCCCATATAGTCGACTAATATGCCCAAATGGGGGTTTTTGGGGGTAGGCGACCTCCCATTACTTGGACCTAATGTTTTATGCCATATTTGTAATCAACTGCCTAATACTTTTCATTTGAGTCCCATATTGACATGATCTGTATATATGTTTAGAGGAGCTTTGGGGTTGGTGGAGGGCCTGCTGAGTACTTGGACCCAAATTTTAATACCATATTCGTTTTCTGGTCTCCAATACCTTTCATTTGATACCCTTTTTGTGCCCATCGGACCACATTCGGATATGGGTGGCTTTTTTGTGGTTAAAAATTAGGTGGACTATGTTTCCTTCCAGACAAACGATTTTGTATGCCATATTCGAAATCTACCGCCGAATACCTTTCATTGAGTCCCATATTGAAATGAACGTCCAATATGTCTGTTTGGGGGAGTTTTGGGGTTGGAGCGTCCCGATGAGTACTTAGACTCAAATTTCAATACCATATTCGTATTCTACTCTCCAATACCTTTCTTTTGATACCTATAATGTCCCGATCGGTCCACTTTTGATTTTGGGTTGTGTTGTTGGCATAGGGAGGAGGGTCTATACGGAATAAACAACCCGAGTCCCGATTGGCTAATATCCGTCATTGGCTAATGTGCCCATTTTGGGCGTTTTTGTGGGGGTGGGGGGACCCCCATGACATGAATTTGTATGCCAGATTCGTAATCTACTCACGTATACTTTTCATTTGATACCTATATTGTCCTTATCGGTCCACTTTCGATTTTGGGTTGTGTTTTTGTGGTCACGGCGGAGGGTCCGCCCCTTCTGTTATAGGGCCTATTTCTACTTACTGACCATATTCGTAATCTATTTCCGAATACCCTTCATTTGAGTCCCATATTGTCATGATCGTCAAATAAACCCATTTTCAGGGGTTTTGGGGCTGGGGCGGCCCCCAGGTACTTGGACCCAACTTTTATTATGAAATTCGTACTCTACTCTTGAATACTTTTAATTTGAATCCCATATTGTTCCGATCGGTTCACTTTTATTTTTGGGTAATACTTTTGTGGTAAGGGGTCCGCCCCCTCCTGATATCAAAAATTTATATAGCCTATGTTTCCTTCCAGACCAACCTACACAATATGTGAAAATTTCAAGGTAATCGGTTCAGCAGTTTTTAAGTCTATACGGAACAAACAAACAAACAAACCGACAAAAAAAACAAACAACAAACACAAATTTAATCTATTTGTTTGTTTGTTTGTGGGTTGGTAAATTTGTTTGTTCCGTATAGGCTCAAAAACGGCTGAACCGATTTCTTTTAAATTTTCACAGATTGTGGGGAGTGTTTCGGAAGGAGCAATAGGCTATATAATTTATTGATATCGGTAGGGTGGCTGACCCTCCCCCTTGAGCTAAAAGTACGACCCCAAAACAAAAGTGAACCGATCGGGACAATATGGGATTCAAATGAATGGTATTCAGGAGTAGACTACGAATTTCATACTAAAAATTGGATCCAAGTTACTGACTGCTGCTGCCCCGACCCCAAGACCCCCTAAAATAGGTTTATTGGACGATAATGCCAATATGGGACTCGAATGAAACGTATTCGGGAGTAGATTACGAAAATGGTCAGAAAAGAGGAAAAGGTTTTTTAGTTTTTTGATATTGGAAGGGGGCGGACCCTCCCCCGTTACCACAAAAACACCACTTAAAATCAAAAGTGGACCGATAAAGAGAATATAGGTATCAAATTAAAGGTATTGGGAAGTAGAATACGAATTTGGTATTAAAAATTCGGATCAAGTATACGATGGGTCGTCCAACCCCAAAAACTCCCCCAAACAAACATATTTAACGTAAATATCAATATGGGGATAGAGTCGCCCCATCCCAAATGCGAATATAATTCGGTCATAGCTAGATGAGCCTCAAATTAAAGGTATTTGGTAGCAGATTACGAATATCACATTAAACTTTGTGTCCAAGAATCTAGGTGATGCTTTACCTCCTAAAGACGCCTCCAATAGTTTATTTGACCATTAAAACAATGGGGATCAAGTGAAGATATTTTTTAGTGGAGTGCGTCATTCAAATTTGTGCTCAAGTGGCAAATGGAGTGAGGCGCCCCCCATCGAATGGCTGTATACACCAATAATGACAATATGGGGTTAAATTCAAAGTATAAGGTTGTGGACTGCGAATATGATATCTTTATTCTGCTCATATCCATAGCGGACCACCTCACCCCAAAACAGTTGATCAATTATAATGACACTGCCGCCATACCCCCAAAGTACTGACGTTCAGTGTGATAGCAGCAGTTGCAAACCTTAACGTCAAGGTGGCCGCCATTTTTAGCTCATCGACAAGGAGCCTTCTTTTCCTAGAAAACTCCAAACAACGTGCTGCTGGGCAAAACTTTCATTTTCAAATGTTTTACATGGTTTAATTACTAAGAACTGTCGCCACATCACCTAATTTAAATACCGGCAAATAAGTTTTTTACCACTGAGAATCGTTTAAGATGGCATTTGATAAAAAGCCTAAATTATGACTATTCAACAGGTAGCCATATAGTAAGTTATAGACAACTAAGGCGCTAAGCCGCTCCAATCGAGTAGCAGCATAGACTAAGGAATTCTCAGTTGTTTATATGTGATTTCGCAAGGATCCGAGGCGACATGGAACGGAGAACATTTATTTTGTTCTCCGATGGTAGTATGCCATGGCGTACTGCCTTATCGATGGCAGTACGCCATTTATTCTGATTGCAAATGCATCAACTGAATGGAGACGCCACCACGAACAGAGAGAGGGCAGAGTGGTAAAAATTGATCATGCAGCATTTATCTTTGTTATGGCAACCTATCGGTCCGTAAAATAAAAGAAAAATAAAGTATAGGAATTTCGTTTCTGTTGTTCGCTGTATTATTTTTTAAATTTCCCACCATAAGACGGCTTATGGTTTAAGTTTAAGTGGCTATCTTTGCCATAGATTTATTTAGTAGAGTGCGAATATCCAAGTTTGTGTTAAACTGTTAGAGGGGAAGGCTCAGAACTATTGGAGAGTAGGTGACGTTACAGAGGTGAAATTTTTCTACGCCTTGAAAGCGAAAGCTCAGTGGAGCAGGTTTGATTGAAAGTTTAGCTCAAAGATAAGAAGCCTCCCTTTTATAGACGAGCCCAAGTGGCGTGCCGATAAGCACACATTTTTTCGTTTTGTCACTCGATTCGTTTGCCAAGTCATTGAAAACAGCTCATTTTATAAAGGGGAAATAGCTTGGCGAATGAATCGAGAGACAACAAGTAAAAGTGTGAAAAGTTCGGCCGGGTCATGCTTGGTTTGGCTGTTGAAGACCATAGTAGATGTCATTGTGCAAAATGTCAGCCAAAATTGGATAAGAATTGAGCCCTATAGTGGCTTAAGAATTAAAATTGTGAGATCGGTTCATATGGTAGCTATATTAGGATATGGACCCATTCAGATCATATTTGGCACGTATGTCATTCAGATCATATTTGGCACGTATGCCCTCTAGAGGCTCAAAGAGTCAAATTAGGAAATCGGTTAATATGGGAGCTATATCAAGTTTTAAACAGGGTTGAACCATACTTAGCATAGATGTTGGAAGTCATAACAAAATATCTTATACAAAATTTGAGACAAATCGGATAAGAATTGCGGCGTTTAGGGGCTCAAGAGGTCAAGATCCAGGTCGGTTTATATAGCAGCTATATCAAAACATCGACCAATATGAGTCATTTAAAATCTTAGCTAACCTACCCTATTAGGAAGTATTTGTGCAAAATTTCATGCGCTTAGCTTTATCCCTTCGAAAGTTAGAGTGCTTTCGACAGATGGATGGACCGACATGTCTAAATCGACTTAGAATGTCAAGAAGATCAAAAATATACATATATACTTTGTTGGGTCTCAAATGAAAATTTCTATGCTTTACAAACGGAATGACGAAATAAGTTAATGATGGTTAATATAAAGAAAAAACAAATTAAGTGGTCTAAGCCGTTAGTTTTTCTACAGAAGTCTTAAATGGATAATGGTGTTTGTCGTAACTACTATTGAAGGAATATCCAGTGCTCAAAATTGTTCCTGATATTTTTGGCATGGGTAAGCCGAAGATGGTTACCTATGCGCAACGGTGACATTAAATTCGATTGAATTTAAAAATAGACAAAATGATTACAATGTGATGGGAACCAACAGTGAGCATCACCAACAACAAATTCAGCGCCATCTATTGGGAGATAGATATTATTAAAATAGCCAAGCAAACCCGAACAAAGAAAAAGAGAGCGAGAGGTACAGAAGAGTGTGTTCAAAGTTGATCATATGATTTTCACTATTGTTTTGACAAGTTGTCTATCCTTCGAATAAATAAAATAAAGGAACTAACCTTTGACTGTTTTCGGGACAAGGTTCCACAATAGTCTAAAGTTTCTATAAAAACATGGCCGCAATATACATACACATAGTCCATAAAGTCTGCGTTCATGTGACAATTTCTTTTTTAATGATTAAAAAACAACATTAAAAAATAAATAAAGTTCAGGTTTGTTGTATATGTTGTTTCTTTATATTTCTTAAATTAGAAAACAAAAACAAAAATACAAGTTTGCTTTTGCTTTTTTGTTCTAACGGTACTTTTGTCTCATAGGAAGATATTATGACAACCAAAAAGTCTGCGTTCACTTTGTTTACTTCGAAAGTACCGTTACTTTTAATGATGCTTGTTCTTATTTTTGATCAGTTTCAGTTCATTATCATAACAAGTGATAGTAACACGTGTTTTTTTTTTAAATTAATAAATTTGGAAACATGGGAACTAAAGGAAAGGAAATATGCATATCGGAAAGAAAAATAATTATTAAATTGTGGAGAGAAGGACAAAGCTTTAGAAATATTGGTGGAACAGTTGAAGAACGTATTCTTCTGTCCAGCGCAGCGAAGAGCGCAAAGTGATTAATATGGCAAGCGACAACCCTCGTATAACATCAACCAAAATTGTTGCAAATATTAAAAGAATGTTTAAAAAAAGCATCTGTGCCGAAACTGCCAGAAAAATATTACATAGAGCTGGATTTATTGGAAGTGTTGCTCGAAGAAAGCCGTATATTTCAGTCATAAACAGACAAAAGCGGATTGCATTCGCTAATACTTTCATCAATAAGCCTCCTGAATTCTGGAAACAAATTATTTTCTCCGACGAGAGCAAATTCTGTATTTTTGGCAAAGGTCGGCAAATAGTGTCGCGCAAGTCCAGGACTGAGCTGGAAAAACAAAATTTAGTTGGAACGGTGAAGCACAGTGGTGGTGGAGTTATGGTGTGGGGGTGTATGGCTGCTAGTGGAGTAGGTAAATTAGAATTTATTGAGTCCAATATGGATAAATGGGGTTATCTCAATATTTTGAAAAAAAATTTCAAACCAAGTGCTGCTAAACTAGGGTTTGGTTTGGTTCCAACAAAATAACGATCCAAAGCATACATCGGAGGTTGTTAGGCTTTGGCTTCTATATAACACTCCAAAGCAGCTTAAAACACCACCCCAATCATCAGATCTCTACCCCTCTACAAACGATCATATTCATAACTTTTCTTTCATTAAGAATCTTCATAATATTTATGATTTTTTCATTAATATAATAAACTTTTCATAATATTAATGAACAATTATGAAGGAAAATTCTCTCTGTGTACATGGTAGTAAATACGCGTACTACCATGTACACATGTACACAAAACTAACTAAACAAAAGAATTTGTTAAAAATCCACGAAATTTCAATTATTTTGTCTATCATGTCTCTACAAACCTACTTCAACAAATATAGTCTTCAATTAATTTGTGAATTTAAAGTTTCACATTCAAATTCTTTAGTTGGTTTTTTCTTAGAGTTATTTTTTTTTGTGCAAAATCAACAAGAAGTGAAATAATTTTGAGTTATTCGCTGCAATTTTTTCAGTAATTAACTTGGTATTTATATGTGGGAAACCCTACCAAAATTTTACGCCAACACTGACTGTGTATGCACAATGAATGAGTTTTGAATGAATTGTGGACAATTTTTTGTTTTAAAACTTTAGATTATTTTTACAAAACACTTTTTAACTTTATTGTTAGCTTCTTTTTGTCAATTAACTTGTATTTTTATCGTATGCAGTTTTTATATCCACCCAATTCCATTTGCTCCTCTTTTAGGTGGCTCTTAAGAATGAAACAAAAGAAAACATCAAATTTTTAATCGTTGTTCGTGATTGCCATTTGTTTGAGAGAGTGAAAGTTCATCTATAAGTAAATCTATAATAATCTATGACTATAATGCACACACACAACCAAAACTTGTTGACAGATAGTGAGAAAGAATTGTACTCAGCTGTTTTCCGTACACTACCTGGCTTAATATGGCTTGGTATGTATGCACCTGCGTATTTCTTCCGCCACCTAGGATATGAATTGATTCCGATGCGAGTCTTAAACCTGAGTGAAGTTACGAACCATAACTCGCAAGATAGCAGTAATACAGGGTGACACTATCACAAAAAACTCAGCATATACGGAGGTTATCAACCAGTTAAAGCTACTGTCGCCAGAATATTAACCTGTGAACAAACTGATTCCATTCTGGAAGCCGAAAATTCACTTCGTTCAAAAAAGTGCGTATACCAAATTTAAGGGGAGATCAACACCTTTAATTTGATGTACCATACTTACTCCAGAACTGTTTTCCTAGACAATTATAAATTAATTATTCCATAGAACATATCTTGCCATCCGCTCTGTGCTGCTACCGCTGGTACTCTGGACTTCACCTTAAATTCAAGATTGGTATGATTGTTTCAATTTTTTGAGAAAGGCTCTGGGGTAACTTGGGGATTTTGCAAGCAAAGACACGGTTCTGATTGGTTCAAAAAAATTCAGGCTTATCTTGGTCTTTATTAATGTCAAATGTGGACACAAACCTCCCCGCGGTGTCACCTTTAACATCTATTAGAGGTAGTGAGCTAAAATGTGGCACAAGTTCATTCATAGAACGATAAAAAGATAGGTTGGATCGTCGGGTAAGTAGCACATCACCCGGAAAATTAAAAAAAAAAACAAGTAAAAGCGTGCTAAGTTCGGCCGGGCCGAATCTTACATACCCTCCACCATGGATCGCATTTGTCGAGTTCCTTTCCCGCCATCTCTTCTTAGGCAAAAAAGGATATAAGAAAAGATTTGCTCTGCTATTGGAGCGATATCAAGATATGGTCCGGTTTGGACCACAATTAAATTACATGTTGGAAAACTGTATAAAATGTCAGCCAATTCGAATAAGAATTGCGCCCTTTGGAGGCTCAAGAAGTAAAATAGAGAGATCGATTTATATAGGAGCTGTATCGGGCTATAGACCGATTCAGATCATAATAAACACATATGTTGATGGGCATGAGAGGATCCGTAGTACAAAATTTCAGGCAAATCGGATAATAATTGCGACCTCTAGAGGCTCAAGAAGTCAAGATCCCAGATCGGTTTATATGACAGCTATATCAGGTTATGAACCGAATTGGACCACACTTGGCACAGTTGTTGGATATAATAACAATACTTCGTGCAAAAATGCATTCAAATCGCATAAGAATTGCGCCCTCTAGAGGCTCAAGAAGTCAAGACCCAAGATCAGTTTATATGGCAGCTATATCAGGTTATGGGCCGATTTGAACCATATTTGGCACAGTTGTTGGAAATCATAAAAAACCATGCAAAATTTTAGCTAAATCGGATAAAAATTGTGCCGTGTAGTGGTTTAAGAAGTCAAGATCAAAGATCGGTTTATATGGCAGCTATATCAAAACACCGACATGGCCCATTTTCAATACCAACCGACCTACACAAATAAGAATTGTTTGTGCAAAATTTCAAGCGGCTAGCTTTACTCCTTCAAATGTTAGCGTGCTTTCGACAAACAGACGGACGGACGGACGGACATGGCTAGATCGACATAAAATGTCATGATGATTAGAAATCTATATACTTTATGGGGTCTGAGACGAATATTTCGAGGTGTTGCAAACAGAATGACGAGTATACCCCCATCGTATGGTGGAGGGAATAAAAAAATAAAAATGCATTTATTGTATAATAATCGTTTAAGAACTATTGTGCACTTAAATGAAGCATTAGTAAATTTTTGTGAATACTTCTGCATGTCCTCGACAATGGTGAGAGGTTCATAATAAAGAGACAATCTGTCTTAGTTTTTTGAAGCCTGGGATCACTAAATGAGAAATATATATATATATATATATATGTTGTCTTGGCATAGGCGGAGCGGAAAGGACCACGACCACTAGGGCACTGGAGACAATTCTAGATATCCGACCCATTGACATACAGATTAAGGGTAAGGCAGCCACTGCGGCTTTGGGACTTAAGGCGATTAAGGATTGAGGATGGGAGCAGCTCATACCATCGCGGTATAATCGAGGCGACGAAAGGAAACCTGGAAGGAGGTTTCTGATCGGTTACCTGAGATGAACCTTGAAGTCGAGTGCGACGCACTGCTGCCATCGGCACAGTCTTGGATTGACTGAACCCTAGTATTGCCATCTGGAATATCATGTTACACGGATGGATCAAAGCTAGAGGACTGAGTGGGCCTGGGGGTTTACATTGAGAACATAGGGACTGAGATCTGTTTTAGACTACCTGACCATAATACTGTCCTGCAGGCGGAGATCCGACAGTAAAATTGCCATAAGGGCAATAACAACCAAGACGGTAAGGTGACGAACAGTCTTGCAGTGCAAGAAGGAGATTAACGCCTTCTCTGAGTATGGCAAAATCCGCATCGTTTGGTGCCATAACGGAGTAAGGGGAAATCAAAGGGCAGACGATTTGGCGGTGAAGGCCAGAGGACTGCCGTCAATAAACTTGGTTAACTCGAATCCTTTTGGGTCGACCCAGTTGATTAAAGGGAGTGGGCGACGAATGCACGTGCAAGGTTGTTGAACAGTGAAACGGTCGGTAGGACGGCGAAAATCCTATGGGGGGATCCAGATCGTGAGAAGATGAGGCTATTACTAAAGGAAGCAAGAAGGAGGTCAGAATAGCTACTGGTATCATAACGGGACATATAGGACTACGAGCTCGCTTATGTAAAATCGGTGCGACAAGTGATAGCATGTGTAGGGCAAGCGGGGAAGACCATGAGACGTTGGAGCATTTCCTTTGTCATTGCCCGGCTTTCGCGTCTAACAGATACCGGCACTTTGGTGGAGACAAAATACCAGACATGAACCAACTTAGGGGAGTGGTATTGTAAACAATTATGGATTCTGTAAGCACAACGGAATTCCTTATTTAAAATTTTCTTTTTAGAGGTTACTTTATAGTTTTTAGAGCGCACAACAAGCCGAATACTGGCTTAGGTGTATGTCTATAGTGGCATGGGGCGGATTAGTATCTGCACCCTCTTTTGAACCTAACCTAACCTTACCTATGCAGACGATATCATAATACTTCTTAAGGGTATTATGATGGTTCATGCTATGCGGAAGGACCGAAAGGGTCTTGCAAATGACATATGACTGGGCTGGACCCAGGGGTCTCAATGTTAACACAGAGAAGACAAGATATGTCTGTTCACGAGGAAGACGACGTGGCCCAATTTGACGCTCCACGTTTCCTAAATAAAACGATTTCGATATCAAACAAGGTCAAATACACAGGAGTGATCTTGGATAGGAATCTAAATTGGAAGTGTCACATTCAGGAGAGTACTGAGAAGGCTCACAGATGTTGGGCACTATGCAGACGGGGCGTAGGCTCGAAATGGGGCCTGAGTCCGAGGATAGTCCACTGGCTCTACAGAAGCTTAATTAAATCAATACTTACTTACGTCTCATTAGTTTGGTGGACTGCTTAGGAGAAAAGTGCAACGTCCGGTCCATACAACAAGACGCAGCCACTGCAGCTATGAGACTTAAGGCGATGGGAGAATGGATTGAGGATGCGAGCAGTCCATACTATCGTGGTATAATCGAGTCGAAATCGATAGCAAACCTGGAAGGAAGGGAAGGGAAGAGATTTCCGATCGGATACCTGAGACGACACTTGAAGTCGAGTGCGAGGCACTGCTGTCAGCGGCACAGTCTTGGACTGACGGAACCTTAGTATTGCCATCTGGAAGATTTTGTTAAACGGATGGATCACAGCTAGGGGACAAAGTTGGCCTGGTTATCTTCATTGAGAAACCAGGGACTGAGATCTGTTTTAGACTTCCTGACCATAATACGGTCCTGCAGACGGAGATCCAGGCGACGTGGTGTGATGTTAACGCGAGGACATCGAGTGTAAAAATCTTTACGGACAGTAAAATGGCCATTAGGGCAATAACAACCAGAACGGTAAGGGGAGGAACAGTCTTGGAGTGTAAGAAAGAAATTAACGCCTTCTCTGAGGATGGCAAAATCCGCATGGTTTGGGAGCCTGGCCATAACGGAGTAGAGGGGAATGAAATGGCATACGATTTGGCAGTGAAGGCCAGAGGACTGCCAACAATAAACATGGTAATCTCGAAGCCTTTCAGATCGACGCAGTCCGAGTTAAGGGCGTCGTAGAAGAATACACATGTAACACTGTGGAACAGCGAAACGGTCGATGGGACGGCGAAATCCTATGGGGAGGTCCGGATAGTTAGAGGACGGGGCTATTACAGAAAGGAAGTCAGTATAATATATGGGACGGCACACATAGGACCACGAGCTCACTTATGCAAAATCGGTGTGGCAAATAATAGCATGTGGGGAAGATGATGAGACGTACGAGCATTTCCTTAGTCACTGCCCGGCTTTTGCGGCTAAAAGACATCAGTAACCAAACCAAACCTAATTTTTCGACAGAGCTGCTTGCTTTGAAGAAGAATAAAATAATTACCGACACATACAAGATTGTCATTCGCTTTAAAGTTTTGAGAGCGCAAAAATGTCTGTTATTTCAGTTCTCTTTGGTGTTCATAGATAAATTGGTTTATGGCGAATTAGAATTATCTATGAACATGCGGCAAGCTGAATTCTGCTCTCAATGGCATGCAGTTTGTGTCCTTTGCATTTTCTAAATGCACATTATTTCCTTGCCCATGAAGGAAACTATGGCGTAATGCACGTATACAAATGCACGTTTCGGCAACCGTAGCTTCTAATATGTGTATCTCTTTTCTTTCTTGTTTGCTGTAAATTTGATTTTTTCAATTTTTTCTACATTAGCCTATTAGCTTGACATTTGCTCTAAAATTTTGAGAGCACAAAAATGTATCTATTATTTCAATCCTTTTTGAAGTATATAATCTATGGAAGTATATAATCATGGAACGCATTTGTCGAGCTCTTGCCGGTATCTCTTTTTAGGCAAACAAAGTATAAAAGGAAAGAATTGCTTTATTATTGGAACAATATCAAGTAATGGTTCATTTCGGACCATAATTGAACTGAATATTGGAGACTATAGTAGAAGCCATTGTGTAAAATTTCAGCCAAATCTAGTAAGAATTGCGCACTTTAGGGCTGAAGAGGTAAAATAGGGATATCGGTTTATAGGGGAGCTGTATTAGGTTATAAACCGATTCATACCATATTCGACACGTATGTTAAAGGTCATGAAAGAAGCCGTTGTCCGCGATTGGGGTCTTGAAGAATATATATATATATATATTTTTTTGAAGAATATATATATTTATATAATATATATATTTTACGGGGTCTTAGAGGAATATTTCGAGGAGTTACAAACAGAATGACGAAATTAGTATGCCCCCATCCTATGGTGGAGGGTATAAAAATCAATTTGTGTTTGTTTGTGGGTTTGTTTGTTTGTGTGTTTCTTGTAGACTCAGAAACGGCTGAAACTATTTTTTTTGAAATTTTCACAGATCGTGCATAATGATCCCGTGGTGAAAATAGTGTACTACATTTTTTGATGTCTGAAGGGGGGCGGACTCTCTCCCTTACCCTAATTTTCAGAAACGCCAGATCTCGGAGATGGGTGTGTGCTCTTTTATAATAACCTTAAAAAAAAATTTGGTATCCCATACCCCAAACCGCACTAATTTGCTGAATTTTGCAATAAGGGGTTTAAATGAGATTAGCAAACGTATTTGATATCCAATTTTGTGGCCAATGACAATATGGGGTTCAAATAAATGATATTTGAGAGTAAAGCAAGATGCTGATATATTTTCAGGGTTTAGTGTTTGGATGACCACCTCACTCCCCAAAACACCCCTATATCGGACATATTTACCGGCCTTGTCAATGTGGAGCTTAAATGAAGGTATTGGGAAGTAGAGCACGAAATTGATACCCACTTTCGGAACCAATTGTTTGGGTTTCTACCCTATCCACAAAAACAACCCAAAAACAGCAATTATTTACTGACCGACGCAATATGGTGCTCAATTAAAGGTATTTTGTGGATAATACGAATCTGATATCCAAAAGTGGGACCATGTATTTGGGGCACCGCCCCTTCCCCCAAAACACCCCCTAAATAGTAAAAATTTACCGACCATGGTAATATGTGGCTCAAATGAAAGGTATTTGAGATTAGAAAACGAATTTAATAAACAATTTTGGGGTCAAGTGTTTGGGGGACGCCTCATCCCATAAACTCCCCTTAAACCAATGGCAATATGGGGTTTAAAAAATGGTTTTTGAGGACAGAGCACGACGCTAATATTTTTTCAGGACTAAGTGTCTGGGGGACCACCTTACCCCACAAAACATCACTAAATTGGATATACATATTGACCGATCTTGTCAATTTGGGGCTCAAATGAAAGGTATTTGGGAGTATGACACGAAATGCATACGCACTTACGGGACCACGTTTCTGGGGGTCCACACCACCCCCTTAACCCACCAACCACCACCCTGGGGCACTACCCACTACAAAAATCCATATGAGAATATCGGGTTCCAATAAAGTCTTTTAAGTTAAAATAAGTTTAAACATCCAAACTTAAATGACTATAAATCCTCCGAGCGATTTCCTAGACGAATAAAGATCATATGGAATTCAGATAAACGCATTTATATTGTTATAGTGTTTCTCAAGCTATATACACATACTATTTTCGTAGCATGGTATTTCACTAAAATTTTATTTTATCTTTAATTGTCGAAAATAAATATTCAAACGATAATTTTGTTCTATATAAAGTAAAAGAAGGCAGAGCGGACCCTGTTCAGCTAGTCGTATATATAATCGTAATCGTATGTTTGTTTGGACAGCAAAAGTTCCCCCACTGAGTTAATGGTTTTTATTTTGTCCACATTTTCTTATTTGCAACCTTTGCGAATTACCCTCTATTCGTTTCACATTTACTGTCCACTTTAAGCAAAAATTTTCAGATTCACATTTTAATTGTTATTAGGTTAAAATCTCGTCTTCAATGAGGCAGTTGGAAGAACCGTCGCCTAAAAAAGCAAAGGTAAACAAAACTTTGCTATTGTTGCTCAAATATGATAATTGGAATCACCTTGAAGAGAAGTGATTTTATGGCAACGTCATATGCGTCAACACTCTCCGCGTTTTTATACCCTCCACATTAGGATGGGGGTATACTAATTTCGTCATTCTGTTTGTAACTCCTCCAAATACTCGTCTTGGACCCCATAAAGTATATATATTCTTGATCGTCATGACATTTTAAGTCAAACAAGCCATGTCCGTCCGTCTGTCGAAAGCACGCTAACTTTCGAAGGAGTAAAGCTAGGCGCTTGACATTTTGCAAAAATACTTCCTATTAGTGTAGATCGGTTGGAATTGTAAATGGGCCAAATCGGTCCACGTTTTGATATAGCTGCCATATAAACCGATCTGGGATCTTGACTTCTTGAGCCACTAGAGGGCACAATTCTTAACCGATTTGGAAATTTTGCTCGAGGTGTTTTATTATGACTTCCAACAGCTGTGCTGAGTATGGTTGAAATCGGTCCATAACCTGAAATAGCTGTCATATGAACCTATCTGGGGTCTTGACTTCCTGAGCGTCTAGAGTGCGTAATTCCTATCCGATTTGGCTGAAATTTTTGCATATTGTGTTTTGTTATGACATTCAAATGCTGTGCTAAGAATAGTTCAAATCGGTCCATAAACTGATATAGCTGCCATATAAACCGATATGAGATCTTTACTTCTTGGGCCTCTAAAAAGCGCAAGAATTATCCGATTTTGCTGAAATTTTGTACAACGGCTTCTCCCATGACCTTTAACATACGTGCCAAATATGGTATGAATCGGTTTATAGCCAATACACCTCCCCTATAAACCGATCTCCCTATTTTACTTCTTCAGCCCCTTAAATGCGCAATTCTTACTAGATTTGGCTGAAATTTTACACAATGACTTCTACTATGGTCTCCAATATTCAATATTCTTTTATCATTTGTTTGCCTAAAAAGAGATACCGTAGAAAGAGCTCGACAAATGCGATCCATGGTGGAGGGTATAAAAGATTCGGCCCGGCCGAACTTAGCACGCTTTAACTTGTTTCAACAAAGCACGACTCGCCCATTCTATTTTGGTCTTAAGCGGAGTATGCACCTCTAGCGAAATTTTCGGTTGCAGCCAAGGCGGATTTTTAAAAGGTGGTCTCACGCGAACAGCTGCTAACAACCGGCGGTACCAGGTTTGATGGTACTAAAATGACAGATTTTTGTTTGCATTCTCTTTGTTGTTATCTTCTTTCTCCCATATTCTCTGCTCATGTACGCACACGTATAGACACACTCACAAAAATTTCTTTGTGTGTGTTGTCAAAACGTCGATCAGCTTGATGACAACATGACTGATTGAACCATATGATTTGTGGTTGTTGTACAAATGAGACCACCTTTAATTGGTTCGCCATGGGTTGCAGCCAAGACATCTATGTCGGCACTGAAAAATAGTTGTGTAAAATACAAGATGCCAACAAACATTAAATTATAATTTTGCCAAAAGTTGTATCATTTTTGGCTAATAAAGTACATATATGCTTTAATTAATCGTTTATATTTGCAAATATCTTTATTAAATGTTGCATGTAGCTATTTAAACATACATTTTCATTCGAAGTTTCATCACCACCATGTATGCAAGAAAAAAGTCACCAATGCCAGAAGTCACCAATGCCTATTATGTCACCCTGTTGCGCAAAGAAAATTCTATTTCAGCTACGTACCTGCAACCGAAATTTTTGGTATCGAAAATTTCGTTTATTGCAGAATATGTCATTGCATTTCTTATGGTAACGAAAATTTCATCAGACGCGCATACTGCGACATTAGCTGTGTTTTACAGAATTACATTTATCCAGGAAAATTAGGAACATTACATCTATCCAGGCCAACGAAGTTCTGGATAAATTTCCATTGCAGGCTTATGTAGAACATATGTTGTCTGGATTGCCATGATATATTTTTATACCCTCCACCATAAGATGGGGGGTATACTAATTTCGTCATTCTGTTTGTAACTACTCGAAATATTCGTCTGAGACCCCATAAAGTATATATATTCTTGATCGTCGTGACATTTTATGTCGATCTAGCCATGTCTGTCAGTCCGTCCGTCCGTCCGTCTGTCTGTCGAAAGCACGCTAACTTCCGAAGGAGTATAGCTAGCCGCTTGAAATTTTGCACAAATACTTCTTATTAGTGTAGGTCGGTTGGTATTGTAAATGGGCCATATCGGTCCATGTTTTGATATAGCTGCCATATAAACCGATCTTGGGTCTTGACTTCTTGAGCCTCTAGAGTGCGCAATTCTTATCCGATTGGAATGAAATTTCGCACGACGTGTTTTGTTATGATATCCAACAACTGTGCCAAGTATAGTTCAAATCGGTTCATAACCTGATATAGCTGCCATATAAACCGATCTTGGGTCTTGACTTCTTGAGCCTCTAGCGTGCGCAATTCTTATCCGATCAGAATGAAATTTTGCACGACGTGTTTTGTTATGATATCCAACAACTGTGCCAAGTATGGTTCAAATCGGTCCATAACCTGATATAGCTGCCATAGAAACCGATCTTGGGTCTTGAATTCTTGAGCCTCTAGAGGGCGCAATTCTTATCCGAATGGAATGGAATTTCGCACGACGTGTTTCGTTATGATACCCAACAACTGTGCCTAGTATGGTTTAAATCGGTCCATAACCTGATATAGCTGCCATATAAACCGATCTTGGGTCTTGACTTCTTGAGCCTCTAGAGTGCGCAATTCTTATCCGATTGGAATGAATTTTTGCACGAAGTATTTCATTATGATATCCAACAACTGTGCCAAGTATGGTTGAAATCGGTCCATAACCTGATATAGCTGTCATATAAACAGATCTGGGGATTTGACTTTTTGAGCTTCTAGAGGGCGCAATTATTATCCGATTTGGCTGAAATTTTACATGACGTATTTTATTTTTACTTTCAACAACTGTGTCAAATAAGGTTCAAATCGGTTCATAACCTGATATAGCTGCCATATAAACCGATCTGGGATCTTGACTTCTTGACTCCTAGAAGCCGCAATTATTATCCGATATGCCTGAAATTTTGTACGACGGATCCTCTCATGACCATCAACAAACGTGTTTATTATGGTTTTGAATCGGTCTATAGCCCGATACAGATCCCATAAAAATCGTTCTCTCTATTTTACTTCGTGAGCCCCAATGGGCGCAATTCTTATATGAATTGGCTGAAATTTTACACAGGTCTCCAACATATAATTTAATTGTGGTCCGAACGGGACCATATCTTGATATCGTTTTAATAGCAGAGCAACTCTTTTTTTATATCCTTTTTTGCCTAAGAAGAGATGCCGGGAAAAGAACTCGACAAATGCGATCCATGGTGGAGGGTATATAAGATTCGGCCCGGCCGAACTTAGCACGCTTTTACTTGTTTACATATAAGTGTGGCCAATTGCTAAAATACCTGCACAGTAAATTAAAGCTAATTATGTATACAATTGCGTGTACAAATTTTAAATAAATTTTATTGGACTGCTATGCCCACACAGTTTTGTAAACTTTAGTTAAACATTTTACAAATATATGCACTTTTTTCGTCATATTGTTTTCATAGGTTGGCAAATGGCGTTACCACTTCATGGCAAACAAACAGACGTGCACAGTAAACAGCTCGATCGTAGAGTTGGCCAGCTGTCAGTCGCAGTGGTGTACCTAGACCATTACATGGTGGTGATGGCTCATATCGTGTATAATTAATATATTGTTGCTGTTGTTTATGGAATCATCCTCATCAGAGAGCTACGATAAAACCAACACCGTTCCTTTGAATTTGTCAAGGAGGGAAGATGCTGCCATGGTATTTAGTGGGTCTGGCTGGGCAGTTGAAAGTTACGCACAGTGGGGTAGTGAAAATTAGTCTGCCAATTGGAACGTATATAGATATCTTCAATTAAAAAAAACACAGTGTCCGTAGCCGCCACATGAGCAAACAGAAAGCTCCCTTAGCCCCACATCAGTCGTCGCAGTAATTGGTATAGCCACAATATCCATGTATTGTGGCTATACAGACAAACAGACGGACAGACAGACGGACAAAGCTAAATCGAATCAGAATGTGGGTCTATCTCTGTTCGTTTTGGGTGTTACCAACTTATTCACTAAGTTATAATAAAAATACTTTTTTTTGATGTGGACATTTTTTGCGGCAAAGTCGTTGTAAATTTTGTCACAAATCCATACAAAAACCAGTAAGGAAAGGCAAAAGTCCGGGGGGCCGACTATATAATACCTTGCACCATGATCTTTCAATACATGAAACCTATGGTGAAATCTATTCAGACTTTAATTTTGCATACCTATTGAAGTATTGAATAGAACCTTGTAAGATTTTCTACGATATGACCTAAATTGTTGCTACTATAACCTTAAAGAGCCATATCGGATAAAAGATATATGTCGGAGCTATATCTAAATCTGGACCGACTTTGATTAAGTTTTGCTCACGTATTGGGAATTCAAACAAAATCTCTAGTACCAAATTAGTAAATATCGGACTAAAAATGTGGCTTCTACAGCCTTAAAAGGCCACATTGGATACATGATATATATATTTGAATCTGATCCGATTTTAATAAAATTTTCCACACATAGGAGGACGTTAAATAAAACACCTCTTTCTTAATTTTGTAAAGATCTGTGGCTTCTACAGGCTAAAATGGCCATATCGGATGAAAGTTATAGATGGGAGCTATATCTAAATCTGAAAAGATTTTTCCAAAATCAATAGCGTTTGTCCTTGGACCAAAAACGGGACTTGTGCAGAATATCATGACAATTGGACAACAAAAGCGACCTGCACCTTGATCACAAGAATATATGGAAATACAGACGGACATAGCTAAATCGAATCAGGAAGTTTCATCATCAGTGGTGTGATGGAACGGCTAAGATACAATGCTATTACGACGATTGGTATAAATATTTTCTCAGCCAGCCAGCCAGCCATAAAATCCCTGGAGAACGTATTTCTGATAACAAAAACCGCCTCGACTGTCGCAGATCTCTCAACGAGATGGCTGAACAGTTCAAAATGCACCTGTTCTGGGTGCCGGACCACAGAGATATCCTAGGGAATTGTAAAGCAGACGACCTTGCGAGACTAGGAAATACCCTACACATTCCAGGGAATCCGTGGGTATGTCTCTAGCGACATGTAAGCGAAGTTTTCAGGACCAGGCTCGAAGGACAACGAAGGATATATGGCCACAAAGAGGGGGCTGTGAGCATTCCAAAACTATGTGGCCTAATCTAAACTTGAAGAGGCTATCATTGGCTAGAACAGACGTCTCAGTCATTGTGTCCGTCATGACAGGTCACTGTCTAATTGGAAGACATGCTGACAGACTGAAGGTTACCAGCAACGGCTTTTGCAGAAGCTGTAAGAACATCTCCTCTGTGTGTGCCCAACACTAGCAGTCAGAAGGAGTTTCACTTTAGGTTCTCATTTCTTTAAGAACCTGTCTGATCTAGCGGATGCCTTCGTTAACTGCAAAGGATCAAGCCAATGTCGGCCATAAATTCAGCAAATAAAATCTAAAACTCGTATATATCCGAAACCAGTGTCGATATTGTATATCTTAAGCGGATAGTTGAGCACTATCCAGCAAAAGAAGAATTTTGAAAATCGGACCACAAATGAAGATTTGGCAGACCAAACAATCTTTAGAAATGCCGACGTAAACAATCACGGGCCTGCCAAGAGGCCCAAACCACCAAGGGCCTTAACATTTTGCACATGATCTCGATAATTTAGCTCTAACCATTTCATTTCTATTAGTTCTCACACGGCTTTTTTACTGTTTTTTCGGTTCTATTCCACTATTACGAGCAAAAAAAAATTGGTTTTACATAAAGGAAATATTTGAAAAGTAAACTTCTTCGCCTAAAAAACGTTGATCTTTGATTACGATGTTAGTACATGCTTGTGCGATAAATTTTTGCACGAATTTGTAACAAATATAAAGTCTTTTTCCTGAAAATAGAAACATGTTCGTTGTTGCAAACAGTTCCTCTTTATTTAAACATTAATTTAACGTCATCCTTATGAACACGAATATTTCTTGTATACCCTCCACCATAGGATGGAGGGTGTACTAATTTCATTACTCCGTTTATAACACATCGAAATATTGATCTGAGACCCAACAAAGTATATATATATTCTTGATCGTCTTGACATTCTACGTCGATTTTGCAATTTTGCATGAATATCACCATTAGTGTTCGTCATTAGTTGGTGGGTAAATGGTATCTTTACTTCATGAACCTCTAGAGGGCGTAATTATTATCTGTTTTGGCTGAAATTTTGCAAGAAGTGCTCTGTTTTGATTTCCAGCCGCTACACCAAGTAGGTTAGGTTTAAGTGGCAGTCTGCCATCAGACTCACTTAGACATTTTCATTCATTGTGATACCACAGGAACAGAAGAAAGAAGATGCCTTCTAGTTACTACCGTTGAACCATCCAAATCGCCTAAAAAGCCCAATCACTTGCGAATGTTCACATTCGCTAAATCCGACAGGTTCTCAAAGAAATGCGAACCTTAAGATGAACTCCTTCTATTTGCTACTGCGGGACACACACACAGAAGGTGTTCTATAGTCTCGTCTTCTTCGATGTCCTCAGAGCTTCTGCAAAAGCCGTTACTGGCAATACCCACATATTCCAGTATCCCTGGAATGTGTAGGGTAGTTCCTAGTCTCGCAAGCTCGTCTGCTTTACAATTCCCTGGGATATCTCTCTGGTCCGGCACCCAGAATAAGTGAGTTTTGAACTGCTCAGCCATCTCGTTGAGAGATCTGCGACAGTCGAGGCGGATTTTGTGTTCAGAAATATGTTCTCCAGGGATTTAATGGGTGGCTGAGAAGATATTTATGCCAATCGTCGTAATGACATTATATTTTAGCCATTTCACCACGTCCCTTATCGCAAGTAACTCTGATTGATACACACTGCAGTGGTCGGGTAATTTTTTCCATATGACCAGTTCTAGTTCTTAAGAGTACAAACCAAAGCCCACCTGGTCGTTTAGTTTGGAACCATCCGTATAGAAATCTATGTAACTTCTGTTACCAGGGATATCGTAGTTCCAATCGGTTCTATCAGGAATAGTGGTGCAGTAATTTTTATCAAAAAGCGACTCATGTAGGATGTAATCCACACTGCCTGGAACATCTGAAAATGTATCAAGGATAACACAGTGTTCGTATGCGCCACATGACCAATGAGAAAGCTCCCTTAACCTCACGGCAGTGGTCGCTGCAGTTTGGCTATCGTCCTCAGTGTGGCTGTGATGCACAAAGAAGCCGTACTTTGGATCCGGTTAAATATTGAGCAGTAGGTGGATTTCTGAAGCGCCGTCCACCAGACCACAACACCATATAGCATTAAAAGTCTAACAACTGCAGTATATATCCAATGCATGACACGCGGTATAAACCCCCAACTTTTGCCAATGGCTCTTTTGCAGGTGTATAGGGCAAGAGTGGCCTTTCCTGCCCTTTCCAAAATGTTGGATTTGAAGATCAATTTCTGTCCAGCAAAACACCCAGGTATTTTGCGCCTTCTGTATATGAAACATTCTCTCCACCCAAGGAGACAGGTTCCAGTGTAGGCAACTTGAACCTTCTGCTGAAAAGAACTACTTCTGCCTTGCACGGATTTATACCCAGACCACTTTCGTTAGCCCACTTTGATGTTGCACGTAGAGCTTCCTGAAGTATATCTCGTAGAGTGCTGGGAAACCTTCCCCTAACGGCAATTGCCAAGTCATCAGCATGCGCGACCACTTTTATGCCTTTTTCTTCCAGAGACAATAATATATTGTTAATGGCTATATTCCAAAGTACAGGAGACAATACACCTCCTTGAGGTGTTCCTCTACTGACCAATCTTTTTAGATCCACAGATCCCAAGCCTGCCGTAATGCACCTTTTTGTAAGTAAGTTATTAATAAACTTTCTTACGGTAGAGTTGATGGCTAGACACTCCAACTCCTTCATGATTGTCGTCGGTTTTACGTCGGTTTTTCAATGGATCTACCTTTACTATATGCATACTGCTACCGAGACAGGCGATCTCCAGGGATATTTGCCCTAAGACATGTTACTATCAACCTCTCAAGAGACTTCAGCAAAAAGGATGATAGACTTATAGGACGAAAATCTTTCGCCTTCGTGTTGTAGGATTTTCCTGCTTTCGGAATGAAAATGACCTCCGTGTCCCTCCTGACATTCTGATACAAGCAAGGTATATATCTCTAAGCCAGGGCACCAGTCTATCAGACACAGCTTGTAATTCAACCGGTGATACATCATCAGGTCCTGGCGACTTAAAGGAGTCGAAACTTCTTATCTCGCAAAGGATTTTCGGCCCAAAAACAATTCGCCTAATGGCCTCCGACGAATGCATATCAGTGACAACCTCTTCTGAAGTAAAGCAAGCCGCTTGAAATTTTGAACAAATACTTTTCCTTAGTGTTGGTCGGTTGGGATTGTAAATCCGCTATATCGGTCCATGGTTTGATATAGCTGCCAAAGAAACCGATCTAGAGGGCACAATTCTTGTCCGATTTGGCTGAAATTTTGCACGATGTGTTTTATTACTTCCAACCACTGTGGTGAGTATGGTTGAAATCGGTCCATAACCTGATATAGCTGTCATATAAAACTATCTGGAGTTTTGACTTCTTGAGCTTCTAGAGGGCGCAATTCCTTTCCGATTTGCCTGTAATTTTGCACGACGTGTTAGGTTATGGCTTCCAACAACTGTGCTAAGTGTGCTTTAAATTAGTTCATAACCTGATATAGCTACCATATAAACCGATCTTGAATCTTGACTTCATGAGCCACTATATAGCGCAATTCTTATCCGATTTGGCAGAAATTTTGCATGAGGTGTTTTGTTATGACTTCTAACAACTGTGTCAAATATGTTTCACATCGATCAATAACCTGATATAGTTGCCATTTAAACCGACCTGGGATCTTGACTCTTTGAGCCTCCAGAGGGCGTAATTATTATTCGAAATTTTGTGCAACGGCTTCTACTATGACCTTCAACATATGTGTTAAATATGGTCCCAATCGGTCTATAGCCTGATACAGCTCCCATAAAAACCGATCTCTTTATTTTACTTCTTGAGCCCCTAAAGGTCGCAATTCTTACTCGAATTGGTTGAAATTTTACACAATGACTTCTGTCCGAATCGGACCATAACTTGATATAGCTCCAATATTAAATCAATTATTTTCTTTTATCCTTTGTTTGCATAAAAAGAGATACCGGGGAAAGAACCCGACAAATACGACCTATGGGGGAGGGTATATAAGATTCGGCCCGGCCGAATTTATCACTCTTTTACCTGTTAATTTTAAAATTGATTGTGCATATTGAAAATGATGCCAAGGTTGTAGCAGAATTCAAACTCAACTTTTTACCAATAATAAGCAAAACTCAGTTGGAGGCCACCGTAGCGCAGAGGATAGCATGTCCGCCTATGACGCTGAACGCCTGGCTTCGAATCCTGGCGAGACCATTAGAAAAAATTTTCAGCGGTGGTTTTCCCCTCCTAATGATGGCAACATTTGTGAGGTACTATGCCATGTAAAACTTCTCTCCAAAGAGGTGTCGCACTGTGGAACGCCGTTCGCACTCGGCTATAAAAAGGAGGCCCCTTATCATTGAGCTTAAAACTTAAATCGAACTGCACTCATTGATATGTGAGAAGTTTGCCCCTCTTCATTAGTGGAATGTTAATGGGCAAAATTTTCAATTTTGCAGTTGGTAATTCAAATGTTTTCAGAGTTTTTTTGGGGTTATATCGATGCTATGATTCACAACTATATTTAAAGCCTCCTACTGTCGCACAACCATTATGGTTTTGTATTATGATCTGCTGTATTCTTTATACAATAAATAAAACAAAAAATACTTATGTGAGTTTTTGGTGTCGCTTCTTTAAATATCTACTTTGGGATGGATAGTTCTTTATCGCGTTAATATCACCAATATCGAATCCGCTTAATTGAACACCTTTTAATTGTAAAATCGCTTAAAATAAATACAAATGTATGCTAAAAAGCCACAATTCAAAGATATCAATCCCGCTTAACTGAAAACATTTATTATGAAACTTTTACGTTTGGCCAATGTTAAGATTTAACTAATTTCTAACTAGCTTCACATAATCTATTCCTTTTAATATATATTTTTGAATGGCCAAGGGTTTTATAAAGGCGATTTTGTGGTACATATTACGGTCAAACGGCTGAATGGATTTTGATGAATTGGGCATCAATCGAAAGATATTTTTGCAGAGAAGCTACGGATGTATATGAAAATTAATTTTTCTAAAAGAAAAGCCATGAAAATGAGGAATCAATTTTTAATAAACGAAGAGGAAGCTTAAACACAGCAAATTGTAGTTGGATATTTCCATAGTATTCGTTATGGGTATGTATGCAACGCCAGTGGTGAGAGCAAGAGAAACAAATGGTGCGAAAGAAACTATTTAGGTAAGGGTGTTGTGGGTGCCACTACTCGGCATGTTGGTCAGGTAATTTCCAAGGACTCGGCTTTATGTGGCGTTTGCAATTTTGTTGTTGTTTGCATGTATATTTATTGGGAGCCGACACAACAAGACAAACAAATTTTTAACTGCAGTACAGGTCGTATACAGTAGGTGGGTGGGTGTCATAGTTTATTTTAATTATTTGATGGAAAAGTCTAGTTTAAATTATTTACGGAATATGAACTAACTTTTATTTTCGAGTGTACAAATAAATATTATTGCTTCTATAAGTTTAATGTTACAGTAAAGTATAAAAGATTTAATTACTTTGAGAGTTAATGTTTTGTTTTTCTGTTCTCATCTCTATGGGGCCACCCCACCCCACAACACAACCCAAATAATAAGTATTTTCTGACTATTGCAATATGAGGCTCAAATAAGAGAGTTTTTAAAGTGGAACAGAATCCGATATATATTTTCAAGGCCAACTCACTGAGTGGCCACCCATCCCACATAACACCCCCAAGCCGGTCATGTTTGCCGACTATGGAAATATGGGGCTCAAATTAAAAGTATGTGGGAGTAGACTACGTATCTGATATCGACATTAGGGGCCAACTGTCTAGAACTGTCTAGCGGACGTCCCACCACAATAACAACCCCCAAATAGGACATATTTGCTCACCAAGAAAATTTGGGTCTTAAAGAGAGTGGAACTAAATATTCATAGTTTTTGGGCCAACACCCCAAAGCGAACATATTTGCAGACTTTTGCAATAAGGAGTTTAAATGAGATTATAAAACGAATTTGATATCCAATTTTGAGACCAATGGCAATATGGGCTTCAAATAAATGATATATAGTTATATGAGAATAGAGCACGTTACTGATATATTTTCCGGGCTTGGTGTTTGGGGGACCACCCCAATCCTCAAAACACCCCTAAATCGGGCATATTAACCGACCATGTGGAGCTTAAATGAAAGGTATTGGGGGGTAGAGCAAGAATTGATACCCATTTTCGGGACCAATTTTCTGGGGGTCAACCACTTTCCCAAAATACCCCACAAACAGCAATTTTTTACAGACCATCGCAATATGGGGTTTAAATAAAGTTATTTGGGAGTAAATACGAATTTGATATGCAAATGTAGGACCATGTATTTAGGTCATCACCCCTTCCCCAAAGGGTAAACATGTTTCGACCATGCCAATATGTGGCTCAAATGATAGTTATTTGAGATTAGAAAACGAATTTGATAACCTATTTTGGGGCCATGTGTTTGGGGGACGCCTGATCCTGTAAACTCCCCCTAGAAGAGCAGGATCCTGATATTTTTTCAGGGCCCAGTGCCTGGGGGACCACCTCACCCGCGAAAACACCCCTAAATCAGATATCATGAAAATATCGGACTGAAATAAAGTATTTTAAGAATGGAGTACACCTTAATTTCGTAGACCAATAAAGATCATATGGGATTCAGATAAAGGCACTTATATTGTTAAACTGTTAGTCAAGCGATATACTATTTTCGTAGCATGATATTTCACTAAAAGCTCCTTAAATGTCGAAAATAAATAAAATCGGGCCCGGTTCAGCTAGTTGCCTATATAAGCAGACGCACAAACCGGAAATTCGCATTCTTGGATTTGCAGCCACCAATAAAGGTTGAAAATAAAATAAACCGAAGTGTTTTATCTAAGCCGAAGATAAAAAAATACGGAGTGGACGAAATTGGACAATTGTCTGTTTTGACCCCCCAATTCAAAAATATTAAGTCTAAATCGAAACTAAAAACGTTTTTGGACGGAAACGTGTGGCACGTTATATTTTCGGAATTAAGATATATTATAAAAATTAAAGTAAACAAAATAAAATTATAATAAAATTAAAAAAACCCACAACCTTAGGCTAGTGCATTCTTCACGAACCCTACACGGTTATGAATGATTCTGCTCAGTCAAGTTATTAATTGTGTGTATATACTACGCACTCAATGAACGAAATAGTTGGTGGACAGTTTAAAGAAGTAGGGAGAAGTGTGGGGCCCCGGGAGCTATAAACTTCCATTCGATTTCCAGCTGAGTAAACCTACCGTGGTACGGAAGTAATATCGGATGTCGTTATGAATATGAAAGAGTGTGGGATCTAGCCAAATGGCTATTAAGTCTCATGACTCTAGTCTCATCCAAAAATGGGTTTAAGGGCAAAATAGAACTTGGGGAACTCAACGGTCATTTATTAAAAAGGCAATGGTACTCTTCTGGATAATGCAGTTTTTGAGCTATGAGAGCGAAACGTAATTTACCCATATTAATCTCCGAACTTGTAAGAGCTCTACTCACAAAATGGAGCTCCCCTTATGTGAAGGATGCGTATTACGGAAAAATCGAAAGTTATATGCCCCGACGAGTATCCCTTTGTGCACGGACGAATATCTATCTAGCACATTGTCATATTGTTGGAAAAAGGAAACATTACTTAACACCACGCATTTCCGAATCCGTGTCTAGAGGCGATAAGTCCGCAATACTCCACCGTAAACTATCCCAACATAGCCATTAAGTATCAAACTACCAGATATTAGAGACTGCCATCTCTTCAGGTGAAAGCCCACGACTACCTAAATTGGCAGGATTGTCCTCCGATCGTAAGTGATATCTGTTCACACTCTTCGCAACGAAGGTAGTCCATATTGAGGGGGTTTCTTAAGATAAGAAAGTAAAGATCGTAGAATCGGCCCAACAACATATTTTTTTGAAAGTCTATGCCGAATTAAGAATAATGGATTTGGCAAGCTCGGAAGCTAAAAGTGCCCACAAAGTTCCAAACTTGATAAGGAATTTGATTTCCGTGGAGCCACTTTTGTCTTACATGACAGCAAATGAGTTTAAACTTTTCCATTCAGAGTGACAATACCAATGTATATCATCCACGCGTATGCTTAAACTGAGGCATCTGAAAAAACATGAAGTTCAGCTTAACAATCTGGTGCGTACTTCACCCATCAGGAGATACTAATAGAAATCACATCTTTGTTTGTTTTCACAAACAGGTACCACTCACATGTCGTCGTAGATGGAAGAGAATCATCCCAATCAATCTTCTTTTTCCAGACGCGTTGCATTATAATGTTAGCTACAACTATTACAGGTTCTAACCATCCTACAGGATGAGCGGATCAACGCTAAAGTAAAACAAGTCGGTCTGTGTATTCCACCAAATTCCTACAGGTTTAGAACTACTGGATTTCAGGCGAGAAGCTTTGTATCATATACAATAAATGCTCAGAGGGTAAACTCTCTAATATCGAACAGACATTTGAAGTCCACTTCAATAGTTCAAACTTAGTTGATAATGCCCAACGCAATTGATTTGGGTAGTTGAGAAGTCGTGATAACCCGTCAAGGCGTCGTCAACGTATATACATCTCTTAGTTATGTGTGCAGCAAGTGGAAATTCCCTTTCTACATGCTCAACCAACTGCATCCTCAACCAATTTCCAAATTCAGACCACAGTTAACACCGAATGTAACGATGTGAAGTTCATTATCCTGAATAAGTTGGTTGGGCGATTCCCGAAGCAGTATTCTTTTTAGCAGAGCAAAAATAAATACGTCTTTTTTATCAAGCGACTTGAAAAACCAATGAAGAAAATATTTTATTCACACATTTTTCTAAGACAGGATTACATAAAAAAATTTACAAACTCAACGCCTACTTGTTTTGTTCGCACAAGTACCATTTTAAATTAATACTTTTCTAACACCCCCACTTGAACAAAATTTATATTACTTGCATGCCTATTTGTTTTGAGTAAAATTTGTGCTTGTTAGCTGGTAATGCTTTTGTTAAATTATCTGCTACCATGACTTGAGGTTTGATTCCCAAGAAGTTAACCATATTTTGATCCTTTTTTCACTCACAAAATGGTGTCGAACGTCGATATGTTTTGATCTTCCCAAATACTTATTAGTCGATGCCAAATGTATAGCACTCTTATTATCACTATAAATCGCCGTCGGTTCATCTTGAGATTGTGGATGGAGTTCTGCATTTGAATTTCTGAGCCATATTACTTCCTGTACCGTAGCAAATAGCGCTATATATTCAGCTTCCGTTGTAGAAAGTGCAATAGTAGGTTGAAGTTTTGAACCCCAGGGTATCGGTCCACTCAGCAAAACTTAAGGGTTCTTCTGTGCTATCAAAATTTCTTGATGCCAATGCTTTCTTTTTTTCAGCTAAACATTTGCTTCTACGAGGAATAGCAACATTATGACCTTGAGTATTCGCACTAGCACCTTGAAGTTCCACATCTTCATTATTCTGGTCACTCGGCAATTCAAAACTCCCCTCTATAAACTATAAACTCGAAAACCTTTCCAAGTCGTACTGTATCCCAAAAAAATTTCCTTTTTTGACTTCGGATCCAACTTTTTATTTTTTTTTTTGAGGTGTGCCATAGCTATGCAACCAAAAGTCTTTAAAAAACTTACATTTGTGGTGCGCCAGGTCCAAATTTCGTCCGGAGTCTTTGGTAGGTTTTTGTGATATACTCTGTTCCGCTGTCTGTACGTATTTTTTTAATGGTACCTCCCATCTGGGTTTTAACCTCAGCCTAATTCACACGGAAAGGGTTTATGACTTCATTTTTACTTTTAATAATCACAATTAAAACATCGTGACTTACTCTTCTTATCTAGCTTGGGAACCTTTTCTTACTTTTTGCGTTCTTCTCATCGATGTTTCTGGTTTTCTTGGAGTACAAAGCACTATTTGAAGTCGATGGCTCAAATTTTACATCCTGCACAAGCTTCATTTTGATCCCATCGGTACTTCCAATTGTCATTATCATGGGTTGATACTCACTGCGCAATCCCTTCAGAAGTAAATTTCCAATCCATTTATCTTTCACACTGAATCCTGTATCCACAGCTTGACATTCCACCAATTGAAAGGAGCACAATTTTCGCAACAGGCCAATTCGTCTATACAATCCAGAATCTTGAAAAATATACTGAAGTCTTACAATCTCGCACATGCACATATAAGCTCTTGTCAACAGCTAGGATTATCTTGCATCTTTCCTTTTTATCTTTCTCAGCATCCAAATAGGCATTGTTCTCTGAAGGTTCAATACAATTCCAAAAGTCTTCCTATTCCAATTGCGTTTCCATGGCAAAGCTCTATGATGAACAATTTTCGGAGCCAACAAGCTTTTCCATCCGTTATATTGTTCCAATCGAATGCATTGCGCAAATTTCAGGATAAATTCATCGAGAAAAACAATATTCAAGTCAATAAATAGATTTGCTCTGGGCCCATAATCTTTTAGCAGAGCAAAAATATGAACAAAATATTTTATTGACACGAGTTTCAATGTTTCAGTTTCGAGTGTTTCGAGTTTCAAATTCAAGTACTTTTCCAACAATTCTCTAAAGAGGAGTGTGGTTTCAACTAACTTCAATCCGACGATACATCTGAGTTATATCACAATTGAAAACATATCGGAATAATCTCCATCTTAGAATAAGAAGAACCAAATCTAACTGCAATGTGGGGACCACACATACTATTTCGTTAAAACTTTTGCCTTTGGAAGTTCTATTGGAAGCATTAGATACCACTTGTAACTTCGTTGTGGTCTTTTCTGGATTTATCACAAGGTGATGAGGCAAATAGCAAACAGTAGTGGTCAATGACGTAGTCTAACTCTAAATATTCTTTCACCAGCCCGTCGTATATCTTTCGAATGCGTGACCTTCGTAGAAGGGAAGTCTCGTTACATAGAAATGTTCGTTATAAATTTGATCTAGAATGTCCCAAAACATCTTTACCTAAATACTCGTGCCCAATAGAGACAGTTACTATATACCTACCATCAGAACCCCGTACAGTGGTAGATTTATAATTATCCGCACAAAACATGTCCGAAGGAGGCATAATTGAACACTTCGAAGACTCCTCAAACTCCTAGAAATGTAAAACAGTATTGACAGGATTATCTTTCCACTCCTCAGAATAATAAATTAGAGTCGTATATACTCTTAAACCAGAAACTGGAAGTGGGCCTGTAAGTAACCACCCGAAACGGTATTCTCTACTACCAATGAACCCATAACATTCATATGAGTTCCCTGTAATATGATACTGGTGTAAAGGTCTGCTCCAATCAGCATATCTACTGGCCTACAGTCGAACAACTACGAATCTGCCAACGAATATTTGGCAAACGGGAGGCGAAATCAGCACTAACTGAAAATGAGGTCAATTCTCCAAATATGCTCGGAACAACCAAAGCCGTATATTGCAATCGCAAAGAATCCTGGATAGGACAACCAATACGCATTCTTTCCTTGATGTCGTAGAAACAGTCTGATGAATACTAGATATAAAAGCCTGAATAGAATTGCATGAAATGCCTAATTAACGTTGTAATTTCTCTCAAAGGAACGACACCTCCGATTGACTCGGGATCTGTGAGCGCACGAACAGGATATGTGATGCCGTAGTACATTCACTATTGTCATGAAATACTTGCCTATTCGAAGGATCAGACGTTATAACAGAAGAGGTCGATGGAAGGTTGGAATTAGCAATGGTGGAAGATTGTGAAGAAGAAGACAGGTATGAACTATTCTTTGACGGAGTCGGCGATCTTGTGAAATTTCCAACGTTAGACACTTCCCCATGAAGAAGCGTATGATGGCGTCTATTACATTATCCACAACTGTGCTGACTGACACATTTCTTTATCTCGTGTCAAGCAGCCAAACGATTGAGGCAGCAATCGTTATTCTGTACTTCGTCGTTACGAAGCACAGAATAACGATTTTAAATCGTCTATTACGAAACTCTGGGCAAAAGCGCAATGGATGGACTATCTTGGGACAAAGCACACAGAAATTGCCTGCAGATGCCGAAGTGAACTGGGGTTGGGAAGATTTCGAAAAGTGAGATTTTACTTTTCTCTTAAGTATCCTTGACGAATCTATGCCACGAATATCACGAAGGCATGTAAGGGTTTTAATTCTCTCCAAAAGAAAACGTTCCAAATCATTCCAAATAAACAACACAGATTAATCTGTCACTGTATGTTCCCATAACGAAACTGTATTCTTAGGCAGCCGCTTAATACAGAGAAATGCCAATATGGGATCTCAATCGTTCGTAGAAACTTCATTGATCGCCATAGCCAAAATGCAACCATTAATTGCCCTTTGTAGATTTTTCATACCTGAACTGATTATTAACAAGAACTCGGACAATGTCATATGTGTCTTTTAGGGCCTTCCATGCTGAAATGAAGCTTCTTCGAGTCAAAGCCAGTCTTTTTAGGTTAGGTTAGGTTGAAAAGAAAATGCTGATATTAATCCGTCCATGCCACTATGGACGTACTCCTAAGCCAGAAATCGGCTTGTTGTGGGCTCTAAATACTAAAAAGTGGCAACGAAAAGAAGAAAATTCAGGTCAGGAATTCCGCGCCGCTTTCAAAATCTCTAGTTGTTTTCCATACCATGCCCCTTAGTTGGTTTATGTCAGGTATTGTGTCCTGACCTAAGTGCCGGTACCTGTAAGCCGCGAAAGCCGGACAATGACATAGGAAATGCTTCAACGTCTCATCATCTTCTCCACATGCTATCACTTGCCGCACCGATTTTGCATAAGTGAGTTCGTAGTCCTATGTGTCCTGTAATGATACCGAAAGTTTTATTGACCTCGTGCTTGCTTCCTTTCAGTAATAGCCTTGTCTTCCCACAGTCCGGATCTCGTAGCCCACGTTCTTAACTCAGTAAGAACGTGGCAAGTTTACACAAACACAATCATTAAAAGGACCAGAAATTTCGCCTGACATATCACTGCGATGAGAAAACCGGAAACAGGTCAAAGTCCCGTCGATTTCCCGAGACTCCACTTGAGGAGTACCATTAATACTTCTTTCCATCGCAGAAGTAGTCTTCTGTGGAGGCCGCAGCGCTCATCCAGTTTCGGATTAATGGCTGGTTCTATGGTCGTGAAAAGCCTTTTTTCGTGATAACTTTTTTGAAACATTTCTCAAAAAGCAATCGTAAAATAACAATTTTATTAAAACTTTTAAAGTAATGAGGGAATGTCCTACTGAATGAAATGAGCAATTTTTTTTTTGCTTAAAATCTATTATCTGAAAAAAGTAATCGGCAAAAAATAACGCAAAAAACGAATATGGTACCAGCCTTAATGAACGAAATACTGTTTATAAATGCCTTGAAAGCCACCTGATACTTTATTTCCGTTGATGTAATATTCCCGACCTTGCTACTATCAGAAGTTTGTAAATGTGAAAGACATTTGGCAAACATTTCCTTAACCCTACTCTACATTTGTCTTACCTCAACAGCTTGAGCCTCAACAGAATAAATGTTCTCTTCATCTCAGAGAGAAGAGAAATTGGCATCAAATTTAATAAGAGCATCTGTTGCTCTGATGAAAAAGTCTAATGGAGTACGCGCCATTATGAAGAAAAGAAAGCTTTAATCCTCAAAGAAGCAGGCAAATTTCAAAAATAATTATCATAATCGAAAGATTTTGACGTTTAGAACTAGAACGCACCTTTTATCCACAAGCAATTGGGACGAAAATCTGAAAAAATATTAACTTTCGAACAAAAGTTTAACCCAAAAAGAACGAAAATTATTTTATAACTTAAACGAAAACCAATAAGTATCGAAAAAATGCACCTTTTTATTTTATTGTGTCGAAAAATACACAGCTTCTATTTCATTGTAACGAAAAATACACAGCTCTTTTTTTATTGTGTTGAAAAATACAACGGAAAAATCACCAAAAAGTCGAAATATATTCAAAGGAACGACTTATTGTAGGGTGCACGAGCTGTTAGATGCCCGCAAATAGCCAACAGAACACAATCTTTTTATGAAATTATATCAAAATCGACGATGTAAAGAGAATTCAGGAAAATAATTATAATATTTCTTTAAAGGAATAACGCTTAATTGTTCAAATGTCAATAGCACCTCGTAAAGGGTGCACACGACGAATACATTATAGTTTCTTATTTATAAATATACTAGCATCCCGGTGGTCCGCTTCGTTACCCCCTTTTTAATGTAGCACTTCTAAAAACTGAGGTAGCAACGTAGTTACGAAGATTATGAAGTTTTGCAATAATCACGTTAAAAATTTAGAAATCTGCCCCTTCTGTAAGAAAGTAATAAATATTACCAAGAATAACAATACATTGGAAAAATCTTAAGGTCGCCCTTATAATTTTTCCAATCAAGATATAAATGAATTCCTTTTTTGAGCGCTTGAGCTGAATTCGTGAAGAAAGTACCATTTTGTATGCTTTAGTACCAAAATGTACGATTTCGAAAAAATCTTCTGGTCGCGCAAAAAATAATAGTCAAGGTGTAGCTGTATCCCAATTTTGAGAGCTTTAGATCACTCTGTAAAGAAAGTACCGTTTTGTATGTTTTAGTACCTACGTCCAGAGAAAAGTTGATATCAAACGTGCTCATTTCAGTACCATACGGTATTAATAGTAAAGCATGCAACATATGGCATTCTCAATTCTTTGTATTCACCAATTCATTCCATATCCATCGATTCCCAGAAGTGGTTTTCATACGAATACATACACAGCATCGTTCTCCACACAACAATTCTTTCGCGATGACAAGAATATAAATGTGACGCCGTCACATTCTTCTTATTAGCCTCCTCTGTCTGGCATTGAATTGATACCAAATGGTTTTAAAAATCTTTGCCAATGAAGTGAATTGGCGTAATCGTACCCTAATTTTCAATTCGTAAATAATGTACAATTTTCGTCGTTTTAATACCTAAATGTACGGTTGTGGATATTCTACTGGTCAACGGGCACTTGTATCCCAATTTATCCCTTATCCCGTTAAGAAAGTAATATACGAATAAAATATATCTTCTATTTGCCCAATATATTCTTTCAAGAACCAATTACACCTCAATAAATATCTTTCCTTCCACATGTCGTATCTTTGTTAAGACTGCGACAATGTTTGTCAAATTGCTTTATTTTAGCAGTCCCCGTTGGCTGTAGGCGAAGATAAGTTATTTCGTACCATTTTGCAGTTTTTGGTATCAAAATGTGCGAATGGTGAGTAGATCATTAAGCCACCCATCATATATTTTTTAGTTGTACTTACCTGCCAAGTTTCAGACCGCTAGCTCAATCTGAACAGAAAGTAGCAAATGGTACCGAAATGTACGAATTTTTATACCCTCCACCATAAGATGGGGGGTATACTAATTTCGTCATTCTGTTTGTAACTACTCGAAATATTCGTCTGAGACCCCATAAAGTATATATATTCTTGATCGTCGTGACATTTTATGTCGATCTAGCCATGTCCGTCCGTCCGTCTGTCTGTCGAAAGCACGCTAACTTCCGAAGGAGTATAGCTAGCCGCTTGAAATTTTGCACAAATACTTCTTATTAGTGTAGGTCGGTTGCTATTGTAAATAGGCCATATCGGTCCATGTTTTGATATAGCTGCCATATAAACCGATCTTGGGTCTTGACTTCTTGAGCCTCTAGAGTGCGCAATTCTTATCCGATTGGAATGAAATTTTGCACGACGTGTTTTGTTATGATATCCAACAACTGTGCCAAGTATGGTTCAAATCGGCCCATAACCTGATATAGCTGCCATATAAACCGATCTTGGGTCTTGACTTCTTGAGCCTCTAGAGGGCGCAATTCTTATCCGAATGGAATGGAATTTCGCACGACGTGTTTCGTTATGATACCCAACAACTGTGCCTAGTATGGTTAAAATCGGTCCATAACCTGATATAGCTGCCATATAAACCGATCTTGGGTCTTGACTTCTTGAGCCTCTAGAGTGCGCAATTCTTATCCGATTGGAATGAATTTTTGCACGAAGTATTTCATTATGATATCCAACAACTGTGCCAAGTATGGTTGAAATCGGTCCATAACCTGATATAGCTGTCATATAAACAGATCTGGGGATTTGACTTCTTGAGCTTCTAGAGGGCGCAATTCCTATCCGATTTGGCTGAAATTTTGCATGACGTATTTTATTTTTACTTTCAACAACTGTGTCAAATAAGGTTCAAATCGGTTCATAACCTGATATAGCTGCCATATAAACCGATCTGGGATCTTGACTTCTTGACCCCTAGAAGTCGCAATTATTATCCGATATGCCTGAAATTTTGTACGACGGATCCTCTCATGACCATCAACAAACGTGTTTATTATGGTCTGAATCGGTCTATAGCCCGATACAGATCCCATAAAAATCGTTCTCTCTATTTTACTTCGTGAGCCCCAATGGGCGCAATTCTTATATGAATTGGCTGAAATTTGACACAGGTCTCCAACATATAATTTAATTGTGGTCCGAACGTGACCATATCTTGATATCGTTTTAATAGCAGAGCAACTCTTTTCTTATATCCTTTTTTGCCTAAGAAGAGATGCCGGGAAAAGAACTCGACAAATGCGATCCATGGTGGAGGGTATATAAGATTCGGCCCGGCCGAACTTAGCACGCTTTTACTTGTTAATAGGTCATTTCGTCACCATCATATGTTTCCCGGTTGTACCTACATGCAAAATTTCAGACTTCTAGCTGCATCTATAAAGAAACTACCAAATGGTACCAATTGCGGTACTAAACGTACATTTTGTCCCGTTACCAGTACCTTTTCGCCATTTTTTTCGTTTCATTCTCATCCTTTTGCACCAGATGTCTTATAAGTCAAAGTTAAATTTGTCTATATCTATCCACCCGCCTTGTACAAAGTTTAAACATTTTGTACCTCTTTTAAGTACCTAAATGTACAAATTTCCAAAAACTCTTATAGCCACCCAATTAAGGTTCCTATAAGTATAACTAAGTTTTAAAATTCAGAGCTCTAGTTCAATTTACAAAGAAAGTACCATATGCGGTACTAAACGTACTTTCTAGCCCTTTCAACTCGCGCAGGGGAAATATGAACCGTGTGGGGCCACTCCGCTGCGCCTTCTTTAACTTTATATGGAACAAAGTTATCCTTTGAATATTTATTTTCGACAATTAAAGAGCTTTTGGTGAAATACCATGCTACGAGAATAGTATATTCATATCGCTTGACTAACAGTATAACAATATAAGTGGGTTTATCTAAAACCCATATGATCTTTATTGGCCTATCAATTCGCTCGGAGGTTTGAATGAGGAGGAGGTTTGGATGTTAAATGTACTCCATTTTTAAAAGACTTTATTTCAGCTCCGTAGTCTCATGATGTCCGATTTAGGGGTGTTTTCGGGGGTGAGGGGGTCCCCAGACACTTGGCTCTGAAAAAAATATGAGCATCGTGCTCCTCACTCAAAATCCTTTTATTTAAACCCCATTTTGCCATTGGTTCAAGAAGAGTTTATAGGATGAGGCGTTGCCCAAACACTTGGCCACAAAATTGGCTATCAAATTCGTTTTCTAATCTCAAATACCTTTCATTGGAGCCAAATATTGGCACTGTCGGTAAATTTTTACCCTTTGGGGAAGGGGCGGTGCCCCAAATACATGGTCCCACATTTGGATATCAGATTCGTATCATACTTCCCAATACCTTTATTTGAGTCCCATATTGCGATGGTCCGTAAATAATTGCTGTTTGTGGTGTTTTTTGGAAAAGGGTACATCCCCTGAACCTTGTTTGAACCGTTGGGAGCGGACGTATTGTTATTTCACTCCGCAAGAATTTTCCTGTAACTCGTAATAGGTCATTATTTTTGGAAGAAAATTTTAGGTCACCCAAGAATTGTTGCGATAGAAGTATCCATTAGGCGGTTGATGATCTGCGACTGTTTCCAGTGGAGCGGCAGATCTAGAGCCCGGGAGTAGGCTTAGAATGGACTCCAAAGACCCAACAGTTGCGGTGCTGGTATCAGGCCGTAGCATGTTGTCTGCTACTGAAACCTCGACTGGTGGAGCGGCTGGTCCAGGCTCCACTAGCCGACAGACGACTGGCCAGCATAGGCTATTGACGACGACACTTGGTTCGAGTCTCAAGGACAAGACCGAACCTTTTCTTTCTTCGCAAGCCTATAATTTGCCTAGACCATCGGCCTTCCCCGGCAAACAACACGTTCTTTAAGAGGTTGGAATAATATTGGGTTGCCCAAAAGTAATTAACTGAGCGTGAGATAGGAGAGAAGTTAAATATACCAAAATCAACCGTTCATTATCACATAAAAAGTCTTGAACTGGTGAAAAAGCTTGATATTTGGGTAACACATGTATTGAGAGAAATTCATTTAACAAACCGAATCAACGCTTGTGATATGCACCTTAAACGCAATAAATTCGATCCGTTTTTAAAACGAATCATAACTGGAGATGAAAAATGGATTGTTTACAACAACGTTAGTCGAAAACGATCATGGTCCAAGCATGGTGAACCAGCTCAAACCACTTCAAAGGCTGATATCCACCAAAAGAAGGTTATGCTGTCTGTTTGGTGGGATTGGAAGGGTGTGGTATATTTTGAGCTGCTTCCAAGGAACCAAACGATTAATTCGGATGTTTACTGTCAACAATTGGACAAATTGAATACAGCCATCAAGGAGAAGCGACCAGAATTGGTCCATCGTAAAGGTGTCATATTCCACCAGGACAACGCTAGACCGCACACATCTTTGGTCACTCGCCAAAAACTGAGTGAGCTTGGCTGGGAACTTTTGATGCATCCACCGTATAGCCCTGACCTTGCACCATCAGACTACCATTTATTTCGATCTTTGCAGAACTCCTTAAATGGTAAAACTTTCGGCAATGATGAGGCTATTGGTTCAGTTTTTTGCAGATAAAGGCCAGAAGTTCTATGAGCGTGGAATACTAAATTTGCCAGAAAGATGGCAAAAGGTTATCGAACAAAATGGCAATTATATATTTGATTAAAGTTCATTCTAAGTTTTATTAAAAATGCATTTACTTTCTTTTAAAAAATCCGCAATTACTTTTTGGGCAATCCAATAGAAGGCGCATCGCCCTAAGGTTTATTTAGAGGCTTGGTGCGAATGATCCTAAGACTCTCACTGATAGGAAGACAGACTCCCTAAATTGGACTCGGGAACTTATTGCACAGTCAGCCAAAAGGCTGCGGTGACCTGGAGGGCACCATGCCTAAAAGAACTAGGCGAACAACAGTAAGATGCCTCCAAGAACCATTGCTAATGTCGCAAGGAACAGTTTGGTGATGGCAGTTGTCAACAAGGGAGAAGAACAGGGCTGCATACCTAGGAATAATTGGAGTGGGATAGTCATTGGACTCAGTCCTTACTCCGATGTCCTTACGGAATTTCCTGGGTTTCCTCCAGTTTGTGACGATGCAGGCTGGTATCGAGGCCGATACAGACTAATTGCCTTCGGGGATCAACGCTCAATTGAAATTTATCCTTGTGCGCTAAAAAAGATTGATGAGATCTGGCTAGGTGCAGCACAAGATTTAGTCAAGAAGGAAGATATTCCTTCTCGACCAATGGCGCATGCTTGGATACCAAAGACTCCCTCAGATCCTGAAGCGATACCTGGAAGACTAATGGAATGTAATCCCAATTTTTCAACCACCGACTGGAAGATTGGTAGACTGGATGAGGCTGATGGTGACCGGATACATGCAGTATTCGTACTAAACTCCTGCAGTCTCGCAGACCTCAACAAGTCTGAAGGGGTTGTATCCTACGTATTCAACAAGTTGAAACTGAAGGTCTGTAGAAACGGTTGGGGAATCAGGAGACGACTCAGCAATTGTTGCTGAACAGTTGCCTGAGGAAATATCGACCACATCGCTAAATTCGGACGGATTGCAGGAAACTGAAAATCCCCCTGCCACGATCGAGACAGTAGGGGATGGCATCGAAAAGGGATCTAACAAGCCCTGTGCGGGTGGGACACAAAGTTGGACTAGGCTCATAGTGTGCGCCAACGGGGAAGCACGGAACTCAAAAAGTACTTCGACAGCAGCAGCTGGTGAAGCATCTAAGGAGGAATCGTCTACACCGCAAGTGTCCAGTGTCCTGAGGAAGAGTGGTTCCTCACCTGCCTCCAACTTTAGATTCGAAATATACTGTAATACACCTTTCTTTTAATTGGCATATTATCCCGATCGAACAGTTAACTCCCAAAGACCTTTCATTGGATACCCATTTTGTGACGTTGGACATTTACGCCCGTTTTGGGGGATTTTGGGGTTGGGAAGGCCCCGTAGACACCTTGGACTAAATTCTTATAACAGAGTTGTACTCAGCTTCCAAATATCTTTCATTTGATATGCATATCCCAATCGGTAAATATGTCCTGTTGAGGGGTTTTGGGAGGTGGGAAGGGGCCTCAGACCCAAGGAATAAATTTTAATATCAGCATTGGACTCTACCATCAAATAGCTTTCATTTGATAACCATATTGTCGCAATCGATAAATTTGCCGTGATGGGGCGTCCCCCAGGTTATTTGACCCCAAAATTTTTTACCAATTTGGTGTTTTTGGGGTACCATAAGGTGGCATACAAAATTTTGCTTAAATCGGTGCACGCATTTTCGAGATCTGGCGTTTTTCAAAATTGAGTGAAAATTTAATGTCGTAACAGAACACTATGTGCAAAATTTCAGACAAATCGGACTAAAATTGCAGCTTCCAGAGGCGTTAGAAGTCAAATCGGGAGATCGGTTTATATTGGAGCTATATCAGAATCTGATCCGATATGGCCCATTTGCAATCCCCAACGACCTACATCAATACTAAGTATCTGTGCAAATTTTCAAGCGGCTAGCTTTACGTGTTCGATCACTATCGTCATTTCAGCAGACGGACGGACGGGCGGACATGGCTAGTTCGAATCATTATGTCGAGAAGATCAAGAATAAATACACTTAATGGGGCCCTAGATTAATATATTGAGGTAATACAAACGGAATGACTAGATTAGTATACCCCCATCCTATGGTGGTGGCTATAAAAAATAGTGTTCTTAATATTTTATAACCATTTAGCGAAGTGGATTTTAATGTCTTTGACAAAACCGCACCTGCTTTCAAAAGTAGCAAGCTTGTCGTCACATTTTTTTTTATATAAACAAATCAATGCAACAAGCCTTAAAAATGGTATCCAGCGAACTCACTCGTAAAAATTTTGAGAAAAAAAGTTTTGTTTGATATTTTGAGCCAATTTTTCACCATGACCTTATATTATGGGAAAGAATTTTTATACCCTCCACTATAGGATGGGGGTATACTAATTTCGTCATTCTGTTTGTACCGCCTCGAAAAAGCGTCTAAGGACCCAAAGGTATATATATTCTTGATCGTCATGTCATTTTAAGTCTATCTAGCCATATCCGTTCGTCTGTACTACCATCCGTTTGTCTGTCGAATGCGCACTAACTTTCGAAGGAGTAAAGCTAGCCGCTTGAAATTTTGCACAAATACTTTTCATTGGTGTAAGTCAGTTGGGATTGTAAATTGGCCAAATCGGTCCATGTTTTGATATAGCTGTTATATAAATCGATCTGGAATCTTGACTTCTTGAGCCTCTAGAGGGCGCAATTATTATCCAATTTGGCTGAAAAGGTCGGTTGGGATTGTAAATGGGACAAATCGGTCCATGTTTTGATATAGCTGTAATATAAATCGATCTGGGATCTTGACTTCTTGAGCCTCTAGAGGGCGCAATTATTATCCAATTTGGCTGAAATTTTGTACAACGGCTTCTCCCATGACCTTCAACATACATGTAAAATATGGTCTGAATCGATCCAAAACCTTATATAGCTGCCTTATAAACCGATCTTCCAATTTTGCTTCTTGAGCCCCTACAAGGTGCAATTCTTATATGAATGGACTGAAATATTACACAATGACTTCTACAATATTTAGCATTCAATTCATTTATGGTCCAAATCGGTTTATAATTTTATATAGCTCTAACAGCACTATTCATTCATTATTCTTTGTTTGCCTAAAGAGAGACACCGCGCAAAGAACTCGACAAATGCTATCCTCGTTGGAGGATATAAAAGATTCGGCCCGGCTTAGCTTAGCACGCTCTTAGTTGTTTTTACTAGTTTCATTCATACATTCATTAGTTACGTCAATCCTAATTTCATTAGATTGCCTCTTTCCTAACTCGGGCTAAAATTTTTCTATGACAGTTCTTCTTGGGTATTCTTCGCCCATTAGTCGTTAATGGGTTAAGTCAGTTTACCCATATTCGCCCATCCGTTCAACAGATAACCAACACTGAGATAGCGTTCGAACGAGCGAGGTTATCTGCACGAAATTTTTCTTATTCTAAATAAATTTTTGAATATAATTTTTTTTACATTTTTTACTGCTTTGTTCGGAGACGGAGTTGAGATAATGTTTTTATTTATTTGGATTTATTTAGACGTTAAGATACACAATTGTATTAAAAACCTTCCATTTTCACACAACTCCATCATGGGTTTGTATTATGATCCGCCGTATTCGTTATTCTATAAATAAAACAAATAGTTGTTGTTGTTTTCGCACATTCAAATGCCTTCTTTGTGATGGATATTTATTTATAGCGTAAATGTCACCAAACAATGTATGTCACATAGAAATTCTTGTTGTGCAAATTTTTTTGTGCATGGCAGCCATTTAAGTGTTGCTCTAATGATTTTTGTCATTGGACATACCAGCGTTTTTGTACCGAAACTTTAAAAATTGTCACTTTCCGAGTTTACCACATGCACTCGTCCGAATGTGTCTACTCCAGTAACGAGCACACAATTGCAATTATTTACAAGCCTATGGGTCTGCTTGGGATTATTTTCTTGTGTACGTACAAAGTAATGAGCAATAGAATGAGTATTTTTCCAACCACTTTTCCACAACCACTCTATACGCTCAAATACTCAGCCTTTCTCTCTTGCAGGAGAGACACAAGAGAATAATCGTTAGAAGTCATCGAAGCACTTTTGCAATTAAAGAGTTTCTCGTTTTACAAGAAAAAGAAGGCGTAGACGCTGCTGCTAAAGAGTTTACGATAAACAAAGTTAGTTACGTTCAATAATACTACTTTTATGGCTATCGATTGATATGTTGAAGCGAAAAGTTACACGGTTACAATAAAATTAAAACTTCGTGATAAATGTATTTTGTTTGTCGTAAAAATTTCCCACCAAACATTTTGTTTTTTGCGTGTAGGAGAGGGTGTGATGTGCGTGGCCCTACTTGGAATGTTGGTCATCCAATTTCTAAAGACCTAGCTTTGTGTGGCATTTTCAATTCTGTTGTTGTTTGTTTTTGTTGTTGTACGCTGAGGCGTCAGCCCATGCCGATGAAGGAATCCATCGGTTCAATCCGGTACGTACAACCGGCTGTCATAGGATTTGTTATTTGTATTTGTATTCTATTGGGAGCCTACTTTTCGTAACTACAGTACAGGTCGTATCATTTATTGTATTTAAACATGACGTTAAAATTAAAAAGATCGCCGGTTATGAATGATTGTGCTCCTTCCATGAACATACTCAAAAAGTACATGTCCGCTTTGCGGATATTAGAGGTAAAGCGACGAAAGGCGTGGGCAAAGCAATATGGTGTGTCAAATGGAAAGTATTAGTGAATCTGAAATAGAATATGACGTCATGTGCCTGGGGCTCATCTCCGCCTCTAAAACCAACGGTCCTGATAAGATAGCACCCAATTGCGAAGGTATTACATGTATGATATAAACCAAACATTAAAATATGGAGTCATCTTTCAGAGAGCATTAACTCCAAAATGGCTTAATGGGCATGTAACCTTATTAATGGGGTTGAAATTCTAGAAATTTGAAAGCAGCGTGAGACTTTGATATCCAACTTTTGAGGTATCCTGGTATCAAATAAAAGGGTTATAGGAGTAGAGTACGAACTGACATTGGCCATATAAAATCAAGTTACATTCATTTTGGTATAATATTTTGGTTTCAAATAAAGTCATTTAGAAGTGAGGACATAAACATTTTAGACCAATGTTAATTCCAGGAGTAGTTTACGATTTGCCATAAAAAATTATTAGAATGTAGACTCAGAGAACCTAGAAATAGATACCTATAAACCTAAGGTTTTTTGGATAAGGTGGTTAGTCCTTCACCCAGAGAAATAAGTTTTCTGATATCTATTGGTACTTTTTGCTAATTTTATAACACAATTTTTTAACATTGCGGGAAAAAGTTTCAACTTTTTAGCTCCTTAACAATGGTTAACGCATATCCTACATCCTTATGTACATTTGTGACAATTTTAGAAGCACATTTTTGGTTTGAAAGCTTCAATATGATTTTACTAGACAATTAGTTTTAGAAAATTTGATAAAATTGAGTTTTGATACTTAAAAAATTAAAAGATAAGGTGAAATATACAACTTCTAAAAGTTTTTATGACATTTAACATATGAAAACAGCAGAAAATATTTGCCGTTTTTGCAAACAATTTTTGCTTTTCCATTTCCAGCAGACTATCGGTTGTTAGTCCAAAAGTTTTTGTTGATTTTTCTAACAAATTTCCCTGAGTGAAACCTTTGAAGCCAAGATGTAACCTTGAACCCTAGAACTTTTGTGTACTGTAAAAGAAGGTACAGCGGAGAGTGTCTGGGTGGGCTAGTATATATTATTCAACATCCAAGGTTTTAATAAAGGCGATTTTGTGGCACATAGACTCATAGAAAAAAGTTTGCCCAAAATAGCAAACACTGTCTGGTGAATATCAGTAATTCATTTTGCTGCTATTGTAGCCGTAGTTCTGCCATTTCAGAGCAGCAGGCTTACTGCTGGAAAGTCTGTTGTTTGCTGAAAATGAAAGATGATTTAGCCACAATTAAACAAATGTTTGTTTTTGCTTTTAAATTACAAATTGTATTTACAAACAATGTTTACGCTTTGTTGTTTACTTTTTAATAATAACACAAAAACGTTGACAAATACAAGGTCAACGTTTTTGTGTTCTCTTATTTCCTTCTTCTCACTTCTCTAAAGAAATAAGCAAAATAAAACGTCAGATTTCTATTCGTTGCCACTCATAGCCTTTTTTTGCTGAGTACGACTGTTTATCTACTCTCATCCACTGTCTATGCGTGACCCTACTTGGCATGTAGGTCAGCCAATTCGGTATTAGTATTTGCATTTTTGTTGTTGTTGTTTGTATATGTTATGGGAGCTTGCACATCAATACAAACAATTTTATAACTACAGGTCACTTGCAGTAGGTGGGTTTTATAAAAGTGAGTTTGCCGATATAACGGCCAAATGGCTGAATGTATTTTCATTAAATTAGCATCAATCGAAAGAAATTTTTTTAGAGATGTGACGAATAAAATTTATGGAAATTGTATTTCCGATAATTAAATCAGAAACAGAAACACAGTAAATTGTTGTTGCATTTTACTTAAGCATTCGTTATTTGTGTGATTGCAAAACCATAGGTGCGAGTGTTATTGCGGAGAATGCAAGAGGTGACTGCCCTGCTGGAAGGTTGAGATAAATTAATCCTTATTATCACAAATTACCAGTCATTCTAGTCCATAGCGTGGCTGCTTTGGCTTACTTTTTTTCACAAAATAAACCGGTGAATAAAACCGCATAAATGTGTCTGTTAATACAAATTATCGGTCATATCACCAATAATTTTAGTCCATTGCTTGTCTACTTTTGCGTTTTCTCTTTTCTCATAATAAACCGGCAAATACACCGCCTTTAATGTATTTATAATGGTGACAGTTTGTTTTTATACCCTCCACCATAAGATGGGGGGTATACTAATTTCGTCATTCTGTTTGTAACTACTCGAAATATTCGTCTGAGACCCCATAAAGTATATATATTCTTGATCGTCGTGACATTTTATGTCGATCTAGCCATGTCCGTCCGTCTGTCTGTCGAAAGCACGCTAACTTCCGAAGGAGTAAAGCTAGCCGCTTGAAATTTTGCACAAATACTTCTTATTGGTGTAGGTCGGTTGGTATTGTAAATGGGCCATATCGGTTCATGTTTTGATATAGCTGTCATATAAACCGATCTTGGGTCTTGACTTCTTGAGCCTCTAGAGTGCGCAATTCTTATCCGATTGGAATGAAATTTCGCACGACGTGTTTTGTTATGATATCCAACAACTGTGCCAAGTATGGTTCAAATCGGTTGATAACCTGATATAGCTGTCATATAAACCAATCTTGGGTCTTGACTTCTTGAGCCTCTAGAGTGCGTAATTCTTATACGATTTGAATGAAATTTCGCACGACGTGTTTTGTCACAATATCCAACAACTGTGCCAAGAATGGTTCAAATCGGTTCATAACCTGATATAGCTGCCATATAAACCGATCTTGGGTCTTGATTTCTTGAGCCTCTAGAGTGCGCAATTCTTATCCGATTTGAATGAAATTTCGCACGACGTGTTTTGTCATGATATCCAACATCTGTGCCAAGAATGGTTCGAAATCGGTTCATAACCTGATATAGCTGCCATATAAACCGATCTTGGGTCTAGACTTCTTGAGCCTCTAGAGTGTGCAATTCTTATCCGATTTGAATAAATTTTGGCCCGACGTGTTTTGTTATGATATCCAACAATTGTGCCAAGTTTGGTTCAAATCGGTTCATAACCTGATATAGTTGCCATATAAGCCGATCTTGGGTCTTGACTTCTTGAGTCTCTAGAGGGCACAATTCTTATCCGATTTGAATGAATTTCGCACGACGTGTTTTGTCATGATATCCAACATCTGTGCCAAGAATGGTTCGAAATCGGTTCATAACCTGATATAGCTGCCATATAAACCGATCTTGGGTCTAGACTTCTTGAGCCTCTAGAGTGTGCAATTCTTATCCGATTTGAATAAATTTTGGCCCGAAGTATTTCGTTATGACATCCAACAACTGTGCCAAGTATGGTTTAAATCGGTCCATAACCTGATATAGCTGTTATATAAACAGATCTGGGGATTTGACTTCTTGAGCTTCTAGAGGGCCCAATTCCTATCCGATTTGGTTGAAAATTTTCATGAAGTATTTTATTCTTACTTTTAACAACTGTGTCAAATAAGGTTCAAATCGGTCCATAACCTGATATAGCTGCCATATAAACCGATCTGGGATCTTGACTTCTTGATCTCTAGAGGTCGCAATTATTATCCGATATGCCTGAAATTTTGTACGACGGATCCTCTCATGACCATCAACATACGTGTTTATTATGGTCTGAATCGGTCTATTGCCCGATACAGCTCCCATATAAATTGTTCTCTCTATTTTACTTCTTGAGCCCCCATTGGGCGCAATTCTTATTCGAATTGGCTGAAATTTTACACAGGTCTCCAACATATAATTTAATTGTGGTCCGAACCGGACCATATCTTGATATCGCTCTAATAGCAGAGCAAATCTTTTCTTATATCATTTTTTCCCTAAGAAGAGATGTCGGAAAAAGGTTAGGGTGGAGGGTATATAAGATTCGGCCCGGCCGAACTTAGCACGCTTTTACTTGTTTTTTTTTTTTCTTAGGTACGCATTCGTTGCTCTTGGTGTTTTTTTTTTTGTTGTACATACATCCTATAAAAAAACAAGTAAAAGCGTGCTAAGTTCGGCCGGGCCGAATTTTATATACCCTCCACCATGGATCGCATTTGTCGAGTTATTTTCCCGGCACCTCTTCTTAGGCAAAAAAGGATATAAGAAAAGAGTTGCTCTGCTATTAAAACGATATCAAGATATGGTCCCGTTCGGACCACAATTAAATTATATGTTGGAGACCTGTGTAAAATTTCAGCCAATTCGTATAAGAATTGCGCCCATTGGGGCTCACGAAGTAAAATAGAGAGAACGATTTTTATGGGATCTGTATCGGGCTATAGACCGATTCAGACCATAATAAACACGTTTGTTGATGGTCATGAGAGGATCCGTCGTACAAAATTTCAGGCATATCGGATAATAATTGCGACTTCTAGGGGTCATGAAGTCAAGATCCCAGATCGGTTTATATGGCAGCTATATCAGGTTATGAACCGATTTGAACCTTATTTGACACAGTTGTTGAAAGTAAAAATAAAATACGTCATGCAAAATTTCAGCCAAATCGGATAGGAATTGCGCCCTCTAAAAGCTCAAGAAGTCAAGACCCAAGATCGGTTTATATGGCAGCTATATCAGGTTATGGACCGATTTGAACTATACTTGGCACAGTTGTTGGATATCATACCGATTTGAACCTTATTTGACACAGTTGTTGAATGTAAAAATAAAAAACGTCATGCAAAATTTCAGCCAAATCGGATAGGAATTCCGCCCTCTAGAAGCTCAAGAAGTCAAGACCCAAGATCGGTTTATATGGCAGCTATATCAGGTTATGGACCGATTTGAACTATACTTAGCACAGTTGTTGGATATCATAACAAAATACTAAGTGCAAAATTTCATTCCATTCGGATAAGAATTGCGCCCTCTAGAGGCTCAAGAAGTCAAGACCCAAGATCGGTTTATATGGCAGCTATATCAGGTTATGGACCGATTTGAACTATACTTGGCACAGTTGTTGGATATCATAACAAAATACTAAGTGCAAAATTTCATTCCAATCGGATAAGTATTGCGCACTCTAGAGGCTCAAGAAGTCAAGACCCAAGATCGGTTTATATGGCAGCTATATCAAAACATGGACCGATATGGCCCATTTACAATACCAACCGACCTACACGAATAAGAAGCATTTGTGCAAAATTTCAAGCGGCTAGCTATACTCCTTCGGAAGTTAGCGTGCTTTCGACAGACAGACGGACGGACGGACGGACATGGCTAGATCGACATAAAATGTCACGACGATCAAGAATATATATACTTTATGGGGTCTCAGACGAATATTTCGAGTAGTTACAAACAGAATGACGAAATTAGTATACCCCCCATCTTATGGTGGAGGGTATAACAAGTTAAAGCGTGCTAAGTTCGGCCGGGCCGAATCTTATATACCCTCCACCATGGATCGCATTTGTCGATTTCTTTTCCCGGCATCTCTTCTTAGGCAAAAAAGGATATAAGAACAGAGTTGCTTTGCTATTAAAACGATATCAAGATATGGTCCGGTTCGGACCACAATTAAATTATATGTTGGAGACGTGTGTCAAATTTCAGCCAATTCGTATAAGAATTGCGCCCATTGGGGCTCACGAAGTAAAATAGAGAGAACGATTTTTATGGGATCTGTATCGGGCTATAGACCGATTCAGACCATAATAAACACGTTTGTTGATGGTCATGAGAGGATCCGTCGTACAAAATTTCAGGCATATCGGATAATAATTGCGACTTCTAGGGGTCAAGAAGTCAAGATCCGAGATCGGTTTATATAGCAGCTATATCAGGTTATGAACCGATTTGAACCTTATTTGACACAGTTGTTGAAAGTAAGAATAAAATACGTCATGCAAAATTTCAGCCAAATCGGATAGGAATTGCGCCCTCTAGAAGCACAAGAAGTCAAATCCCCAGATCTGTTTATATGACAGCTATATCAGGTTATGAACTGATTTCAACCATACTCGGCACAGTTGTTGGATATCGTAATGAAATACTTCGTGCAAAATTTCATTCCAATCGAATAGGTATTGCGCACTCTAGAGGCTCAAGAAGTCAAGACCCAAGATCGGTTAATATGGCAGCTATATCAGGTTATGGACCGATTTTAACCATACTAGGCACAGTTGTTGGGTATCATAACAAAACACGTCGTGCAAAATTTCATTCTGATCGGATAAGAATTGCGCACGCTAGAGGCTCAAGAAGTCAAGACCCAAGATCGGTTTATATGACAGCTATATCAGGTTATGGACCGATTTGAACCAAACTTGGCACAGTTGTTGGATATCATAACAAAACACGTCGTGCAAAATTTCATTCTGATCGGATAAGAATTGCGCACGCTAGAGGCTCAAGAAGTCAAGACCCAAGATCGGTTTATATGGCAGCTATATCAAAACATGGACCGATATGGCCCATTTACAATTCCAACCGACCTACACTAATAAGAAGTATTTATGCAAAATTTTAAGCGGCTAGCTATACTCCTTCGGAAGTTAGCGTGCTTTCGACAGACAGATGGACGGACGGACAGACGGACGGACATGGCTAGATCGACATAAAATGTCATGACGATCAAGAATATATACTTTATGGGGTCTCAGACGAATATTTCGAGTAGTTACAAACAGAATGACGAAATTAGTATACCCCCCATCTTATGGTGGAGGGTATAAAAATTAATATCTGATCAGGTGATATGATGTGTTCGTCTAAACCAGAGAAATTACAGGTTTTTTAACCCAGTGAAATGACTGATTTTTGAAACCGGTGAAGTGGTTGGTTTTTCAGCAGAAAAAATGACTGATTTTTCTAACCAGTGAAATGACCGACTTCTTCAAACCGGTGAAGTGACCAATATTTCAAACCAGTCGAATGAACGAGATTCTTTAAACCGGTAAAATGACCAACATTTCAAACCGGTAAAGGGACCAGTCCAAAATTATTGACCACTTCCGGCGACATATTCATGTTAAAATCTCCGGTCATATGGATAGTACGGGGACCAGTCATTGGTCACAAAAAACCGATAAATTCACCTGTTTAGGACCGGCCCTATGTCCTGCAGGGTGGTATGTGCGAGAGAAAGAGTATGTACTATTGGTGTGCGAGTGTGTGGTGGTGTAATGCGTGTGGCCCTACATGGTGTTCTTTGGCATAAAGGTCAATATTTTAAGCTGCGGTTAAATATGTTGGCAATGGTTTGCAGTTTAGCATGTTACTGAACTACTAAAATTTCTCATGAATATTCCCTTACGGATCAAGAGATACTTATCTCATATCAATGAGTGCAGTCCGATTAATGTTTAAGCTCAATGATAAGGGGCCTTCTTTTTATTGCTGAGTCCGAACGGAGTGCCGCATAGCGACACCACATAGGTTAGGTTGAAAAGAGGGTGTAGATATTAATCCGCCCATACCACTATGGACATACACCTAAGCCAGTAATCGGCTTATTGTGCGCTCTACATACAAAAAAAAGAAACCTCGAAAAAGAAAATGAAAGTTAGGAAATCAGTCTTACCTACAAATCCTTAATTGTTTTCGACACAACCCAGGCGTTCGGCGTTATAGGCGGACATGCTAACCTCTGCGCCACGGTGACCTTCCGTAGCAATGGTTAAATGCAACTTTGGCAACTCACTTATTGAAACATTGAAATAATAATTGAAATGAGTCAAAGTAACTAATTGCGTGGTCACACTATGCATTTAACAACTGAAATACTGAAATAGTTGGAATAAAGGAAAGAGAATGCAGTATTTTTGCTTACAGTTTGTGATGGGTCCCACATGTTTTAAGGTAAAAAATCAATATCTTTTTGTATGTTTCTATATTCGTATGGTCCTAGATCTTAGATTTACTTGCAATATCCAGTAACTTTACATTTTATATCAGAAGAGGATTGTGTGAGGTATTGCCCTGCCACTAAACAACACCAAGCGGCATTTAACGCGATCTGGTATTATGTGATCTCGAATGCAAGCCAGAACGAACCTGACATAAAAACATGATGTCAAGTGTTTGGAAGTCATTATTTTTTCTTAAACCACCTATAATTCCAATAAAATATGGATTCAACTTTCAGAGAGTTTTACCCCAAAAGGCACCAACGGACATGTAGCCGTACTATGACAGTATGGGGCTCAAATTCAAGGTACTTGTGAACAGAGTAAGAATTTGACATCGAAATTTCGGACCAACAATCTCATGGGCCTCCAAATCTGCTCGAAAAGATATATAGCAGATTTAAAAAAATCTGGGTCTATATGAAAGGGGTTTAAGAGTAGAGTACGAAGGTTAGATTCAAACATTTAACAAGACATGTTGGTCAATAATGGCAATATGATATTCAAATGAAGGGTATACGGCAGTAGGGTAGAATTTGTTCCGACCACATGCAAAAGCTCTAAACAGTAAGAATGGTAAGCACCTGAAAAAGCTATATAAAGTCAAGTTTCTTTCAATTCCCACCAAACGGATATATAACCCAATAATAACTATATGGGGCATAAACTAAAGAAGAGGATATGAATCCTAAAAATAATAAATGAAAATAAAAAAATAATATTGAGATTTTTTTGTACATGTGCGTCCTCACAATCTTATTGGCAAATTGTATATTCCAGCAAAGTAGAGTATATTCCAAGTTAACATACACCATGAGACCTAGAAGTTTTGATTATAAATATAAGTAAATTTTTATTCTGAGTACCGAAGAAGGCACAGCTGGGCTTTAGTTCTACAAAGATGATTTCAAATGAGGTACCTTCACTTAATTTTTAATAAAAACGGTGTATGTGAACAGATTTTCACGATCAATATTTCTTTTTGTTCATAGCTCTTATGTGGCTTTTGGTGAAAGTTATAAGACTTGACACATTTTGCGTTTGGATTTGTGTGATTTAAAACAAGTAAAAGCGTGCTAAGTTCGGCCGGGCCGAATCTTATATACCCTCCACCATGGATCGCATTTGTCGAGTTCTTTTTCCGGCATCTCTTCTTAGGCAAAAAAGGACATAACAAAAGATTTGCTCTGCTATTAGAGCGATATCAAGATATGGTCCCGTTCGGACCACAATTAAATTATATGTTGGAGACCTGTGTAAAATGTCAGCCAATTCGAATAAGAATTGCGCACTTTGGGGGCTCAAGAAGTAAAATAGAGAGATTGATTTATATAGGAGCTGTATCGGGCTATAGACCGATTCAGACCATAATAAACACGTATGTTGATGGTCATGAGAGAATCCGTCGTACAAAGCAAATCGGATAATAACTGCGACCTCTAGAGGCTCAAGAAGTCAAGATCCCAGATCGGTTTATATGGCAGCTATATCAGGTTATGAACCGATTTGAATCATACTTGGCACAGTTGTTGGATATCATAACAAAAAACGTCGTGCAAAATTTCATTCCGATCGGGCAAGAAGTGCACACTCTAGAGGCTCAAGAAGTCAAGACCCAAGATCCGTTTATATGGCAGCTATATCAGGTTATGGACCGATTTGAACCATACTTGGCACAATTGTTGGATATCATAACAAAAAACGTCGTGCAAAATTTCATTCCGATCGGGCAAGAAGTGCACACTCTAGAGGCTCAAGAAGTCAAGACCCAAGATCCGTTTATATGGCAGCTATATCAGGTTATGGACCGATTTGAACCATACTTGGCACAGTTGTTGAATATCGTAACAAAATACTACGTGCCAAAATTCATTCAAATTGGATAAGAATTGCGCCATCTAGAGGCTCAAGAAGTCAAGACCCAAGATCGGTTTATATGACAGCTATATCAGGTTATGGACCGATTTAAACCATACTTGGCACAGTTATTGGATATCATAACAAAACACGTCGTCGCTTGAAATTTTGCACAAATACTTCTTATTAGTGTAGGTCGGTTGGTATTGTAAATGGACCATATCGGTCCATGTTTAGATATAGCTGCCATATAAACCGATCTTGGGTCTTGACTTCTTGAGCCTCTAGAGTGCGCAATTCTTATCCGATTGGAATGAAATTTCGCACGACGTGTTTTGTTATGATATCCAACAACTGTGCCAAGTATGGTTTAAATCGGTTAATAACCTGATATAGCTGCCATATAAACCGATCTGGGATCTTGACTTCTTGAGCCTCTAGAGGTCGCAATTATTTTTCGATTTGCCTGAAATTTTGTTCGACGGATCCTCATCAACATACGTGTTTATTATTAGTCTGAATCGGTCTTTAGCCTGATACAGCTCCCATATAAATCGATCTTTCTAGATTACTTCTAGAGCCCCCAAAGTGCGCAATTCTTATTCGAATTGGCTGACATTTTACACAGGTCTCCAACATATAATTTAATTGTGGTACAAACCGGACCATATCTTGATATCGCTCTAATAGCAGAGTAAATCTTTTGTTATGTCCATTTTGCCTAAGAAGAGATGCCGGAAAAAGAACTCGACAAATACGATCCATGGTGGAGGGTATATAAGATTCGGCCCGGCCCAACTTAGCACGCTTTCACTTGCTTAATATTTAAATTGAATAAAAGTTATTTTAGTCATTTATAGGCAAAAGTTCATTTATTCCAGTAACAGGAAATAGTTTTGAAGAAAAAAAAATCAAAAATGTATCACCCTCATGTTCACTTTATTGTTTTTGTCCATGCGGGGTGTTTCATTATATGCCAATGTTTTTAAGGATGTTCTTTACATCTTGTAGTTGTTATTTTTAATTTGCCCACACAGTTGGTGACCTCCATTATAAAATAAATTAACATTGATTCCAACCAGGCAAAGCAATCCGTGTGCCCCAATAACAGGGCGCCAATGGCAAACACAGCAACAGCATCAACAACACATTGACATCACATACACACCACACCACATCATGTCATAGCAAACAAGCAGTTAAGGTAAGCATACGCTCGGCATTGGAAAAACGATAACAACTCCCAACGAAGGCGACGACGAAGGACCACCAAGTGACAGAAGTTTACAACGGTAATGACAGCAAATCCTTTAATAAGTAATCATTTTTTTTTAAAGCGCTCATGTTCATGCCCAAGTGCCGATGGCAAGAGCGCCCACTTACTCTCGTTAGCATTACCCAGTTCATTGCCTGTTCCTTTACGTTCGTTACGCTTGAATCCATTTTTCTGGAATGGGGATGCAGGTGTGCAAACGTTGGAAGGGTGAAAACATTCAACCATCAGTGAGTATGTGTGGAAATATGCGCGTCGTACCGGTTTTCATGTTAAAAAGTTTGCCGGCATCTCCATCTTCGTTCTAGAGAGTCCTGTTAAGGTTATATTTTTGTTTTGTATTCTAATCGTTTAAAAATATGTTCATCCTCGTCCCTACAGTTTTTTTTATAGTACTGTTGGCATATCCCCTGCCAAGGCAGGGGTGCCGATGGCGAAATTGGAAAAATTGAAATTTATCTGAGAATTTGATATTAGCCAAGTTCTGTGTATTTAACACCAAACATTAGGTTAAAGTATTGCGAAAAACTCTTAAAATCGGCTGAAAATATAAAATATTAGCTGGATTAGGCAAAGCCCTTCCATTTTGGTATTACCCTAAGAATAATAGGCAGCCATAAGGACGTCGAAGAAGAGGAAACTTTAGAATATGCTGAGTGCATTATTCTGTACCAGAAATCGAAATAAATTACTCTTTAGGTTCCCATTTCTTTGAAGAATTGCTTGATTTAAGGAATCTGATCATTGACAACTGCGATCTGAAACTACACGGAAGCTGTACGTCGAAGAAGTCTCCCCCAGGAAACCCATGATACGACCAAGGGTCTTGAAATGCTTCTGAAGCCAAGAATTCGTCATACAGACCAACTCTGCAATTTGTAGTTAAAACAGTTATCGGGAGAAAATTAGAGAGAAGAAATGAGTATTCCGCATGAAGAAGGGGGAAATGGAATGATGGGAGTGTGGCCGATTCGAGATGTACATGCAGTGCTGCAAGGTCTTTTTCGCAAAAAATCGACAATATTGGGGAAAATTTAGTTAAAATCGTCATTATCAATACCTTCACTTCAAAAATATTAAAGGTTGATAACTGTTTTAACATAATCTCAATAAAAACATAAATATATAATTTTTATACCCACCACCGACGGATGGGGGTATATTAATTTTGTCATTCCGTTTGCAACACATCGAAATATCCATTTCCGACCCCATAAAGTATATATATTCTTGATCAGCGTAAAAATCTAAGACGATCTAGACATGTCCGTCGTCTGTCTGTTGAAATTACGCTACAGTCTTCAAAAATAGAGATATTGAGCTGAAATTTTGCACAGGTTCTTTTTTTATCCATAAGCAGGTTAAGTTCGAAGATGGGCTATATCGGACTATATCTTGATATAGCCCCCATATAGACCGATCCGCCGATTTAGGGTCTTAGGCCAATAAAGGCCACATTTATTATCCGATTTTGCTGAAATTTGGGACAGTGAGTTGTTTTGGGCCCTTCGACATTCTCCGTCAATTTGGCCCAGATCGGTCCAGATTTGGATATAGCTGCCATATAGACCGATCCTCCAATTTAGGGTCTTAGGCCCATAAAAGCTACATTTATTATCCGATTTTGAGAAAATTTTGGACAGTGAGTTGTATTAGGCCCTTCAACATCCTCCGTCAATTTGGCTCGGATCGGTCCAGATTTGGATATAGGTGCCATATAGACCGATCTCTCGGTTTTAGGTTTTGGGGCCATAGAGAGCGCATTTATTGTCCGATATTGCCGAAATTTGGGACAAAGGGTTAAGTTAAGCCCCTCCACATATTTCTTCAAGTTGGTCTAGATCGATCAAGATTTACATATAGCTGCCATATAAACCGATCTTTCGATTTAAAGTCTTGGCCCCAAAAAAGGCGCATTTTTAATCCGATTGCGATTGAAATTTGACACACTGACTTATGTTATGCTTTTCGACATCCGTGTGGTATATAGTTCAGATCGGTTTATTTTTACATATAGCTACTAAAAAGACCAATATTTTGTTATATACAATTGAACAACAACTTTTACTTTTTAGTATCTGGTCCAAATCGGAACATAGCTGCTATGGGGCATAAGGTATGAATTTTGCACCGGATTTTGAGGAAAGGTGGTTCACATATATATCCGAGGTGGTGGGTATCCAAAGTTCGGCCCGGCCGAACTTAACGCCTTTTTACTTGTTTATAAGAAGGATATTATTTTAATTCTGAAAACAACACAAAAGTAAACAAAATTGCCGTGAAGACTTTAATATGATTTGAAGGCTAATAACATTTAAATGCTTTATTATATTAAAGGTGGTTAAATTTTAAGGGCCGATGTTAAATGTGAATCACACCTGAACGTCAAGCTTGTTTCTGCATTTCATTTAACGTTTCTCAATTTCAGACTAAGGGTTTCAGAATAGTCGCTAAAATGTTTAATTGTTTCGCGAGCGAAATTCGACAGTAATCATTTGTTTTTATTTTCATACCAAACTTTTTTTTTTTTTGCAAATAAATAAAATAACAAACTAGAAGCTCAAGAAATCAAGTCCCCAGATCGGTTTATATGACAGCTATATCAGGTTATTGACCGATTTAAACCAGACAGCAAAGTTATTGATAGTCATAGTAAAACACTTCGTGCAAAATTTTATTCCAATCGGATAAGAATTGCGCTCTCCAGAGACTCAGGAATTCAAGACCCAAGATTGGTTTATATGGCAGCTATATAAGGTTATGAACCGATTTGAACCATACTTGGCACAGTTGTTAGTTATCATAACAAAACATGTCGTGCAAAATTTCATTCCAATCGGATAAGAATTGCACCCTCTAGAGGCTCAAGAAGTCAAGACCCAAGATCGGTTGATATGGCAGCTATATCAAAACATGAACCAATAAGGCCAATTTCCAATACCAACCGAACTACACTAGTAAGAAGTTTTTGTACAAAATTTCAAGTGGCTAGCTTTACTCTTTCGAAAGTTAGCGTGCTTTCGACAGACAGACGGACGGACATGGTTAGATCAACATAAAATGTCACGACGATCAAGAATATATGTACTTTATGGGGTCTCAGACGAATATTTAGAGGAGTTACAAACAGAATGACAAAATTAGCATACCCCTATCCTATGATGGAGGGTATAAAAACGTCGGCGAAACGCTGATTTATCTTAAATTTTGCATGAGGTGTTTCGTTATGACATTCAACAACTGTGCTAACAATAGTTCAAATCGGCTCATAACCTGATATAGCTGCCATATAAACTGATATGGGATCTTGACTTCTTGAGCCTTTAAAAAGCGCATGAATTATCCGATTTGGCTACAATTTTGTACAACGGCTTCTCCCATGACCTTTAACATACGTGTCGAATATGGTATGAATCGGTTTATATCCTAATACAGCTCTCCTGTAAACTGATCTCCCTATTTTACTTCTTCAACCCCTTAGGTGCGCAATTCTTAGTAGATTTGGCTAAAATATTACACAATGACTTCTACTATGGTCTCAAATATTCAATATTCTTTTATTCCTTGTTTGCCTAGAAAGAGATACCGTGGAAAGAGAACTACAAATGCGATCCATGGTGGAGGGTATATAAGGTTCGGCCCGGTCGAACTTAGCACGCTTTTTCTTGTTTTATATGGAGTTTGACAGAATTCCGCCTGAAAAGCTGAACAGAATACTCAGCTTAACTTGATTTTAATGATGGAAAGATACACAAACGAGCAACGAGTTAGAGTTTTTTAAAATGAACATCGGCCTTAAAATTTAACCACCTTTTCATTAAAATTGGGCAATAATGAGGATATGTTATACAAAGTCAATCATAAACCATAACTCTGAACTTTTTTCCCCTAATTTGAGGTCAATTTCAATACAAATATATCCCGGGGAAAAATTGTTAACTTATAAAGGGATTCAAAGCTGAAATCGTCAATCTTCAAAGTACCAAATTTTTGACAAAATGTCGTAAAATCGTCACGTCTGGCCAGATATCCAGATCGGGTGCCTTTTATGCGCTCCACTCAACTCCCGCTTTGGAAATTTTTTTTCGCTCCGCTCCCGCTCCTTTGCTTTTAAATTTTCTTCTCATACACACCGTTCCTTATGAAGTGATATATTAATTTTGTCATTACGTTTATTCAACTCCGATTATATGTATTCTTGAATGCCGTCTATATGTGGCAATATCCTTTTAAAGCCCTCATATATACCAATATCCTGAATTGATTTCTTGTGCTTATCCGATTTGGCTGAGATTTTGCAAACCAGTTTCTTTTATAACCTCCAACATTTCAATAGGTTCATAACCGTTTATAGCCCCCATATAAACTGATCTACCGATTGTACGTCTTGAGCGCAATTCTTTTTCAATTTGAGTGAAACTTTGCATAGTTTCTCCTAACACCACCAACTCCCGTATAATACGAATTCCTGATTTTACTCCCTATGCGTCCAGAGGGCGCAATTATTATACGCTTTGATCGAAAATTTGCATTGTGATTACTTCTATAACCTCCAACGTCCATGCCATGTATGGTCCGAATAAACAGACCATCTCACTTTACTTTTTAAGCATATACCGGAAGCAATTCCTAACCAAATTTTGAAAAACGGATGTGCCGAACTTTGGATTCCCCCACCACGGATATATTTATTATCCTATTTTATTTAAAACCTACATTATCTATATCGATGTCCAAGTATGGACCGATTAGGATCATATTCGGTTCAGGCACCTAGAAGTATACATAAGTCGCACTTTAAAACATCAACTTTTATAGCTTAAGATCCCCGATTTGTAAATCGGTGCATATGGCAGCTATATCCAAACATGGTCTGATATGGACCATACGCGGTTCGGTTATCGGCTGGCCTAATGCAACTCCATGTCCCAAAATTTAAATCGAAGTATGGTCCGATCTGGGCCAAATTTGGTTCGGGCAACGGGAAATTTATTCCAACTCACTACTCTAAATTTCAGCGAAATAGGAGAATACGGCTTTTTATGGGCTTAAGACCCTAAATCGGTTGATTGGTCTACATAGTAGCTATATCCAAATTTGGTGCGATCTGGACTATATTAAGTTCGGACAATGAAAGGCCCAGTGCAACTCACTGCTTCAAAATTCAGCGATACCGGGTAACAAATATGGCTTTTATGGGGTTAAAACTCTAATTTGGTAGATCGGTCTATAATATAGCTATATATAAATATGGTCCTATCTGGACTATGTTCCGCTCGGGGTCGAGAGGTCTAGTATAACTCACTGTTCCAAATTTAAGCGAAATCGGGCAACAAATGGGGCTTTTAAAGATTTAAGACCCTTAATTGGCAGATCGGTCCATATGGAAGCTAAATTTTAATACAGTTCGATTTGGAGCAAACTGGACCAAACCAAACTGGTTGCGGATGTCGATAGGATGTCAATGTTCTTAATTTCAACAAAATCGGGTGATAACCCCACTCTTAAATCAGTAGGTCGGTCAATATGGCGGCTGTATCCAATTTTGGCCCGATATGGACCATTTTCGTTTCTAATATCGGTCAATATGCCAGCTAAAGGGTGATTTTTTTGAGGTTAGGATTTTCATGCATTAGTATTTGACAGATCACGTGGGATTTCAGACATGGTGTCAAAGAGAAAGATGCTCAGTATGCTTTGACATTTCATCATGAATAGACTTACTAACGAGCAACGCATGCAAATCATTGAATTTTATTACCAAAATCAGTGTTCGGTTCGAAATGTGTTCATTCACCGTAACGTTGCGTCCAACAGCATCTTTGAAAAAATACGGTCCAATGGTATAAAATGTCAAATTTGGAAATCGATTTATACGGGAGCTTTGTCAGGCCATACACCGATATATTAATGTAAGTCATTGGGGATTGCAAATGGGCCATACCGAATCAGATTTGGATATAGCTCCCATATAAACTGATCTCCCGAGCCCATGAAAGCCCATGAAAGCCACAATTTTGTCTGATTTAGCTGAAATTGTGCACATAGTGTTCTGTGTTATGACTTCAAACAACTGTGCCAAGTACGGCCCAAATTGGCCAAGAATCTGATATAACTCCCATATAAACGGATGTCCCGATTTGACTTCTTGAGCCCATGGAAGCCAAAATTTTCATCCGATTTGGCTGATATTATGCACATAGTGTTCTGTTGTGACTTCCAATAACTATGCTAAGTACGCTCAAAATCGGTCTATAACCTGATTTGACTTCTTGAGTATTGTATAAAGTGTTCTGTAGAGTATCTGGTCCACATTCCCTATATGGCTGAATCTGGACGATATTCAACAAAAAGGTTTAGAGGGATACCAAAACGCACTGTTTCAAATTTCTTCAAAACCGGATAAAAAAGCTCATTTTATGGTCTCAATACTCTTTATCGGGAGATCGGTCTATATGGCAGGTATATCCAAATATGGTCCAATCTAGACCACATTTGACAGGAATGGGTATGGTGCTACCAGAAGACACTGTGCCAAATTTCATCGAAATCGGGTAATAAATGGATTTTTTATGGCCTTAATACCCTATATCGGGAGATCGGTCGGGCTATAGGGCAGCTATATCCAAATATAGTCACATCTTAACCACACAGAAATGGGTAGGGGTCTTTCACAACTCACTGTGCCAAATTTCATCGAAATCGGATGAAAAATTACCATTTTATTGCCTCAAGACTTTAAGCCTGGAGATCGGTCTATAAAGCGGCCATTTACAACTTAAATCCGAATTTATGAGATCAGAAGATCGGGCTTATATGCAAAGAATACGAAATCATCAACAATTGCGTGGAATATGCTTTTTTACCCAGGATCTCTGCAAAATTATAAATACTCAGCTTTTGGGTATAAATGGGTAAATAACCGGGTATTTACCCACCTCTAGTATAACCCATCCTATGGTGGTGGGTATAATAATGCGTGGATGTGCAATATGCTGAATTTTGTAAGAGAAAAAAATTTTACTGACATTTGTTAACATTCAGAATAGGCAGAATTTGACAATCTTAATCAAGTGACTTAACCTTCAATTCGATAATCCTGCTTCAAGTCAAATCAGGGGATACTTTTAAGCTTTAGACAGACGGTTGAGCATGACTTTGCCGATTAATTTGCCTTCTTAAAAATATCTAAAAACAACCGACATCCCTATCGACATTCTCTTGTAAAAAAATCACTTTTAAAGAATTTATAAATATATTGATGCCTAATGCTAGTGATGCTAAATTTTGTTATCTAAAGTTTGCTATGGACGGTGAACGTGTTATCATTTTCAGCCGGGAGGAAAACTTTGGCATCTATGATGTTGTAACATTATTTGTTCATAAAGAATGCGAAGAGAATCGATTGTTCACATATTGCTTAATCGCAGCAAAACTGTTGTATTTAAAAAATGACAGTTTATTAAGAAGCAATGAAAAGAAATAATTCAAATTGAATAAATAGAAAAGAGAACAAGCTATTTTACTGTCAATAATATCAATATTTATTATGTCATCTGTCTAGTAATTAATATATAAGTCATTTTTTGGTTTTGAATTTTTTTTTATTTGGAAGTAGGAATTTTCAATTTTGGGTTGTAGCACTCTTAAATAGAATTGGTATGTGGTATAGGTGTGCATGGGTTAGTGCTCGTGTTTGAGTGTTGTAGTTTAATTTCCCTTTGAAAACATGTTTTGTGACCATTCATCCATTCAATAGACCCATCCATGTGGCAGCAAGTAGTTGTTTCGCTTCAATGGTTTCATTCGGAGTCCATCCATCTTATGGTAGAAGTAAGCAATATTGCACACACTCCCAGACTCACTGTTTATCCAACCAAATTTATATACATCCACTGAAGTATATGTATGCAAAAGGGTTAATACACACACCCACACACACACATATGACGATTGTTTGCCATATTTGAAAGGATATGGGGTGTAAGTGTACAGATTGGCTGGATCTCGCTCAGTTGCGAACACTTAATTGCTTCCACGGAAGTTGGATATGACTATGGGTGGAAATGTGTTGATGTGCGTGTGGTCGATGCGGATGTTGTGGGAATTTATCTTTTATTAAATAGATTTTTTCTGTAGACTTGCGCCATGCATCCACACGAAGAATGGCCGAGCTTGAAGTGCACTGCATAACACGTCATTTTTTCCAGCAAAGAAAACAAATGTTCAATGTGGAACGAAAACAAATACATATGTATGTATGCAATTCGCAGTGCTAAAAATAGAAATGTAACGTCAAAGGAAAACTGTTGGATAATCTAAAGTTATTTATAAATAAAAAGCGCACACGAATGGGCGAATTTTGAAATTTAACCATTCTTCCCTGCTCTTAAATGAAGTAAAACGCTGCCTGGTGTTTCATAATTTATGATTTCTTTTTGTTGGTGCAGAAAGGAAAATTTTGAAGTTGGTTAAGATTAGAAAATATATATATTTCGATCGAAGTAAAAATCTTTAATATGTTTTTTTTAAGCAATTTACTTTCAACAAGTAAAAAACGGGTTGAGTTCGGCCATGCCGACCTTTGGATATTTCACTCACTTTGTGATTCTATATTTCATCTAAACATGATGACAAATTCACCAAGATCAGTCTAAGTACAGCTACACAGAAAAACCAACAACTTTTGTCGAAAATAAAACGACAAAATTTGTTCATTTTCCTGAACAATTTATTTTTATGCCCTCCACCATAGGATGGGGGGTATACTAATTTCGTCATTCTGTTTGTAACTACTCGAAATATTCGTCTGAGACCTAATAAAGTATATATATTTTTGATCGTCGCGACATTTTATATCGATCTAGCCATGTCCGTCCTTCTGTCTGTCGAAAGCACTCTAACTTCCGAAGGAGTAAAGCTAAACGCTTGAAATTACTTCCTATTTGTGTAGGTTGGTTGGTACTGTAAATGGGCCATATCGGTCCATGTTTTGATATAGCTGCTATATAAACCGATCTTGGGTCTTGACTTCTTGAGCCTCTAGATTGTGCAATTCTTATCCGATTGGAATGAAATTTTGCACATAGTATTTTGTTGTGATATCCAACAACTGTGCCAAGTATGGTTCAAATCGGTTCATAACCTGATAAAGCTGTCATAAAAAGATCTGGGGACTTGACTTTTTGAGCTTCTAGAGGGCGCAATTCCTATCCGATTTGGCTGAAATTTAGTAAGACGTATTTTATTCTTACTTTCAACAACTGTGTCAAATAAGGTCCAAATCGGTTTATAACCTGATATACCTGCCATATAAACCGATCTGGGATCTTGACTTCTTGAGCCTCTAGAGGTCGCACTTAGACTGAGCCTCTAGAGGTCGCACTTATTTATCCGATTTGCCTGAAATTTTGTACGACGGATTCTCTCATGACCATCAATATACGTGTTTATTATGGTCTGAATCAGTCTATAGCCCAATACAGCCCCCATATAAATTGTTCTCTCTGTTTGACTTCTTGAGCCCCTAAACTGCGCAATTCTTATTCGCATTGGCTGACATTTTACACAGGTCTCCAACATATTGTTGTTGTTGTTATTGTTGTAGCAGTGTGTTGTACACTGAGGCGGCAGCCCTTGCCGATGAAGGAATCCATCGGGTCAATCCGGTACGTACAACCGGCTGCTATGGAATTGTTTGGACCACAATTAAATTATACAATATGTTTTGCCAACATATTGAATAATTTAATTGTGGTCCAAACCGGACCATATCTTGATATCGCCCTAATAGCAGAGCAAATCTTTTCTTATATCCTTTTTATACCCTCCACCATAAGATGGGGGGTATACTAATTTCGTCATTCTGTTTGTAACTACTCGAAATATTCGTCTGAGACCCCATAAAGTATATATATTCTTGATCGTCGTGAAATTGTCGATCTTGCCATGTCCGTCCGTCTGTCCGTCCGTCCGTCCATCCGTCCGTCCGTCTGTCTGTCGAAAGCACGCTAACTTTCGAAGGAGTAAAGCTAGCCGCTTGAAATTTTGCACAAATACTTCTTATTAGTGTAGGTCGGTTGGTATTGTAAATGGGCCATATCAGTCCATGTTTTGATATAGCTGCCATATAAACCGATGTTGGGTCTTGACTTCTTGAGCCTCTAGAGTGCGCAATTCTTATCCGATTGGAATGAAATTTTGCACGATGTGTTTTGTTATGATATCCAACAACTGTGCTAAGTATGGTTCAAATCGGTTCATAACCAAATATAGCTGCCATATAAACCGATTTTGGGTCTTGACTTCTTGAGCCTCTAGCGTGCGCAATTCTTATCCGATCAGAATGAAATTTTGCACGACGTGTTTTGTTATGATATCCAACAACTGTGCCAAGTATGGTTCAAATCGGCCCATAACCTGATATAGCTGCCATATAAACCGATCTTGGGTCTTGACTTCTTGAGCCTCTAGAGGGCGCAATTCTTATCCGAATGGAATGGAATTTCGCACGACGTGTTTCGTTATGATACCCAACAACTGTGCCAAGTATGGTTTAAATCGGTCCATAACCTGATATAGCTGCCATATAAACCGATCTTGGGTCTTGACTTCTTGAGCCCCTAGAGTGCGCAATTCTTATCCGATTGGAATGAATTTTTGCACGAAGTATTTCATTATGATATCCAACAACTGTGCTAAGTATGGTTGAAATCGGTCCATAACCTGATATAGCTGTCATATAAACAGATCTGGGGATTTGACTTCTTGAGCTTCTAGAGGGCGCAATTCCTATCCGATTTGGCTGAAATTTTGCATGACGTATTTTATTTTTACTTTCAACAACTGTGTCAAATAAGGTTCAAATCGGTTCATAACCTGATATAGCTGCCATCTAAACCGATCTGGGATCTTGACCTCTTGACCCCTAGAAGTCGCAATTATTATCCGATATGCCTGAAATTTTGTACGACGGATCCTCTCATGACCATCAACAAACGTGTTTATTATGGTCTGAATCGGTCTATAGCCCGATACAGATCCCATAAAAATCGTTCTCTCTATTTTACTTCGTGAGCCCCAATGGGCGCAATTCTTATACGAATTGGCTGAAATTTTACACAGGTCCCCAACATTTAATTTAATTGTGGTCCGAACGGGACCATATCTTGATATCGTTTTAATATCAAACATGGACCGATATGGCCCATTTACAACACCAACCGACCTACACTAATAAGAAATATTTGTGCAAAATTTCAAGCGGCTAGCTTTACACCTTCGGAAGTTAGCGTGCTTTCGACAGACAGACGAACGGACGGACGGACGGCTAGATCGACATAAAATGTCACGACGATCAAGAATATATATACTTTATGGGGTCTCAGACGAATATTTCGAGTAGTTACAATCAGAATGACGAAATTAGTATACCCCCCATCTTATGGTGGAGGGTATAAAAAAACCTCAACCTAAGCACATCATGTGGTTTGCTGCTGCACGGCTTCGGTGTTGCGGTGGTTTTATTTTCTCTGTTCGGCCCGCGCGCTTACTTGTTCTCGCTCGTTTAAGGCGCTATTACACAACATGTAAATATCTTATGCCATGTCACTTTTGTTATTCACATGTAATTGAAAATGTTCGTCAAACTTGTCAATTTATATACGATTCATCATTTTTGCTATCACACCTGCATATAATTTTTATATGACATAACCCAAAACTTTGAACAGAAGCTGATGTTTAAAGCTTAAAAATTGTTACGGTTGGGAGAAAGCTGGTTAAATCATAAATTTGTGAAAACAATTTGATTTGTGGTTGCTTTCATTCGACTGATAACAAAAACAGCTAGTTTCTGTTTTTTTTTTTGTCAGAAGGAATAGAGCAAGCTCTAATCGAAAAAAAAGCGTGCTAAGTTCGGCCGGGCCGAATCTTATATACCCTCCACCATGGATCGCATTTGTCGAGTTCTTTTCCCGGCATCTCTTCTTAGGCAAAAAAGGATATAAGAAAAGAGTTGCTCTGCTATTAAAACGATATCAAGATATGGTCCCGTTCGGACCACAATTAAATTATATGTTGGAGACCTGTGTAAAATTTCAGCCAATTCGTATAAGAATTGCGCCCATTGGGGCTCACGAAGTAAAATAGAGAGAACGATTTTTATGGGATCTGTATCGGGCTATAGACCGATTCAGACCATAATAAACACGTTTGTTGATGGTCATGAGAGGATCCGTCGTACAAAATTTCAGGCATATCGGATAATAATTGCGACTTCTAGGGGTCAAGAAGTCAAGATCCCAGATCGGTTTATATGGCAGCTATATCAGGTTATGAACCGATTTGAACCTTATTTGACACAGTTGTTGAAAGTAAAAATAAAATACGTCATGCAAAATTTCAGCCAAATCGGATAGGAATTGCGCCCTCTAGAAGCACAAGAAGTCAAATCCCTAGATCTGTATATATGACAGCTATATCAGGTTATGGACCGATTTGAACCATACTTGGCACAGTTGTTGGATATCATAACAAAACACGTCGTGCCAAATTTCATTCTGATCGGATAAGAATTGCGCAAGCTAGAGGCTCAAGAAGTCAAGACCCAAGATCGGTTTATATGGCAGCTATATCAGGTTATGGACCGATTTGAACCATACTTGGCACAGTTGTTGGATATCATAACAAAATACTAAGTGCAAAATTTCATTCCAATCGGATAAGAATTGCGCACTCTAGAGGCTCAAGAAGTCAAGACCCAACATCGGTTTATATGGCAGCTATATCAAAACATGGACCGATATGGCCCATTTACAATAGCAACCGACCTACACTAATAAGAAGTATTTGTGCAAAATTTCAAGCGGCTAGCTATACTCCTTCGGAAGTTAGCGTGCTTTCGACAGACAGACGGACGGACGGACGGACAGACGGACGGACATGGCTAGATCGACATAAAATGTCACGACGATCAAGAATATATATACTTTATGGGGTCTCAGACGAATATTTCGAGTAGTTACAAACAGAATGACGAAATTAGTATACCCCCCATCTTATGGTGGAGGGTATAAAAAGATATAAGAAAAGATTTGCTCTGCTATTAGAGCGATATCAAGATATGGTCCGTCTTGGACTACAATTAAATTACATGTTGGAGAACTGTGTAAAATGTCAGCCAATTCGAATAAGAATTGCGCCCTTTGGGGGCTCAAGAAGTAAACTAGAGATCGATTTATATGGGAGCTGTATCGGACTACAGACCGATTCAGATCATAATAAACACGTATGTTGATGGTCATGAGAGGATCCGTAGTACAAAATTTCAGTCAAATCGGATAATAATTGCGACCTCTAGAGGCTCAAGAAGTCAAGACCCAAGATCGGTTTATATGGCAGCTACATCAGGTTATGGACTGATTTGAACCATACTTGGCACAGTTCTTGGATATCATAACAAAACACGTCGTGCAAAATTTCATTCAAATCGGATAAGAATTGCGCACTCTAGAGGCTCAAGAAGTCAAGACCCAAGATCGGTTTTTAATGGCAGCTATATCAAAACATGGACCGATATGGCCCATTTACAATACCAACCGACCTACACTAATAAAAAGTATTTGTGCAAAATTTCAAGCGGCTAGCTTTACTCTTTCGGAAGTTAGCGTGCTTCCGACAGACAGACGGACGGACGGACGGACGGACATGGCTAGATCGACATAAAATATCGCGACCATCAAGAATATATATACTTTATGGGATCTCAGACGAATATTTCGAGTAGTTACAAACAGAATGACGAAATTAGTATACCCCCCATCTTATGGTGGAGGGAATAAAAAGTTTACCCTCCTTATTTTTCTTTTGATGCCAATACACAAAATATTTTGGCGATCGTTTAACGATACCCGGGCTGACACGATGTCTAAAGTTGGATGTAGTCCTTTGTAAGGGATCTAGTTGAGGGTTTAAGATCTTGGAATAAAATTCGAGAACCAAGAATATATTTATGTGGCATTTGTGATTAAAACATGAACTCTACCCTGCGCCGCTATTGTGGATGTGATGCAGTAACCGGTTCGACTCCGAAATTCTTCCTTCCGTCTGTTCGCTTATTCTTTCGGTACTGATTGTCCGTCTGTCGTTTTTAAATTCTACAGTTCGGAGAAAATTGATTGGAAACGAATTTTCAATTCAGAGTTATGTTTCTTTATACAAATGATTTTTGTTACGACTTCTAACGTAAGAAACCTTGTCAAAAACCTTGACAAGGTTTCTTACGTTAGACCTGGAGAATGCAATTCCTATCTGATGTGAATAACATTTAGTTCCATCTTTTAAATGAATGCAGTTTAATGAACATAATAAATCCTTAGTGGAGAGCCAATCATAAAACCGAATTTGAATTCTTGCATCATAGTCTGATCGTTTAAAATCGATTAATGCTTTTGACTTTGGCGAAATAGTTAGACACATACAGACAAATGATTTTCTGCTATACGAATTTTTATACCCTCCACCATAAGATGGGGGGTATACTAATTTCGTCATTCTGTTTGTAACTACTCGAAATATTCGTCTGAGACCCCATAAAGTATATATATTCTTGATCATCATGACATTTTATGTCGATCTAGCCATGTCCGTCCGTCTGTCCGTCCGTCCGTCCGTCCGTCTGTCTGTCGAAAGCACGCTAACTTCCGAAGGAGTATAGCTAGCCGCTTGAAATTTTGCACAAATACTTCTTATTAGTGTAGGTCGGTTGCTATTGTAAATGGGCCATATCGGTCCATGTTTTGATATAGCTGCCATATAAACCGATCTTGGGTCTTGACTTCTTGAGACTCTAGAGTGCGCAATTCTTATCCGATTGGAATGAAATTTTGCACGACGTGTTTCGTTATGATATCCAACAACTGTGCCAAGTATAGTTCAAATCGGTCCATAACCTGATATAGCTGCCATATAAACCGATCTTGGGTCTTGACTTCTTGAGCCTCTAGCGTGCGCAATTCTTATCCGATCAGAATGAAATTTTGCACGACGTGTTTTGTTATGATATCCAACAACTGTGCCAAGTATGGTTCAAATCGATCCATAACCTGATATAGCTGACATATAAACCGATTTTGGGTCTTGACTTCTTGAGACTCTAGCGTGCGCAATTCTTATCCGATCAGAATGAAATTTTGCACGACGTGTTTTGTAATGATATCCAACAACTGTGCCAAGTATGGTTCAATTCAGCCCATAACCTGATAAAGCTGCCATATAAACCGATCTTGGGTCTTGACTTCTTGAGCCTCTAGAGGGCGCAATTCTAATCCGATTGGAATGAATTTTTGCACGAAGTATTTCATTATGATATCCAACAACTGTGCCGAGTATGGTTGAAATCGGTTCATAACCTGATATAGCTGTCATATAAACAGATCTGGGGATTTGACTTCTTGTGCTTCTAGAGGGCGCAATTCCTATCCGATTTGGCTGAAATTTCGCATGACGTATTTTATTTTTACTTTCAACAACTGTGTCAAATAAGGTTCAAATCGGTTCATAACCTGATATAGCTGCTATATAAACCGATTTGGGATCTTGACTTCTTGACCCCTAGAAGTCGCAATTATTATCCGATATGCCTGAAATTTTGTACGACGGATCCTCTCATGACCATCAACAAACGTGTTTATTATGGTCTGAATCGGTCTATAGCCCGATACAGATCCCATAAAAATCGTTCTCTCTATTTTACTTCGTGAGCCCCAATGGGCGCAATTCTTATACGAATTGGCTGAAATTTGACACAGGTCTCCAACATATAATTTAATTGTGGTCCGAACCGGACCATATCTTGATATCGTTTTAACAGCAGAGCAACTCTTTTCTTATATCCTTTTTTGCCTAAGAAGAGATGCCGGGAAAACAACTCGACAAATGCGATCCATGGTGGAGGGTATATAAGATTCGGCCCGGCCGAACTTAGCACGCTTTAACTTGTTTAAATTAAATAAGACAACAAATTTTTCCATAAAATAAAATGTTATGATTAGCTTGAAGACTTTATTTTGAAAATGCAGTGTACCTCGGGATTGCTTTAGAACAGTGGACAAGATACAAAAAGCTTATCGGCCGTAAGGATGAACTCACCTTCCTATCAACTCTCCAGATATTTAGCGACTATCATGACAAATTTTAGAAAGGACTCAGAATACAACATTAATGACGCAATAGAATTAAAGGAGAGAATAAATTCTACGGAAGGAGGGGACGACGAATTTCCAATTTTGCTTGACGTGGTATCTTTGTTCTCGTCTGTTTCAATCAAACTGGCAGTTAATATCATAGAAGATTTGATAGAAGAATCGAAGCTGTAAATGGAAAATCACTATGGAGAAATAGGACAACCACAGGCTAGCTTAATATAACCACATAAAAGTGAATTGGTACCAGAAACAGACATCATCTGGAAGACTTACAAACTTCCATTTTTAACATCCGAAAAATACGATTGTCAACACTGCCTCCAACTTTATAAATAGGGGTTTAAAAATAAGAGGCAAAGAATTTCATTAAAATTATATGGAAATAATAAGGGAGATATTGACCTAAACCGAATTTCCAAAGGAGACAATAACCAATCTGTTACGTCGATTTTACGAAAGGAACCCAAAGAAAGTGGACACCGATCAACCGAGAATGTACAAATCAATGACATTTGTGCCAGGGTTTTCCGAGAGATTTAAGAACTCTGACATATATAATGGTGACAAAATTGAATTGGCATTGAAAACTTGTAATACGACAAAGCAGTTATTCAGCCAAACAAAATCCAAAACAGGCAGGAGTGACAAATCGAATGTAGTGTACCGGATAATGTGCAAGGAACAACGAAATCAAAACTAAAGACAAGATTATCATCGCATAAAACTAACCAGAAATAGCGAAATAAGCCAATGGAGCAAAGAAATGCATTAGCCTACCATTGTGCGAACTACAAGACAGACACTGACAAGTGCTCACAAATGTACAGGCTCATAGTTAAAAAGAATGGACCAAAAAAGAGTTAGATGACAAGGAGATGCCAATCAGTTTATAAGCAACTCAATACATTACCCTTCAACTCAAGTAAATACGTTTAATAGATTTAATATTATTTTGTCAAATTGTGTAAATGTTTGTGAATGCCAATTGTTACTTATACCCTCCACCATAGGATGGAGGGTATACTAATTTCGTCATTCTGTTTGTAACTACTCGAAATATTCGTCTGAGACCCCATAGAGTATATATTGTATATTCTTGATTGTCGCGACATTTTATGTCGATCTAGCCACGTCCGTCCGTCCGTCTGTCCGTCCGTCCGTCTGTCTGTCGAAAGCACGCTAACTTCCGAAGGAATAAAGCCAGCCGTTTGAAATTTTGCACAAAATTGAATTGGCATTGAAAACTTGTAATACGACAAAGCAGTTATTCAGCCAAACAAAATCCAAAACAGGCAGGAGTGACAAATCGAATGTAGTGTAGGTCGGTTGGTATTGTAAATGGGCCATATCGATCCATGTTTTGATATAGCTGCCATATAACCGATCTTGGGTCTTGGCTTCTTGAGCCTCTAGAGTGCGCAATTCTTATCCGATTGGAATGAAATTTCGCACGACGTGTTTTGTTATGATATCCAATAACTGTGCCAAGTATGGTTCAAATCGGTCCATAACCTGATATAGCTGTCATATAAACCGATCTTGAGTCTTGACTTCTTGAGCCTCTAGAGGGCGCAATTCTTATCCGATTTGAATGAATTTTTGCACGAAGTATTTTGTTATAATATCCAACAACTGTGCCAAGTATGGTTCAAATCGGTTCATAACATGATATAGCTGTCATATAAACAGATCTGGGGACTTGATTTCTTGAGCTTCTAGAGGGCGCAATTCCTATCCGATTTGGCTGAAATTTTGCATGACGTATTTTATTCTTACTTTCAACAACTGTGTCAAATAAGGTTCAAATCGGTTTATAACCTGATTAGCTGTCTTATAAACCGATCTGGGATCTTGACTTCTTGAGTCTCTAGAGGTCGCAATTATTATCCGATATGCTTGAAACGGATCCTCTCTTAACCATCAACATACGTGTTTATTATGGCCTGAATCGGTCTATAGCCCGATACAGCTCCCATATAAATCGATCTCTCTATTTTACTTCTTAAGCCCCCAAAGGGCGCAATTCTTATTCGAATTGGCTGACATTTTATACAGGTCTCCAACATATAATTTTATTGTGGTCCAAACCGGACCATATCTTGATATCGCTCTAATAGCAGAGCAAATCTTTTCTTATATCCTTTTTTGCCTAAGAAGAGATGCCGGGAAAAGAACTCGACAAATGCGATCCATGGTGGAGGGTATATAAGATTCGGCCCGGCCGAACTTAGCACGCTTTTACATGTTTTTATTTGTAGTCGCCTAAAAAGTGATTACCGGCGGTAATTAAAATATTGGTCGTAAATAAACGAACTGAAAATAACTTTTAAATAAAAAACCCAAAAATGGCATAATAATTCAAATTTTGGTAGAAACGTACTTTGAAACAATTACATGAATACGATTGCATCCACATAAATTCACGAGATCTCACTCAGTATGATTACATCTGAGAGTCACAATCGAGCTCTCGTGAAATCAACATTTAGAAATAAGTGGTGCATGATGAGTTCAGCCCTCTAATTAGGGCACAAAAGAAACAGAGAAAAGCATTTCACTTTTTATTCGAAATATTGCATTTTTATAAAAGCACAAAAAAAAATCATGTGGATATGCTAAGCAAAAACGGTTAACTATATCCATTTCTTTAATCGATTTTACAAATCAGAAATCGAATAAAAATCGAAGTTTTGATAATCGAAAAAATTCGAAAAGTCGACTTTTTGATAAACGAAAAATTTTGAAAAGTCGACCTTTTGATCGTCAGAGAAAGTCGAATTTTCAATTCCACTTTAAATCTCTACGATACCAGCCTGCATTGTCACAAGCTGAAGAGACCTAGGAGATTCCTCAAGAACTTCGGAGTATACTGATGATAGTCCGTTGACAATCCCACTCCAATGGTAGCCTGCGCAGGGAATCCCTGAGCGAAATTTAGGGAGTCTCTCTGTTGGTTTGCCGGGGAAGGCCGATGGCCTAGGCTTATAGACATGCGAAGATAGAATAGGTTCGGCTTTGTCCTTAAGACTCGAGCCAGATGTCTTCGTGAAAAGCCCCTGCTGCCCAGTCATCTGTTGGCTAGTGGAGTCTGGAGCAGCTGCTCCACCAGTTGTCACAATTTTTTTTTGGCCTGGGGCCAAGACCTATTGGTATTGTAAGAATCGGTTGATCTTGATATAGCTGTTATATATATGAATATCCGATTTGGATTAATATTGCAATAATGTGGTCATTGCTAATAGAATTTGGTCCCAAGGATTATTTCATGTCTCTTGACATTATAGGCAAACCCAATCAAAATCGGTTCAGATTTAGATTTAGCTCCTTTATATAGAGTGGTGGTCATATAAAGATTGATTTTTTAGCTATTATCTTTTTGGCAAACAGCCCACGCACGTTTTGTGTTTTGTTTCACTGTCAAACATCTTCAGTTTGGTCTATAATTTTACCATGAATCGTCTTACAAACGAACAACGCTTGCAAATTATTGAATTTTATTATAAAAATGCGTGCTCTGTTAAGAAAATTCACAGAAGCGGCTATTCGGAGTATTGTGACTAAATTTCGCACCAAATTTATATTGTTGAACATTAAACCAACAACACGCTTACGTAGAGTGAGAACTGAAGACAATATCGCAGCTATATCGGCCAGTGTTAATGAAGTCCATCAAATATCGATTCGTCGCCGTTCACAGAAATTGGGCCTCTGTTACTCAACAACGTGGAAAATTTTGCGGAATGATTTAGGTGTGAAGCCTTTTAAAATACAGCTGGTACAACAATTGAAGCCGAACGACCTACCGCATCGTAGAATTTTTGGGCTCTTAGTGAGTTGAGTGAGTTTTATCGAATAATTGTGTTCAGCGACGAAGCTCATTTCTGGCCTAATGGCTACTTAAATAAGCAGAATTGTCGATTTTATAGTGAAGATCAGACAGAAGCGTTGCAAGAGCTACCAATGCATCCAGAAAAAGTCACATTTAGGTGCGGTTTATGGTATGGCTGGTGGCATCATTGGACCGTATATCTTCAAAAGAATGCAAATCGTAACGTAACTGTGAATGTCACCATTACCGCTACCGTGAGATAATATCCAACTTTTTTGTCCAAAATGCAAGAGCTTGACTTGCATGACATTTGGTTTCAACAAAACGGCGCACAGTGGGCAAAACGGCAAAAATTGGAAATAAGTCTACAACTTTTTATATGTTGATCCTAGCGTTTCAAAATGTTCTAGTAGAGGAGGACATAAGATTCAAGAAAGTAATGCCATGGGTTTATATCTTTAATACAGGGTGTCAAAGTTAACCACTTTTGACTTCTCCAAACTTCTGGGGCCATGACTTTTGATCTACTGAATGGATTTGTATCGTGTGCCGTGTACCATCGTGTACCGTTAACGAGATAGAGTTGTTTAATTTTAAAATATCAAAATTTTCACTTCGTTTTTTTAAGTGTTTTTTAATGACTCCCTCTTAAAGATTAGCTTTAAACTCAAAATTTCACACAATTTGTACCAGTATATGTATACACAAAATAAAAAGAATTATGTCAATATCTTTAGCGGTTTTAAATGGTATCGTTTTTAATATGAACAAGTAAAAGCGTGCTAAGTTCGGCCGGGCCGAATCTTATATACCCTCCACCATGGATCGCATTTGTCGTTTCCTTTTCCCGGCATCTCTTCTTAGGCAAAAAAGGATAAAAGAAAAGATTTGCTCTGCTATTAGAGCGATATCAAGAAATGGTCCGGTTCGGATCACAATTATTCAGCCAATTCGAATGATAATTGCGCCCTTTGGGCGCTTAAGAAGTAAAATAAAGAAATCGATTTATATGGGAGCTGTATGAGGCCATTGACCGATTCAGACCATAATAAACACGTATGTTGATGGTCATGAGAGGATCCGTCGTACAAAATTTCAGGCAAATCGCATAATAATTGCGACATCTAGAGGCTCAAGAAGATCCCAGTTTGGTTTATATGGCAGCCATATTGGGTTATGAACCGATTTGAATCTTATTTAGCACAGTTGTTGAAAGTCATAATAAAATACGTCATGCAAAATTTCAGCCAAATCGGATAGGAATTGCGCCCTCTAGAAGCTTAAGAAGTCAAGTCCCCAGATCTGTTTATATGGCAGTTATATCAGGTTATCGACCGATTTGAACCGTACATGGCACAGTTGTTGGATATCATAGCAAAACACGTCGTGCAAAATTTCATTCCAATCGGATAAGAATTGCGCACTCTAGAGGCTCAAGAAGTCAAGACCCAAGATCGGTTTATATGGCAGCTATATCAAAACATGGACCGATATGACCCATTTACAAAACCAACTGACCTACGGTAGTAAGAAGTTTTTGTGCAAAATTTCAAGCGGCTTGCTTTACTCCTTCGGATGGACGGACATGGCTAGATTAACATAAAATATCGCGACGATCAAGAATATACATACTTTATGGGATGTCAGAATGAATGTCAAACAGAATGACGAAATTAATATACCCACATCTTATGGTGAAGGGTATAAAAATATTTTCTACTTCAAAAATTTTGCAAAATTTTTCAAAAAAGATACTCAAATTTTCTTAAAATTTTCACAAACTTTGGCCATGAAATCGTTATCATTTCTTTCCATTTTCGCAAAGTGGAAGTGTTAAGAAAAATTTTAAGTGCTGACACCAATACGCCCAAATTTTTCACTACATTTCGAAAGTTTCACACTGGCAAAAAATTTCTACTGGGATTTTTTTAATTGTTTTTTGATTTGAATTAAAGCTTGAAATGTTTTCAAAATTTTAAGGTACATTCTAGCCATAAATGGGCAGCCAAAATACTAAAAAAGTCGATTTTCAAGAAGTGCTATGTTCACTGTTAAAAAACAAGTACTACACACATTTCATTGCTTATGTGTGCGAGAAACGTTTTTCCTGTATTACTTCTACTAGAAAACACAGAAAAAATCAGGAAAATATCTCTACCATATCCGATTTTATGTAACCAGCTATATTTTTTTAATTTTTGAAAAAAGTCGAATATTCGAAATTTGTTTGTTGTTGTCATGATGGGCAATTAAAAACCGACCGCCTTATTTACGCAACATTTTAAAGGAAATTATCATACCTTTCCAACGATGTATAAAACGTTCATCAACTCGAATTCTGCCTACCCTAAATTTCATTTAGACTTCATTAAACTCAATGTATAATTCTCTATATGTGAAATGGAAACTTACATGGGGCCTCCACTAAAACATTAATCGATTTCCCCATGGTTTGCAATATAAATCTGTAAGACCAGAAAGTCTCCTACAAAAGTTAAAAAAAAAATTGGAATAACAAGTAAAAGCGTGCTAAGTTCGGCCGGGCCGAATCTTATATACCCTCCACCATGGATCGCATTTGTCGAGTTCTTTTCTCGGCATCTCATCTTAGGGAAAAAAGGATACAAGAAAAGATTTGCTCTGCTATTAGAGCGATATCAAGATATGGTCCGGTTCGGACCACAATTAAATTATATATTGGAGACCTGTGTAAAATGTCAGCCAATTCGAATAAGAATTGCGCCCATTGGGGGCTCAAGAAGTAAAATAGAGAGAACGATTTATATGGGAGCTGTATCGGGCAATAGACCGATTCAGACCATAATAAACACGTTTGTTGATGGTCATGAGAGGATCCGTCGTACAAAATTTCAGCCATATCGGATAATAATTGCGACCTCTAGGGATCAAGAAGTCAAGATCCCAGATTGGTTTATATGGCATATCAGGTTATGAACTGATTTGAACCTTATTTGACAAAATATGGACCGATATGGCCCATTTGCAATACCAACCGACCTACACTAATAAGAAGTATTTGTGCAAAATTTCAAGCGGCTAGCTTTACTTCTTCGGAAGTTAGCGTTCTTTCGACAGACAGACGGACGGACGGACGGATGGACAGGCGGACAGACATGGTTAGATCGACATAAAATGTCGCGACGATCAAGAATATGTATACTTTATGGGGTCTCAGACGAATATTTCGAGTAGTTACAAACAGAATGACGAAATTAGTAAAGCCCCCATCTTATGGTGGAGGGTATAAAAACAGAATGACGAAATTAGTATACCCCCCATCTTATGGTGAAGGGTATAAAAATATTTATTTTATACCTGTGGAATATACTTGTGTTTAGATTTGATACAGATAAATGTTACCATGTTTCGCAGTTTCGAATTTCAATCCACCGTGTCAACGAATGTGTAATAAACCTACCTACCTACCTTTAAAAAATTCAAATTAATTTTGTAACAAAATTGGAGTACAGGTAAATAATCATTGGGGTAAGTAAAAAAGAGGCTATGTGGACACCTTTTTATACCCACCACCGACGTTTGGGGGTATATTCATTTTGTCATTCCGTTTGCAACACATCGAAATATCCATTTCCGACCCTATAAAGTATATATATTCTTGATCAGCGTAAACATCTAAGACGATCTAGAAATGTCCGTCCGTCTGTCTGTTGAAATCACGCTACAGTCTTCAAAAATAGAGCTATTGAGCTGAAATTTTGCAGAGGTTCTTTTTTTTATCAATAAGCAGGTTAAGTTCGAAGATGGGCTATATCGGACTATATCTTGATATAGCCCCCATATAGACCGATCCTCCGATTTAGGGTCTTAGGCCCATAAAAGCCACATTTATTATCCGATTTTGCTGAAATTCGGGACAGTGAGTTGTGTTACGCCCTTCGACATCCTCCGTTAATTTGGCCCAGATCGGTTTAGATTTGGATATAGCTGCCATATAGACCGATCTTCCGATTTAGGGTCTTAGGCCCATAAAAGCTACATTTATTACCCGATTTTGCTGAAATTTGGGACAGTGAGTTGTCTTAGGCCCTTCGACGTCCTCCGTCAATACGGCTCAGATCGGTTCAGATTTGGATATAGCTGCCATATAGACCGATCCTCCGATTTAGGGTCATAGACCCATAAAAGCTACATTTATTATCCGATTTTGCTGAAATTTGGGACGGTGAGTTGTCTTAGGCCCTTCGACATCGTCCGTCAATATGGCTCAGATTTGGATATAGCTGCCATATAGACCGATTCTCCAATTTAGGGTCTTAGGCCGATAAAAGCCACATTTATTATCCGATTTTGAGAAAATTTGGGACAGTGAGTTGTATTAGGCCCTTCAACATCCTCCGTCAATTTGGCTCAGATCGGTCCAGATTTGGATATTACTGCCATATAGACCGATCTCTCGGTTTTAGGTTTTGGGGCCATAAAAAGCGCATTTATTGTCCGATGTTGCCGAAATTTGGGACAAAGAGTTAAGTTAAGCCCCTCCACATATTTCTTCAAGTTGGTCTAGATCGATCAAGATTTGCATATAGCTGCCATATAAACCGATCTCTCGATTTAAAGTCTTGGCCCCATAATAGGCGCATTTTTAATCCGATTGCACTGAAATTTGACACACTGACTTATGTTATGCTTTGCGACATCCGTGTGGTATATAGTTCAGATCGGTTTATTTTTAGATATAACTACTAAAAAGACCAATATTTTGTTATATACAATTGAACAATAACTTTTACTTATTAGTATCTGGTCCAAATCGGAACATAGCTGCTATGGGGCATAAGGTATGAATTTTGCACCGGATTTTGAAGAAAGGTGGTTCACATATATATCCGAGGTGGTGGGTATCCAAAGTTCGGCCCCGCCGAACTTAACGCCTTTTTACTTGTTTGATCTTGTCAAGCTCTTCCTCCCGAGTACTAAATAATGCAAATCTATTCAACAGATCAAAAGTTATGCCCCCCCCCCCCCCCCAAAAGGTTGGAGAAGTCAAAAGTGGTCAACTTTGACACCCTGTATCAAAGATACAGCTTATGAAAGCTTATGTCCTCCTCTACAAATTTTTGGAACACTTTGAAACGCTAAGATCAACAGATAAAAAGTTGGAGACTTTTTTCCAATTGTTTGCGTTTGGCCCATAATGCGGTGCCACATGTCACACAGCACCAAAGAGCATAAGATCTAATACAAGAGAGGGTTTCTGCTTTGTCTTCCCCGTACCGTAAAATAACTCGCGTTAAAGACACAACATTTTCCATGTATTCCAATTGGAATCACATTGTGGGTTGCAACATTTTCGGGTTATTCTGTTTTAATTCGGGCATTCGTTCGAACATTTTTTCGTATTTTGCTTTGTTTCTTTGCAACAGAAAGTTGGATTAAAGGAAAAACGAAATATCGTAAGCAATTTAAACATGTTGTGTCTTTAAAGTTTGTCACTCGTCATCCCGTATTGGGCTCTAACGCCAGCTCTTATTCTTTCTTACGCTCTTTGCACAGCACAAGTAACAATGGACTTATTGAGAGGCGAATTCGGTGAACATTTTATTTCACGTTCAGGACCGGTCAATTGGCCGCATCGATCGTGCTTTTAACGCATTTGGACTATTTTTTGTAGGCCTATGTTAAAGCTCATGTCTATACAATCCCGCTTCAATTGACGCATTGGGATCATTGAAGCATTTATTCGTGAGATATCGGCCGAAATGTTGGAAAGAGTATGCCAAAATTGGACAAAGTGGATGGACCATTTGAGGCGCGGTCACGGTCAACATTTGCTTGAAATAATCTTCAAACATTAAATTATATAGACCGTACTATCGATTCAAATAAATATTTCATGCATTTTTCTCAATTTTATGTGTTTTTTTTATGAAAAACGTTCCTATAGCACTTAAAAAGTCACTATTTACATTACTATTACTCTTAATTTAAGAAGGGATCATAAGTGGATTACGTCTGAAATCAACCCAAGAAAGACTCAACATTTGGAGGAAGAGGTCCGCAAACTTTATAACGGCTCAAAGAATACAATAAAATTATCAGAGCGGGAAAGCGTGCCTTCCGTGAAATGTTAGTAGACGACATGGGAGTGAGAGCAGAGATAACGGAGGACATGTTGTGGCTTTTTGATGAAAACACATTTTCCACAGGTCTCACGGAGACACCGAAATCTTGAAGTAATGATGTTGATTAAAGGCTTATCATTACAGAATTTATGGTAAATAAAGCCTTGAGGAGCTCTAAACCACCCGGTCACCCGGTCAAAACTACTTATAGATTGTATACGGGGTCTCAATGTTAACCCAGAAAAGTCTGTAATCTGCTTGTTCACGAGGAAGACAAAGGCGGTCCAATTTAACCCACGAAGTTTCCTCAATAGAACGATTTCGATCAAATACTTAGGTTTGATCTTGGACAGGAAACTGAATTGGAAGTTTCATATTCAGGAGCGTACTGAGAAGGCTCACAGATGTTGGACACTATGTAGACCGGCCGTAGTCTCGAAATGGCGCCTGAATCAGAGAATAGTCCACTGGCTCTACAGAAGCGTGATACGACCAATACTTAATGACGCATCAGTAGTTTGGTGGACTGCTATGGAGAAAATGTGCAACATAACGGCCTTACAACATGAAACCGACCCTTTGCGGCTATGAGACTAAGGCTCATATCATCGCGGTATAATCGAGGCGAGGATAGGAAACCTGGAAGGAATGGAAGAGATTTCCGATCGGAATCTTGAGATGAACCTTGAGGTCGAGTGCGAAGCACTGATGCCAGCGGTAAAGTCTTATATGGATGGAACCCTAGTGTTACCATCTGGAAAATCATGTTACACGGATGGATCAAAGCTAGGGGACAGAGACGGCCTAGTGGCCTACATTGAGAACCCAGGGACTGAGATCTGTTTTAGACTACATGACCATAAGACGGTCATGCAGACGGAGATCCGGGCGATCACGGAATGCGTGAGGTGGTTTAGTGCTAACGCGAGGACGTCGAGTGTGAACATCTTTACGGATAGTAAACTGGCATAACATCCAGGACAGTAAAGTCACGAACAGTCTAGGAGTGTAAGAAGGAGATTAACGCCTTCTCTGAAATTTGCGATAGACTTGGTTAACCCGGTTAAGCTGCACAAAGATTCAAGTTTTACTTTGCTTATGTTGTTGATAGGTAAGAATTGTTTCCTTTCTGAGATGCATTTGGGTACTCTATTCCCAAGTGCTACGATTCATTGCTCTTTGGATTATTCTTGTTGCGATAATTATACTTTTTAAATTGAATTTTTATTTAAACATTTATGCCCATTTTCACCAAATTAATTCAGTTTTAAACTATGTTTATTTGACAGATTCTCTTTATATAACTGCCAAATAAACCTACTTTAAAGCATGATTTAGTTTCGTAAATATGGGCATAACATTTTGTTTAAACGGAAGGCAAAACTTGGTAATAGCATTGCACGGTTTAATTGATTTGATAATCTGCGGCAGCAGTATTCAGATGGTAACAACAATTCGTGCCATATGCAAGCAAAATTTGAGGGATTACGTCCATGTACGTGTAATATACTCCAATTATAAATAAAGGACATATATAAATGTATGATTCATACACTAAAGTACCCACAATTTGCTCTAAACAGTGTTGCTAGTATTGGGGATTTCTCTCCAAATTGGAAATTTATTTTCGAAAATGGGGACTAAATTTTTGAATTGAGGACATGGGGATTTGTTGGGGATTCGGAACAAAAATTGGGGATTTTTGAGGAGGAATTTTCTGTTAAAAATTTTTTATTTTACTTTTACCATTTTTTATACCCTCCACCATAAGATGGGGGGTATACTAATTTCGTCATTCTGTTTGTAACTACTCGAAATATTCGTCTGAGACCCCATAAAGTATATATATTCTTGATCGTCGTGACATTTTATGTCGATTCAGCCATGTCCGTCCGTCCGTCCGTCCGTCCGTCTGTCTGTCGAAAGCACGCTAACTTCCGAAGGAGTAAAGCTAGCCGCTTGAAATTTTGCACAAATACTTCTTATTAGTGTAGGTCGGTTGGTATTGTAAATGGGCCATATCGGTTCATGTTTTGATATAGCTGCCATATAAACCGATCTTGGGTCTTGACTTCTTGCGCCTCTAGCGTGCGCAATTCTTATCCGGTCAGAATGAAATTTTGCACGACGTGTTTTGTTATGATATCCAACAACTGTGCCAAGTATGGTTCAAATCGGCCCATAACCTGATATAGCTGCCATATAAACCGATCTTGGGTCTTGACTTCTTGAGCTTCTAGAGGGCGCAATTCTTATCCGATTGGAATGAATTTTTGCACGAAGTATTTCGTTATAATATCCAACAACTGTGGCAAGTATGGTTTAAATCGGTTTATAACCTGATATAGCTGTCATATAAACAGATCTGGGGATTTGACTTCTTGAGCTTCTAGAGGGCGCAATTCCTATCCGATTTGGCTGAAATGTTGCATGACGTATTTTATTTTTACTTTCAACAACTGTGTCAAATAAGGTTCAAATCGGTGCATAACCTGATATAGCTGCCATATAAACAGATCTGGGATCTTGACTTCTTGACCCCTAGAGGTCGCAATTATTATCCGATATGCCTGAAATTTTGTACGATGGATCCTCTCGTGACCATCAACAAACGTGTTTATTATGGTCTGAATCGGTCTATAGCCCAATACAGATCCCATATAAATCGTTCTCTCTATTTTACTTCGTTAGCCCCAATGGGCGCAATTCTTATACGAATTGGCTGAAATTTTACACAGGTCTCCAACATATAATTTAATTGTGGTCCGAACCGGACCAAAGCTTGGTATCGTTTTAATAGCAGAGCAACTCTTTTCTTATATCCTTTTTTGCCTAAGAAGAGATGCCGGGAAAAGAAGTCGACAAATGCGATCCATGGTGGAGGGTATATAAGATTCGGCCCGGCCGAACTTAGCACGCTTTTACTTGTTTTTTGTAATTTTTGATAAACATAATTCGGTACAATTTACACTAAGTTATACTTAATGTGTTTTATTTCAGTACTATATAGTGCAAATCGAATGATATCGATTACTATCCAGGACAACTTTGATTCACATCTATCGACTACCGTTTACACTGAAATCTGTAATCATAACTTGACAGATATTGAAAAGAACGTTCTCTCCAAAATAAAGCTATAGAAAGAGGAGAATAGAAAGTGAAATAAAACAAGTAAAAGCGTGCTAAGTTCGGCCGGGTCGAATCTTATATACCCTCCAACATGGAACGCATTTGTCGAGCTCTTGCCACGGTATCTCTTTTTAGGCAAACAAAGGATAAAAGAAAAGAATTGCTATGTTATTTTAACATTATCAAGTAATGGTTCATTTCGGACCATAATTGAACTGAATATTGGAGACAAAGTAGAAGCCATGGTGTAAAATTTCAGCCAAATCTAGTAAGAATTGCGCTCTTTAGGGGCTGAAGAAGTAAAATAGGGAGACCGGTTTTTAGTGGAGCTGTATCAGGTTATAAACCGATTGATGCCATACTCGATACGTATGTTAAAAGTCATGAGAGAAGCCGTGGTACAAAATTTTATCGAGTAATACTTGCGCCTTTTAAAGGCCCAAGACAAGATCCAATATTGGTTTATATGGCAGCTATATCAGGTTATGGACCGATTTGAACTTTTCTTAGCACAGTTGTTGAAAGTTATAACAAAACACCTTATGCACCATTCCACAAAGTCGGATAATAATTACGTCCTCTAGTGGCTCAAGAAGTCCAGACCACAGATCGGTTTATATGGCAGCATCATCAGGTTATGGATCAATTTGAAATATTCTCAGCTCAGTTGTTGAAAGTCAAAACGAAACACCACATGCAAAATTTCCTCCAAATCGGATAATAATTGCGTCCTCTAGAGGCTCAAGAAGTCAAAACCCCAGATCGGTTTATATGGCAGCTATATCAGGTTATAGACCGATTTGAACTATTCTTAACACAGTTGTTGAAGTCATAACAAAACACGTCGTGCAAAATTTCAGCCAAATCGGATAGGACTTGCGCACTCTAAACGCTGAAGAAGTCAAGACCCCATATCGGTTTATATGGCAGCTATATCAGGTTATGGACCGATTTGAACCATTCTTAATACAGTTGTTGGAAATCATAACAAAACATATCATGCAATATTTCAGCCAAATCGAATAAGAATTTCTCCCTCGGTTTATATGGCAGCTATATCAGTTTATGAGCCGATTTGAACCATTCTTAGTACAGTTGTTGGAAGTCATAACAAAACAAATCATGCAATATTTCAGCCAAATCGGATAAGAATTTCTCCCTGTAGACGCTAAAGAAATCCAGACCCCAGATCGGTTTATATGGCAGCTATATCAGGTTATGGACCGATTTGAACTATTCTTAGCACAGTTGTTCAAAGTCATAACAGAACACCTCATGCAAAATTTTAGTCAAATCGGATAGTAATTGCGTCCTCTAGTGGCTCAAGAAGTCGGTTTATATGGCAGCTACATCAGGTTATGGATCGATTTAAACTATTCTTAGCACAGTTGATCGAAGTCATAATAAAATATCTCATGCAAAATTTCAGCCAAATCGGATAAGAATTTCTCCTCTAGCGGCACAAGAAGTCAAGACCCCATATCGGTTTATATGGCAGCTTTTTTATCAGGTTATGATCCGATTTCAACCATACTCTGCACAGTTGTCGGAAGTCATCACAAAACACATCCTGCAAAATTTCAGCCAAATCGGATAAGAATTGTGTTCTCTAGCGGCACAAGAAGTCAAGACCCCAGATCGGTTTATATGGTAGCTATATCAAAACGTGGACCAATAGCCCATTTGCAATCCCAACCGACCTACACTAATAATAAGTATTTGTGCAAAATTACAAGCGGCTTTCTTTACTCCTTCGAAAGTTAGCGTGCTTCCAAATGGACACATTCCACAAAAATTTTGAGGCATTTTAGAAAAAAACAAGTAAAAGCGTGCTAAGTTCGAAGAATTGCGCTCTCTAGAAGCTCAAGAAGTCAAGATCCCAGATCGGTTTATATAGCAGCTATATCAGGGTATGGACCGATTTGGACGATACTTCGCATAAATGTTGGAAGTGATACCAAAACACCTCCTGCAAAATTACAGACGATCAAGAATATATATACTTTATGCAGCCATAGACGCATATTTCGAGGTGTTACAAACAGAATGACGAAATTAGTATACCCCCATCAAATGGTGGAGGGTATAAAAATTACAATTTATTTCTTGGACAAAAATATTTTCTTGTCAAAGAAGCAACCCACAAAAGTTAAAACTAGAAGCTCAAGAAGTCAAATCCCCAGCTCTGTTTATATGACAGCTATATCAGGTTATGGACCGATTTGAACCATACTTGCCACAGTTGTTGGATATTATAACGAAATACTTCGTGCAAAATTTCATCCCAATCGGATAAGAATTGCGCACTCTAGAGGCTCAAAAAGTCAAGACCCAAGATCGGTTTATATGGCAGCTATATCAAGAATGGACCGATATGGCCCATTTACAATACCAACCGACCTACACTAATAAAAAGTATTTGTGCAAAATTTCAAACGGCTGGCTTTACTCCTTCGGAAGTTAACGTGCTTTCGACAGACAGACGAACGGACGAACAAGGCTAGATCGTCATAAAATGTCGCGACGAACAAGAATATATATACTTTATGGGATCTCAGACGACATTTTGTGACGATCTAGCCTTGTCCGTCCGTCTGTCTGTCTGTCGAAAGCACGCTAACTTCCGAAGGAGTAAAGCCAGCCGTTTGAAATTTTGCACAAATACTTATTATTAGTGTAGGTCGGTTGGGATTGCAAATGGGCTATTCGGTCCACGTTTTGATATAGCTACCATATAAACCTCCGCAAGAATTATCCTGTAAATCGTAATAGGTAATTATTTTTGGAAGAAGAATTTAAGTCACTAAACGATAGCTGCTATAGAGGTATCCATTAGGCGATTGATGACCTGCTTCCAGTGTAGCGGCAAATCTAGAGCCCGGGAGTAGGCTTAGAATGGACTCCAAATACCCAGCAGCTGCGGTGGTGGCATTATGCCGTAGAATATTGTCTGCTACTGAAACTTCAACCGGTGGAGGGGCTGCTCCAGGCTCCACTAGCCGACTGGTCAGCAGGGGAATCTAAGGAGAAATCATCCACACCGCAAGTACCCAGTGTCCTGAGGAAGAGTGGTTCCACAGCTTTCTCACCTGCCCCTGGATGCGTACGGAAGCTCATCATGACAAATTCTAATGGTCTTGTGAGCATGAACTCCTGGTGGAGTCAGAACACAAGGCTAACACAACAGTGGTGGAAGTTCTGAATCCTGGTCCGGTATCTACAGATAAATCTCCACCATTGTAAGGCCGCTTCAGCGTGGTTTTTATCCAGGAACCATGGGTGTGTGGAGGAATAGTTCGTGGACTAAAAATTCCGGGATTTAAACTTCTCAAGGGTATGGGGAATGTAAGACACAGAGCCAGCATTTTTGCAAAGGGTAGTCTAAATGTTTTTCTTCTTCCGTCGCTAAGCACTGAAGATTTAGTAGTAGCTAACCTTGAAATAAACAGGTCTAATTACTGGCTGGCTTCCCTATATATGGCACACGATTCAGGGATGCCGGCTTCAAGTCTTAAGTCGCAAGTTGAAGCTGCTCTGTAGGGAAGAAAAGCCTCATTGAAGAAGTGATGCTTATGCACATCACCAGATATGTGGAAGTTCGGATGTCAACGAATGGGTGAGCTGCTTATTGAATATATATATATATTAAGTTGCAATCTGGCGATTTTTAATAAAGGGGGCAAACCAACCTTTATTACCAGGAACAGACAGGAGGTACTAGATACTACCTTTGTATCGGAAGATATAAGTGGAAGAATATGCGACTGGGAAGTGTTGGATGACCACAGCTTCTCTGATCATCTTTATATTAGTTTTAGCCTTGGAGAAAATAATGGGATACATTTTCTGTGGATTGGGATAAATTTCGGCACAAATTTTGTACGTCTGTCCCTTCTAGAGCAGAAAAGGAAATGGAACCTACGAAGGATATAGACATAGTGGTCAAAAGGAACACGAAGGCCCTGAATGACGGGCTTGTGTCAGCATGCCCTTGTGCCAAGCCAAGGGACAACAACGACCGCCATGGTGGACCCCAGAGCAGGTAGGTCTAAGGAGAACTACAGAAAACTCTTCAACAGGACACAAACCACAATAGCACCACACGATTGGGATATCTATAAGGCTGAGCTAAGAAAATATAACGGCGAGCTTAGAGAGGCTCAGAACAAATCCTGGGTAAAATTCTGCAGCTCCGTAGATGATACATCTGATGCCTTTAGCCTAAGGTAGATTCTGTCCTCGAGACCTATTCAGAAGTCAGAGAATGTATGGACAATGTCTAGTGAGGAAACATTAGAACTACTCGTTAATACACATTTCCCCAGAAATTCTCCAACGGACATCGTGGCGCAAGAAGAGGTTGTCACTGATATGCATTCGTCGGAGATTATTAGGGAAATTGTGTCTGAGCAGAAAATCCTTTGGGAGATAAAAAGTTTCGACTCCTTTAAGTCCCCAGGCCTTGATGATGTATCACCGGTTGAATTACAAGCTGTGTCTGATAGACTGGTTCCCTGGCTTAGGGAGTATCTCTGCTTGTATCAGTATGTCAAATATACCTGTGGGATGGAGGCACACGAAGATCATTTTCATTCCGAAAGCAGGAAAACCCCACCACACGAAGGCGAAAGATTTTTTCGTGCAAGACAGAATTAGTTCTTTTCAGCAGAAAATACAAGTTGCCTACAGTGTAAACTGTCTCCTTGAGAGGAGAGAATGTTCCACTTACAGAAAGCGCAAAATATGTGGGTGTTTTGCTGGACAGGAAATTGAACTTCAAATCCAACATTATAGGGCAAGAAAGGCCACTCTTGCCCTATGCACCTGCAAGGGAGCCATTGGCAAAAGTTGGGCGTATATACTTCAATTGTCAGACCTATAACGCTATATGGTGTAGTGGTCTGGTGGACGGCGCTTCAAAAGTCCACCTACTGCTCAATACCTAAAGGGATCCAAAAAATGGCTTGTTTGTGCATCACAGCCGCACTGAGGACGACACCACTTCATGCACTGTATTTAATGCTCTGGACGTTGTGACCAGGCAAATTGCCGCGACCACTGTCGTCAGGTTAAGGGAACATTCTCATTGGTCATGTGGCGGCTAGGTGAGCTTTGGGGCGTACTCTAAAGTTCTAGAACTAGTCATATCGAAAAGGTTACCGGACCACTGCAGTGTGTATCAAGTGGAGATCATTGAAATTAAGAAAGTGGTGGAATAGGTGAGATATAATGTCATTACGACGGTTGGCATAAATATCTGAGAACGTATTTCTGAACAAAAAAATCGCCCTCGACTGTCGCAGATCACTCAACGTGATGGCTGAACAGCAAAATGCACCTGTTGTGGGTGCTGGGCCACAGAGATATCCCAAGGAATTGTAAAGCGGACGAGCATGCGAGACTAGGAACTACCTTACACATTTCAAGGATACTGGAATCTGTGGGTATGCCTCTAGCGACATGTAAGCGTTTTCAGAACCAGGCCCGAAGGACAACGAATGATAGATAGTCACAAAAAGGGGGCTGTGAGCATTTCAAAACTATGTGGCTTAATCTAGACTTAAAGAGGTCTACCGCTTTGCTGTCATTGGCTAGAACGTCTCAGTCATTGTGTCCGTCATGACAGGTCACTGCCTAATTGGAAAACATGCCGACAGGCTGAAATTTGCCAGCAACGACTTTTGCAGAAGCTGTGAGGACATCGAATAAGAGACTATAGAACACCTACTGTGTGTGTGTCCCGCACTAATAGTCAGAAGGGGTATCACTTTAGGTTATCATTTCTTTGAGAACCTGTCTGATTAAGCGTATGTGAATATTTGCAAGTTGTTGGGCTTTTAAAAGCGACCTGGATGGTTCAACTATAGAAACTAGAAGGCATCTTCCTTATTCTGTTCCTGTGGCGTGACAATGGCCGCAGACTGCCACTTAAACCTTAAGCTAACCTAAGAGAAATTCTTTTCTTTTTATTTACGCTTACCGTGAACATTTGGGTCACTTCGTTTCGGATATCGGAGCCTTGGAGAAATAAAAGTTGTGTATTTGGCAAAAAATTTTTTTTTGTTGTTTCTTCAGCCCATTCCTACATCGACAACATTACACCATTATCCCTACATCACCCCTCATTCGGAAGCATTAATTTAGAAAATATTCTAAGGTAGGTGTAGTACAGTTTTATTTGATTGAAAAAATAAGTTCACGCGTAAAAAATAGCAAAGGTCTCGTGGTCGTCCGTCCAAAATAGTCGTCACACAACGTCTCGCACCACCCTTAATTATTTGTTTTTTTAATTTCACGCTTCGTCTTTGTCGCGTTCGATTTGTTGAATTATATATTTATAGTATATATTATACTAGCTGACCCGGGCCCTCTCCGCTGCGCCTTCTTTTACTTTATATGGAACAAAAGTTTCCTTAGAATATTTATTTTCGACAATTAAAGATTTTTTAGTGAAATACCATGCTACGAAAATAGTATATCGCTTGACTAACAGTTTAATAATATAAGTGCCTTTATCTGAATCCCAAATGACCTTTATTGGTCTACGAATTTAAGTTTGCACGTAAGGTGTACTCCCAGATACATGGCCCTGAAAAAATATCAGCATCGGGCTCTTCTCTCAAATACCATTTATTTAAACCCCATATTGCCATTGGCTTAAGAGGAGTTTACAGGATGAGGCGTCCCCCAAATACATGGCCCCAAAATAGGATATCAAATTCGTTTTCTAATCTCAAATACGTTTCATTTGAGCCACATATTGGCATGGCCGAAAAATTTTTTCCCTTTGGGGGTGTTTTGGGAAAGGGGTGATGCCCTAAATACATGGTCCTACATTTGGATATAAAATTCGAATTCTACACCTAAATACCTTTATTTGAGCCCCATATTGCGATGGTCACTCAAAAATTGCTGTTTGTGGGGTATTTTGGGAAAGGGGTAGACCCCCAGAAAATTGGTTCCGAAAATGGTTATCACATCTTACTCTACCCCCCAATACTTTTCATTTAGGCCCACATTGTCATGGTCGGTAAATATGCCCGATTTAGGGGTGTTTTGGGGATTGGGGTGGTCGCCCAAACATTAAGCCCGGAAAATATATTAACAATGTTCTCTATTCTCGTATATCTATATATAATTTATTTGAACCCCATATTGCCATTGGCCTCAAAATTGGCCTCCTTATTGCAAAAGTCAGCAAATATGTTCGGTTTGGTGTATTGGTACTAAAAACTATGAATATTTAGTTCCACTCTCCTTACGACCCAAATTGTCTTGGTGAGCAAATACGTCCTATTTGGGGGTTGTTATGATGGTGGGACGTCCCCTAGACAGTTGGTCCCTAATGTTGATATCACATACATTGTCTACTCCAAAATACCGTTAATTTGAGCCCCATATTTCCATAGTCGGCAAACATGACCGGTTTTGGGGGATGGGCGGCCACTCTGTGAGTTGGCCTTGAAAATTTACATCGGATTCGTGTTCCACTCTAAAAACCCTCTTATTTGAGCCTCATATTGCAAAAGTCAGCAAATACTTACTATTTGGGTGGTGTTGTGGGGGTGGGGTGGCCCCATAGACACTTTTCCCAAATATTGATAACAGATTGGTGCTTTACTCCCAAAGACCTTTAATTTGAGCCCCATATGGCTATGGTCGTGAATTTGTCCCCTTTGGGGATGTTTTTGTGGCGAGGCGGCCCCCCAAACATTGGTCCCATATTTGGATATCAGATTCTAATTCTACACTCAAATACCTTTTAATTAAGCCCCATATTCCCATGGTCAGTAAATAAGTCCTGTTTGCAGGGTGTTTTGGGGAAGGGGTCCACCCCCCAGAAACGTGGTCCCACATTTCGTATTCTACTCGCAAATACCTTTTATTTGAGTCCCATATTGCCATGGTCGGTATATATATCCGATTTAGGGGTGTTTTGGGGTGGTCCCCCTAGCACTTGGTCCGACATATAGATATCAGATACGTTTTCTTATCCTAAATACCTTTCATTTGAGTCACATATTGTCATGATTGGTCTAAATATATGTTTGGTAGGTTTTAGGGTGGGGCGGCCCCCCTAGGTACCCCATTCGAAATTGGGACACCAAATTTTTATGTTTTAGGGTACTATATGAGAGCACACAAAATTTCGCTTAAATCGCACCATTCATCTCCGAGACCTGGCGTTTCTGAAAATTATGGTAAGGGGGAGGGTCCGCCCCCCTTTAGATTATGCACCATCTTTGAGAATTTCAAGAAAATCGGTTCAGCCGTTTCTGAGTCTATAAGGAACACACAAACATACAAACAAACAAACAAACACAAATTGATTTTTATACCCTCCACCATAAGATGGGGGGTATACTAATTTCGTCATTCTGTTTGTAACTACTCGAAATATTCGTCTGAGACCCCATAAAGTATATATATTCTTGATCGTCATGACATTTTATGTCGATCTAGCCATGTCCGTCCGTCTGTCCGTCCGTCTGTCCGTCCGTCTGTCCGTCCGTCTGTCCGTCCGTCCGTCTATCTGTCGAAAGCACGCTAACTTCCGAAAGAGTATAGCTAGCCGCTTGAAATTTTGCACAAATACTTCTTATTAGTGTAGGTCGGTTGGTATTGTAAATGGGCCTTATCGGTCCATGTTTTGATATAGCTGCCATATAAACCGATCTTGGGTCTTGACTTCTTGAGCCTCTAGAGTGCGCAATTCTTATCCGATTGGAATGAAATTTTGCACGACGTGTTTTGTTATGATATCCAACAACTGTGCCAAGTATAGTTCAAATCGGTCCATAACCTGATATAGCTGCCATATAAACCGATCTTGGGTCTTGACTTCTTGAGCCTCTAGCGTGCGCAATTCTTATCCGATCAGAATGAAATTTTGCACGACGTGTTTTGTTATGATATCCAACAACTGTGCCAAGTATAGTTCAAATCGGTCCATAACCTGATATAGCTGCCATATAAACCGATCTTGGGTCTTGACTTCTTGAGCCTCTAGCGTGCGCAATTCTTATCCGATCAGAATGAAATTTTGCTCGACGTGTTTTGTTATGATATCCAACAACTGTGCCAAGTATGGTTCAAATCGGTCCATAACCTGATATAGCTGCCATATAAACCGATCTTGGGTCTTGACTTCTTGAGCCTCTAGAGGGCGCAATTCTTATCCGAATGGAATGGAATTTCGCACGACGTGTTTTGTTATGATACCCAACAACTGTGCCTAGTATGGTTTAAATCGGTCCATAACCTGATATAGCTGCCATATAAACCGATCTTGGGTCTTGACTTCTTGAGCCTCTAGAGTGCGCAATTCTTATCCGATTGGAATGAATTTTTGCACGAAGTATTTCATTATGATATCCAACAACTGTGCCGAGTATGGTTGAAATCGGTTCATAATCTGATATAGCTGTCATATAAACAGATCTGGGTATTTGACTTCTTGTGCTTCTAGAGGGCGCAATTCCTATCCGATTTGGCTGAAATTTTGCATGACGTATTTTATTTTTACTTTCAACAACTGTGTCAAATAAGGTTCAAATCGGTTCATAACCTGATATAGCTGCCATATAAACCGATCTGGGATCTTGACTTCTTGACCCCTAGAAGTCGCAATTATTATCCGATATGCCTGAAATTTTGTACGACGGATCCTCTCATGACCATCAACAAACGTGTTTATTATGGTCTGAATCGGTCTATAGCCCGATACAGATCCCATAAAAATTGTTCTCTCTATTTTACTTCGTGAGCCCCAATGGGCGCAATTCTTATACGAATTGGCTGAAATTTGACACAGGTCTCCAACATATAATTTAATTGTGGTCCGAGCCGGACCATATCTTGATATCGTTTTAATAGCAGAGCAACTCTTTTCTTATATCCTTTTTTGCCTAAGAAGAGATGCCGGGAAAAGAACTCGACAAATGCGATCCATGGTGGAGGGTATATAAGATTCGGCCCGGCCGAACTTAGCACGCTTTAACTTGTTATATATAAGATTTTATACATTAAACGTTATTTATTGAATTTGTTGTTTATTATTTGCATAACTTTAATTCCATTTGGGCACCAGGCGTGTGTGACACCTTAAGATGCACAGGGCAATATCCGACTGTTAAATAGTACGTCGCATTCTTTGACCGGCGGGACTCGGGATTCTGAAAGATTTGGTAATGCTGATCGCAATTTCAGGAGTGTAGGTACGTTCGTCGATCCTCCTCCTAGTGATATGGTTCAAAGTCTTTCGTTGCCTTCTTGTGACATCGGTATATTTGAAGGTGATTTTCTGACATGGCCCATTTTTCAAGATTTTTTTCACGCGCTATACGTCAATAATTCCCGGTTGACTGATGTTGAGCGGTTATGCCATTTGATGCGCAAGACCAGTATTGAAGCTAGGGCAATTGTTTCGAAATTTCCTTTCACCCATCGTAGATTATGACTTGGGTTGAAAGTTTTGAAGGATGCCTACGAAAACAAGCTTATTCTGTTTCATAACGTTTCGAATGAGACTTCTTCGGGTTTAAAATCAGTTCAACCAGGCATAATATCTTGCGGCATTGTCCACTTTTGATGTTTCGACGGATATTTGGGATCCAATCTTAGTTTTTGTTTGTTTGCAGCGTTTGCCGAATATTGCACAGTCTTTGTGGGAGCAAAGTGAAATAAATCTGATCTTTCGACGTCCTTATTATTTCTTTCGATTTGTCCTGAGTTTATAGAGTTGAGGTTCTCCTTCTTATCGTTTCGCATTGACTTAACGTCACAAATTGTGTTTAAACTTAATTGTAATAGTTTATACTCTTGTACTATATGTATACTGCGGCATTACACTTTGCTACATAGGAGAAATTCAATCCCTTCTTCTACCACATCCTCTGCGTCCATAACTTTGTCCAATTTAGACGCTAGTTTTTGACCTGGAACTTCTCCCTCTGTGGAACATACGAATACCTTGCAGAATAAAGACATTCTTTTAGGGACTGCTATGATCAATGTTGTTCACAATGGTGTTTCGTATCCATTGATTGATCCTGCTTCGGAGTCGTCTTTTGTGACTAAAGTTTTTCGGAATAATTGTAAATTTGGTCAACTAGTGGTATGGTATGGGGTATAAGTGGCACTATTTCGGCCACCCCAGATAGAATTTGTGGTTTAAGGATCATTTCACCTCAGAATTCATCAACTGTGATGGTTTTGTTTTACCATCGATATCAGGTAATTTGTCGTCATTTAGTGTTGCCCTGGTATTTCAGCGTGAATCATTTTTAGCCCTACAGGGTCCCTACTGGCCAACTCGTTAATCTTTTCGCTGAAGCGAAGTCTCTTTGAGCTTCGCCCGTGTCCCTACGGACCCATTCATTAATATTTTCGTGAATGTGAAGTCTCTTTTGGCTTCGTCAGGGTCTCTACTGGCCCAAATTAATCATGAGAGACTCTTCTGGCTCTACAGGGTCCTTTTTTATGGAAAAGAAAGATGATTCGAAAACTTAGTTACTGCACTATATCCTTGTCTCGTATTCTTAGTCTACTTTCTAGGTACTTGCATATGGCATATGACTGGGCTAGACCCAGAGGTCTCAATGTTAACCCAGAGAAGATTGAAATATGCCTGTTCACGAGGAAGACGAAGGTGGGCCAATTTAGCGCACCACGTTTCCTCAATAAGAAGTTTTCGATATATGACAAGGTCAAATACTTAGGTGTGACATTGCACGGGAAACTGAATTGGGGGTGTCACATTCAGAAGCGTACTAAGAAGGCTCACAGTTGTTGGGCACTATGTAGACTGGCCGTAGGCTCGGAATGGGCTCTGAATCCGAGAATAGTCCACTGGCTCTACAGGAGCGTGATTCGACCAGTACTATCTTACGCCTCAGTAGTTTGGTGGATTGCTATGGAGAAAAAGAGCTACATAAGGACTGTACAACAGGTTCAGAGAACATATTGCCTTGGCATAGGCGGAGCGATTAGTACCACGCCCACTAGGGCACTGGAGACTATTCTAGATATCCAACCCATTGACATGCAGATTAAGTGTGAGGCAGCCACTGCGGCTATGAGACTTAAGGCGATGGGAGAATGGATTGAGGATGAGAGCAGCTCATACCACCGCGGTATAATCGAGGCGACGATAGGAAACCTGGAAGAAAGGGAAGAGGTTTCCGATCGGATACCTGAGATAAACCTTGAAGTCGAGTGCGAGTCACTGCTGCCAGAGGCACAGTCTTGGATTGACGGAACCCTAGTATTGCCATCTGGAAGATCATGTTACACGGATGGATCAAAGTTAGAGGAGAGAGATCTGTTTTAGACTGCCTGACCATAATACGGTCCTGCAGGTGGAGATCCGGGTGATCACGGTATGCGTGAAGTGGAGTGGTGCTAACGCGAGGACGTCGAGTGTGAACACCGACAGTAAAATTCCCATAGGGGCAATAACAACCAGGACGGTAAGGTCTCGAACAGTCTTGCAGTGTAAGAAGGAGATTAACACCTTCTCTGAGGATGGGAAAATCCGCATCGTTTGGATGCCGGGCCATAACGGAGTAAGGGGAAATGAAAGGGCAGACGATTTGGCGGTGAGGACTGCCGTCAATAAACTTGGTTATCCCGAAGCCTTTCGGGTCGACGCAGTCCGAGTTAAGGCAGAGGCGACGAATGATCATTCAACATTGTGGAACAGCGAAACGGGCGGTAGGAAGGCGAAAATGCTATAGGGGGATCCAGATCGTGAGAAGACAAGGCTATTACTGAAAGGAAGCAAGAAGGAGGTCAGTATAGCTATTGGTATCATAACGGGACACATAGGACTACGAGCTCACTTATGTGAATCGGTGAAACAGATACCGGTACTTAGGTGGAGACACAATATCAGACATGAACTAACTTAGGGGAGTGGAATTGAAAACAGTTAAGGAATTTCTAACTTAAAATTTTCTTTTTAGAAGTTACTTTATAGTTTTTAGAGCGCACAACAAGCCGATTACTGGCTTAGATTTATGTCATAGTGGCATGGGGCGGATTAATATCAGCAGTTTGTTTTTCAAAATGTAAATGCGTCCACCACTTTTGATCTGATCTAGACATTTGAAGAAGAGTACATAAGCTATTCGTAGGTGTTCCATATCTCGAATACATGGTGAAATAAAGGTTGCCAAATTTGACCTCCTACCGCCTCTGTAACCTTCTGAAGGCTATAAATTTTAATTTACTGAACCGATTTATACGTTTTTTTTTTTGCGGAAAATAGTGCGTGGCAACATATAAAATATCTGTTTGATATATATGTAAGTTTCGTGCCAGTTAAAAAACTTTAATTCATTAACTAAATACTCAAAAATAGAACTGCCTTAGAAAAATTGTAGCACGAGTTATGAAAGAGGTATGGTTATGAAATTTTAATAGATGTAAAGTGGACGGTTGAAACTAGTTAAAAACAAGTAAGAGCGTGCTAAGTTCGGCCGGGCCGAATCTTATATACACTCCACCATTGATCGCATTTGTCGAGTTTTATGCGCGGTGTCTCTTTTTAGACAAACAAAGAATATTGAATAAGAACTGTTATGCTATTGGAGCTATATCAAGTCCGATTCGGACCATAAATTAATGCTGAACATTGTAGAAGTCATTGTGTAATATTTCAGTTTATTCGGATAAGAATTGCGCCTTGTAAGGGCTCAAGAAGCAAAATCGGGAGATAGGTTTATATGGGAGCTGTATCAAGCTAATGATCAATTCAGACTATATTAGACACGTATGTTGAAAGTCAAAAAAGAAGTTGTACAAAATTTTAGCCAAATCGGATGAAAATTGCGCCCTCTAGAGGTTCAAGAAGTCAAGACCTAAGATCGGTTTATATGTCAGCTATATCAGGTTATGGACCGACTTACGCTATACTTAGCACAGTTATTGGAAGTCATAACAAAACAACTCATGCAAAATTTCAGCCACGTCGGATGAGAGTTGCGTGCTCTATTGGCTCAAGAAGTCAAGACCTAAGATCGGTTTATATGGCAGCTATATCAGGTTATGAACCGATGTAAACCATACTTAGCGTAGTTGTTGGAAGTGATACCAAAACACTACGTACAAATTTTCAGCCAAATCGGACGAGAATTTCGCTCTCTAGATACTCAAAAATTCAAGACCCAAGATCGGTTTATATGGCAGCTATATCAAACCATGGTCCAATTTAAACCATACTTAGCGTAGTTGTTGGAAGCGCTACCAAAACCCTACGTGCAAAATTTCAATTAAATCGGACGAGAATTGCGCCCTTTAGAGGCTCAACACCCAAGATCAGTTTATATAGCAGCTATATCAAACCATTGACCGATGTAAACCATACTTAGCGTAGTTGTTGCAAGTGATACCAAAACACTACGTGTAAAATTTCAATAAAATCGGATAAGAACTGCGCACTCTAGAGGCTCAAGAAGTCAAGTCCCAAGATCGATTTATGAACTGCTTTGGACCATTTACAATACCAACCGACCTACACTAATAAAAAGTATTTGTGCAAAATTTCAAGCGGCTAGCTTTACTCCTTCGAAAGTTAGCGTGCTTTCGACAGACAGACGGACAGACGGACGGACATGGCTAGATCGACTTAAATGACATGACGATCAAGAATATATATACTTTATGGGGTCTTAGACGCATATTTCGATGTGTTACAAACAGAATGACGAAATTAGTATACCCCCATCCTATGGTGGAGGGTATAAAAATTCCCGTCATATAAGGTATGTTTTAGAGAAAATTGGCGTGCCGAAAGTCGGCAATTTTTTAAAGCTCTAAAATCAAACAAAAAATTTTCTCAAAATTCTGAAAATCAATCTTCTGGAAACCGTTTTAAAATCCAATTGAAAGCAGCGCTAAGTTAAATGTTAGTGACACTCTCTTGGAATCTTTTAACGCCTATAACATTTATCATCATGTGGTAGTTGTCTATAATTGACTATATGACTACCTATTAAATAATAATGGTTGAATCTTTTTTTTTAAATTGCCCCTTTTAACCGATATTCTGTAGTAAACAACTAATTTGTCGGTCTATATATTTGATGTGATGTCAACCGTTCCTTTAATTAAACCAAGTACTATTGAACAAATAAGATAATATAATTTTAATAATTTTGGCTTGTGGCGGCCTACATTTATTTATGTATGCCCCCAAATAATTAAATCACACAGTGTCCTGTTAGGTCATTATGATTGTTCGACAGTTTTGGAGTGGGGTGGTCCGTTAGATATATGAGCAAAATAAAGATATCAGACTCGCAGACGACAACTTTATACCTTTAATTTAACCCCATATTGTCATGATTGGTGTATACAGCCGTTTGGTGTAGGGCGTCTATAGGAGGGTTGTGCGCAACTTCCCTTCTGCCACTTGAGCACAAATTCGAATGACGCACTCAACTCAAAAATATGTATTACATTATCTCCCATTGTTTCTATTGGTCAAATAACCTATTGGAGGTGATTTTAGGAGGTGAAGCGCCACCTGGATTCGTGGACACAAAGTTTAATGTCATATTCGTAATCTGCTCCCAAATACTTTTCATTTAATTCTCATCTAACTATGATCGACTAAAATTCTCATTTGGAAGGGATATTTTTGGGGAAGGGCGATCCCCAATTAGTTGGACCTAATTTTATATATCATATTCGTAGTCTACTCCCGAATATCTTTCATTTGAATCCTATATTGATATGTACGTTCTGTACGTCTGTTTGGGGCAGTTTTTGTTTGTACTCTCCAATGCCTTTTATTTGATACCCATATTGTCGCTATCGGTTCACTTTTGAATTCATTCACAATCAACTCCCATAAACCTTTTCATTTGAGTCCCATATTGATATGTACGTCAAATTCGTCTTTTTGGCGATGGGTAGAATACGAATACCATATTCGTTTTCACTAGAAGATACTGCAAAATGCACTTTGACGGAAAAGGCAAAAATGCATTGAGTCACTATATATATATATATATATATATATATATATATATATATATATATATATATATATATATATATATATTTATATATATATGTATATATATATATATATATATATATATATATATATATATATATATGACTTAATATAATATAATATACGCCCTAAAAAGTCATAAAACCGCATTGCAACTAGAACATGTGGGATATGATTCCGACAAATTAATATATATATATATATATATATATATATATATATATATATATATATATATATATATATATATATATATATATATATATTTTTTTTTTTTTCGGAATCATATCCCACATGTTCTGTTTTATGACTTTTTATTCCCACCACCATAGCATAGGGCGTATATTGTATTATATTATATTAAGTCATTCCTTTTGCAACACATTGAAATATCCATTTCCGACCCTACAAAGTATATACATTTCGGATCGTTGTGAATTTCTAAGACAATTTAACGATGTTTGTGTGTCTGTCTGTCCTCTTTGTTGTAATCACTCTACAGCTTTCAAAAATTGAGATATCGAGCTGAAATTTCCATAAAAACGTCTTTTTTGCTGCACGCAGGATAAATTATGGCTTTATTTATTACCCGATTTCGAAATAATCTCCTAGTCTACCGATATATACTATCAAGGTGTACCTGTATGAAAAATTTCAGTGCTCTAGCTCAATCCATAAAGAAAGTACCATTATGTACGTTTTGGTATCTAAATGGACGAATTTCTATAAATCTTCTAGGCGTGTACGAATTGTGAATAGATCATTGATTCATCCATTAATTATTTCCTAGTTGTACCTACATGCCAAATTTCAGACCCCCAGCTCCATCTGGTAAGAAAGAACGAAATGGTACCAATTTTGGTACCGCAATGTACGAATTGTGAATAGTACATTTAGTCATCCATCAATTATTTCCTAGTTGTGACTACAAACCAGATTTCACACATCTAGCGGCATCTGTAAATAAGGCACCAAATGATACCAGTTTTGTTAACAAAATGTACGAATTTTAATAGATCGTCTACCTCCAGTTCACACCTATACCTCCAGTTCAGACCTATACCTCCAGTTGTAAGGAAGTTTGCTAATGGTACCAATTTTGGTACCAAAATGCACAAATTGTAAATAGATCATTTAATCACCCATCATATATATTCCAGTTGTACCTACAGGCCAAATTTCACACCTCTGAATATCTCTCAATGTTAGGCCTCTGTATAAAAAGTACCAAATGATACCAGTTTTGGTACCAAAATATACTTATTGTGAATAGACAATTAAATAGCCCTTCACATATTTGCTAGTTGTACCTACATACCAAATTTCAGATCTCCAGCTCCATCTGAACAGAGAGTATCAATTTGGGTACCTGAATGTACGAATTTTCAATAAATCATTTAGTTAGTTTATATATATAAGTAAATAATATAAGTAAAATATTTTTCCTAATTTTACTTATATTATTTGCTTATATATATAATTTCTTATTTTTTTTTTGTTCGCTTCATTGGCAAAGATTATCAATTCATTATCAGACAAAGGAGGCTATTGGGAATTGACGGCGTCACATTTGTATTCCTATTGTTGAGCTTTGTACTTAAAATATTGACGCTATTATAAAATATTTGTTAAACAAATAAATTGAATCTTTGATACAATTTGAGTGCGTAAAAACCTGTTCAGATACTCGAAAGTGGTGAATATTATAATAGTAATAGTACAAATTCGAAGGAGATTCTACATCAAAAACATGATAGTCTCTTGTGTGGAAAACGATGCTGTGTTGGTGTATTCATATGAGAACCACTTTTGAAGCAATCGCTGAATACAGAGAATTGAGGTTGGTCAAGGTGTAACATTACTTTTTGTAATTATTAACACATATAGAAATTAAACGTCGAGGAAAGGATGAAATAAACTTGTTTTATTTGCATTTTGAAACATATTGACCCTAAAAATCCGCAAGAATCATGTAAGAGATTTTAGAACAACAGTGGTCACTAAAAAAAAATTATAGAAATTAAATTAGATTAAAATTATTTGCAATGTTTTTTTGGTTTTGGTTCATTAGGGGGTGGAAAAATCAATAATGGTTTGGTATTAAAACCAATAACGGTCTGGTACAAAAACCAATAATGGTCTGGTGCTAAAACCATAACAGATTGGTATTAATACCAATACCAGTTCGATAGTAAGGCTAGTACCATACGGTACTAATCATTTTATGTTTCATCCATTCCATTCGGAATTGTTCTAGTACCATACCACATGGTACCCATTTCTCTAATAAAATGTACAAATTGTGAATATATTATTTAGTCACCCATCATATATTTGATAGTTGTATCTACATACCAATTTTAAAACCTCTACCATCAGTTGTAAAGAAGTACCAAATAATACCAATTTCTATACCAAAATGTAAAAATTGTGAATATATCATTTAGTCGCCCACATATTTGCTTGTTGTACCTACATACCAATTTTAAGACCTCTACCAAATAATACCAATTTTGGTACCAAAATGTACAAATTTTTATTAGTCGCCCATCATTTAGTCACCCATCATATATTTTCTAGTTGTACCTACATGCCCAATTTCAGGCCTTTAGCTTCATTTGTAAAGAAAGTACTACGTGGTACCAATTGCGGTACTAAACGCACATTAACTCCCGTTTCCAATGCTATTTTTTAATTTTTTCTTTTCACCCTCGTCCTTTTACACCAGATGTCTTTTAAGTCAAATTTCAAAGTTCTACCTCTATCCATCCGCCATGTACAAAGTTCACCCATTTCGTAGCTTTTTGTTATTTTTTTAAGTACCTGAATGAAAAAATGTCCAAGAACTCTTCTAGTCACACAATTTAGGTTGTAATGGTGTACCCAAAAACCTAAATTGAGAACTCTAGCTCAATCCAATCCAATCAATTACCAATTTCAGCACTCAATGAACTATTTCTCCCACTTCCGGTACGATTTTCCAAAAATTTTTCTCCAATCCTTATTCTCCTTGCTCTATCCATTTTTTTTTTCTCCAATACGCTTTTTTTTCGCTCTATTATTTATCTCAAGAACATTCTCCTAGCTCTATCCAAAACATTTTTTCCAATACTTATTTTTTCAAAATGTTCTTTTCGCATTGGGCAAATAGTAGCCATTTTCGAACTATTTGGTACTACAATTAGTACCTTTACGTACGAATATCACCTAATCCAGCCTTATCCTGTGCAAAATTTCATGATTCTAGCTTTGGGCTGGGCGATGATTAGGCAGTTAGTCACGCAGCTCTTATAAAGGGTGATTTTTTTGAGGTTAGGATTTTCATGCATTAGTATTTGACAGATCACGTGGGATTTCAGACATGGTGTCAAAGAGAAAGATGCTCAGTATGCTTTGACATTTCATCATGAATAGACTTACTAACGAGCAACGCTTGCAAATCATTGAATTTTATTACCAAAATCAGTGTTCGGTTCGAAATGTGTTCATTCACCATTCCATTGTTACGCGTTGTGTGTAGCATGTGGCACCGTCTTGTTGATACCACATGTCATGCAAGCCAAGCTCTTTTATTTTGGTAAAAAAAAATGGATATCATCTTACGGTAGCGCTCACCATTCAGAGTTACGTTACGATTCACATCATCTTTGAAGAAGATGGAGTAGATGAGAAGTACGGTCCAATGATGCCTTCAAACTGTGACTTTTTCTGGTTGCATTGGCAATGCTTTTTGCTTATCTTCACTCCAAAATCGACAATTCTGCTTATTTACGTACCCATTGAGCCAAAAATGAGCCTCGTCGCTCAATGGAAGTGGAAGCGCGCGATTCACTTTCTTAACAAAGCACGCATTTTCATAATTAAAATTATTATTGAAAATTTGCAAGCGTTGTTCGTTTGTAAGACAATTCCTGGACATTCATCCAGCAAGTTTGGTCCACTTCTCATATCACATATTGTCCAACTCCACTTAATAGATGTGGATTTGCGTCTAATGCTTCCATTACATTTATTATATTATGTTTCTGGGACCACCGTAGCGCAGAGGTTAGCATGTCCGCAGATGGCGCTGAACGCCTGGGTTCGAATCCAGGCGAGAGCGTTGGAAGGTTATCTCTTACTTATCCCTGGAGCATTTGCTATGTCATGTGAAAACTTCTCCCCAAAAAGGTGTCACACTGCGTCACGCCGTTCAGACACGGCTATAAAAAGGAGGTCCCTTATCATTGAGCTTAAACATGAATCGGAGAGCACTCATTGATGTGTGAGTCGTTTCGCCCATATCCCTTAAGGCGCTATTACACGGCATGTAGATGTCTTATGACATGTCACTCTTTATATTCACATGTAAAAGAAAATGTTTGTCAAAATTGTCAATTTACGTACGATTCATCATTTTTGCTATCACACCTGCATGTTATTTTCGTATGACACAACCTAAAAATTACAGCAAAGGCTGATAATTTTTATGCGTAAAAATTGTTAAAGATGTGAAAACGCTGGTTAAATAATAAATTTGTGAAAACAACTTAATTTGGGTTTATTTTCATTCAATTGACAAAAAACAGCTGATCTATTTATATTTTTGTCAGACGGAATAGAAAACTCTCTAATCGAAAAAAAATTAAAAAGTGATTTTTATATGTTAGTTTCGTTTGTATCACACGATATGTACAACTAAACATGTGCTAAATTTGACATGTCATAAGACAACAAGATGCCGTGTAATAGAGCCTTTAATGGAATGTTCATGGACAAATTTCCATTGCATTTGCTTCTTGACTAAAACTTTTATTCTAAGACTAGTATATTCTGTTTTTTTTTTTTTTTTTTTTTTTTTTGCTTTCCAAACGTGTAATATGAGTAGCCATTGCGTTTCTCCACCCTGTTTTGAATCGGAAACGCTGTAACACTGTTATCTACAGACAGTACGACATAGGCACAGAAAAACACACGACTTCGACAAGGAGGTGTACCTAAGTAAAACACCCACCTTAACCAAATAAAGCACCCGGAAAATGTTGATGGAGAGTAAAGCAAATCTGAAATATTGTATTTCATATATATAAGTATGAATGTGTGTGTGTTTTTGCTAACAAATTTAAAGGCACAGTACATTAAGTTTATCCATTATATTTGGATGCGAGACAAATGTTACCCCACACAAAGATGGCGATGGTGGATGGGATCTAGGAAAAAAGCCCTAAGCATAAGCACTCATCGATATTCCACGAAAAAGACGATAAAAGTAAACACTTGTATGACGAGACAACTGACATTAACACAATACGAATTTTATGTTCTATCAAAGTATTAAGAGCTTTTTTATTGAAATGTTTTCTTGTCTGAACACGAAATGTTCTTCTATGTGTGTGCGTACAACTTAAAAAGGTAGAAATTAAATCTCAGGCAATTTTTAAATATGGGTAATTATGACATATGTGTGCCATACATGTATTTAAGGCCATTCGCTTTTTTCAATCGTCATCTTTTTGAAATAAATTTTTAATGTATCTATTATAAAGGGTTGAAGTAGCCGTTGAGTGGAGCGGGGGTGTTTTCGTTTCGATCTTCAAAGAAAAACAAGTAAAAGCGTGCTAAGTTCGGCCGGGCCGAATCCTATATACCCTCCACCATGGATCGCATTTGTCGTGTCCTTTTTCCGGCATCTCTTCTTAGGCAAAAAAGGATATAAGAAAAGAGTTGCTCTGCTATTAAAACGATATCAAGATATGGTCCGGTTCGGACCACAATTAAATTATATGTTGGAGACCTGTGTAAAATTTCAGCCAATTCGTATAAGAATTGCGCCCATTGGGGCTCACGAAGTAAAATAGAGAGAACGATTTATATAGGATCTGTATCGGGCTATTGACCGATTCAGACCATAATAAACACGTTTGTTGATGGTCATGAGAGGATCCGTCGTACAAAATTTCAGGCATATCGGATAATAATTGCGACCTCTAGGGATCAAGAAGTCAAGATCCCAGATCGGTTTATATGGCAGCTATATCAGGTTATGAACCGATTTGAACCTTATTTGACACAGTTATTGAAAGTAAAAATAAAATACGTCATGCAAAATTTCATTCAAATCGGATAAGAATTGTGCCCTCTAGAGGCTCAAGAAGTCAAGACCCAAGATCGGTTTATATGGCAGCTATATCAGGTTATGGGCGGATTCTAACCATACTTGGCACACTTGTTGGGTATCATAACAAAACACGTCGTGCGAAATTCCATTCCAATCAGATAAGAATTGCGCACGCTAGAGGCTCAAGAAGTCAAGACCCAAGATCGGTTTATATGGCAGCTATATCAGGTTATGAACGGATTTAAACCATACTTGGCACAGTTGTTGGATATCATAAGAAAACACGTCGTGCAAAATTTCATCCCAATCGGATAAGAAATGCGCACTCTAGAGGCTCAATAAGTCAAGACCCAAGATCGGTTTATATGGCAGCTATATCAAAACATGGACCGATATGGCCCATTTACAATACCAACCGACCTACACTAATAATAAGTATTTGTGCAAAATTTCAAATGGCTAGCTTTACTCCTTCGGAAGTTAGCGTGCTTTCGACAGACAGACGGACGGACGGACGGACGGACGGACGGACGGACGGACGGACGGACGGACGGACAGACGGACGGACGGACGGACAGACGGACGGACATGGCTAGATCGACATAAAATGTCGCGACGATCAAGAATATATATACTTTATGGGGTCTCAGACGAATATTTCGAGTAGTTACAAACAGAATGACGAAATTAGTATACCCCCCATCTTATGGTGGAGGGTATAACAAAGAACCTATTTAATACATTAACATAAGGCAGTGCAGCGCAGGAAAGTCAATGCAGTCTAAAGAACAGGGAGTAGACGATGAGACCATCACTTGAGGTAATCCAGATAAACCTCCACCGGAGCGAGCCTACTACACACGCTCTGATAGAGAAAATCAGCAGGGGCAAGATTCATATTGCCTTAATTCAGGAGCCATGGACACGACCCGGAACAAAGATTCTGGACTGAACCATATCAACGACCAATTATTCTATGCTAACACTGGTTGTTGTTGTTGTAGCAGTTTATTGTGTTCTATCTGTTGTCTGCTTGATTCTGTTGAGTGTCAAGACCCAGGAACTCCGCGACTAAGATGGGGAGCGTCCACAGGGATCTGGGTCTGAGTCGAGTGGGTCTGGCCGGGCAGTTAAACAGGTGACGTGTATCGTGCGGTCCCTGGTTACAATCGGGATCTTGCACGTCGGCATCAATCCTAGCTCTGTCGGAACGTAATTTAGCCAGAACTACTCTGGTTTGCCGGGGGAGGTCGATTTCTTCGGGTGCATTGGGTGGCGGTCGTTCTCCAAGGACTACATTCACCCGTTAGCCAATTACCGTGTCTGCATGAATGTTGTTCAGACCCGCTTGATATGCCGCTTGATCTAGAGGTTCTCTCTTGTAGCGCTGAACCTCACACTCTAGATCGTGTAGATCTACCGTAAGACTTCTGGGCGGTGGGTATCTATCCACAAGATGATGATTTGGATGGTTCCTGCGATAACAGCCCAAAAGGTATTGCTTAGACAGCATGTAGTTATGTCTTCGCACTGGTAGGATCTTTGTCTCCTGATGGAGGTGGTCCACATGAGAACTGAGGAGACAGCCCGTCGCAGTTCGGAGGGCGGCATTCTGACAGATCTGAATATTATTCCACTGCGTGTCACAAAGTTGACGTGACCACACTGCCGCTGTATAACTTACCACAGACCGGATAATTGCTTTGTACGTGGTCAACAAGGTTTCTTTGTCTGCACCCCAAGTGCTGCCAGCGAGTGACTTGAGGACCTTGTTTCAACTTTTGACTTTATTGCAGATTGCTGTGGCATATGGGGAGAAAGTGTAGGAGCTGTCAAATGTGACGCCAAGTATTTTGGGACACTTGATGGTCGGAATCATTTCTCCATCGACCATCACAGTCAGCTCAGTATTCACCTCACGCGTATTTGTAGTGAACAGTGTGGCTGAAGATTTGGTGGCGGATATCTTCAGATTTCTTGCAGCGAAATATGAGGCAAGCTCGTTGAGGTAGACGTACAACCTATCGCAGATGTCATCAATGGGTGGGGGGCCTGATGCCATGATCGTACAATCGTCCGCATATGATACGATCTCTATGCCGTCTGAAGGGGGTGGGATGGAAGATAGGTAGAGGTTAAACAGAGCCGGAGATATCACCCCACCTTGGGTATCTCCCTGTTTCACTCTACGGTGTTTCGACTTCTTATCCCTAAATTCCACAAATGACTGGCGGCCACACAGATAATTAGCGACCCTTCGTTTCAGGCCTGGCTGGAGGGACGTTTTGGCGATGTCCTCAAATAATTTGGCATGGCTGACCGTGTCGAATGCCTTCGATAGGTCCAGTGCCACGAGGACCGTCCTATCACATGGCCTGGGTTGATTGAAGCCACGGCAAATGTGTGTGGTGATGGCATGCAAAGCTGTTGTTGTGCTGTGCAGTCTCCGAAATCCATGTTGATGCTCGTCGAATGGAAATTCTCCTACGAGGCTCGGGAGGAGTAATGCCTCAAGCGTCTTTGCCACTGGTGAGAGAAGGGAGATCGGTCTGTACGACTCCCCTAAACTCGGGTCTTTTCCAGGCTTCAGTAGCGGGATCACTCTGCCCATTTTCCAGACATCGGGAACTATAAGAGTGTTCAATGACAGGTTAAGGACAGTGGTAAGGTACTCAACTCCAGATGAATCCAGATTCTTCAGCATCAATGTAGGGATTCCGTCGGGGCCCAACGCCTTGGAAGATTTGGCGCCACGGATGACATTCGTAACTTCGACCACGGTAAATTGTGATGGCTGTTCATCGGCTCGGAGACCACGAATACGGCGAATGGCTCTCCTCCTTGCCCTGTCTCTCTCGGGATGCACAATAAATTGACGGTTGAACAACCTGGCGCATCTCTTCGGATCAGTCACGGTTATCTCGCCAAAAGTGACTGAGGTCCTGTCGTCCCGTCTACCGGGGTTCGAGAGAGACTTAACAGTGGCCCACAGTTTGCCTGCACCGGTGCCTAAGTTACATTGCTCCAAGTGTTCCAGCCACAAATTTCGCTTATGTTCGTTGACTACCCTGTTTATTTCCAGATTCAGCTCGCTGATTCTGGGGTTAGCGGGGTCCATAGCACGAATCCCATCACGCTCGTCTGCGAGTACCACTGCTTGCGCCGGGAAATTGGGTCGCACTTGCGGTATTCGACCGGCTGGTATAAAGCGAGCGGCTGCTGCGTTGATGATGTCTCAGGATTTTCCTCTCGGCCACAAGCACATCAGAGGGGGGTGGCAGTTCATTGAAGCGGCGATTGGTATACTCTCTGAAGCCAGTCCAATTGGCCTTCTTGTAATTGATGAACGTCCGGCGCTCAGAGGTTATGAAGTCGGGTGGTCGGTCGATGGTGAGGATTATGGGGAGGTGGTCTGACCCCAAAGAGATGACGGCTTGCCAGGATACGTCACTCAGGTGATCAGGGGATGCGATTGAGATGTCTGGCGAGCTGCTGCACCTCCTCGTAATCCTAGTGGGGGCATCCTCATTCACCGTGCAAAACGTGGAGCTATCTATCTGCTCTGTCAAAGCTATGCCACGCTGGTCGTTACCTAGGGGAGAATGCCATGACGAGTGATGTGCATTAAAATCCCCCAGAACCAGACGACTATGGCCAGATAGCAACCCACTAATGTCGGGGCTGTAGGCCTGGCCATTAATCGGGACACAGTTACCAACCGGCGGTATATACACGTTGTATATCTCTATCTCGGCAGTACCAGACCTGACTGCTACCCCCATACATTCCATGTATGGGTCACTAGCTTCAAGCGCAGGCGAGATAGGTCTATACTGCACGGAATGGTGTATAACGAAGGCCAATCACCCACCTCCATTCCTTGAGCGATCCTTACGTAGCACATTGTAACCGTGACAACTGTGCAAGCTGCAGGTGTTGGTCAGGTTTGTCTCCTGGATCGCTGCGACCGATATGCTCTTCCGACTCATAACATCTACGATCTCATCGATCTTGCCACGCAGTCCGTTGCAGTTTAACTGCAAGAACGATACATTTCCCCGCACTGGCCTGGCAATAGTAGGGCTAGGGTGCTGTCGTTGCATAAATTGCCGTACGAGAGAGGTCGGGGGGGTCACATAGTCCGACGACGAGGACGCCGAAGGCGACGACGGCGACGCTTGTGACCCACTGCTGGCTATGTTCGCACAGCACCTTGCGACATAGCCAGTATGACTATACTCCCGTAGTGAAGTTAGGCCAGAGCAAGATCGGAAATGTACCCACTCTATGCACCGGTTACACCTCACCGACACCGACCGATGATGAAGGCGGTTCTGGCAAACCGAACAGAACCAGGGTCCGGGGTTCTTTTCAATCCCGGCACGGACCAGAAGCGTGCGGAGAAGGCACTCCGGGATGTGCCTCTCCCATGACGAAAAAAGACGAACACGTACACTGAGGCGGCAGCCCTTGTCGATGAGGATTCCATCGGGTCAATCCGGTGCGTACAACCGGCTGCCATGGGATTGCTAACACTGGTACTCAGCCGAGGTGTTATTTGTCATAAAAATTTTAAATATATATTTTCCCCAGAGTTGTCAGTGGTGAGGCAGGTAGACGGTGGGGCATACCAGGCATCACTTAACTGCCTTTCGACTCTCCGACAACGCCACTGCCACCCACGTCGGAGCTGCAACGGCTGGTTAGGAAAACAAAACAGACAGGAAACAAGGTACTAATAGGGTGCGCTGCGAACTCTCACCACATTTCGTGGAGTAGTACCAACACTAACAAGCGGGGCTTGGCCCCACTTGAATACTGACGATCTAATAACACCTAATTAAGCAGTTTGTTAATAGGATTAGGGAGGAAGGATTAGATGTGACGATATGTTCGGAAAATCTAATCGATGAGGTTCAGGATAGGATAGTCTCCATGGAACACTCTTTCTCCAACCATCGCTACATTAAGTTTAAAATTGCACGGCCAACGCCGAATCCGATAAGCTTCCGGAATAAGTTGAAAACTAACTGGACCAAATTCGGAAGACTAATCAGAAAAAGACTTGGTCAAGATAAATTAGATTGTCTAAGCATAGTAGGCACTGACGACAATGTTGACAGGGTTACTACTGCACTGGTGGGGTCCTTCGAAGATAGTTGTCCTCTTCGGGAAAGGAAATCAGCCCAAGAAAAACCGTGGATGACTGGGGAGATTCGCAATATTGAGAAATAGGTCTACAGACTTTTTAACAGAGCACGTCGTAAAAAAGCGGAGGTATATTAGGATGTGTATTACACACGGCGCAAGGAATACAATAAAATTACCACAGCAGCAAAGCGTGCATCCTGGAAGCTTTTCTGCTAACATGTCCATAGCGTTAAGACGCCGCCGAGATAAAAAAGTTTCTCTCAAAAACCCATGTACAAACTGAAACTTTAGTAGACGACATGGGACTGAGAGCAGATACAGCGAAGGCTATTTTAAGGCTTTTGAGCAAAACCCATTTTCCACAAGATAGGACGGGACTCAAGGAGACACCGGAATCATGGGATAATGATGTTGATCGAAGGTTTATAATTACGGAATTTATGGTGAAGGAATCCTTGAGGAGCTTCAAACCACTTAAGTCACCCGGACCTGATGGAATATTTCTGGCGTTACATCAGAAGGAGGCCGATTATCTGGCGCCTCATCTAGCCACTATTTTCAAACGTGCCGCGGACTTGCATGTACTCCGAAAGCCTGTCAGGAGGCAAGGCAAGTTATGTGACACCAAAGGTCTGTGGGCCTTTGGTGTCATATAAGCCTTTCGTCCTTTCTACTCAAAATCACGGAAAATATTGTGGACACCATGATGAAGAGTAGGACATCCAGCGATATGCTCAAATACAAACAGCATGCCTATGTCAAGGGAAGGTCGGTGGAGACTGCCCTGCACGAGGTTGTGCATAAAATAGGAAAATTGTTCGATGCCAATACGTGGGGGTATGCATCGGCATCGAGGGGGCTTTTAACAATGTGTGGACCAACACACTGATTCAATCCTTATACCAGTAACTGGTGGAGCCGGACCTTAGAGACTAAATAAACCATATGCTAAGGAACGGGTGTATAAATTGTGTGTCCCATGATATAAATATAAAGGAGAAAGTCGTACAAGGCATGCCACAGGGGAACATTTCGTCGTCACTTCTATGGGTGACCACTATAAATGACCTGTTACGGAAGCTGACTGAGGAGGGGTTTGAACACGTCTGCTATGGAGACGAAGTTATAATACTTCTAAGGAGTAAGGATCGGAACCAGCTATGCAGAAGGGCCGAAAGGGTCTTGCAGATGGCACACGACTGAGCTAGACCTAGGGGTCTCAATGTTAACCCACAGAAGACTGAAATCTGCCTGTTCACGAGGAAGACGAAGGTGGTCCAGTTTTCGATATCTGATAATTTCGATATCTAGCAAGGTCAAATACTTAGGAGAGATCTTGGACAAGAAACTTAATTAGAAGTGTCACATTCAGGAGCGTACCGAGAAGGCTCACAGATGTTGGGAACTATGTGAGCCTGACTCCGTGTATAGACCACTGGCCCTTCAGAAGCGTGGTGAGACCGAGTAGTAAGTAACTTAGGCCTCAGTAGTTTGGTGGACTGCTAAGGAGAAAAAGTGCATCATTAGGACCATACAACAGGTTCAGAGAATATGTTGTGTAGTGTGTCACCACATTATGTTGCCATGTATTTCGTTTGCTCCATGCATATCGTTCCATGTTTAATTCTTTCCTTTGTTGCCACTGATTAGTTCCACAGCGAGTTCAACGTACTCATTCTTTCTTTTTTATACCCTCCACCATAAGATGGGGGGTATACTAATTTCGTCATTCTGTTTGTAACTACTCGAAATATTCGTCTGAGACCCCATAAAGTATATATATTCTTGATCGTCGTGACATTTTATGTCGATCTAGCCATGTCCGTCCGTCTGTCCGTCCGTCCGTCCGTCCGTCCGTCTGTCTGTCGAAAGCACGCTAACTTCCGAAGGAGTAAAGCTAGCCGCTTGAAATTTTGCACAAATACTTCTTATTAGTGTAGGTCGGTTGGTATTGTAAATGGGCCATATCGGTCCATGTTTTGATATAGCTGCCATATAAACCGATCTTGGGTCTTGACTTCTTGAGCCTCTAGAGTGCGCAATTCTTATCCGATTGGAATGAAATTTTGTACGATGTGTTTTCTTATGATATCCAACAACTGTGCCAGGTATGGTTCAAATCGGTCCATAACCTGATATAGCTGCCATATAAACCGATCTTGGGTCTTGACTTCTTGAGCCTCTAGAGGGCGCAATTCTTATCCGATCAGAATGAAATTTTGCACGACGTGTTTTGTTATGATATCAAACAACTGTGCCAAGTATGGTTCAAATCGGTCCATAACCTGATATAGCAGCCATATAAACCGATCTTGGGTCTTGACATCTTGAGCCTCTAGAGTGCGCAATTCTTATCCGATTGAAATGAAATTTTGCACGACGTGTTTCGTTATTATATCCAACAACTGTGCCAAGTATGGTTCAAATCGGTTCATAACCTGATATAGCTGCCATATAAACCGATCTTGGGTCTTGACTTCTTGAGCCTCTAGAGGGCGCAATTCTTATCCGATTGAAATGGAATTTCGCACGACGTGTTTTGTTATGATACCAAACTACTGTGCCAAGTATGGTTCAAATCGGTGCATAACCTGATATAGCTGCCATATAAACCGATCTTGGGTCTTGATTCTTGAGCCTCTAGAGGGCACAATTCTTATCCGATTTGAATGAATTTTTGCACGAAGTATTTCGTTATGATATCCAACAACTGTGCCAAGTATGGTTCAAATCGGTCAATAACCTGATATAGCTGTCATATAAACAGATCTGGGGATTTGACATCTTGAGCTTCTAGAGGGCGCAATTCCTATCCGATTTGGCTAAAATTTTGCATGACGTATTTTAGTTTTACTTTCAACAACTGTGTCAAATAAGGTTCAAATCGGTTCATAACCTGATATAGCTGCCATATAAACCGATCTGGGATCTTGACTTCTTGACCCCTAGAGGTCGCAATTATTATCCGATATGCCTGAAATTTTGTACGATGGATCCTCTCATGACCATCAACAAACGTGTTTATTATGGTCTTAATCGGTCTATAGCCCGATACAGATCCCATATAAATCGTTCTCTCTATTTTACTTCGTGAGCCCCAATGGGCGCAATTCTTATACGAAATGGCTGAAATTTTACACAGGTCTCCAACATATAATTTAATTGTGGTCCGAACCGGACCATATCTTGATATCGCTTTAATAGCAGAGCAACTCTTTTCTTATATCCTTTTTTGCCTAAGAAGAGATGCCGGGAAAAGAACTCGACAAATGCGATCCATGGTGGAGGGTATATAAGATTCGGCCCGGCCGAACTTAGCACGCTTTTACTTGTTTGTTATTTTGTTTTCCACTATATATAGGGCAATGGTTTGGTGTTCATATTGGAATGCATAAATGCATTGGATAGAATACTACCTGGACAGGGCCCGCTCCGCTGCGCCTTCTTTTACTTTATATGGAACAAAATTATCCTTTGAATATTTATTTTTGACAATTAAAGAGCTTTTAGTGAAATACCATGCTACGAAAATAGTATGTGTATATAGCTTGAGAAACAGTATAACAATATAAATGCCTTTATCTGAATTCTGAACGATTTATGGTCATTTAAGTTTGGATGTTTAAGACTTATTATACCCTCCACCATTCTGTTTGTAACTACTCGAAATATTCGTCTGAGACCCCATAAAGTATATATATTCTTGATCGTCGTGAGATTTTATGTCGATCTAGCCATGTCCGTCCGTCTGTCCGTCCGTCCGTCCGTCCGTCTGTCTGTCGAAAGCACGCTAACTTCCGAAGGAGTAAAGCTAGCCGCTTGAAATTTTGCACAAATACTTCTTATTAGTGTAGGTCGGTTGGTATTGTAAATGGGCCATATCGGTCCATGTTTTGATATAGCTGCCATATAAACCGATCTTGGGTCTTGACTTCTTGAGCCTCTAGAGTGCGCAATTCTTATCCGATTGGAATGAAATTTTGCACGACGTGTTTTGTTATGATATCCAACAACTGCGCCAAGTATGGTTCAAATCGGTTAATAACCTGATATAGCTGCCATATAAACCGATCTTGGGTCTTGACTTCTTGAGCCTCTAGAGGGCGCAATTCTTATCCGAATGGAATGGAATTTCGCACGACGTGTTTTCTAATGATACCCAACAACTGTGCCAAGTATGGTTGAAATCGGTCCATAACCTGATATAGCTGTCATGTAAACAGATCTGGGGATTTGACTTCTTGAGCTTTTAGAGGGCGCAATTCCTATCCGATTTGGCTGAAATTTTGCATGACGTATTTTATTTTTACTTTCAACAACTGTGTCAGATAAGGTTCAAATTGGTTCATAACCTGATATAGCTGCCATATAAACCGATCTGGGATCTTGACTTCTTGACCCCTAGAGGTCGCAATTATTATCCGATATGCCTGAAATTTTGTACGACGGATCCTCTCATGACCATCAACAAACGTGTTTATTATGGTCTGAATCGGTCTGTAGCCCGATACAGATCCCATGTAAATCGTTCTCTCTATTTTACTTCGTGAGCCCCAATGGGCCCAATTCTTTTACGAATTGGCTGAAATTTTACACAGGTCTCCAACATATAATTTAATTGTGGTCCGAAGCGGACCATATCTTGATATCGTTTTAATAGCAGAGCAAATCTTTTCTTATATCCTTTTTTGCCTAAGAAGAGATGTTTTTGCCTAAGAAGAGATGCCGGGAAAAGAACTCGACAAATGCGATCCATGGTGGAGGGTATATAAGATTCGGCCCGGCCGAACTTAGCACGCTTTTACTTGTTTTAACTTAAAAGACTTTATTGGAGCCCGATATTCTCATATGGATTTTGGTAGTGGGGAGTGCCCCAGGGTGGTGGTTGGTGGGCTAGATCGACATAAAATGTCGCGACGATCAAGAATATATATACTTTATGGGGTCTCAGACGAATATTTCGAGTAGTTACAAACAGAATGACGAAATTAGTATACCCCCCATCTTATGGTGGAGGGTATAAAAATTGGGTCCAAGTAATTGGGGGCCCGCCCCGACCCCAAAAACCCCCCAAAATAGGTTTATTGGACGATAATGACAAAATGGAAACCGAATGAAAGGTATTCGGGAGTAGATTACGAATATGGTCCGGAAGGAACAATAGGCTATATAAGTTTTTGATATCCCAAGGGGGGCGGACCCTCCTACTTACCCTAAAAGTACCACCCAAAACTAAAAGTGGACCGATTGGGAGAATAGGGGACTTAATGGAAAGGTATTCAAGAGTAGAGTACGATTTCCGTATTAAAAATTGAGTCAAAGTAACTGGGGGCCGCCCCGACCCCAAAACCCCCCAAATTGGTTTGTTGGACGAAAATGACAGTATGGGGCTCGAATGAAAGGTATTCCCGAGTAGATTACGAATATGGTCAGGAAGGAGGTATAGGCTATGTAATTTGTTGATGTTGGAAGGGGGCGCATCCTCCCCCGTTACCATAAAAACGCCACCCAAAACCAAAAGTTGGCCGATAGGGACAATATGGGTATCAAATGAAAGGTATTGGAGAGTAGAAAGCGAATGTGGTATAAAAACTTGGGCTCAAGTATCCAAGGGGTAGCCCAATCCCGAAAATTGTTCCAAATAAACATATTGGACGTATATATCAATATAGGACTCAAATGAAAGGTATTCGGGAGTAGACTAGAATATGACATAAAAAACCAGGAACAAGTAATTGATAGTCGCCCCCTCCCCGATAAGCTCTCCAAATGGGAATACTACTCAATCATAGCATGATGAAACTCAAATGATAGGCATTTGAGAGCAGATTACGAATATGACATTAAATTTTGTGTCAAAGAACATAGGTGGTATTTTACCTCCTAAAATCGCCTCTAATAGGTTATTTCACATATCAAAACAATGGGGAATCAAGTGATAGATTTTTTTTTTTTGAGTTGAGTGCGTCATTCAAATTTGTGCTTAAGTAGCAGTGTGGCGCACAACCCTCATATAGACGTAGGCCGCCATAGCCCCGAAATTATAACATTCAGCGTGAAAGCAGGAGTTGCAAACCTTAACGATAAGGTTGCAACCATTTTGAGCACACCGTTTGACGAGACCAAACGACGTGTCGCTCGGCAACACTTTTTTGTTCAAGAGTTTTACACGTAAAAAAGTATCGCCACCGCACCAAATATATAGACTGGCAAATTAGTTTTTTACCACAGAAAATAGTTTCATATGGCAATTTAATACGATTTAAAAACAAGTAAAAAAACGTTAAGTTCGTCCGGGCCGAACTTTGGATACCCATCACCTCGGCTGTATATGTAAACCACCTTTCATCAAAATTCGGTGAAAATTGCAGACCTTATGTCCCATAGCAGTAATATCGAAATATGTTCCGATTTGGACTAAATACTAATAAATACAATTCGATCGTTCAATTGTGGATAACAAAATAGTGATCTTTTTAGTAGCTATATCTAAAAATAAACCTACCTGAGCCATATACAACACGGATGTCGAAAATCCTAACATAAATCAATGTATCAAATTTTAGTGAAATCGGATTATAAATGCGCCTTTTATGGGGCCAAGACTTTAAATCGAGATATCGGTCTACATGGCAGCTATATCCAAATCTGGACCGATCCGCGCTAAGTTGCAAAAAAATGTCGAAGAGCCTAACACAAAGCACTGTCCCAAACTTCGGTGAAATCGGACAATAAATGCGCCGTTTATGGGCCCATAACCTTAAATCCAGATATCAATCTATATGGCAGCTATATTCAAATCTGGACCGATTTGGGCCAAAATGTCGAAGAGCCTTACTAAAGTCACTGTCTCAAATTTTAGCGACATCGGACAACAAATGCGCCTTTTATGGACCCAAAACTTTAAGCCAAGATACCGGTCTATAAGGCAGCTTCCAAATCTGGACCGATCTGTGCGATATTGCAGAAGTGTGACAAAGAGCATAACTTAACTCACTGTCCCAAATTTTGGCTACATCGGACAATAAATTCACCTTTTGTGGTCCCAAAACCTTAAATCGAGAAATCGGTCTATATGGCAGTTATATCCAAATTTGAACCGATCAGGGCCTAAATTACGAAAGATATCGAAGGGCCTAAGACAACTCACTGTCACAAATTTCATCGAAATCGGATAAAAAATATGGCTTTTATAGGTCTAAGACCCTCAATCGGAGGATCGGTTTATATGGCAGCTATAACCAAATCTGAACCGATGTAGGCCAAATTAACGAAGGAAGTTGAAAGGCCTATCACAACTCACTGTCCCATTTCAGCTAAATCGGATAATAAATGTGGATTTAATGGGCCTAAGACCCTTAATCGGAGGATCGGTCAATATGTCAGCTATATCCAAATCTGGACCGATCTGAAACCAAATTGGCGAAGGATTTTGAAGGGCCTAACACAACTCCCTGTCCCAAATTTCAGCAGATTCAGACCCTAAATCGGCGGATCGGTCTATATAGGGACTATATAAAGATATAGTCCGATATAGCCCATCATCGAACTTAACCTGTTTCAGCTCAATATCTCTATTTTTAAAGATTGTAGCGTGATTTCAACAGACAGACGGACAGTCGGACGGACTTAGATTTTTACGCTGATTAAGAATATATGTACTTTATAGTGTCGGAAATGGATATTTCGATATGTTACAAACGGAATGACACAATGAATATACCCCCTATCTTTCGATGGTGGGTATAAAAAAAAACTAAATGATGACTATTTAATAGGTAGTCAAATTGTATGGTAGTTAGTCATTCATAGAATGACTATTCATAGACAACCACCATACCATATTATCCACTCTAAGCGAGCAGCACTAACATTTAAATTCTGGCAGTCTTCAACTGAAATTGTTTGATCCAATTGGATTTAGTTGATCCCATTAAAAACATGCCAATATGAACAGAGAGAGTGCAGAGTGGTAAAAATTAATCATCAGCATGTATCTTTGTTATGACAACCTATCGGTCCTTTGAATAAAGAAAAGTAAAATATAGGAATATAGGAAGGATCTAAAAGGAAAAAAATTGGTATCAAATTCTTGTGCGGGATGCCTAGGAGGGCCGCCCACCCCCAAATCCCGGCAAACGGATTTATAGACCAAGCACTACAATATGGGACTCAAATTAAAGGTATTTGAGAGAAGAAAACGAATCTTATATCCAATTGCGGAACTAAGTGTTTCGTGGACCACCCCAACCACCAAAATAACCCAAAATCCGGCATATTTACCGACCATGGCAATCTGGGAATCAAAAGAAAGGTATTTGCTAGTAGAATACGAATCTAATATCCAAATATGGGACCACGTTTCTGGGGGTCCATTTCTTCCCCAAAACACACCACAATCGAAACTTATTTACTGACCATGGGATTATGGGACTTAAAAAAAAGTTATTGAATGTAGAATTTGAATCTGATATGCAAATATGGGACCAAGTGTTTGAAGGGCCGCCTCTCACCAAAAACATCCACCAAAGAGGACAAATTTACGACCATAGCAATATGGGGCTCATATGAAAGGCCTTTGGGAGTAAAGCACGAATCTGATATCAATATTCTGGAAAAGTGTATATGGGGCCACCCAACCCCCACAACAGCACCCAAATAGGAAGTATCTGCTGCCTATTGCAACATGAGGCTCCAATAAAAGGGGTTTTTAGAGTAGAACACGAACCCGATATATATTTGCAAGGCCAACTCACTGAGTGGCCTCCAATCCCCCAAAACACCCCCCCGAACCGGTCATGTTTGTCGACTATGGAAATATGGGGCTCAAATTAAAGGTATTTGGGTGTAGACCACGTATCTGATATCAACATTAGGGATCAACTGTCTAGGGGACGTCCCGCCACCATAATAACCCCCAAATAGGACGTATTTGCTCACCAAGACAATTTGGGTTTTTAAGAGAGTGGAACTAACTATTTATAGTTTTTAGGGCCAATACCCCAAACCGGACGTATTTGCTGACTTTTGCAATAAGGAGATTAGAAAACGAATTTGATATCCAATTTTGAGGCCAATGGCAATATGGGGTTCATATAAATCATATATGAAAATAGAGCACATTGCTGATATATTTTCCGGGCTCAGTGTTTGGGGGACCACCCAAATCCCCAAAGCACCCCTAAATCGGGCATATTTACCGACCATGTCAATGTGGAGCTTAAATGAATGGTATTGGGGGGTAGAGCAAGAATTGATACCAATTTTCGGGACCAATTTTATGGGGGTCTACCCCTTTCCCAAAATACCCCACAAACAGCAATTTTTGGGTGACCATCGCAATATGGGGCTCAAATAAAGGTATTTGGGTGTAGAATACGAATTTTATATCCAAATGTAGGACCGTGTATTTAGGGCATCACCCCTCCCCCAAGATTAGATTAGAAAACGAATTTGATAACCTATATTGGAGCCATGTGTTTGGGGGACGCCTCATCCTGTAAACTCCCCTAAACCAATGGCAAAATGGGTTTAAATAAATGGTATTTGAAAGAAGAGCACGATGCTGATATTTTTTCAGGGCCAAGTGTCTGGGGGACCACATTACTTCCGAAAACACTCCTAAATCACATATCATGAGAATATCGGGCTGAAATAAAGTATTTTAAGAATGGAGTACACCTTACATCCAAACTTAAATTCGTAGACCAATAAAGATATGTGATTCAGGTTGGCTGATGAAAGCCGCTACCAAAAAAAAATGTAATAACTTTTTTTCTATTTAATAATAATAATTTAATAATTAATTTAATTAATTAATTAATTAATTTAATTAATAATAATTTAATAATTAATTTAATAATTTAATTTAACATGAATAAAAGAAAAATGTATTCCATACACCGAAAAAAAAATGTAGCAATATTCATCATTGTAGCAATATTCATCAGCCACCCTGTACGATGAAGCTCCATCAAGGACCAGTGTTTGTCGATGGTATGGTGAATTCAACCGAGGTGGAAGTTCACTCCTCCGACCTTCACTCGTGAAGATCGTCCAAAATCATTTGTTCCAAAAACCATTGATGCTGTGCGCCAATTAATATTGCAAGATCGTCATGTGACCTATTGTGAGATTGAGACAACCTTAGGCGTTAGTGGGACCAGAATACATTCAATATTGCATGAACATTTGACAGTCAAACATTGGATCCCACATAATTTGTCTATCGCTTATAAAAAGTCTCGTGTCGATTGGACGAAAAAAATGCTCCAAAAATACGAAACAACTGCATTTTTAAGCACTCAAAACCAGTGTTGCCGTTTTAGGTAGGTTCCTACCAAAAGTGGTAGGTTTTTGTTCTCTTGGACCGGCCCCACTGCTTCAAATTTCCGGAAAAGGGTGTAATTTTGATATTGACTGTAACTGGTACAAATGTTAAGGGATCGCTTCCATATTTCGTTGGAATAGGAAATGAGGCTTTTGTGCATTTAATAACTGCAATCGGAAAACAGGGTAATATGGCAACAGCATACAGATCTGGTCCATACTCAGGTGTTGAAGGGTCCATGCAACTTACTGTAACAGCGAAAACGGGTAGTGAAAGTGCATTTCTGAGCTCAAACTATCAAATCGCGAGATCGCTGTATTTCCACTTGGCACGTTTGTTCATGGAAATCAAGGCAATAATACAACTTTTATCAACTTAAGATTTCTAATCGGAAGATCGGTATGAGGAATGCTATATCAAGATGTAGGCCATCTCTGAGCTTAAGGCTGTAAAGTGTTTTCAACAATCAAACGGACGGAAACGTCTAGATCGTCTATGAGTATAACAGCGATCTAGTATGTGTACTTTGTAGGGTTGATAATGTATAATTTGATGTGTGTCAAATGGAAATAAAAAATGGCCAACTCTTCGGTGGTGGGTAAAAACATATACCGCATTTTTAGCTTGCAGAACATTTGGTAGGTTTTGTTCGGGTTTGGTAGGATTTTTCTTAAATTTTGGAAGGAAATAATTTTCTTGAGTGCCTACACTGGTCCTACTTGGTACCGAATGACTTCGTTTTACCTCCGTACATAAAAAATAAAATGCGTGGTCAACGTTTTTCGCCACCTGGCCCTGGCGATTGATGCGTTCAGAATGCATGGTTTTGGAGATAACTCAATCAGAGTAGAAAAGTGATTGGTTCAAACGCATGCAAAAGTGTATGGATCTTAATTGTCTATCTTTTTGAAAATTATAAAGCTGTTATTTATAAAGCTATATTCCTCCGATTTGGATGAAATTTTGCACGTAGTGTTCTGTTATGACTTCCAACAACTGTGCCAAGCACGGTGTCTATGAATAACCTGACAAAGCTCCCATATAAACCGATTTCCCGATTTGAGTTCTTGAGCCCCTGGAAGCCTGAATTTTCATATGATTTGGTTGAAATTTTTCACATAGAGTTTTGCTGTGACTTGCAACATCAATGCCAAGTACGATTTAAATAGTTCAAGAACATGATATAGCTCCCATATAAACCGATCCCCCGATTTGACTTATTGAGCCCTTATAATCTGCGATTTTTATCCGATTTAGCTGTAATTTTGCATATAATGTTCTGTTATGACTCTCAACAACTGTGCCAAGTACGGTCTAAATCGGTCAACAAGCAGCTATAGCTCCCATATTTTACCAGAATCCTTGGTGATGGGTTTCTAAGATTCGGCCCGGCCGAACCTAGCCCACTTTAACCTATTAGTAGTAAAATTGGTACCATTTGGAACTTTCTCTAAAAATTGAGCCAGAGATCTAAAATTTAGCATGCAGGTACAATTATGAAAACTATGATGGGTGACTATGACCTACTTTTGGGTAACAATAGTGGTACCAGTTGGTACTCTCCTCACAGATAAAGCTAGAGGACTGATATTTGATATGCAGGTACAACTAGAGTGATGGGTGACTAAGATCTTTTTACACTTCGTATACGGTCCAAATCGTTCAATAAGCAACTATAACTCCCATATTTTACCAGAATCCATGGTGATAGGTTCCTAAGATTCGTCCCGGCCGAACCCAGCACACTTTAACTTGTTGGTAGTAAAATTGATACCATTTGGTACTTTTTCTAAAATAGAGCTACGGTCTAAAATTTAGCATGCAGGTACAATTATGAAAACTATGATAGGTGACTATGATTTTATTATGATTCGTACTTTTGGGTACCAATATTGGTGCCATTTGGTACTTTCTTTACCGATGGAGCTGGAGGTCTGAAATTTGGCATGTAGGTAAAACTTAGAAATTCATAATGGACGACATATGGCACATATGTACAACTAGAAATACATGATGCATGAGTAAAGTATTTATTTAAAATTCGTACATTTTGACACCAAAATTGGTACCATTTTGTAATTTCTTCATGGATGGAGCTAGAGGTCTGAAATTTGGCATGTAGGTGCAACTAGGAAAAATATAAGGGGTGAATAAATGATCTATTCACAATACGTACATTTTAGTAATATTGGTACTTTCTTTACAGAGTGCCATGAACGTACAAGTAGAAAATATATGATAGGTGACTAAATGATCTACCAGTGGTACTCTCCTAACATATAGAGCTAGAGGTCTGTTATTTGATATGCAGGTACAACTAGGGTGATGGGTGACTAAAATTTTTTTACACTTCGTATATTTGGGTGCCAATATTGGTACCATATGGTACTTTCTATGCAGATGAAGCTAGAGGTCTGAAATGTGGCACGAAAGTTAAACTTAGAATTATATGATGGGTGGCTAAATGATTTTTTCACAATTCGAACATTTTGGTACCAAAATTGATACTATTTGGTACTTTCTTGATAGGGGCAGCTAGAGGCCCGTAAGTTGGGATGTAGGTACAACTAATAAATATATGATAGGTGGCCAAATGAACTATTTACCATTTGCAGATTTTGGTATCATTTGGTACTTACTTCATAGATGGGGCTAGAGGTCTGAAATTTTGAATGTAGGTATAACTAAAAAACATATGATTGGCGACTACATGATCTATAAAAATTCATACATTTTGGTTCCTAAATTGGTACCATGTGGTACATTCTGTTTAGATGGATCTACAGGTCTGAAATTTGCCATGCAGGCACTACTAGGAAAAATATGACTAAATAATCTATTCACAACAAACACATTTTGCCACCATTTTGTATTGTACTTTCTTTACAAATGGGGCTAGAGGTATTAAAATTTGGCATATAGGCACAAAAAGGAAATATATAATGGGTGACTAAATGATACATTCAAAATTCGTGCATTTGGGTATCAAAAAATGTAAAACGGTACGAAATATCTCATTTTCGCCTACAGCGAACGACGGCTGGTAAAATTTAGAAATTTTACAAACATTATCGCAGTGGAAGGATAGATTGGTCATCTAAAAGATATTTTTTATTTGTATACTAGCTGACCGGGGCCCTGGGAATATTTATTTTCGACAATTAAAGAGCTTTTAGTTAAATACCATGCTACGAAAATAGTATATTGCTTGACTAACAGTTTAACAATATAAGCGCCTTTATCTGAATCCCATATGATCTTTATTGGTCCACGAGTTTGGATGTAAGGTGTACTCCATTCTTAAAATACTTTATTTCAGCCCGATATTCTCATGATGTCTGATTTAGTGGTGTTTTCGGGGGAGAGGTGGTCCCCCAGATGCTTGACCCTGAAAAATATCAGCATCGTTCTCTTCTCTCAAATACCATTTATTTAAACCCCATATTGCCATAGGTTTTGAGGGGAGTTTACAGGATGAGGCGTCGCCCAAACACGTGGTCCCAAAATTGGTTATCAAATTCGTTTTCTAATCTCAAATACCTTTCATTAAAGCCACATATTGGCATGGTCGAAAAATGTTTACCCTTTGGGGGGTGTTTTGGAGAAGGGGTGATGCCTTAAATACATGGTCCTACATTTGAATAGCAAATTTGTATTCTATTCCCAAATACCTCTAAATTGAGCCCCATATTGCAATGCTTAGTAAAAAATTGATGTTTGTGGGGTATTTTTTTTTTTTTTTTGCTATATGTTGTTGGTGTTGTAGCTGACATACACCACTACGAATAGATGACAATCATTTTAAACAATACATTAGAAATAGTTTAAAGTATTTTATTAAATAATAAAAATAAACGATGATGACTTTTAAGCAACGACCCTTTTCTATTCGAAAGAGAAAAGTAATAATATTACTTTTTCTTTCCTGATTCATCGGTTTTTTCAAACTAATATTTTACTTAAAACTTATATTAGAGAATTGAGAGCAAGCAACATCTGCAATTATTCTTCTTTCTCTGTGGCTGAGGTGAATTCGCAATAGACCAACCAGCAGACCAAGCAGCAGATGTCTGTTGTGTAAGTAATCATGTTGGAAAAATTGAAGGAAAGTATAAACAAAAAACATATTTATAACATCAGCAACATACGCATTTCGTAATTTACAGTATAAATAAACAAAAAAATAATTAGCAAAACTAATTCCTAGCCCCATTATAAAGTTTAAAGCTGTTATAGTGTATATAGAAAAAGGAAAAACTCGGACCGACTAATTGAAGCTTTCCCACAATGGTATACTATCCCATCATCTTTTACTTAAAGTTGTTGCTGCTATTGATCATGGAGCTGCTGCTGTTTGGAGTTTTGGTCTTCAGTTTCGCGTTTATAAGTGTTCCTGTTGTTGTTGTTGTTGACGTCATAGTAAATGCTGCTGATTTTGTTGTGAATACCAACTAAAAGCAGCTGCCTTCTGGTGGCTGTGCCAATTTAAGATTTTCTTTGCAAGTCATAATTCGGCGTATCTCTTGCAATAAAGATTTAATAGTATATTCGCGGTTCCATCGGGACAGCATGGGCACTAATCTTTGATCGACCACTCCATTTTGAGTTATACAGTTTATATTAACTTTTGTTAAAAAGCTTTATCGTGGGCGGCTCATCGGGATAGCGTTCTCCGCAGTCAATCTTCAGAGAATACATTCTATTCTCATATGGTGTTCTAGGGGGCCCAATTATCATTCCAATCCAATATGTAAGGGTCATATCGTCATCGTTTTCAAGGCCCCATGAGATAGTGCCATCACCAACACCTTTTTGGCCTTGGTCCAATTCCTCAAGTAAGCGAAAATTTCTTGGAACCACTACACCGGATTGATTCGCCATTTTTCACTCTACACACACATTCACATTTGTCGTTGTTGTGGGGTATTTTGGGAAAGGGGTAGACCACCCAGAAAATTTGGCCCCGAAAGTGGGTATCAATTCTTGCTCGACCCCCCAATACTTTTCATTTAAGCCCACTTTGCAATGGTCGGTAAATATGCCCGATTTAGGGGTGTTTTGGGGATTGGGGTGGTCCCCCAAATTTTAAGCGCTGAAAATATATCAGCAACGTGCTCTATTCTCATATATCTATATATCATTTATTTAAACCCCATATTGCCATTGCCCTCAAAATTAGATATCAAATTCGTTATCTAATCTCATTTAAAATCCTTATTGCAAAAGTCAGCAAATATGTCCGGTTTGGGGTATTGGCCCTAAAAACTATGAATATTTAGTTCAACTCTCTTTAAAACCCAAATGTTTTGGTGAGCAAATACGTCATATATGGGGATTGTTATGGCGGTGGGACGTCCGCTAGACAGTTGGCCCCTAATGTTGATATCAAATATATGGTCTACTCCCACATACCTTTAATTTGAGCCCCATATTTCCATAGTCGGCAAACATGACCGGCTTGGGGGGTGTTTTGAGGAATGGGCGGCCACTCTGTGAGTTGGTTCTACTCTTAAAACCCTCTTATTTGAGCGTCATATTGCAATAGTCAGCAAATACTTCCTAGTTGAGTGGTGTTGTGGGGGTGGGGTGGCCCTATAAACACTTTTCCCGAATATTGATATCTGATTCGTGCTTTACTTCCAAAGACCTCTCACTTGAGCCTCATATTGCTATGGTCGTAAATTTGTCCCATTGGGGAATGTTTTTGAGAAGAAGCGGCCCCCCAAACACTTGGTCCCATATTTTGATATCAGATTCGAATTCTACACTCAAATACTTTTTAATTTAAGCCCCATATTAACATGGTCAGTAAATAAGTCCTGTTTGGGGGTGTTTTGGGGAAGGGGTGGACCCCCAGAAACGTGGTCCCACATTTGGGTATCTACACGTAAATACCTTTCATTTGAGCCCCATATTGCCATGGTCGGTAAATACGTCCGATATACTGGGGTTTTGGGGCTTGGGGTGGTCCCCCTTGCACTTGGTCCAACAATTAAATATCAGATACGTTTTCTTATCCTAAATACCTTTCCATATTGTCGTGATTGGTGTAAATATATGTTTGGTAGGTTTTAGGGTGGGGCAGCCCCCCTAGGTACCCCATCCGAAATTTGGATACCAAATTTTTATACCCTCCACCATAGGATGGGGGTATACTAATTTCGTCATTCTGTTTGTAACTACTCGAAATATTCGTCTGAGACCCCATAAAGTATATATATTCTTGATCGTCGCGACATTTTATGTCGATCTAGCCATGTCCGTCCGTCTGTCTGTCGAAAGCACGCTAACTTCCGAAGGAGTAAAACTAGCCGCTTGAAACTTTGCACAAATACTTCTTATTAGTGTAGGTCGGTTGGTATTGTAAATGGGCCATATCGGTTCATGTTTTGATAAAGCTGCCATATAAACCGATCTTGGGTCTTGACTTCTTGAGCCTCTAGAGTGCGCAATTCTTATCCGATTGGAATGAAATTTTGCACGACGTGTTTTGTTATGATATCCAACAACTGGGATAAGTATGGTTCAAATCGGTCCTAACCTGATATAGCTGTCATATAAACCGATCTTGGGTCTTGACTTCTTGAGCTTCTAGAGGGCATAATTCTTATCCGATTTGAATGAATTTTTTCACGTAGTATTTTGTTATGATACCCAACAACTGTGCCAAGTATGGTTCAAATCGGTCCATAATCTGATATATCTGCCATATAAACCGATCTTGGGTCTTGACTTCTTGAGCCTCTAGATTGCGCAATTCTTATCCGATTGGAATGAAATTTTGCACGACGGATTCCCTCATGACCGTCAACATACGTGTTTATTATGGCCTGAATCGGTGTATAGCCCGATACAGCTCCCATATAAATCGATCTCTCTATTTTGCTTCCCCTAAAGGACGCAATTCTTATTCGAATTGGCTGACATTTTACACAGGTCTCCAACATATAATTTAATAATGGTCCAAACCGGACCATATCTTGATATCGCTCTAATAGCAGAGCAAATCTTTTCTTATATTATTTTTTGCTAAGAAGAGATGCCGGGAAAAGAACTCGACAAATGCGATCCATGGTGGAGAGTATATAAGATTCGGCCCTGCCGAACTTAGCACGCTTTTACTTGTTATTTTTAGGGTACTATATGAGAGCACACAGAATTTCGCCTAAATCGCACCACCCATCTCCGAGATCTGGCGTTTCTGAAAATAAGGGTAAGGGGGAGGGTTCTTCAGATATCAAAAAATGTAGTACCCTATTTTCACCACGGGGTCAATATGTACCATCTTTGAAAATTTCAAGAAAATCGGTTCAGCCGTTTCTGAGCCTATAAGGAACACACAAATATACAAACAAACAAACAAATTTACAAACAAACGCAAATTGATTTTTATATATAAGATTTAGGTACCCAAAACAAAATTGTATTTTCTTAATGGAGTGAGCTAAAATTCTCAAAATTGGGATACAAGCACACCTTGACTATAAATTTTGGGTTATCAGAAGATTATTTAAAACCGTACTTTTAGCTACTATAACGTAAAAAATGGTACTTTCTTGACGAATTGAGCTGGTTCCTCGGCTAAACAGAAGAAACGCGGATTGGTATAACTTTTGGCACACATTTTGCATGTCTATCCATTCTAGACCATAAAAGGAAGTGGAAACTGTGGAGGATATAGACGTAGTGGACAAGGTGATCACGAAGGCCCTGAATGACTCGTTTGTGTCAGCATGTCCTAGTTCCAAGCCAAGGGGCAAACAGCGACTGTCATGGTGGACCCCAGGGCTGGTTGGTCTAAGGAAGGACTGCAGAAAACTCTTCAACGGAGCAACTGCCACAAGAGCACCACACGATTGGGACATCTACAAGGCTGAGCTAAGAAAATGTAGGGACGAGCTACGAAAGGCACAGAAAAAGTACTGGGTAGAATTCTCCAGTTCTGTGGAGGATACATCTGAGACCTCTAGGCAAGGGTACATTCAGAAGTCAGAGAATGTATGGACAATGTCTAGCGAGGAAACACTAGAACTACTCGTTTACAAACATTTCTCGGGAAATTCTCCAGCGTACAACATGGCACAAGAAGAGGTTGTCACTGATATGCATTCGTCGGAGGTTATTAGGGAAATTGTGTCTGAGCAGAAAATCCTTTGGGCGATAAGAAATTTCGACTCCTTTTAGTCGCCAGTCCGTGATGATGTATAACCGGTTTAATTACAAGCTGTGTCCGATAGACTGGTTCTCTGGCTTAGGGAGATATAATCTGCTTGTATACGAATATCATATATACCTATGGGATGGAGAGACACGAAGATCATTTTCATTCCGAAAGCAGGAAAACCCTACCACACGAAGGCGAAAGATTTCCGTCCTATTAGTCTGTCATCCATTATGCTGAAGACTCTTGAGATGTTAATAGAAGCATATCTTAGGGCAAAGATCCCTGGAGATCGCCTGTCGCGGCCTAGTCGGCGACATAGAGAGTTCTCTCGATGTCAAGGAATATACAATGGTAGCATTTCTTGACATTGAAGGTGCTTTCAATAATGTTAACCCGACGTCAATCATGAAGGAGTTGGAGTTTCTAGGCACCAACTCTACCGTAAGAAAGTTTATTAATAACTTACTAACTTAAAGATGCAATTCGGCAGGCTTGAATCTGTGGATCTTGGAATCGGTGGATCTAAGAAGATGAGTCAGCAGAGGAACACCTCAAGGAGGTGTACTGTCTCCTCTACTTTGGAATATAGCCATTAACAATATATTAAAAAAAGACGTAAACTGATGACGTGGCAATTGCGTGTAGGGGAAAGTTTCCCAGCACTCTAAAAGATATACTTCAGAATGCTCTACGTGCAACAGTAAAGTGGGCTACCAAAAGTTTTGTAGGTATAAATCCTGGCAAGACAGAAGTAGTTCTTTTCAGCAGAAGATACAAGTTGCCTACAGTGGAACCTGTCTCCATAGGTGGAGAGAATGTTTCATTTACTGAAAGCATAAATTACTTGGGTGTTTTGCTGGACAGGAAATTGAACTTCAAATCCAATATTTTGAAAAGGGCACGAATGGAAACTCTTGTCCTATGCACCGCCATTGGCAAAAGTTGGGGGTTTAGACCGCCTGTCATGTATTGGGTATATACTGCAGTTGTCAGACCTATAATGCTATATGGTGTTGTGGTCTGGTGCACGGCGCTTCAAAAGTCCACCTTCTGCTCAATACTTAACCGGATTCAATGGATGGCTTGTTCGTGCATCTCAACCAAACTGAGGACGATACAATCTGATGCACTGAATTTAATGCTATATCTTATGCCTCTGGACATTGTGGCTAGACAAATTGCAGCGACCACTGCCGTGAGGTTAAGGGAGCTTTCTCATTGACCATATGGAGGCTAGGTGGGCTTTGGGGTGTACTCTAAAGATCTGGTCATATCGAAAAGGTTACCCGACCACTGCAGTGTGTTGGAATGGGTGAGATATAATGTCATTGGCATAAATATCTTCTCAAATAGCCATAAAATCCCTGGAGAACGTATTTCTGAACACAAAAACAGCCCTCGACTGTCGTAGATCTCTCTACGAGATGGCTCAAAATTCACCTGTTCCGGGTGCTGGGCCACTGAGATATTCCAGGGAATTGTAAAGCGGACGACCTTGCGAGACTAGGAACTACACTACACATTACAGGGATCATGGAATCTGTCTTTATACCTCTAGCGACATGTAAGCTAAGTTTTCAGGACAGCGAATGATAGATGGTCACAAAATGATGCTGTGAGCATTCCAAAACTATATGGCCTAATCTGGACTTGAAGAGGTCTACCGCTTGCAGTCATTGGCTAGAACAGACGTCTCAGTCATTGTGTCCGTCATGACAGGTCACTGCCTAATCGGAAAACATGCCGACAGACTGAAGGTTACCAGCAACGACTTATGCAGAAGCTGTGAGAACATCGAAGAAGAAGAGACTATAGACTATAGTGTGTGTCCCGCACTAGCTGCCAGAAGAAGTTCCACATTTTTTTTTTTTTTTTTTTTTTTTTTATTAATTCAATAAAACCATTATTTATATAATTACAATATATGTGGCCTCAGCGCCATAAGGCATTTTAGAGGCAAGTTGGCAAATATTAAATCATATATAATTATCTTTAACATTATATTTTATTATTGTAAAGTTCTTTTTAACGCAAATCATGCCAGAAGTCCATCAATATTTTGCTGCAAATACTCTTTTAATTTTATACCCTCCACCATAAGATGGGGGGTATACTAATTTCGTCATTCTGTTTGTAACTACTCGAAATATTCGTCTGAGACCCCATAAAGATATATATATTCTTGATCGTCGTGACATTTTATGTCGATCTAGCCATGTCCGTCCGTCCGTCCGTCCGTCCGTCCGTCTGTCTGTCGAAAGCACGCTAACTTCCGAAGGAGTAAAGCTAGCCGCTTGAAATTTTGCACAAATACTTCTTATTAGTGTAGGTCGGTTGGTATTGTAAATGGGCCATATCGGTCCATGTTTTGATATAGCTGCCATATCAACCGATCTTGGGTCTTGACTTCTTGAGCCTCTAGAGTGCGCAATTCTTATCCGATTGGAATGAAATTTTGTACGATGTGTTTTTTTAATGATATCCAACAACTGTGCCAGGTATGGTTCAAATCGGTCCATAACCTGATATAGCTGCCGTATAAACCGATCTTGGGTCTTGACTTCTTGAGCCTCTAGAGGGCGCAATTCTTATCCGAGTGAAATGGAATTTCGCACGACGTGTTTTGTTATGATACCCAACAACTGCGCCAAGTATGGTTCAAATCGGTCCATAACCTGATATAGCTGCCATATAAACCGATCTTGGGTCTTGACTTCTTGAGCCTCTAGAGTGCGCAATTCTTATCCGATTGAAATGAAATTTTGCACGACGTGTTTCGTTATTATATCCAACAACTGTGCCAAGTATGGTTCAAATCGGTTCATAACCTGATATAGCTGCCATATAAACCGATCTTGGGTCTTGACTTCTTGAGCCTCTAGAGGGCGCAATTCTTATCCGATTGAAATGGAATTTCGCACGACGTGTTTTGTTATGATACCAAACTACTGTGCCAAGTATGGTTCAAATCGGTCCATAACCTGATATAGCTGCCATATAAACCGATCTTGGGTCTTGATTCTTGAGCCTCTAGAGGGCACAATTCTTATCCGATTTGAATGAATTTTTGCACGAAGTATTTCGTTATGATATCCAACAACTGTGCCAAGTATGGTTCAAATCGGTCAATAACCTGATATAGCTGTCATATAAACAGATCTGGGGATTTGACATCTTGAGCTTCTAGAGGGCGCAATTCCTATCCGATTTGGCTAAAATTTTGCATGACGTATTTTAGTTTTACTTTCAACAACTGTGTCAAATAAGGTTCAAATCGGTTCATAACCTGATATAGCTGCCATATAAACCGATCTGGGATCTTGACTTCTTGACCCCTAGAGGTCGCAATTATTATCCGATATGCCTGAAATTTTGTACGATGGATCCTCTCATGACCATCAACAAACGTGTTTATTATGGTCTTAATCGGTCTATAGCCCGATACAGATCCCATATAAATCGTTCTCTCTATTTTACTTCGTGAGCCCCAATGGGCGCAATTCTTATACGAAATGGCTGAAATTTTACACAGGTCTTCAACATATAATTTAATTGTGGTCTTAACCGGACCATATCTTGATATCGCTTTAATAGCAGAGCAACTCTTTTCTTATATCCTTTTTTGCCTAAGAAGAGATGCCGGGAAAAGAACTCGACAAATGCGATCCATGGTGGAGGGTATATAAGATCCATGGTGGAGGGTATATAAGATTCGGCCCGGCCGAACTTAGCACGCTTTTACTTGTTTGTTATTTTGTTTTCCACTATATATAGGGCAATGGTTTGGTGTTCATATTGGAATGCATAAATGCATTGGATAGAATACTACCTGGACAGGGCCCGCTCCGCTGCGCCTTCTTTTACTTTATATGGAACAAAATTATCCTTTGAATATTTATTTTTGACAATTAAAGAGCTTTTAGTGAAATACCATGCTACGAAAATAGTATGTGTATATAGCTTGAGAAACAGTATAACAATATAAATGCCTTTATCTGAATTCTGAACGATTTATGGTCATTTAAGTTTGGATGTTTAAGACTTATTATACCCTCCACCATTCTGTTTGTAACTACTCGAAATATTCGTCTGAGACCCCATAAAGTATATATATTCTTGATCGTCGTGAGATTTTATGTCGATCTAGCCATGTCCGTACGTCTGTCCGTCTGTCCGTCCGTCCGTCCGTCTGTCTGTCGAAAGCACGCTAACTTCCGAAGGAGTAAAGCTAGCCGCTTGAAATTTTGCACAAATACTTCTTATTAGTGTAGGTCGGTTGGTATTGTAAATGGGCCATATCGGTCCATGTTTTGATATAGCTGCCATATAAACCGATCTTGGGTCTTGACTTCTTGAGCCTCTAGAGTGCGCAATTCTTATCCGATTGGAATGAAATTTTGCACGACGTGTTTTGTTATGATATCCAACAACTGTGCCAAGTATGGTTCAAATCGGTTAATAACCTGATATAGCTGCCATATAAACCGATCTTGGGTGTTGACTTCTTGAGCCTCTAGAGGGCGCAATTCTTATCCGAATGGAATGGAATTTCGCACGACGTGTTTTCTAATGATACCCAACAACTGTGCCAAGTATGGTTGAAATCGGTCCATAACCTGATATAGCTGTCATATAAACAGATCTGGGGATTTGACTTCTTGAGCTTTTAGAGGGCGCAATTCCTATCCGATTTGGCTGAAATTTTGCATGACGTATTTTATTTTTACTTTCAACAACTGTGTCAGATAAGGTTCAAATTGGTTCATAACCTGATATAGCTGCCATATAAACCGATCTGGGATCTTGACTTCTTGACCCCTAGAGGTCGCAATTATTATCCGATATGCCTGAAATTTTGTACGACGGATCCTCTCATGACCATCAACAAACGTGTTTATTATGGTCTGAATCGGTCTGTAGCCCGATACAGATCCCATGTAAATCGTTCTCTCTATTTTACTTCGTGAGCCCCAATGGGCCCAATTCTTTTACGAATTGGCTGAAATTTTACACAGGTCTCCAACATATAATTTAATTGTGGTCCGAAGCGGACCATATCTTGATATCGTTTTAATAGCAGAGCAAATCTTTTCTTATATCCTTTTTTGCCTAAGAAGAGATGTTTTTGCCTAAGAAGAGATGCCGGGAAAAGAACTCGACAAATGCGATCCATGGTGGAGGGTATATAAGATTCGGCCCGGCCGAACTTAGCACGCTTTTACTTGTTTTTTTTTAAATTTGATAAGCTTGTTAATGACATTAGATCTAAGGGCAAATTATTTAAAGCTTGACTACCAGAATATTCAATCCTCTGTTTTGTTGTTTCAGTTCGACAAAATGGCATATTAAGTTGATTACAATTTCGAGTATTAAACTGGTGCTGTCTACGCAAAAATGATATTATGTGATGTCCAATATTATGTAAATATTTAAACATATAGATTAATAATTGAAAAATGTAAGCACAATGAATAGGCAAAACTGTTGGAAAAATTTCTTTATATAATAATAACGTTGAAAATCTCATGGGCAAATTAGCAACCGCCTTCAACGCTTTATTTTTTAACCTATGAAGACTTTTCAGTTGCGCTGTTTTGTTGTGTCCATAAATTATTGCCAAATAATTGCAGTGACTCTGAATTAGGGCGTTAAAAATAAGAAATTTAGATTTGTGGTTGAATTTGTTTTTAAACTTGTATAATAGTCCAATCGCAGGTGCAATTTTCGATTTTATATGAGCAATATGTTTGTCCCATACTAGATTACTCTGCAAAAAAAGTCCTAGGTACTTAATAACATTGACCTCACGTATTTCATTTCCATCAACATGGATACTGAAGTTGTCCTGAAAACGAGAGTGTGGTTTAAATCTTATAAGTTGTGTCTTGAGGGGATTTACGAAAAGTTTATTAATGCGAGCATATTCAAATATCAAAGATGAATCCCGTTCCATATACACCCTCACTCCGTTTTCGTGTTTGTATGGATACAACAAACATATATCATCGGCGTATAAAAAAAGTTTGCCTGATAACCCAAGATTTTTCATATCGTTAATATAAATTGTGAACAATAGTGGACCAAGAACGCTACCTTGAGGGACTCCATATTTCACATACTCAACACTACTTCTATGTGCATTGATTTGAACAAACTGTCTTTGGTTATACAAATAACTTTCAAATAAAGAAAGCTCTGTTCCACATATCCCATAATATCGTAATTTCCGAATTAATATTTCGTGATCAATATGATCAAATGGTTTGCTAAGGTCATAGAATATGCCTGCAACACCACTGTTTCCTTGATCCAACCCATCACATATAGAATTAATTAGATTTACTGTGGCTTCTTCTGTACCACAACCTTTCCTAAAACCAAATTGATAATCATAGAGCAAACAGTTATCTTTACAAAACTTAGAGAGCTTATCATAAATAATTTTTTCAAAAATATTGTCTATTAGTTTCTCATTTCTGTGAGAACCTCTATGATTTAGCGGATGTGAACATTCGCAAGTTATTGGCCTTTTTATAGCGATCTGGATGGTTCAATAGTAGGAACTAGAAGGCATCTTCCTTCTTCTGTTCCTGTGGTATCACAATGGACGAAAACGTCTAAGTGAGTCTGATGGCCGACTGCCACTTAAACCCAACCTTACCATGCGAATTGAGCTAAAACCTCTAATTTGGGATTTGTATATACCTTGAAAATATTCAATGGGTGACCTAATGATTTTTCGAGTGTATTGGTATACTTAAGACGCTATTATAAGGCATGTAGATGTTTTATGACATGCCTCTTTTTGTATTCACATGTAATTGAAAATGTTTGTCAAAATTGTCAATTTGCATACGATTCATCATTTTTGCTATCACACCTTATGTTTTTTTCGTATGACATAACCTAAAAATTTGAGTAAAATCTTATTTTTTATGCGTAATAATTGTTAAAGTTGTGAGAAAGCTTATTAAATCACAAATTTGTGAAAACAATTTAATTTGGGGTTGCTTTCATTCGACTGACAACAAAAACAGCTGATTTCTTCATGTTTTTGTCAGAAGGAATAGAGCACGCTCTAATCGAAAAGAAAATACATGTGCTCTTTTGAGAAGTGATTTTCACATGTTAGTTTCGTTTGTATCACACGACATGTAAAATTGAACATGTTCTAAATGGCATGTCTTAAGACAACTATATGCCGTGTAATAGAGCCTTTAGTACTATTTGGTACTTTCTTTACGGAAGGGGACAGATTCTGAAATGTTATACGGAATTATTACAAAACTTCATAATTTTATAAACTGAGTGATTACCTTGGTTTTTGGAAGTTCTGCACTAAAAAGGGGGTATTTAGAACGGGGCTAGCGAAGCGAACCACCGGCATGCTAGTATATATAAACCAGTAAGGAAAGGCAAATGTCGGGCAGGGCCGACTATACAATACCCTACACCACCTTGTGGACGTGTTACTTTTAATATATAAAACTTATCTCCAAATCTATTCAGAATTTCATTTTGCATACCTATTGAAATATTGACATATCCGACAAAAAATATATATATGAGAGAAGTAAATTTAAATCGAAACCGAATTTTATGAAACCTTGCACACGTATTGGGACATCAAATTAAACACCCCATGCAAAATTTTGTAAAGATCGGACTAAAATTGCGGCTTCTACAGCCTGAAAATTCCATATCGGATGAAAGATATATATGGGAGCTATATCTAAATCTGGACAGATTTTGACGAAATTTTGCATACATACGACAATATTGAACACAACACCTCGTACTAAATTTGTTTAAGATAGGACCAAAATTGTAGCTTTTACAGGCTTAAAACTCCATATCGGAGGAAAGATATATATGGGGGCTATATGTAAATCTGGATCGATTTTTATGCAATTTTGTACACATATGTATTTGCCGAATAAAAAACCCATGCCAAATTTTGTACAGATCGGAGAAAAATTGTGGCTTCTTCAGCCTTAAAAGGCCATATCGGATGAAAGATATATATGGGAGCTATATCTAAATCTGGACCGATTGTCATGAAATTTTGCACACACATTAGGACGTCCAATAAAACACCTCGCGCAAAATCTTTTAAATATCGGACTAAAATTCTGGTTTCTACAGCCTTAAAAGTCCATATCGTATGAAATATATATATGGGAGCTATATCTAAATCTGGAACGCATTTTATAAAATTTTGCACATATATTTAGACCTTAAATAAAACATCCCGTGCCAAATTTTGTAAAGATCGGGCCAAAATTGTGGCTTCTACAGTCTTAGCTATATCTAAATCTTAACCGATTTCTTTTCCAAATCAATAGTTTTCGTCCTTGGGCCAACGAAGTGGAATGTGCAAAATTTCAAGACAATCAGACAACAAATGCGACCTGTACCTTGATCAGAAGAATGCATGGACAGACAGACGGCACAGAATGCATGGCACGAACTTATAATACCCTATATCAATAGTTTTACCACAATAGTTTTAAGGTTGGTTTGTGACATTTGTACGTTTAGGTACTAAAAAGTACGAAAAGGTAAATATATGCCCACCACGAACAGAAAGGGCTAGAATTGTATTCTTGAGTTCAAAATAAAAAACGTTCCGAAAAAAGGAGGCTTGGTAAAAAAAATTGGAAATTCGTACCGGAAGTGGGAGAAATAGTACGTTTAGTACCACAATTGGTGCAATTTGCTACTTTCTTTGTAAATAGAGCTCTGAATTTTGGAACTTACGCACACTATGGCAACCTAAAAGAGCTTTTGAAACTATATACTTTGTGCAGGGCGGATGGATAGAAGTCGAATTTTGCAATTTAACTTAAAAGACATCTGGTACAAAAGGATGAGGGTAGAGAGAAAAAATTAAAATGTTGTACTGGTAACCGGAGAAAACTTACGTTTCGTACAGCAATTAGTACCATTTTGGTACTTTCTTTACAGATGGAGGTCTGAAATTTGGCATGTAGGTACAACAAGGATATATATGATGGTGACTAAGTGATCTATTCAAAATTCGTACATTTTACCACTAAAATTGGTACTATTTGGTACTTTCTGTGCAGATGGAGCTAGAGGCCAGAAATTGGGCATGAAGGTATAACTAAGAAATAAATGATGGACGATTGAATGATATATTCAAAATGCATACATTTTGGTGCCAAAATTGGTACCATTTTGTACTTTGTGTTCAGATGGAGCTAAAGGTCTGAAATTTGGCACGTCGGTACAATTAAGAAATATGTGATGGGTGACTAAATATTCTATTAAAAATTCGTACATGTTGGTACCACAATCGGTACCATTTGGTACTTTCTGTGCAGTTGGAGCTATAGGTCTGCAATTTGACATGTAGGCACAAATAAGAAATATATGATTGGTGACTAAATGATCTATTTTAAATTCATACATTTTGGTACCACAATCGGTACCATTTAGTACTTTCTGTTCAGATGGATCTTGAGGTTTGAAATTTGGCATGTGGGTACAACAAAGATATATATGATTGTTGACTAAATGTTATATTAAAGATTCTCACATTTTGGTACTTTCTGTGCAGTTGGAGCTAGAAGTCTGCAATTTGACATGTAGGTACACATACGAAATATAAGATTGGTCACTAAATGATCTATTTAATATAAGATTGGTGACTATGATCTATAAAATTCAAACATTTGGTACTTTCTGTTCAGATGGAGCTAGAGGTCCGAAATTTGGGATGTAGGTACAACTAGGAAATATATAATGGGTAACTAAATGATCCATTCAAAATTTTAACGTTTTTGTACCAAAAAGTGCAATTTAGTACGAAATAGCTTATCTTCGCCTACAGCGAACGGGGACTTTTAAAATTAAGTAATTTGACAACCATTATCGCAGTCTTGACAAAAATACGACATGTGAAGAAAACGTACTAATTGCGGTGTAATTGGTACCATGAAAGAATATATTGGGCAATTATATATTTAGATACTCAAACGTACAAAATGGTACTTTTTTAACGGAGCTAAGCTAAATCTTTCAAAATTGGGATGCAAGTACAACTTGACTATAATTTTTGGATGACTAGAAGAATATTTAAAATCGTACATTTAGGTACTAAAACGTACAAAATGGCAAATTGAGCTAAAACAGTCAAAATTAGAATACGTTTACACCTTGACAGTAAATATTTGGCGGTTAGAAAATTTGTTTTTAGGTATTAAAACATACAAAATGATACTATTTTTGCAGAGTGATCTTTAGCTTTCAAAATTGAGACACAGCTACACCCTGACGATATATTTTGGACGATCAGAAGATTTTTTTAAAACATACAAAATGGTACCATCATTACGAATGGAGCTAAGGCGCAAAAAATAATGATTTTTCCAAAGTATTGTTATTCTTGATACTATTTAGTACGTTCTTTACAGAAGGGAACAGATTTCTGAAATTTTTTACACAATTATTACAAAACTTCATAATCATATAAACTGAGTGACTGCTTAGGTTTTTGTTCCTGCACTAAAAAGGGGTATCAAAAACGGGGGTAAATATTATACAGTGTCGTGTCGTAAATATATATAAACAGTGTCGTGCAAATCAAACGCAACGCTTTTTCATATTGATGAGAATAATCCTCAAAACTCTATTTATGCATTATGTGCATACAAAGATCAATAACCATTTTTCTTGTCGCTTTAGAAGCCATATATCAAATCGGGGTTTAAGACCAAAATTATTATAAAACAAGTAAAAGCGTGCTAAGTTCGGCCGGGCCGAATCTTATATACCCTCCACCATGGATCGCATTTGTCGAGTTCTTTTCCCGGCATCTCTTCTTAGGCAAAAAAGGATATAAGAAAAGAGTTGCTCTGCTATTAAAGCGATATCAAGATATGGTCCGGTTCGGACCACAATTAAATTATATGTTGGAGACCTGTGTAAAATTTCAGCCATTTCGTATAAGAATTGCGCCCATTGGGGCTCACGAAGTAAAATAGAGAGAACGATTTATATGGGATCTGTATCGGGCTATAGACCGATTAAGACCATAATAAACACGTTTGTTGATGGTCATGAGAGGATCCATCGTACAAAATTTCAGGCATATCGGATAATAATTGCGACCTCTAGGGGTCAAGAAGTCAAGATCCCAGATCGGTTTATATGGCAGCTATATCAGGTTATGAACCGATTTGAAACTTATTTGACACAGTTGTTGAAAGTAAAACTAAAATACGTCATGCAAAATTTTAGCCAAATCGGATAGGAATTGCGCCCTCTAGAAGCTCAAGAAGTCAAATCCCCAGATCTGTTTATATGACAGCTATATCAGGTTATTGACCGATTTGAACCATACTTGGCACAGTTGTTGGATATCATAACGAAATACTTCGTGCAAAAATTCATTCAAATCGGATAAGAATTGTGCCCTCCAGAGGCTCAAGAATCAAGACCCAAGATCGGTTTATATGGCAGCTATATCAGGTTATGAACCGATTTGAACCATACTTGGCACAGTTGTTGGATATAATAACGAAACACGTCGTGCGAAATTCCATTTCACTCGGATAAGAATTGCGCCCTCTAGAGGCTCAAGAAGTCAAGACCCAAGATCGGTTTATATGGCAGCTATATCAGGTTATGGACCGATTTGAACCATACCTGGCACAGTTGTTGGATATCATAAAAAAACACATCGTACAAAATTTCATTCCAATCGGATAAGAATTGCGCACTCTAGAGGCTCAAGAAGTCAAGACCCAAGATCGGTTTATATGGCAGCTATATCAAAACATGGACCGATATGGCCCATTTACAATACCAACCGACCTACACTAATAAGAAGTATTTGTGCAAAATTTCAAGCGGCTAGCTTTACTCCTTCGGAAGTTAGCGTGCTTTCGACAGACAGACGGACGGACGGACGGACGGACGGACGGACGGACGGACGGACGGACGGACATGGCTAGATCGACATAAAATGTCACGACGGTCAAGAATATATATACTTTATGGGGTCTCAGACGAATATTTCGAGTAGTTACAAACAGAATGACGAAATTAGTATACCCCCCATCTTATGGTGGAGGGTATAAAAATGAGGTTTTGTTCAATAATGGTACCTTTTCTCGTGAGCAAAACAAAATCAAATAATTGATTATCAAACAAACAAAAACAAAATCAAATAATTGATTTTCAATTAATTTGTATCAGTTGCACCATTTTTGACCAAGGTTAATCATCTAAAAGGCATAAATTATATTAGCGGATAATTACCGACACAGATACAAGTATTTATATATGAGAACTTCAGATACTTAATTGTTTTCATTAAAAAGCTCAAATAAGTGTTTAGTATCCAGTGATAGAGTTGACATGTTTCTAGTTGTTTAAATTCAAACGATTGGCTTGTTCCTTTCACCCTCCTTTGAGCTTGTTCACATAGCCGGACGTAGAGTGAGGAGCTCTTATAGTTTTCCTACAACCTGCCGTGGACTTTGTTTGCTAGCTCGTATCATAGGGGGATTCTTCCCATTCGCGGAAATTCCTCTACAACTTCTCCTTGGCCTTGTTCGCTCAGCCGGACTATAGGAAGATTTATTAAGAGCAATTTCTCTTTCTACAACTCTCTTAGGAGAATGTTCGCCTAATTCTGATGTAGAGAGACTTCCAATATCAAAACGACGCCTTGAACCAACTTTAGTGCTTTTTCCCAAAACACTTGCAATCTAAGTCTCACACCGCAGACATAGCGCATCTCTCATTCTTTGTCTTTAAGGTAACAATCGCCTGTGTTGAAATATCACACACTAATAAAGACAACCCTTTGATTAAAGAATAAACCTAATCAACGGGGTTTTATTTGTTTTTAGACCCACCACTATAGGATAGGGGTATACTAATCTAGTCATTCCGTTTGTAACACCTCGAAATATTGATATAATACCCCGTAAAGTACATATATTCTTGATCCTCTCGACATTCCGAATCGAACTAGCCATGTCCATCCGTCTGTCGAAATCACCATAGCGGTCGAACGCGTAAAGCGAGTCGCTTGAAATTTTGTACAGATACTAAATACGACGTAGGTCGTTGGGAATAGCAAATGGACCATATCTGTTCAGATTTGAATGTCTTATATATAAAATCAATTTGTGTTTGTTTGTAGGTTTATTTGTTTTTTATGTATGTTTGTGTGTTCCTTATAGACTCAGAAACGGCTGAACCGATTTTCTTGAAATTTTCACAGATGGTGCATAATGACCCCGTGGTGAAAATAGGATACTAAATTTTTTGATATCTGAATCTGATGTTTACGATAAGAAAACGTATCTGGTATCCAATTGTCGGTCCAGGTGTTAGTGGGATCACCCAAACCCCCAAAACATCCCTAAATCGGACATATTTACCGACCATGGCAATATGGGGCTCAAATGAAAGGTATTTGCAAGTAGAATATGAATCTAATACCCAAATGTGGGACCACGTTTCTGGGGGTCCACCCCTTCAGCAAAACACCTTCCAAACTGGACTTATTTACTGACCATGGGAATATGGGGCTTAATTAAAAGGTATTTGAGTGTAGAATTAGAATCTGATATCCAAATATGGGACCAAGTGTTTTGGGGAGCCGCCTCTCACCAAAAACATTTCCCAAAGGGGACAAATTTACGACCATTACAATATGGGGCTTAAATGAAAGGTCTTTGGGAGTAAAGCACGAATCTGATATCAATATTCGGGAAAAGTGTCTGTGGGGCCCCACCCCCACAACACCATTGTTCTTGCTGACTTTTGCAATATGAGGCTCAAATAAGAGGGGTTTTGAGTAGAAAACGAATCCGATACATATTTTCAAGGCCAACTCACTGAGTGGCCTCCCATCCCCCCAAAACACCCACCAAGCTGGTCATATTTGCCGACTATGGAAATATGGGGCCCAAATTGAAGGTATGTGGGAGTAGACCACGTATCTGATATCAACATTAGGGGCCAACTGTCTAGCGGACGTCCCCCTACCATAACAACCCCCAAATAGAACATATAATAGGGGGTTCAAATAAATTATATATAGATATATGAGAATAGAGCACGTTGCTTATATATTTTCCGGCCTCAGTGTTTGGGGGACCACCCCAATCCCCAAAGCACCCCTAAATCGGGCATATTTACCGACCATGTCAATGAGGAGCTTAAATGAAAGGAATTGGGGGGTAGAGCAAGAATTGTACCCATTTTCTGAACCAATTTTCTGGGGGTCTACCCCTCTCCCAAAATACCCCACAAAACCATCGCAATATGGGGCTCAAATAAATGTATTTGGAAGTAGAATACGACTTTTATATCCATATGTAGGACCATGTATTTAGGGCATCACCCCTTTCCCAAAACACCCTCAATGGGAAAAAATTTTTCGACTATGCCAACATGTGGTATTTGAGATTAGAAAACGAATTTGGTAACCTATATTGGAGCCATGTGTTTGGGGGACGCCTCATCCTGTAAACTCCTCTTAAGCCAATGGCAATATGGGATTTAAATATATGGTATTTGAAAGAAGAGCACGATGGTGATATTTTTTCAGGGCTAAGTATCTGGGGGACCACCTCTCTTCCGAAAAAACACCTAAATCAGACATCATGAGAATATCGGGCTGAAATGAAGTATTTTAAGAATGGAGTACACCTTACATCCAAACTTAAATTCGTAGACCAATAAAGAACATGTAGGATTCAGATAAAGTCACTTATATTGTTAAAGTGTTAGTCAAATTTGCATGGTATTTCACTAAAAGATCTTTAATTGTCGAAAATAAATTTTCCAAGGAAACTTTTGTTCCATATAAAGTAAACGAAGGCACAGCGGAGCGGGCCCGGGTCAGCTAGTAGCTCCCATATGAACCAACAAAATTTAAAACGGCGGTGATCTCCTCTTAATGCTGGCGACATTTTCCATGCATAATCATGTGAAAACGTCACCCCAATGAGATGTCGCACTGCGGCACCGCATTCGGACTTGGGTATAAAAAAGTCCCTTATCATTGAGTTTAAGCTTGAATCGAAAAGCTTTCAATGATGTGTGAGGTGTGACCTTCTCGGTTCCTGGGTAAATTTTTACTCCACTCCCAAATACCTTTGTAATGTGTCCTATATGATCGTATTAGAAAATATTTGCGGTTTAGAGAGACACTTGGCCCTTAATGTAAATATATGCTTCGTGCTCTACTTTCAAATACTTTTTATATGAGCCCCATAATGGCATGATTGGTAAATAAATTCTGTTTGAGGGTGGGATGGACCGATGGACTTTGTCCCAAAAATGAGTATCAATCAATTTAAACATCAAATAGATTTTATATAAAAGGGAGGTGCTTTCGTGTGGGGCAGTTCCCCAAACACATGGCTTGGGGTGCCTCGAAGACCCCAACAATAGAAACCATGTTTTGTTTTGATTGTGAGAGCTGTTGTGAAAGCCGTTGATATGAGTTTCATATTATCATAATCAGAAATAAGTTCAGTTTAGGGGGCGCTTTAGGGCGTACAAACACTTGGTTCCAAAATGGATATAAAATTCGTTTTATACTCTCAAATACTTCTCATTGGAGTCCCACATTGTCATAATGGGTCAATCAACCTATTTGACTTATTTTTGGAAAGAAAAGCGCAACCTAGACTTGAACTAAAATTTTAATGCCATATTCGTAATCTACTCCCAAATACATTTCATTTGAGTCCCATATAGACATGGTCGGCTAATATGCCCATTTGGGGATACTTGGGGGTGGGGCGACCTCCAATTACTTGGACCTAGTTTATTATGCCATATTTGTAATCTACTGTGGAATACTTTTCATTTGAGGCCTATTTTGACATGAACCTCGAATATATCTGTTTAGAGGAGTTTTTGGATTGGGGAGGCCCGCTGGGTACTTGGAACCAAATTTTAATGCAATATTCGCTTTCTAGCCTCCGAAACCTAACATTTGATACCCATTTTGTGCCTATCGCTCTACTTTCAGATAAGAGTGGCGTTGTTGGGGTAAGGGGGAGGGACAGCCCCAATCCGATATCTTAATATTATATAGCCTATGTTTCCTTCCAGATAAACTTACACAATCTGTGAAAATTTAAAGAAAATCGGTTAAGTCGTTTTTGATTCTACGAAACAAACAAATAAAAACCGAGTCCATATTGTATTGATATGTCATACGCCCATTTAAAGCCATTTTGGAAGGAAGGGGGACCCCCTATACTTCGATCTGATTTTGTATGTCTGATTCGTAATCTACTCCCGAATACCACTCATTTGATGCCTCTTGTCTGTTTGAACGCCCAATATGTCTGTTTGGGGGAGTTTTAGAGTTTGGGCGGCCCAATAAGTACTTAGATTGAAATTTTAATACCATATTCGTATTATATGTTCCAATACCATTCATTTGATACCCATATTGTCCATATTGTTTTTATACCCTCCACCATAAGATGGGGGGTATACTAATTTCGTCATTCTGTTTGTAACTATTCGAAATATTCGTCTGAGACCCCATAAAGTATATATATTCTTGATCGTCGTGAAATTTTATGTCGATCTAGCCATGCCCGTCCGTCTGTCCGTCCGTCCGTCCGTCCGTCTGTCTGTCGAAAGCACGCTAACTTCCGAAGGAGTAAAGCTAGCCGCTTGAAATTTTGCACAAATACTTCTTATTAGTGTAGGTCGTGTAGTGTATTGTAAATGGGCCATATCGGTCCATGTTTTGACATAGCTGCCATATAAACCGATCTTGGGTCTTGACTTCTTGAGCCTCTAGAGTGCGCAATTCTTATCCGGTCTGAATGAAATTTTGCACGACGTGTTTTGTTATGATATCCAACAACTGTGCCAAGTATGGTTCAAATCGGCCCATAACCTGATATAGCTGCGATATAAACCGATCTTGGGTCTTGACTTCTTGAGCCTCTAGCGTGCGCAATTCTTATCCGGTCTGAATGAAATTTTGCACGACGTGTTTTCTTATGATATCCAACAACTGTGCCAAGTATGGTTCAAATCGGTTTATAACCTGATGTAGCTGCCATATAAACCGATCTGGGGTCTTGACTTCTTGAGCCTCTAGAGTGCGCAATTCTTATCCGATTGGAATGAAATTTTGCACGACGTGTTTTGTTATGATATACAATAACTGTGCCTAGTATGGTTCAAAGCGGTTCATAACCTGATATAGCTGCCATATAAACCGATCTTGGGTCTTGATTTCTTGAGCCTCTAGAGTGCGCAATTCTTGTCCGATTGGAATGAAATTTTGCACGACGTGTTTTGTTATGATATCCAATAACTGTGCGAAGTATGGTTCAAATCGGCCCATAAACTGATATAGCTGTCATATAAACCAATCTTGGGTCTTGACTTCTTGAGCCTCTATAGGGCGCAATTCTTATCCGATTTGAATGCATTTTTGCACGAAGTGTTTTGTTATGATATCCAACAACTGTGCCAAGTGTGATTCAAATCGGTTCATAACCTGATATACCTGTCATATAAACCGATCTTGGGTCTTGACTTCTTGAGATTCTAGAGGGCGCAATTCCTATCCGATATGGCTGAAATTTTGCATGACGCATTTTATTCTTACTTCCAACAACTGTGTCAAATAAGTTTCAAATCGGTTCATAACCTGATATAGCTGCCAAGTAAACCGATCTGGGATCTGGACTTCTTGAGCCTCTCATGACCATCAACATACGTGTTTATTATGGTCTGAATCGGTCTATAGTCTGATACAGCTCCCATATAAATTGATCTCTCTATTTTACTTCTTGAGCCCCCAAAGGGCGCAATTCTTATTCGAAATGGCTGAAATTTTACACAGGTCTTCAACATATAATTTAATTGTGGTCCACACCGGACCATATCTTGATATCGCTCTAATAGCAGAGCAAATCTTTTCTTATATCCTTTTTTGCCTAAGAAGAAATGCCGGAAAAAGAATTCGACAATTGCGACCCATGGTGGAGGGTATATAAGAATCGGCCCGGCCGAACTTAGCACGCTTTTACTTGTTTGTGTTGTTTTGGGTAAAGGGGAAGGGTCCGCCCCCTTCCGAAATCAACAAACTATAAATCCTATTTCTCGTTCCTGACCATATTCGCAATCTACTCCCAAATACCTTTCGAGTCCCAACAACTGTGCCAAGTACGGTTCAAATCGGTCTATAACCTGATATAGCTCTAATATAAACCTATCTCCCGATTTGACTTCTTGAGCCCCTGGAAGCCTCCGATGAAAGGCATCATGTAACTCTGGCATCTGAAACGTCTCCACCTGCGATGCGAAATATTCATCTCATAAATAGCCGAACGGGAATTGTTGAATTGACAGTCAAGCCTGTGTCCTGTAAAACGTAGAGTTGAAGTCCCCAGCAACCACAATATCTGAATGAGCAAGATAAAACATACTCAATTGGGCCTCCTGGGTTGGACTTTTTACATGACGGAGTATTCAGGTAGTTTCTCACATACAGAGCGGTGCCGCCCCCACGACGTAATCTATCAGCTCCGATTTGACTTCTTGAGCCCTGGAAGCCTGAATTTTCATCTGATTTGGCTTAAATTTTTCACATAGTGTTTTGTTATGACTTCTAACAACTGTGCCAAGTACGGTTGAAATCGGTCAAGAACTTGATATAGCTCCCATATAAACCGATCTCTCGATTTGACTTCATGAGCCCCTACTGAAATTTTGCACAAAGTATTATGTTATGACTCCCAATATGTGACCAGTTCGGTTCAAATCGGTCAAGAACATGACATAGCTCCCATATATTACCAGAATCCGTGGTGGTGGGATCCCAAGATTCGGCTCAGTCGAACTTAGCTGGCTTTTGCTTGTTAAATCTCTTTTACATACAACCAACCGTCTCACCACGGCAAGCTCTCACCCGCACCCTTACATTTGGTCACTTCGAGCCGGATCTGTTTCTAGTGATTAATTTGTTATACCCTCCACCATAAGATGGGGGGTATACTAATTTCGTCATTCTGTTTGTAACTACTCGAAATATTCGTCTGAGACCCCATAAAGTATATATATTCTTGATCGTCGTGAAATTTTATGTCGATCTAGCCATGTCCGTCCGTCTGTCCGTCCGTCCGTCCGTCCGTCCGTCTGTCTGTCGAAAGCACGCTAACTTCCGAAGGAGTAAAGCTAGCCGCTTGAAATTTTGCACAAATACTTCTTATTAGTGTAGGTCGGTTGGTATTGTAAATGGGCCATATCGGTCCATGTTTTGATATAGCTGCCATATAAACCGATCTTGGGTCTTGACTTCTTGAACCTCTAGAGTGCGCAATTCTTATCCGATTGGCACGAAATTTTGCACGACGTGTTTTGTTATGATGTCCAACAACTGTGCCAAGTATGGTTCAAATCGGTTCATTATCTGATATAGCTGCCATATAAACCGATCTTGGGTCTTGACTTCTTGAGCCTCTAGCGTGCGCAATTCTTATCCGATCAGAATGAAATTTTGCACGACGTGTTTTGTTATGATATTCAACAACTGTGCTAAATATGGCTCAAATCGGTCCATAATCTGATATAGCTGCCATATAAACCGATCTTGGGTCTTGAATTCTTGAGCCTCTAGAGTGCGCAATTCTTATCCGATTGGAATGAAATCTTGCACGACGTGTTTTGTTATGATATTCAACAACTGTGCCAAGTATGGTCCTAATCGGTCCATAACCTGATATAGCTGCCATATAAACCGATCTTGGGTCTTGACTTCTTAAGCCTCTAGAGTGCGCAATTCTTATCCGATTACAATGAAATTTTGCACGACGTGTTTTGTTATGATATTCAACAACTGTGCCAAGTATGGTCCTAATCGGTCCATAACCTGATATAGCTGCCATATAAACCGATCTTGGGTCTTGACTTCTTAAGCCTCTAAAGTGCGCAATTCTTATCAGATTGGAATGAAATTTTGCACGACATGTTTTTTTTATGATATCCAACAAGTGTGCCAAAAATGGTTCAAATCGGCTCATAAACTGATATAGCTGTCATATAAACAGATTTGGGGACTTGACTTCTTGAGCTTCTAGAGGACGCAATTCCTACCTGATTTGGCTGAAATTTTGCATGACTTTTTTATTTTTTATTTTTTCTTTCAACCACTGTGTCAAATAAGGTTTAAATCGGTTCATAACCTGATATAGCTGCCATGTAAACCGATCTGGGATCTTGACTTCTTGAGCCTCTTGAAGTCGCAATTATTATCCGATTTGCCTGAAATTTTGTACGATGGATCCTCTCTTGACCATCAACATACGTGTTGATTATGGTCTAAATCTGTTTATAGCCCCATACAGCTCCCATATAAATCGATCTCTCTATTTTACTTCTTGAGCCCCCAAAGGGCGCAATTCTTACTCGAATTGGCTGACATTTTACACAGGCCTCCAACATATAATTTAATTGTGGTCCAAACCGGACCATATCTTGATATCGCTCTAATAGCAGAGCAAATCATTTCTTATATCACTTTTTGCCTAAGAAGAGATGTCGGGAAAAGAACTCGACAACTGCGCTCCATGGTGGAGGGTATAAAAGATTCGGCCCGGCCGAACTTAGCACGCTTTTACTTGTTTTTTGTTGCTTCTTTTAAGATCAACGCATCGCGTCTACCTCTTATCCATCAGCAATCATCTTTGCCATCAACCATCAAGAAACGAGGTACGTAAAATCAGTTTCTTTAAAAAGTGAGCATTTCGCATTGTGTTGTGCGAAAGTGCATATTTTTATCAATACTAGTCGTCTTTTGATACCCCTATCGCGAGTGCCATTGAATAAATACACTGAAAATAGAGTTCATTCTTCAAATAAATCGCTTCAAATACTATACGAAATTCCTACATAAATAATATCGGGTATCTGTGCAGAGAGTCTTTGCCTTTTGTGAAAATTTATTTGCAAGATTACTGCATTGAAATACAACAACAAAACCCTTCGATCATCGAACCGCTTTTGAATAATTCTCCCGCCTTTCTAATAGTCCAAACAAAACCACCACCATTCGTTTGATATTCACATCAACAATTGTCCACTCTTCCCGATAGAACAGCATTGGTAAATATACAATCACACGCACCCACATATTCGTCGACTCCGCTCTACACCAATATTCATTGTATACTCCAATATACGGTGCATGCACACACACGTCATACCCCTCCAAACATTTTCTATCGTGCGAGTCACTAAATCTGCACTCAAGGAAGTTGAAAACAATCTCAGGCGATATCATTTTTTACTCTAATTAGTGTCTCGGTACGGGAGAAAACGTGCGACTTGGCGATATATACCCATGAGTGACTAAATAGGGATTAAAAAAGTGTAAAATTCGATTATCAACGTCATTTATAAAAATAAATTTTTATTTGCCAAATTTTTTTTTTTTACCTTTTAGAGTGAGGCTAATTTTTATTTCTTTTTTTAATTTATTTCTTTTCCAAATCTAGATTAATAATCGAAGATTTTATTTGCAATGATTTTCCCTGACTGGGATTTGAACAGCCAACCTAACGATTGTGAGGCGTATGCTATCCCTCTGTGCTACCGGCCTTTCTTCATTACAGAAGGCTAAGTTAACATACATTCTCTTGTTTGGGGTTTTTTGAGTTAGCGTCCAAAACAACAACAAAAAATCTATTTTTAAATTTGTAGCAATAACAGTTGATTATGAGAAACTAATTAGTGAAACATGAATGATAGAATTCCGACAGTAATGTATTTTGTTGTTGTAAATCTTGAAATTTCTACAAACTATCGTACAAAATGACCTAAAAAGTGACTATTCTGGGAGGGAGTGAGAAAGTCACTTTCAAATGTTTGGAGGGACATATCGATCAACGAGGACGTCACTCTTGTTTGGTTCTTTTTCTGCTTGCTGCATTAGCACACACGCACAGTGGGTAGAAGCACCATGAAAAGAGGAATTTTAATTAAATATATTTTCGATTTCAGATTATTGCAAATTTGTAGGAAATAGTTAGTAAGTCGTAGACAGTCGGTCTCCCTCGAACCTGGACACCCTCTAGTCGGTAAATACACTGAGAAAAGAAAAAGTTTCTCACTGTTTAAAGATTTGAATATTTTTGAAGAAAATTGATGATTTCTTCGGTATTTTTCGTTCTTTTGTATTGCTGAAATTGTTAATACTGATGAGTCGAGCACTCTTTCGCACCCTACTGTCAGCAAGTACACTGAAAAAAAAAAATATATAAGCGCTTAAACTTTAATAAAGACAATTTGAAGCTAATTTGATTGTTTTTACTTGGATTTTGTTTCGCGTTACTTATTTTGATAATATCTCTCCCCTCGTATCGCATAATATCCGGACTCTCACCCGTTTTTGAATATAATTTATTTTGTATAAACTAATAGTAATTGAACCGTTGAGTAGAGCGGACGTGTTGTTATTTCGCTCCGCAAGAATTTTCCTGTAACTCGTATTAGATCATTATTTTTGGAAGAAAACTTTAAGTCATTCAAGGAAAGCTGCGATAGAGGTATCCATTAGGCGGTTGATAATCTGCGTCTGTTTCCAGTGGAGTGGTAGATCTAGAGCCCGGGAGTAGGCTTAGAATGAAATCCAAAGACCCAACAGCTGTGGTAGTGGTATCAGGCCTTAGCATGTTGTTTACTACTGAAACCTCGACTGGTGGAGCGGCTGTTTCAGGCTCCACCAGCCGACAGACAACTGGTCAGCAGAGACTTTTGACGCCGACACCTGGTTCGAGTATTAAAAACAAGGCCGAACTTATTCCTTCTTCGTATGCCTATAATTTGCCTAGGCCATCGGCCTTCCCCGGCAAACAAACACGCCCTTTAAGAGATTGGAATAATGGAAGACGCATCGCTCTCAGGTTTATTGAGAGACTTGGTGCGAATGATCCTAACACTTTCACTGATAGGGAGAGAGATTCCCTAAAGTGGGCTCGGGAATTCGCTGTACAGGTTACCCCAAAGACTACACGTCTAGATTCGATCTGCACCGCAATCAGTCAAAAGGCTGCGGTGACCTAGAGGGCACCATGCCTAAAAGTACTAGGCGAATAACAGTAAGATGGGTCCAAGAACCAATACTAATTTCGCAAGAAACAGTTTGGTGATAACAGTTGTCGACAAGGGAGAAGAACAGGGCTATCATCAGTATACTCCGATGTCCGTACGGAATTTCCTTGGTTTCCTTCAGTTTGTGACGATGCAGGCTGGTATCGAGGCCGATACAGACTAATTGCCTACGACGATCGACGCTCAATTGAAATGTATCGATGTGTGCTAAAAAAGATTAGTGAGATCTGCAACACCAGGTGCAACACTAGATTTAGTCAAGAAGGAAGATATTCCTTCTCGACCAATGGCGCATGCTTGGATACCAAAGATTCCCTCAGATCCTGAAGCGATACTTGGAAGAATCAGGGAATGTAATCCCAATCTTTCAACCACCGACTGGAAGATTGGTAGATTGGATGAGGCTGATGGTGACCGGAGAAATTCAGTATTAGTACTAAACTCCGGCAGTCTCACAGATCTCAACAGGTCTCAAGGGGTTGTACCCTACGGATTCAGCAAGTTGAAACTGAAGGTTAATAGAAGCGGTGGGGTTTGGGAATCAAGAGACGACTCAGCAGTTGTTGCTGAACACTTGCCTGACGAACTATCGACCACATCGCCAAAGTCTGGCGGATTGCAGGAGACTGAAGATCAATCTGCCACAATCCAGACAGTAGGGGATGGCATCGAAAAGGGATCTAACAAGCCCTGTGTGGGTGGGTCACTAAGTTTGACTGGGCTCAAAGTGCGTGCCAGCGGGTAAGCACGGAACTCAGAAAGTACTTCGACAGGAGCAGTTAGTGAAGCATCTAAGGTGAAGTCGCCCACACCGCACGTGCCCAGTGTCCTGAGGAAGAGTGGTTCCACAGCTTTCTCACCTGCCCCTGGATGCATACGGAAGATCATCATGACAAGTTCTAACGAATCTTGTGAGGATAAACTCCTGGTGGAGTCAGAAGATGAGGCTAACACAACATTGGTGGAATCCTGACTATTTTCCGGTTTCTACAGATAAATCTCCACCATTGCAAGGCCGCTTCGGCGGCACTAAAGGTCCTCCTGATGGCTGGGGGATTTGACGTGGATCATGTCCAGGAAGCATGGGTGTGTGGAGGAATGGTACGTGGACGAAGAATTGCGGGATATAAACTTCTCAAGGGTACGGGAAATGGGAGACACAGAGCCTGTAGGGAAGAAAATTCTCATTGTAGGAAGTGATACTAATGCACAGCATCAGATATGGGAAAGATCGGATGTCAACGAAAGAGGTGAGCTGCTTATTGAATATATTATAAGTTGCAATCTGGCGATTTGTAACGAAGGGGATAAACCGACCTTTATTACCAGGAACAGGCAGGAGGCACTAGCTATTACCTTTGTATCGGGAGATATAAGCGCAAGAATATGCAACTGGGATATGATGGATGACCACAGCTTCTCTGATCATCGTTATATTAGTTTCAGCCTTGGAGAAAATACTGCAGAAGTGGTCTCTCGGCTGAACAGAAGAAAGGCGGATTGGGATAAATTTCGGCTTATTTTCTGAACGTCTATCCCTTCTAGACCAGAAAAGAAGGTGGAAACTACGGAGGATATAAACATAGTGATCAAGTTGATCACGAAGGCCCTGAATGACTCGCTTGTGTCTATATGCCCTAGTGCCAAACAAGGGGCAAACATTCCGAAAGCAGGAAACCCCTACCACACGAAGGTGAAAGATTTTCTTCCTATTAGTCTGTCATCCTTTATGCTGAAGACTCTTGAGAGGTTGATAGAAACATATCTTAGGGCAAAGATCCCTGGAGATCGCCTGTCGCGGTAGCAGCATGCATATAGTAAAGGCAAATCCACTGAAACAGCCCTTCACGACCTATTTGGCTACATAGAGTGTTCTCTCGCTGCCAAGGAATATACAATGGTAGGATTTCTTGACATTGAAGGTGCTTTCAATAATGTAAAACCGACGTCAATCATGGAGGAGTTGGAGTTTCTAGGCATCAACTCTACCGTAAGAAAGTTTATTAATAACTTACTTACTAAAAGATGCATTTCGGCTAAAAAGATGGGTCAGCAGAGGAACACCTCAAAGAGGTGTATTGTCTCCTCTACTGTAGTATAACCATTAACAATATATTATTGTCTATGGAAGAAATAAGTGTAAAAGTTGTCGCGTATGCTTATGACGTGGCAATTGCGGTTAGGAAAAAGTTTCCCAGCATTCTGAGAGATATACTTAAGGAAGCTCTACATGCAACAGTAGTCTAGGTATACATTTGTGCAAGACAGAAGTAGTTCTTTTCAGCAGGAGATACAAGTTGCCTATCTTGGAACCTGTCTCCTTGGGAGATATTTACTGAGAGCGACAAGTACCTGGGTGTTTTGCTGGACAGGAAATTGAACTTCAAAGCCAAAAGTTTGGAAAGGGCAATAAAAGCAACTCTTGCCCTATACACCTACAAGAGAGCCATTGGCAAAAGTTGGGGTTTAGACCGCGCGTCGTGCATTAGCATACTGCAGTTGTCAGAACTATAATGCTATATGGTGTTGTGGTCATGTGGACGGCAGCTCAAAATTCACCTATTCTGGCGACAGAATTTGTCTTTAAGGTAGCTATCGCCTGTGTTGAAATATCACACACTAATAAAGACAAACCTTTGTTTAAAGAAAAGCCCTAATCACCGGTCTTTTATTTGTTATTAAATCTCTTTTACATACACCCAACCGTCTCACCACTACACGCTCTCACCCGCACCCTTACACTAGTAAATTTTAAGTACAAATGTCAAAGTTTAAGACCAGTCAAAGTTAACATCTGCAAGTATTTTCGTATCCATCGTATATACATATTGGCAAAAACTGCATTTAAAATGTGTTAGGACTGTAAGAAACACAAGTCAAAAGCATTATATTAGAATTTCCTAGCTTGAAAATATTCTAACAGTAGCTGGGATAAAGACATTCGCATAAAAACCGTCTCTTCGTAAACATGCTATTTGCATTTCAACAAATAAATTTCGTTTTATTGATAAAGATTCAAATTTGTCTAATTTTTTCATCAATTTGAACGCTTGGAGCATAATAGAGCAATAAACAAGTAAAATCGTGCTAAGTCCGGCCGGCTGAATGCTGGGAACCCACAATCATGGATTCTGATAAAAATTTATACAAAATAAATTTAGTTGAAGGTCATAATTTTATTCTACATAACAAACTTCTGTCAAACCAGCAAAAATTAAAGCTTCTAGGAACCGGACAACGATGATCAAGAGACCGGTTTACACGGGAGCAATATCAGGTTTTAGACTGATTTGGACCGTATTTGGAAGTCGATGTTGGAAGTCGTAACAGAACACCGCATGCAAAATTTCTGCCAAATCGTACAAAAATTGCGGCTTGTAAGGGCCCAAGAAGTCAAATCGGGAGATCGGTTTATCTAGTTATAGAACGATTTCGACCGTACAATTGTTGAAAGTCACAACAAAACACTACATGCTCAATTTCAACAAAATCGTAGATTTTAAAGGCTCAAGAAGTCAAATCGGGAGTTCAGTTTATATGTGCGATATATTGTAGCATGTTATAGAGCGATTTGGAGCGTACTAGGCACAGTTGTTGAAAGTCATAACAGATTACTACGTGCTAAATTTCAGCCAAATCGGGAAAAAATTGCGGTTTGTAATGGCTCAAGAAGTCAAATCCGGACATCAGTTTATATGGGAGCTATATCAGGTTATAAACCGATCGGTTTGTATGGGAGCCAGAGATGTCGCCAAGGGGGTGGGGAGGGGGAACACGGGCGCGAGCCCATCCCTCAAAATAATTTTACATTTTGAAAAAAATTAAATTAAATTTATTCTAAACACAAAATTTTAGTAAAACTTTCTAAAATGACAAAATTTCAAATTTTTAATATTCTGCAGAGACAAAATTTTGATCAATCCAGGACCACTTTTAAATTATTTTTCTTAAGTAAAAAAATGTTATGAAATTTTTTTAAAGACTTAATTTCAGCGTAATATTTTTAAAGACAACACTTCATCACAATTTTTTCTAAAGACAAAATTTTAATAATTCAGCGTAACATTTTCTTCAGTACGGGCCGGACCCCCCTTTTAAATATTTTTTTTAAAGACAACATTTCATTACAATTATTCGTAAAGATAAGATTTCAAAACAAGTAAAAAGGCACTAATTTCGGTCGGGCCGAACTTTGGATACCCACCACCTCGGGTATATATGTAAACCGCCTTTCATCAAAATTCGTTGAAAAATTCATAACTTATGTCCCATATCAGTTATATTAAAATATGTTCCGATTTGGACCAAATACTATTGTAATAAGTACAGTAGATATATCTAAAAATAAACCGATCTGAACCATATACGACACGGACGTCGAAAAGCCTACCATAAGACTTTGTCAAATTTCAGTGATATCGGATTATAAATGCGAATTTTATGGGGCCAAGACTTTAAATCGCGATATCGGTCTACATGGCAGCTATATCCAAATCTAAACCGATTTGGGCCAAGTTGCATAAAAATGTCGAAGAGCCTAACTTAAAGCACTGTCCCAAATTTAAGCGAAATCGGACAATAAATGCCTCTTTTATGGGCCCAAAACCTTAAATCTAGTCCGATCTGGGCAAAATTGAAGAAGGACGTCGAAAAGCCTAACTAAAGTCACTGTCTCAAATTTCAGCGACATCAGACAATAAATGCGTCTTTTATGGCCCCAAAACCTAAAACCTAGATATCGGTCTATATGGCAGCTATATCCAAATCTGAACCGATCTGTGCGATATTGCAAAAGTATGTCTATGAATTTCAGCGACATCGGACAATAAATGAGCATTTTATGGGCCCAAAACCTTTAATCAGGAAATCGGTCTATATGGCAGCTATATCCAAATCTTGACCGATCTGGGCCAAATTGAAAACAGATGTTGAAGGGCCTAAGACAACTCACTGTCCCAAACTTCAGCAAAATCGGATAATAAATGTGGCTTTTGTGGGCCTAAGACCCGAAATCGGAGGATCGGTCTATATGGCAGCTATATCCAAATCTGAACCGATCTAGGCAAAATTACCGAAGGAAGTCGAAGGGCCTAACACAACTCCCTGTCCCAAACTTCAGCAAAATCGGATAATATATGTGGCTTTTATGGGCTTAAAACCCTAAATCGGATGATCGGTATATATGGCAGCTATATCCAAATCTGGACCGATCTGAGCCAAATTGACGAAGGATGTCAAATGGCCTAACACAACTCACTGTCCAAAATTACAACAAAATCGGATAATATATGTGGCTTTTATGGGCTTAAGACCCTACATCGGAGGATAGGTCTATATGGCAGCTATATCCAAATCTGAACCGATCTGAGCCAAATTGACGAAGGATGTCGATGGGCCTAGCGCAATTCACTCTCCCGAATTTCATCAAAATCGGATAATAAATTTGGCTTTTGTGGGCTTAAGACCCTAAATCGGAGGATCGGTCTATATGGCAGCTACATCCAAATCTGTACCGATCTGGTCCAAATTAAAGAAGGAAGTCGAAGGGCCTAACACAAATCCCTGTCCCAAATGTCAGCAAAATCGGATAATAAATGTGGCTTTTATGGGCCTTAGACCCTAAATCGGAGGATCGGTCTATATGGCAGCTATATCCAAATCTGGACCGATCTGACCCAAATTGATGAAGGATGTCGAAGGGTCTAACACAACTCACTGTCCCAAATTTCAGAAAAATCGGATAATAAATGTGGCTTTTATGGGTCTAAGACCCTAAATCGGCGGATCGGTCTATATGGGGGCTATATCAAGATATAGTCCGATATAGCCCATCTTCGAACTTAACCTTCTTATGGACAAAAAAAGAATCTGTGCAAAATTTCAGCTCAATATCTCTATTTTTAAAGACTGTAGCGTGATTTCAATAGACAGACGGACGGACATGTCTAGATCGTCTTAGATTTTTACGCTGATCAAGAATATATATACTTTATAGGGTTGGAAATGGATATTTCGATGTGTTGCAAACGGAATGACAAAATGAATATACCCCCATCCTTCGGTGGTGGGTATAAAAAAAAATCTAAAGACTGCAATTTAATGAAGACTATATTTCAGAGACGATTTTCCAAAGACAACCTTTTTGTCCAGCCTACCTCGAAATTATTTTATAAAGCCAAAATTTAAATAAAAGAAGTTTTCTTATACCCTTCACCATAGGATAGGGGGTATACTAATTTCGTCACTCCGTTTGTAATGCTACTTGATCGTCAAGATATTTTAAGTCGATATAGCCATGTCCGTCCGTCTGTCTGTCGAAAGCACGCTAACTTTCGCTATATAACAAATATATCCTATTAATGTAGGTCAGTTAAGATTGTAAACGGGCCAACGGGCCGATCTTGGGTCTTGACTTCTTGAACATCTAGAGGGCGCAATTCTTTTCCTATTTGGCAAAAAATTTGCACGTAGCATTTTGGTATTACTTCCCACACCTGTGCTAAGTATGGTTTAAATCGGTTCATAACGTGACATAGATGCTAAATATACCGATATTGGATCTTGACTTTTTGAGCCAATAGAGTGCGTAATTCTTATCCGATTTGGCTGAAGTTTTGGTTGTGACTTGCAACAACTGTGCCGAGTATGGTTGAAATCGGTTCATAACCTGATATAGCTGCCATATAAACCGATCTGGGATCTTGCTTCTTAAGCATCTTGAGGCTGCAATTCTTATCCGATGTTGCTGAAATGAAGTGTAACGGCTTTTCCCATGACCTTCAACGTACATGTACATGTCTAATATGGTCTTAATCGATCCATAGCCTGATACAGTTCCCATATTAACCGATCTCCCGATTATGCTTCTCGAGCCCCTACAAGGCGCAATTCTTATCCGAATGGACTGAAATATAACCCAATGACTTCAACTATGGTCTTCAACATTCAATTCACTTACGGTCCGAATCGGACTATAACTTGGTATATCTCCAATATCACAACAATTCTTATCTATTATTGCTTGTTTGCGATACCGCTCAAAGAACTTGACAAATGCAATCCATGGTGGAGGGTATAAAAGATTCGACTAGGCCGAACTTAGCATATTCTTACTTGTTTAATATGCTTTTCTGTCCCAAATAGAACAAAAACAAAATGGAAAATCACAAAATAAAATACAAAATGAAATCTTTTTTAGGTAAAGATAAAACTCAATAGACATTTATTCTAAAGGCAAAATTTCTGTGAAATATTGTCTAAAGGCAAAATGTTACTCAGGCCCCGAAATTATTTATTATTTTAAAATGGATTCCAGAAATCGTTATTTAATTTGTTTTGATAATTTTGGATGCACTTTCAACAAGCCAGTTTCCCCCAAAACATGACCTTATATCAGGCCGAAATCGTTTTTAACTAGTTTTAGTCGTCCACTTTACGCTAATCCAAATTTCATTACAATACCTCTTTCCTAGCTCGAGCCATTCGTGTTCAATGGGTTAATGACATGGTTTTTAAAGACCGAATCACCCAGATTAATTTGTATTTCAAATGAAACCATTTAGCTTTTTTCTTGGATTTTCATAATTCAAAATGCAGTATTTAAGGCAATTGATACTGAGCTAGGGAGTTAGGATCGAAATCTATCAGTCAATAGAAGCAGTGTTAATTTTAATAGGAATTTATCAGTTCTGTAGGCTTTGACCATAATGTTGGACACAGTGAAATATTTTTTGAAAAATTTTAAAATTTAATTAAATTTTTTTTTGAATTATTGTAATTTTTTCCAAAAAAATCTCTTTGCAATGAAAAGATCTTAATGCCCACCATAAGAAGGGAAATTTTTTATAGTAATATTAGTTGGCAGAATTTTACGTATGAGAGCAAGTTTTGTATAACACTTACAGTTTTCGCTGGTCATTTGACATCAACTATTTATTTTTATACCCTCCACCATAGGATGGGGGGTATACTAATTTCGTCATTCTGTTTGTAACTACTCGAAATATTCGTCTGAGACCCCATAAAGTATATATTTTCTTGATCGTCGCGACATTTTATGTCGATCTAGCCATGTCCGTCCGTCCGTCCGTCTGTCTGTCGAAAGCACGCTAACTTCCGAAGGAGTAAAGCTAGCCGCTTGAAATTTTGCACAAATACTTCTTATTAGTGTAGGTCGGTTGGTATTGTAAATGAGCCATATCGGTCCATGTTTTGATATAGCTTCCGTATAAACCGATCTTCGGTCTTGACTTCTTGAGCCCCTAGCGGGCGCAATTCTCATCCGATTTGACTGAAATTTTGCACATAGTGTTTTAGTATCACTTCTAACAACTGTGTTAAGTACGGTCCATAACCTGGTATAGCTGTCATGTAAACCGATCTTGGGTCTTGACTTCTTGAGGCTCTAGAGGGCGCAATTCTTACCCGATTGGAATGAAAACTTGCACGACGTGTTTTGTTATAATATCCAACAACTGTGCTTAGTATGATTCAAATCGGTTCATAACCTGATATAGCTACCATATAAACCGATCTTGGATCTTGACTTCTTGAGCCTCTAGGGGTCACGATTATTATCCGATTTGCCTGAAATTTTGTACAACGGATCCTCTCATGACCATCAACATACGTGTTTATTATGGTCTAAATCGGTCTATAGCCCGATACAGCTCCCATATAAATCGATCTCTCTATTTTACTTCTTGAGCCCCCAAAGAGCACAATTCTTATCGAATTGGCTGACATTTTACACAGGTCTTCAACATATAATTTAATTGTGGTCTAAACCGGATCATATCTTGATATCGCTCTAATAGCAGAGCAAATCTTTTCTTAGATCTTTTTTTGCCTAAGAAGAGGTGTCGGGAAAAAAACTCGACAAATGCGCTCCATGGTGGAGGGTATATAAGATTCGGCCCGGCCGAACTTAGCACGCTTTTACTTATTTTTCATCTAACGAGTAAAAATTAGTGCGCAACTGCAATAACGTGGAAATCTCTTCGTATTCTGATTTCTAGTTCTACCACCTTTTCCTATTTTATTTCCAATAAATTAGGAAAACTTTAGGACTTATAAAGACATGATGCAAATTATAGCCATATACGGCAATAGTTGGATGCAATTTTTACCAGACATCCTTTCCATCTAATACGGATTTTTGATCGATTTTAATAAAGTTCGGAGGAGAAGTAAGCGGCATTATTTTAGCAGACATAGACAACTCGTCGTAAAAGTATGTCAAAAAAATGTTTTTATAAATATTTAACAGTTTGAGAGCCAATTAAAATGAGCGCAAAAATTTCATTTAAATACTGAAGCTGATTCGCCAAAACCTCGGCCGATACGGGATAACTATGAGCACCACACAGGCTGGAACTTTGAGCTCTGACTTGTGTGGTGTCCATCGTTATAACGGGAAGCTTAGCTGAAAGCTACCGGGCGCGTCCACAGGTTGCGGATGGTGAAAAACTCCGTTTTTTTGCGGAGGAGAGTCCCAGTGAGGAGTCAGGTGGCACCGGCTCTTAATTTAATACTGAGTGCCAATGATACTCGAGATGACAAGGCGAGTTATTGGCGCATTCAAATAACCAATGGCCAACATCAGCGTCTGTTCCCAGGTTAGAGGCGGCTGGAGGCGAACGTCAGATCTTAGAGCAAGCGGCTCGCCACAACGAGGGATACCTGTGCAATCCCACAAAACCCATGCAGTTGGGGCGCTGGGCCAGTAACCCGCCCCCGGAAAAATATGAGAACTACTATGCGAAATAGAGGAATAGTAAAAACGGACGTTAACTTTGGATACCCACCACCTCGGGTATATATGTAAACCACCTTTCATCAAAATCCGGTGAAAATTGCATACGTTATGTCCCATAGACGTTATATCGAAATATGTTTCGATTTGAACAAAATACTTATAAGTACAAGTCTTCGTTCAATTGTGTATAACAAAATATTGGTCTAAAAATAAACCGATCTGAACCATATACAACATTGATGTCGAAAACCTCACATAAGTCAATGTGTCAAATTTCAGTTAAATCGGATTATAAATGCGCAGTTTTTGGGGACAAGACTTTAAATCTAGATATCGGTTTATATGGCAGCAACATGCAAATCTTGATCGATCTAGACTAAATTGCAGAAATATGTGGAGGGGCTTAACTTAACTCTCTGTCCCAAAGATCTACAACATTGGAAAATAAATGCGCCTTTTATGGGCCCAAAACATTAAATCGAGAGATTGGTCTATATGGCAACTATATCCAAATCTGGACCGATCTGAGTGAAATTGAAGAAGAATGTCGAAGGGCCTAACACAATTCACTGTCCCATATTGCGGCGACATCGGACAGATAAAGAAGGATGTCGAAGGGCCTAGCACAACTCACTGTCCCAAATTTCAGCAATATCGGATAATAAATGTGGCTTTTATGGGCCTAAGACCCTAAATCGCAGGATCGGTCTATATGGCAGCTCTATCCAAATCTGGCCCTATCTGGGCCAAATTCACGAAAAATGTCGAAGAGCCTAAGACAAATGACTGTCCCAAATTTCAGCAAAATCGGATAATAAATGTAGCTTTTATGGCCCTAAGACCCTAAATCGGCGGATCGGTCTATATGGGGGCCATATCAAGATATACTCCGATATAGCCCATCTCCAAACTGAACCTGCTTATATACAAAAACAGAATATGTGCAAAGTTTCAGCTCAATATCTCAATTTTTGAAGACTGTAGCGTGATTTCAACAGACAGACGGACGGACATGTCTAGATCGTCTTAGATTTTTACGTTGATCAAGTATTTATATACTTTATAAGGTCGGAAATTGATATTTCGATGTGTTGCAAACGGAATGACAAAATGAATATACCCCCATCCTTCGGTGGTGGGTATAAAAAGGACCATGACTTACGGATCTGCACCTGGAATGTACGCACTCTTTATGCAGAAGGTTCAGTATACGCGCAGGCGGATGTATTAGAGAAGTACCAGGCAGATATTACTGCCTTACAGGAAGTGCGATGGCCTGCGAATGGCGTCACTACAACACCAAACGGTGACGCACTATACTATAGCTGCCATAAGAAGAGGTATGAATTTGGCTGTGGATTTGTGGTTAGTCGGAGACTGAAATACCTTGTCTCCAGCTTTACTCCGGTGGATGAGAGGCTAGTCACAATCCGCATAAAAGCCAAATTCTTCAACATCAGCCTTATTTGTGGCCATGCCCCGACGGAAGACAAAGACGAGCAGACCAAGGATAATTTCTACGAGCGCCTAGAAAGAGAATATGATCGCTGCCCCGCCCATGATATTAAAATCGTTCTGGGAGATTTTAATGCGAAAATAGGGAAGGAAGGCATTTTTGGTCCAATAGTCAGAAAGTTTAGCCTCCATGAGATAACGTCCAGTAATGGGTTGAGACTGATAGATTTCGCCGCGGCAAGAAACATAGTAGTTAGTAGAACCAGATTTCAACATAAAAATATTCACAAAGCCACATGGCTGTCACCCGATCAAAACACGATAATTCAAATTGATCACGTTTTGATAAATGGAAAGCATTTATCCAGCGTGTTAGATGTACGATCGATCCGTGGAGCGAATATAGATTCGGATCATTAACTTGTTGCATTATATGATTATACGAGATGCAGATGTGAATAGATATGGCACACTAATCACAAGAGAACACATGCTACTCGCCTATGGCGACGACATCGATATCATAGGTCGGTCACCGGAAGTAGTAACTGCAGCCTTTGAAAGAATCGAAAGAGAGTCAGTGAAAATGGGTCTGGCAGAAAATGGAGATAAGACGATTGGATGGTTTCATCTCCTAAAAAACCTTGCACAATCGAACAGATAAAGCAAATGGAGAATGTTGGAAACCACAACTTTGAGACAGGGAGTGACTTTATCTACCTCGGCACCGCCGTAGCCGAAACGAATGACACCAGTTTTGAGATTAAGCGAAAAATAATACTGGCAAACAGATGCTACTTTGGACTAAGTAAGCAGTTTAGAAACAAGGCCACCTCTCGACAGACAAAAATTACACTATACAAAACACTGATACGATCCGTGCTGTTATATGGTTCTGAAGCATGGGTACTTGTGAAAGCAGATGAGGTAGTGCTTGGAGTATTTGAGAGACAGATTCTTCGTAGAATATATGGACCAGTTTGCGTTAATGGAGAATATAGGTGACGTATGAAGCACGAGTTGTATGACAACGATAGCATAGTTACGAGCATCAAAATACAACGGCTGCGTTGGCTAGGTCATGTTGGCAGAATGGATGAAGAAGCTCCAGCACAAAGTCTTTTGGCAAACCGGGAAAACCAAAAGCCCGATGGAAAGACCAAGTTGTGGGAGACACCTCGAAACTTGGTGTCAGAGATTTTAGCATGAGCGCAGAAGATCGAGTCGCTTGGAAAGCTATTCTACGTTCGGCTAGTGGAACAAATATTCTGTCATAGCCAATTAAAGTAAATTAAAGGTTCGCCAAAACGATCGCTATAAAACTAAGATATTAGCAAAACAACCACATTTTAAAGGTTTAAAAATAAGGAACAGCCTATAAATAGTGTGTTGGCAAGCAGTACAAAATTCATGTCTGACATTAACGATGGGTCACTTGCTGCACCCAGTTGCGGCAACCATTTTCAAAAAAAGTATCTTTACCAATTTCGCAGTAACAGAAGAATCTTGGCAATTTTCGATTTTGGAAAAGGTCGTGTTGTTTTACCGTGTAATGGTTGGTATTATGTTCGTTCTTCACCGGTGAAAACACATATTTTTCGCGGTTACTTTCTAAAAGCTAAACAAATCTCAATGATAACATAATACGTTTGTGAAAATTTCTTCATAAATAAGGAGGGAATTTCATATTGAATGAAAATAGCATATTATTTTGCTTCAAAATCTATTATCTAAAACAAGTAAAAGCGAGCTAAGTTCGGCCGGGCCGAATCTTATATACCCTCCACCATGGATCGCATTTGTCGAGTTCTTTTCCCGGCATCTCTTCTTAAGCAAAAAAGGATATAAGAAAAGAGTTGCTCTGCTATTAAAACGATATCAAGATATGGTCCGGTTCGGACCACAATTAAATTATATGTTGGAGACCTGTGTAAAATTTCAGCCAATTCGTATAAGAATTGCGCCCATTGGGCCTCTCGAAATAAAATAGAGAGAACGATTTATATGGGATCTGTATCGGGCTATAGACCGATTCAGACCATATTAAACACGTTTGTTGATGGTCATGAGAGGATCCGTCGCACAAAATTTCAGGCATATCGGATAATAATTGCGATCTCTAGGGGCCAAGAAGTCAAGATCCCAGATCGGTTTATATGGCAGCTATATCAGGTTATGAACCGATTTAAACCATACTTGGCACAGTTGTTGGGTATCGTAACAAAACACGTCGTGCGAAATTCCATTCCATTCGGATAAGAATTGCGCCCTCAAGAGGCTCAAGAAGTCAAGACCCAAGATCAGTTTATATGGCAGCTATTTCAGGTTATGGACCGATTTGAATCATACTTAACACAGTTGTTGGATATAATAACAAAACACGTCGTGCAAAATTTCATTTCAATCGGATAAGAATTGCGCACTCTAGAGGCTCAAGAAGTCAAGACCCAAGATCGGTTTATATGGCAGCTATATCAGGTTATGGTCCGATTTGAACCATACTTGGCACAGTTGTTGGATATAATAACAAAACACATCGTGCAAAATTTCATTCGGATCGGATAAGAATTGCGTACGCTAGAGGCTCAAGAAGTCAAGACCCAAGATCGGTTTATATGGCAGATATATCAGGTTATGAACCGATTTAAGCTATACTTGGCACAGTTGTTGGATATCATAACAAAACACGTCGTGCAAAATTTCATTCCAATCAGATAAGAATTGCGCACTCTAGAGGCTCAAGAAGTCAAGACCCAAGATCGGTTTATATGGCAGCTATATCAAAACATGGACCGATATGGCCCATTTACAATACCAACCGACCTACACTAATAAGAAGTATTTGTGCAAAATTTCAAGCGGCTAGCTTTACTCCTTCGGAAGTTAGCGTGCTTTCGACAGACAGACGGACGGACGGACGGACAGACGGACGGACATGACTAGATCGACATAAAATTTCACGACGATCAAGAATATATATACTTTATGGGGTTTTAGATGAATATTTCGAGTAGTTACAAACAGAATGACGAAATTAGTATACCCCCCATCTTATGGTGGTGGGTATAAAAAGTAATCATGAAAAAATGTCGCTAAAAGCGAACATAGTACCACCCTTAACTGTTGAAATTAAACAAGTAAAAGCGTGCTAAGTTCGGCCGGGCCGAATCTTATATACCCTCCACCATGGATCGCATTTGTCGAGTTCTTTTCCCGGCATCTCTTCTTAGGCAAAAAAGGATATAAGAAAAGAGTTGCTCTGCTATTAAAACGATATCAAGACATGGTCCGGTTCGGACCACAATTAAATTATATGTTGGAGACCTGTGTAAAATTTCAGCCAATTCGTATAAGAATTGCGCACATTGGGGCTCACGAAGTAAAATAGAGAGAACGATTTATGTGGGATCTGTATCGGGCTATAGACCGATTCACACCATAATAAACAGGTATGTTAATGGTCATGAGAGAATCCGTCGTACAAAATTTCAGGCAAATCGGATAATAATTGCGACCTCTAGAGGCTCAAGAAGTCAAGATGCCAGATCGGTTTATATGGCAGCTATATCAGGTTATGAACCGATTTGAACCTTATTTGACACAGTTGTTAAAAGTAAAAAAAAAATACGTCATGCAAAATTTCAGCCAAATCGGATAGGAATTGGGCCCTCTAGAAGCTCAAGAAGTCAAATCCCCAGATCTGTTTATATGACAGCTATATCAGGTTATGAACCGATTTCAACCATACTTGGCACAGTTGTTGGATATCATAACGAAATACTTCGTGCAAAATTTCATTCAAATCGGATAAGAATTGTACCCTCTAGAGGCTCAAGAAGTCAAGACCCAAGATCGGTTTATATGGCAGCTATATCAGGTTATGAACCGATTTGAACCATACTTGGCACAGTTGTTGGATATCATAACGAAATACTTCGTGCAAAATTTCATTCAAATCGGATAAGAATTGTACCCTCTAGAGGCTCAAGAAGTCAAGACCCAAGATCGGTTTATATTGCAGCTATATCAGGTTATAGACCGATTTAAACCATACTTGGCATAGTTGTTGGGTATCATAACAAAACACGTCGTGCGTAATTCCATTCCATTCGGATAAGAATTGCGCCTTCTAGAGGCTCAAGAAGTCAAGACCCAAGATCGGTTTATATGGCAGCTATATCAGGTTATCGACCGATTTGAACTATACTAGACACAGTTGTTGGATATCATAACAAAACACGTCGTGCAAAATTTCATTCCAATCGGATAAGAATTGCGCACTCTAGAGGCTCAAGAAGTCAAGACCCAAGATCGGTTTATATGGCAGCTATATGAAAACATGGACCGATATGGCCCATTTACAATACCAACCGACCTACACTAATAAGAAGTATTTGTGCAAAATTTCAAGCGGCTAGCTTTACTCCTTCGGAAGTTAGCGTTCTTTCGACAGACAGACGGACGGACGGACGGACGGACGGACGGACGGACGGACGGACGGACGGACGGACGGACGGACGGACAGACGGACGGACATGGCTAGATCGACATAAAATATCACGACGATCAAGAATATATATACTTTATGGGGTCTCAGACGAATATTTCGAGTAGTTACAAACAGAATGACGAAATTAGTATACCCCCCATCTTATGGTGGAGGGTATAAAAATGGTGTATTTTGCCAGTCACCATTTGTTCTGGGTATAAAGTCACCATTTCGTACTACTTGGTACTTTTTTGTGCCTAAATGTACGAATATCACAAAATCCCGTCTCATCCCGTGCCTACGACCAATGGCCCATATCCGTGCCAAGTTTCGTGGTTCTAGCTTTAGCCGTTTGGGCTTTGCGTTGATCAGTCAAATTTTAAGAGCTTTAGAGTAATCCATAAAGAAAGTAAAGTTTTGTTCGTCCTGGTCCCTGAATGTCGCCCAATCCGTAAAATCGTAATACTAACTTAAGTTGTTCTAAACGTACCTTTCCCAATTTTCCGTAAGCCTTGTTCAACCCTTTTTAGATGCCATTTGTGCCACTGTGGGCAAAGATAAATCATAATGTGCTTTTTATACCCTCCACCATAAGATGGGGGGCATACTAATTTCGTCATTCTGTTTGTAACTACTCGAAATATTCGTCTGAGACCCCATAAAGTATATATATTCTTGATCGTCGTGACATTTTATGTCGATCTAGCCATGTCCGTCCGTCTGTCTGTCAAAAGCACGCTAACTTCCGAAGGAGTATAGCTAGCCGCTTGAAATTTTGCACAAATACTCCTTATTAGTGTAGGTCGGTTGGTATTGTAAATGGGCCCTATCGGTCCATGTTTTGATATAGCTGCCATATAAACCGATCTTGGGTCTTGACTTCTTGAGCCTCTAGAGTGCGCAATTCTTATCCGATTGGAATGAAATTTTGCACGACGTGTTTTGTTATGATATCCAACAACTGTGCCAAGTATAGTTTAAATCGGTCCATAACCTGATATAGCTGCCATATAAACCGATCTGGGATCTTGACTTCTTGACCCCTAGAAGTCGCAATTATTATCCGATATGCCTGAAATTTTGTATGACGGATCCTCTCTTGACCATCAACAAACGTGTTTATTATGGTCTGAATCGGTCTATAGCCCGATACAGATCCCATAAAAATCGTTCTCTCTATTTTACTTCGTGAGCCCCAATGGGCGCAATTCTTATACGAATTGGCTGAAATTTTACACAGGTCTCCAACATATAATTTAATTGTGGTCCGAACCGGACCATATCTTGATATCGTTTTAATAGCAGAGCATATCTTTTCTTATATCCTTTTTTGCCTAAGAAGAGATGCCGGGAAAAGAACTCGACAAATGCGATCCATGGTGGAGGGTATATAAGATTCGGCCCGGCCGAACTTAGCACGCTTTTACTTGTTTGTACTATGTATTACCCAAAAGGTACGAATTTCAGAAAACTCTTCTAGTGCCCAATATAAACTGACATGGAGCAACTGAAAGCTTTAGCTCAATATATAACTGTATTCCAAATTTCAGAGCTTAGTCTGCAAACAAGGTACCATTTTGTACGTTTTAGTACCAAAATGTACGAATATCAAAAAACATCTTCTAGTCATCCGGTACATATTGTCAAGATGAACCTGTTTCCCAAATTTCATAGCTGTAGCCCAGTATGTAAAGAAAGTACCATTTTTAACAAATTAGTACAAATTTAAAAAAATCTTCTAATCACACCGTACAAACTTGCATCCCAAATTTCAGAACTGTAGCTCCGCGTGTAAAGAAAGTACTATTTTGTACATTTTAGTACCTAAATGTACTAATATCAAAAAGTCTTCCAGTCGCTCCATATATACCGCCAATGTGTGCGTGCATATTTCAGTGCTCTAGCTCATTCAGTAAAGAAAAACTAATTTCTACGTTTTATTACCTAAATGTTCAAATTTCAAATTGTGCCCCGATGTATACTGTCAAAGAGTAAGTACATCCCGATTTTGATTTTTGGTACATCCCTGTTGTCAATCTGCAAAGACAGGGCCATCTTGTACCTTAATATCAGAATTTCAAGGAATTCTTCTTGTTTACCATTTTCTACGTTTTAGTACCTAAATAGACGAATTAAAAAATCTCCTAGCCGTCCAATATGCCAAGTGTAACAGTATACCAATTTTGGAGCTTCATCTCAATCAGTAAAGAATGTGCTGCCAAATAAACCTATCTTGGGTCTTTACTTCTTGAGCCTCTAGAGTGCACAATTCTTATCCGATTGGAATGAACGACGTGTTTTGTTAAGGTATCCAACAACTGTGCCAAGTATGGTTCAAATCGGTTCATAACCTGATATAGCTGCCATATTTACCGATCTTGGGTCTTGACTTCTTGAGGCCCTAGCTGGCGCAATTCTCATCCGATTTCAATTTTTGCACGAAGTATTTCGTTATGATATCCAACAACTGTGCCAAGTATGGTTCAAATCGGTCCATAACCTGATATAGCTGTCATATAAACAGATCTGGGGACTTGACTTCTTGAGCTTCTAGAGGGCGCAATTACTATCCGATTTGGCTGAAATTTTGCATGACGTATTTTATTCTTACTTTCAACAACTGTGTCAAATAAGGTTCAAATCGGTTCATAACATGATACAGCTGCCATATAAACCGATATTGGGACCTGACTTCTTGAGCCTCTAGAGGTCGCAATTATTATCCGATTTGCCTGAAATTTTGTACGACGGATCCTCTCATGACCATCAACATACGTGTTTATTATGGTCTGAATCGGTCTATAGCCCGATTCAGCTCCCATATAAATCAATCTCTCTATTGTACTTCTAGAGCCCCCAAAGGGCGCAATTCTTTTTCCAATTGGCTGACATTTTACACAGGTCTCCAACATATAATTTAATTGTGGTCCAAACCGGACCATATCTTGATATCGCTCTAATAGCAGGGCAAATCTTTTCTTATATCCTTTTTTGCCTAAAATGAGATGCCGGGAAAAGAACTCGACAAATGCGTTCCATGGTGGAGGGTATATAAGATTCGGCCCGGCCGAACTTGTTAAGATCACATTATTTTTTTCAAATTATTTAAATTTCGTACAAAATTTTTACTTTTTTGTTACCTAAATGTACCATTTTCCAAAAAAAATCATATAGTTACCCAAATAAAATTGCCATAGTGTGCCTAAGCACAAAAATTCAGAGCTCTAGATAAATCCGTAAAAAAGGCATAGTTTTTTCACCAAATCTTTTTATATCGACCCGCTCTTTCATTTGAGCTTAAATTCGCTTTCCTAGCACTTTCCGTTCGCGCTGGGCAAACATTAACCATTTCGTACTTTTTGGTGCTATTAAGTACCTTACTATACGAATATTACCAAATCCCTTCTTATACCGTGCCTTTGACTTAAGACCAACATTCGTGCAAAATTTCTTGGTTCTAGGTGTAGGCGTTTGGGCTGGGCAATGATCAGTCAGTCGGCAATCAGTCAGTCACGCAATTCGTTTATATATAGAGACTAGCATTCCTATGGTCCGCTTCGCTTCCCCCGTTTTTGATACCCCTTTTTATTGTAGGACTTCCGAAAACCTAGGTAGTCACTCAGTAATTAAGATTATGAAGTTTTGTAATAATTGCATATACAATTTCAGAAATCTTCCCCCTTCTGTACAGAAAGTACCAAGAATAACAATGCATCGGAAAAATATTTAGGGTATAAATGAATCACGGATACTTGAGAGAAAATTAATAAAAGTTCACGGCAGGCAGCCTTTGGTTCACGACCGGCTTCTTTATTTACAACCAGTAGCATCGATTTTCCTTACTTCTTAAGTCTGTTTCCCCTACGCGCTACACGCTCGTCTAATATATAGTCCACTTTCAATAAATTCGATTCAAAACAATTGTTTCTTGCATTTGTGCTAAAAAAATTAATTACATTAACTTTCTTGTGTTAAATTGTGTTTATTTTGATTGAAAATTATTTTTTATTTGCTACTTCGTGAAAGAATACTTTAATTTGAAAGCATTTAATTGCCGCGTAGTGCACTTCATCTGTTGTGTGTAAAAAGTGGTGATTGTTATTGTCTTTGCTTAAAAATTCCTCATTGGACTTTGAATCGGTCCCAAACTGATGATATCACCGGTTTTAAGTGATCAGTAATCGGTCCCCCGACTATTCAAATTAACGTTGATTTTTATAGGGGCATGATATACCTAGGGGCCAATAATTGTGGACCGGTCATTTCGTTGGTTTAAAACGCTGGTCATTTCACCGGTTTGAAAAATCAGTAATTTCTCCGGTTTAAAAACCCACCACTTCAATGGTTTCGAAAACCAGTCATTTCCCCCGTTTAGACAAACACATCACTCCACCTGTTTGGACAATTTGTGAATAATTGTTTATAAGTTCATTTATTTTTTATACAATATTATTTTAGAATTTTTGTTTCAAAAATAAAAAATAAACAATAAATAAAATCAAAGTAAAAAAAAAGTAAATTAAAACTGAAGTAATTCATAAAATAGAAAAGTCGAACAATTCAGTATCAATTGAGAGCATAAACAAGTAAGACCGTGCTAAGCTCGGCCGGGCCGAATCTTATATACCTCCTCCACCATGGATCGCATTTGTCGAGTTCTATGCGCGGTATCTCTTTTTAGGCAAACAAAGAATATTGAATAAGAACTGTTATGGTAATTGAGCTATATCAATGTATAGTCCGATTCAGATCATAAATGAATGCTGAACATTGTAGAAGTCATTGTGCAATATTTCAGTTCATTCGGATAAGAATTGCGCTTTGTAGGGGCTCAAGAAGCAAAATCAAGCTATTGATCGATTCAGACCATTTTAGACATGTATGTTGAAGGTCATGAGAGAAGCCGTTGTACAAAATTTCAGCCAATAAGGATGAGAATTGCGCCCTTTAGAGGATCAAGAAGTCAAGATCCAAGATCGGTTTTTATGACAGCTATACCAGATTATGAACCGATTTGAATCATACTTAGCGCAGTTGTTGGAAGTGATACCAAAAGACCGCGTGCAAAATTTCAGTCAAATCCAAAGAGAATTGGGCCCTCCTCAAGAAGTCAAGGCCCAAGATCCGTTTATATGGCAGCTATTTCAAAACATTTGAAATACCGATTTGACCCATTTACAATCTCAACCGACCCACACTAATAAAAAGTATTTGTGCAAAATTTCAAGCGGCCAGCTTTACTCCTTCGAAAGATAGAGTGCTTTCGACAGACAGACGGGCGGACATGGCTAGATCGGCTTAAAATGGCATGACGATCAAGAATATATATATTGGGTTGCCCAAAAGTATTTTTTTAAAAGAAAGTAAATGCATTTTTAATAAAACTTAGAATGAACTTTATTCAAATATATAATTGCCATTTTGTTCGATAACCTTTTGCCATCTTCCTGGCAAATTTAGTATTCCACGCTCATAGAACTTCTGGCCTTTATCTGCAAAAAACTGAACCAAGTGCGATTTTATAGCCTCATCATTGCCGAAAGTTTTACCATTTAAGGAGTTCTGCAAAGATCGAAATAAATGGTAGTCTGATGGTGCAAGGTCAGGGCTATATGGTGGATGCATCAAAATTTCCCAGCCAAGCTCACTCAGTTTTTGGCGAGTGACCAAAGATGTGGGCGGTTTAGCGTTGTCCTGGTGGAATATGACACCTTTACGATTGACCAATTCTGGTCGCTTCTCCTTGATGGCTGTATTCAATTTGTCCAATTGTTGACAGTAAACATCCGAATTAATCGTTTGGTTCCTTGGAAGCAGCTCAAAATATACCACACCCTTCCAATCCCACCAAACATACAGCATAACCTTCTTTTGGTGGATATCAGCCTTTGAAGTGGTTTGAGCTGGGTCACCATGCTTGGACCATGATCGTTTTCGACTAACGTTGTTGTAAACAATCCATTTTTCATCTCCAGTTATGATTCGTTTTAAAAACGGATCGAATTCATTGCGTTTAAGGTGCATATCACAAGCGTTGATTCGGTTTGTTAAATGAATTTCTTTCAATACATGTGGTACCCAAATATCAAGCTTTTTCACCAGTCCAAGACTTTTTATGTGATAATGAACGGTTGATTTTGGTATATTTAACTTCTCTCCTATCTCACGCTCAGTTACATGACGATCCAATTCGATTAATGCTTTGATTTGGTCATCATCAACTTCATTTGGCCGTCCTGAAAAATCCGCAATTACTTTTTGGGCAACCCAATACTTTATGGGGTTTCAGACGCAAATTTCGAGGTGTTACAAACAGAATGACGAAATTAGTATACCCCCATCCTATGGTGGAGGGTATAAAAAATAATTTAAAACTAAAAATTATTTCTTAATTTTTAATGTCGTTTTTTCGTTAGATATATCGCCTTTCTAAGCTGTTGCCTTGTCCTTCTATTATATATCGACGGTGGAATTGCTTCTAAAAAAGAGTAAAAAAGTAATTAAAAATTTTCATCATTAAAATGTTGCACTATTTACATTAAGCAAATATTTTCTCACTTACCTGCTTGTATGTCACTTTCGTTTGAAATTAGAACACGGACTGAAAAAATTGTCAAACTGCAGCCGAAGCAAAAAAAAATCACACAGCAACACCGTTGTTTATCGAAGTTTTTTTTTAAATACGATGCATTTACGACACTAAAAACAACAAATGCGTACATATGAAGAAAACGAACTGTCCTCAATATAGAGACATTTATACTGGTGTTTTCACTGGTTTATTCTGCGAAAAGAAAAATATGCCAAAGCTACCTAGCAACGGACTAAATTACTGGAGTATATGGCCGGTAATTTATGTTAATAAGGGTGAATTTGCTCCAAACTTCCTGCAAGGCTCTCTTCGGTTAATTTTCTAATACAACAACAAAACACCACGACTAACTGCCACCTCTTTGTTCAGTCTTTATAACTACACTATCTGACCCGGGCCTGCTCCGCTGCGCCTTCTTTTACTTTATATGTAACAAAAGTTCCCTTGGAATATTTATTTTCGACGATTAAAGAGCTTTTAGTGAAATACGAATATAGTATATCGCTTGGCTAATTGTTAAACAATATAAGTGCCTTTGTCCGAAACCCATATGATCGATATTGGTCTACGAATTTAAGTTTGGATGTAAGGTGTACTCCATTCTTATAATACTTTATTTCAGCCCCATACTCTCATGATACCTGCTTTAGGGGTGTTTTCGGGGGTGACGTAGTTCCCCAGGCCCTGAAAAAATATCAGCATCATGCTCTTGCCGTAAATACAATTTATTTAAACCCCATATTGCCATTGGTTTAAGGGAGTTTGCACGATGAGGCGTCCCCCAAACACATGACTCAATTTTAAATACCACATATTGGCATGGTCGAAAAATTTTTACCCTTTTCGGCGTGTTTTGGGGAAGAGTGATGCCCAAAATGTATGGTCCTAAATTTGAATATCAAATTCGTATTCTACTCCCAAATACCTTTATTTGAGCCCATTTTGCGATGGTCACTAAAAAATTGCTGCTTGTGGGGTATTTTAGGAAAGGGGAAGACCCCCAGAAAATTTAGGGGTGTTTTGGGGATTGGGGTGGTCGACCAAACACTAAGCCCGGAAAATATATCAGCAACGTGCTCTATTCTCATATATCTATATATCATTTATTTGAACCCCATATTGCCATTGGCCTCAAATTTGGATACAAAATTCTTTTTCAAATCTCATTGACAGTTGGTCCCTAATGTTGATATCAGAAACGTGGTCTACTCCCAAATACCTTTCATTTGAGCCCCATATTTCCATAGTCGACAAAAATTACCGTCTTGGGGGGTGTTTTGGGGTTGGGCGGCCAGTCAGTGAGTTGGCCTTGAAAATATATATCGGATTCGTGTTCCACTCTAAAAACCCTCTTATTTGGTCCCATATTTGGATATCAGATTCTAATTCTACATTCAAATACCTTTTATTTAAACCCCACATTCCCATGGTCAGTAATTAAGTCCTGTTTGGGGGTGTTTTGGGGAAGCGGTGGACCCCCAGAAACGTGGTCCCACATTTGGATATCAGATCCGTTTTCTACTCGCAAATACCTTTTCTTTGAGTCCCATATTGCCATGGTCGGTAAATATATCCAATTTAGGGGTGTTTTGGGGGTTGCGGTGGTCCCCCTAGCACTTGGTTCGACAATTGGATATCAGATACGTTTTCTTATCCTAAATACCTTTCATTTGAGTCTCATATTATCGTGATTGGTCTAAATATATGTTTGGTAGGTTTTAGGGTGGGGCGGCCCCCCTAGGTACCCCACCCGAAATTTAGATACCAAATTTTTATTTTTAGGGTACTATATGAGAGCAAACAAAATTTCGCTTAAATCGCACCACCCATCTCCGAGATCTGGCGTTTCTGAAAATTAGGGTAAGGGGGAGGGTCCGCCCCCCTTCAAATATCAAAAAATGTAGTACCCTATTTTCACCACGGAATCATTATGCAACATCTGTGAAAATTTCAAGAAAATTGGTGCAGCCGTTTCTGAGTCTATAAGGAACACACAAACAAACAAACACAAATTGATTTTTATATATAAGAAGATTAAAGTCGAATGTTTTTAAACACAGCCGAATACCATTGAGCTCTGCTTTGCCGATCTTCGCTTACACTCGTTCAACCACCACTCTTCATAACAGCGATAGCGACGGCACATCAACGCACCCAAGCTATTGATGTTGATATACAATACGTTCATACAAATATTTGTGCGAACATTTTTACAATTTGGTTGGTTGTCTCAAATACAGCCACCGGCCGTCATATTATTACCATTTAGTTGTATTATGTATTTATTAATAAATTTAGTTTTTCATTTTCGGTAATTTATAATCTTTGAATCACGTACAGTAAATAGTTGTTGTTGTTATTGTCATGCGACACCCAATACCAAATAAATTTTTTTTCTTAAAATATTTATTTTTTTTTTAACTTTTACCTTTCATTAATTTTTTTATACCCTCCACCATAAGATGGGGGGTATACTAATTTCGTCATTCTGTTTGTAACTACTCGAAATATTCGTCTGAGACCCCATAAAGTACATATGTATATTCTTGATCGTCGTGACATTTTATGTCGATCTAGCCATGTCCGTCCGTCTGTCCGTCCGTCCGTCTGTCTGTCCAAAGCATGCTAACTTCCGAAGGAGTAAAGCTAGCCGCTTGAAATTTTGCACACATACTTCTTATTAGCGTAGGTCGGTTTGTATTGTAAATGGGCCATATCAGCCCATGTTTTGATATAGCTGTCATATAAACCGATCTTGGGTCTTGACTTCTTGAGCCTCTAGAGTGCGCAATTCTTATCCGATTGGAATGAAATTTCGCACGACGTGTTTTGTTATGATATCCAACAACTGTGCCAAGAATGGTTCAAATCGGTTCATAACCTGATATAGCTGCCATATAAACCGATCTTGGGTCTTGATTTCTTGAGCCTCTAGAGTGCGCAATTCTTATCCGATTTGAATGAATTTTAGCACGACGTGTTTTCTTATGATATCCAACAACTGTGCCAAGTATAGTTCAAATCGGTCCATAACCTGATATAGCTGCCATATAAACCGATCTTGGGTCTTGACTTCTTGAGCCGAGCTAGAGGTCGCAATTATTATCCGATTTGCCTGAAATTTTGTACGACGGATTCCCTCATGACCATCAACATACGTTTATTATGGTCTGAATCGGTCTATAGCCAGATACAGCTTCCAATATAAATCGATCTCTCAATTTTACTTCTTGAGCCCCCAAAGGGCGCAATTCTTATTCGAATTGGCTGACATTTTACACAGGCATCCAACATATAATTTAATTGTGGTCCAAACCGGTCCATGTCTTGATATCGCTCTAATAGCAGAGGAAATCTTTTCTTATGTCCTTTTTTCCCAAAGAAGAGATGCCCGGAAAAGAACTCGACAAATGCGATCCATGGTGGAGGGTATATAAGATTCGGCCCGGCCGAACTTAGCACGTTTTTACTTGTTTGTAATACTTTTACCGAAAATATTGCGATTTGCAAATCTTATTGAGAAAAAGTCTACATTTTTTCGAATTTTTTGTAAACATTTGGACTTTTCAGTGTTTTATATAATCGACTTTATTTGTTAATACCACATCTGACCATTTTACTATAACTTTTAATTCTTCTTAATTTTTACTCTAATCTTAACGATTATTATAATTTTCTTCGACAAATTTGCCTCTCCTTAATTTTTTTTATTTTTGCCTCTCCTTAATTTTTTTTATTAGTATACCCCCCACCATAGGATGGGGGGTATACTAATTTCGTCATTCTGTTTGTAACTACTCGAAATATTCGTCTGAGACCCCATAAAGTATATATATTCTTGATCGTCGCGACATTTTATGTCGATCTAGCCATGTCCGTCCGTCCGCCCGTCTGTCTGTCGAAAGCACGCTAACTTCCGAAGGTGTAAAGCTAGCCGCTTGAAATTTTGCACAAATACTTCTTATAAGTGTAGGTCGGTTGGTACTGTAAATGGGTATATCGGTCCATGTTTTGATATAGCTGCCATATAAACCGATCTTGGGTCTTGACTTCTTGAGCCTCTAGAGTGCGCAATTCTTATCCGATTGGAATAAAATTTTGCACGACGTGTTTTGTTATAATATACAACAACTGTGCCAAGTATAATTTAAATCGGTTCATAACCTGATATAGCTGCCATATAAACCGATCTTGGGTCTTGACTTCTTGAGCCTCTAGAGGGCGCAATTCTTATCCGATTGGAATTAATTTTTGCACGTAGTATTTGGCTATGATATCCAACAACTGGGCCAAGTATGGTTTAAATCGGTTCATAACCTGATATAGCTGTCATATAAACCGATCTGGGATCTTGACTTCCTGAGCCTCTAGAGGTCTCAATTATTATCCGATTTGCCTGAAATTTTGTACGACGGATCCTCTCATGACCATCAACAAACGTGTTTATTATGGTCTGAATCGGTCTATAGCCCGATACAGCTCCCATGTAAATCGATCTCTCTATTTTATTTCTTGAGCCCCCAAAGGGCGCAATTCTTATTCGAATTGGCTGACATTTCGCTCAGGTCTCCAACATATAATTTAATTGTGGTCCAAACCGGACCATATATTGATATCGCTCTTATAGCAGAGAACATCTTTTCTTATATCCTTTTTTGCCAAAGAAGAGATGCCAGGAAAAGAACTCGACAAATGCGATCCATGGTGGAGGGTATATAAGATTCGGCCCGGCCGAACTTGTTTGTTTTAATTTTTGTTTATATTTTTTTTAATTCTTCCCTATTTTGCCCAAATCTTTTTTTAGAGATCCATCTTAGATTAAAGTTGTTTTAAGATTGAAAATATTTTGACTCATTTTGCATTTTTCAAATAAAAAATCATGTCGGTCACTCCATTGTCCATGTTTATTCGGGCTTCTGATACTCTTATACAGTTCGATCCAATGTTCGAATTGCAGAAAACTGAAGAGCATACTATTTACTATTTGGAAATTCAGGCGTTCGAATTACGTGAAATTCGGGGAAAAGTTAAGTCGGGTGAAGATTAGTGCATATCGTACCTATCGGGATTAAATGACGCTGAAAATAGTGTAACCAAATTCCTCGGTTACACTTTGGGAACAAAGTGTACGTAACAAGTCTGCTTTATCGACATGGAAGGAAAGGGATGTATTTCTCACGGGAAGAATTCAAACATTGACATGCCTTCGCGATCTCAAAGGTACGGGTTATAATTCCAAACCGGCAAAAAAATACAAAACTGTAACTGATTATTTCAACAACTCGAGAACCTCGATTTCTACAACTAATTCTTCGAGAATGGCATGCATGCTATGTCCTGGTCAGAAACATTGGCTACGCGAATGTTCGAAATTTAAATTTCTGTCGATGATTGATCGGTTTACACCCGTACGTCGACATCGTTTTATGTACAAATTGTTTGTCGCGTACTCATGAGGCAACAAACTGTAGAAGTGCCTTCAAATATTCGATTTGCAATTGTCGCCACCCCTCCGCGAATACATCTAGTACTCCGACCAGGTCTTCTTCCACGTTATTGGTAGGGGGAAACAATAGTAACAATACTTCGCTCATGGCACCTACAAATACTTCTACGGACTTTCGACAAGTGTTTCATACTTCTCAAAAACGTCCAATACTTTTACCTACAGCAAGTGTGAACATAAAACATAGGGGAATGTTGTATACGGTTCGTGCCTTAATCGACACCGCTTCCGATGCATCGCTTATTGCTGAATGCATGCAACGGTATATGTGTGCTTCGACAAGAATCGTAGAAAAGGATATAACCGGTATTAATGATACCGAACTTTCAGTTCGATTAAAAATGCTCCTTTGACATACGCTCGCCTTTCGAGCGTTAACGTATTTCTACATGTTAATGCATTCTTGATTCCCACGATTTCGATTAATTCTGATATTGCCTCTAGTTTCGCCAATTTACAATTGGCAGATAATCTACAGCTGGAAAACCTTGAAGTTGATCTTTTAATTGGAGCAGATTTTTACCCGCATAATGTAATGGATGGTGTTAAACGAAATAGATCGGGTTCAATACTTGTACAAAAGACAATTTTCGGTTGGACCCTCACTGGTACATTTTCTTCCGGAAAACAATAATCGCTATCTCCCCTGCTGCTGTTGTACATGCGATTTGGTTCTCTTATAACCGTGTGGCGATATGTTCTGGTTAAACTACTCAATATATTTGGAATATTCTCACTGAAGTTCCTCTTTACGGAGAAATCTTTTATGTTGATAATGCAAATGCAAATTGGCTCATGAATATTCCATTAAGGAACTGGAGCAAACTTCTCACAAATCAATGAGTGCTGCTCGATTCAATTTTCAGCTCAATGATAAGGAACTTCCTTTTTAAAGCCGAGTTCGAACGGCGTACCGCAGAACGGCACCTCTTTGGGGAGAAGTTTTTACGTGGCCAAGCACCTCACAAATGTCGCCAGCATTGGGAGGGAATAACCACCGCTGAAAAAATAATTAATTTTATCTATTTTTCAGCGTCATAGGCGGACATGCTAACCTCTGCGCTACGGTGATAATACGGCCCCTTACAGGACGGGGGCCTGTTACATGTAACATTAATTTCTTTCTTTCAGAAAGATTTTCAGATGTCTCACGGATGTTTCGTTAAAATCGGAAACTCTGGCTACACTAGCCAAAGTCCCTTCTTTGGAGATTGCATATCGTCCAACATAAACAATTGTTGCGTATTGTATATCCGAGAGAGATTGCCTATCTTCCAACATAAACAATTGTTGCGGATTGTTTATCCGACAGAGATTGCCCATCTCCCAACATAAACAATTGTTACGGATTGTATATCTAAGAGAAATTATCGATGTCAAGATCGACAAGTTCGAATTCTCAATAGCCTATCCCAAGCACCAAAAGTTCGAATGGCTAAACGATGTATGTCCATAGTGGCTACCACTCCTCCTGCCAGACTTTCGGACTATATGAAAGTCCTAGGCATGCTGTGAAAATTTTGGCCATATAAGGCGCCAGATAGTCTGCCTCTTTCTGTAGTAACGACGGAGATATTCCACCAGGTCCGGGTGATTTAAATGGTTTGAAGTTCCTCAAGGATTCCTTCACCATAAATTCCGATATTATAAACCTTCGATCAACGTAATTTTTCTAAGATTCCGGTGTCTCCGTGAGTCCCTTCGTATCCTGTGGAAAATGGGTTTTCATCAAAGGCCTCCGTTGTCTCTGCTCTCACTCCCATGTCGTCTACTAAAGTTTCAGTTTGGACATGGGTTTTTGAGAGAAACTTTTTTACAGTGGCGGCGTCATTAACGCTATCGACCTGTGGGCAGAAAAGCTTTCAGGAGGCACGTTTTGCCGCTCTGGTAATCTTATTGTATTCCTTGAGCCGTGTGTAATGCACATTCAAATAAACTTCCGCTTTTTTCCGTCATGCTTTGTTAAAAAGTCTGCGGACATCTTTCCCAATATTGCGAATCTCCCCGGTCATCCAGGGTTTTTCTTGGGCTGATTTACTTTACCAAAGAGTTTCAACTTATTCCGGAAGCTTATCGGATTCGGGACTGGCCGTGCTATTCTAAACCTAATGAAGCGATAGTCAGAGAAAGAGTGTTCCATGGAGACCCTCCAATCCTGAACCTCATCGATTAGATTTTCTGAAAATATCATCCCATCTTATACCTACTCCCTAATCCTATTAACCAAGGTAGCGGTGTTACCAATATTAAGTGTTATTAGGTCGTTAGTATTCAAGAACTCTGCCAGGGCTTGGTCCCGCTTATTAGTGTTGGTACTACCCCACGAATTTGGTAAGAGTTCCCAACGCACCCTATTAGTACCTCGTTTCCTGTCTGTTTTGCTTTTCACACCAGCCGTTTTTATACCCTCCACCATAAGATGGGGGGTATACTAATTTCGTCATTCTGTTTGTAACTACTCGAAATATTCGTCTGAGACCCCATAAAGTATATATATTCTTGATCGTCGCGACATTTTATGTCGATCTAGCCATGTCCGTCCGTCTGTCCGTCCGTCCGTCCGTCCGTCCGTCCGTCCGTCCGTCCGTCCGTCCGTCCGTCTGTCTGTCGAAAGCACGCTAACTTCCGAAGGAGTAAAGCTAGCCATTTGAAATTTTGCACAAATACTTATTATTAGTGTAGGTCGGTTGGTATTGTAAATGGGCCATATCGGTCCATGTTTTGATATAGCTGCCATATAAACCGATCTTGGGTCTTGACTTATTGAGCCTCTAGAGTGCGCATTTCTTATCCGATTGGGATGAAATTTTGCACGACGTGTTTTCTTATGATATCCAACAACTGTGCCAAGTATGGTTTAAATCCGTTCATAACCTGATATAGCTGCCATATAAACCGATCTTGGGTCTTGACTTCTTGAGCCTCTAGCGTGCGCAATTCTTATCTGATTGGAATGGAATTTCGCACGACGTGTTTTGTTATGATACCCAACAAGTGTGCCAAGTATGGTTAGAATCCGCCCATAACCTGATATAGCTGCCATATAAACCGATCTTGGGTCTTGACTTCTTGAGCCTCTAGAGGGCACAATTCTTATCCGATTTGAATGAAATTTTGCATGACGTATTTTATTTTTACTTTCAATAACTGTGTCAAATAAGGTTCAAATCGGTTCATAACCTGATATAGCTGCCATATAAACCGATCTGGGATCTTGACTTCTTGATCCCTAGAGGTCGCAATTATTATCCGATATGCCTGAAATTTTGTACGACGGATCCTCTCATGACCATCAACAAACGTGTTTATTATGGTCTGAATCGGTCAATAGCCCGATACAGATCCTATATAAATCGTTCTCTCTATTTTACTTCGTGAGCCCCAATGGGCGCAATTCTTATACGAATTGGCTGAAATTTTACACAGGTCTCCAACATATAATTTAATTGTGGTCCGAACCGGACCATATCTTGATATCGTTTTAATAGCAGAGCAACTCTTTTCTTATATCCTTTTTTGCCTAAGAAGAGATGCCGGAAAAAGGACACGACAAATGCGATCCATGGTGGAGGGTATATAGGATTCGGCCCGGCCGAACTTAGCACGCTTTTACTTGTTTTTATTTTGACTCTCGTTCAAAAGACGGTAAACAAAAAACATCCAATTGTTTAAAGGTAAATTATTTACTACAATAAATACCAAAATTTATAACTAAAACCCTGGTGTTTTATTTGTCTTTGCACTCCTCTTTTCCACGCAACCTTACTTATGTGTTACATATTTGTAAAAAAATTGGCAATTTTGTTCTTTAATTTTTTGTTTAAAAGCATATATTAAAAAGTTGTAGTTTTTTTGTCTGTTGTTAGTTAAATTCGATCAAAAATTAGCAAATTTTAGAAAATAAAAAAAAATTAAGTTATATGCTTCTAAAGTTGAAAAATAAGATGGAGTTTAAACATTTTTGAAATAGTTATGACATTAGCTTTAGCTTTTTGTAACTTTTCAAAATTGAAACAGCAGGAAACGTTTTTCGTTTTAGCAACAAATTACAGCTATCCCATTTTCTGCAGACCTTCTGCTGTGTCAGCAAACATTTTTGCTGTTATTACTAACAAATTTCTATGAGTGTAGAGTACTTGTTACTGTAATCTTACACAGTGGCAAGTCTAGCTTACTGTAGCATGGGCAAGCATCAATTCAGTACGAGGTTTAGTAAACGATCTCAGTGAATTTCTGATATGGAAACAATTCTCACCAGTTCTCAAATTCACCGTTGCGACGTCAAAGATCCAAAAATTAGTGTTTGAATTGCCCGAGCAAGAACCTTTTTCACCAGATTTGGCTTCCTCGAATTATTTTAAGTTAAAACAAGTAAAAGCGTGCTAAGTTCGGCCGGGCCGAATCTTATTTACCCTCCACCATGGATCGCATTTGTCGAGTTCTTTTCTCGGCATCTCTTCTTAGGCAAAAAAAAAGGATATAAGAAAAGATTTGCTCTGCTATTAGAGCGATAAAAATATAGGGTCGGTTTGGACCACAATTAAATTATATGTTGGAGACCTGTGTAAAATGTCAGCCAATTCGAATAAGAATTGCGCCCTTTGGGGGCTCAAGAAGTAAAATAGAGAGATCGATTTATATGGGAGCTGTATCGGGCTATAGACCGATTCAGACCATAATAAACACGTATATTAATGGTCATGAGAGAATCCGTCTTACAAAATTTCAGGCAAATCGGATAATAATTGCGACCTCTGGAGGCTCAAGAAGTCAAGATCCCAGATCGGTTTATATGGTAGCTATATCAGGTTATGGACCGATTTGATTCATACTTGGCACAGTTGTTGGATATAATAACGAAACACGTCGTGCAAAATTTCAGCCAAATCGGATAAGAATTGCGCACTCTAGAGGCTCAAGTCAAGACCCAAGATCGGTTTATATGACAGCTATATCAAAACATGGACCGATATGATCCATTTACAATACCAATCGATCTACATTAATAAGGAGTATTTGTGCAAAATTTCAAGCGGCTAGCTTTACTCCTTCGGAAGTTAGCGTGCTTTCGACAGACAGACGGACGGACATGGCTAGATCGACATAAAATTTCACCACGATGGTGGAGGGTATAAAAATAAATCCAATTTGAAATCCGACACATATCTTTCTATCCTTTTTTTCGATTCTTTATCATGGTTCCAAACTCACTCACTCGTTTGGAGAGCCAAAGACAAATTTACCACGAATAAATTTTTCTTTTTGGATTTCTGGCTCATTAGAAGTTATATTTCCACTCCAGATCATTTGGCTCCATAATGAAGTAAAAAGTGGTCCTTAGAACCGGATTTCTACACTTGGAAACATCCACATATACCTTTTGAAATTGGTCTTGGAGAACCTCTCATTGAGGATTCTGTTTTGACTAAACATTGGATTTGGATTACAAGAAACAGGACGGTTCACATTCGTTTTTATGCTTACATGTTATTCATAAAGAGAAGAAAAGCGAGTTATTTGATGATAAAGGAAAGCGGAGTTTTTAACAAGTAAAAAGGCATTAAGTTCGGCCGGGCCGAACCTCGGGTGGTGGGTATCCAAGTGGGGTGAGGAAAGGCGGGTAAACACCCTTTCGTCACAATCCGATGAAAATTAGATAACTTATGCACCCAAATTCGGCACGGGCATTGAGTGGCCTTATAAATATTAGTCACTGTTGAATTTTGTATTTAAAATTTCAAAAAAATCGGGTAATAAATAAAGCTTTTATGAGCTTCACACCCTAAACCGGCATACCGGTCTATATGACAGCTATATCTAAATACAATCCTATTTTTACCATAATTGAGTCGCATGGCGGGTGGCCTAAAAACCCAAATCATATTTGGGGCGGATATCGGGAGACCTAAAACTACCCACTGTTCCAAATTTCAGCGAAATAAGGTAATAAATAGGGCATTTATGGGCTTCAGACCCTTTATCGAGAGATCGGTCAATATGGCAGCTATATCTAAATAGAGTCCGATATAGACCATATTTGGGTCCTATGTAAAACCCAAATTTTGCCCATAAACATTCCACTAAGGAACAGGGGCAAACTTCTCACATTTCAATGAGAGCAGTCCGATTAAAGTTTAAGTTCAATGATAAGGGGCCTTGTTGTTGTAGCCGAGTCCGAACGGCGTACCGCAGTGCGACACCTCTTTGGAGAGAAGTTTTACATGGCATAGTACCTCACAAATTTTGCCAGCATTAGGAGGGGAAAACCACCGCTGAAAACATGCTAACCTCTGCGCTACGGTGGCCCTATGGGTCCAATGTAAGCAGGCCTAAAACTACTCACTGCTTCAAATTTCAGCGAAATTGGTTAAAAAGTAAAGCTTTTATGGGCTTCAGACCCTTTATCGGGAGATTGTTCTATATAGCAGCTTTATCTTAATATAGTCAGATACAAACCATATTTGGGGCAGATGTCGGGAGACCTAAAATTACCCACTGTTTCAAATTTCAGCGAAATAAGGTAATAAATAAGGCATTTATGGGCTTCAGATCCATCATCGGGAGATCGGTCAATATGGCAGCTATATCTAAATAGAGTCCCATATAGACCATATTTGGGTCCTATGTAAAATCCAAATTTTGCCCATGAACATTCCACTAAGGAACAGGGGCAAACTTCTCACATTTCAATGAGAGCAGTCCGATTAAAGTTTAAGCTCAATGATAGGGAGCCTCGTTTTTGTAGCAGAGTCCGAACGGCGTACCGCAGTGCGACACCTCTTTGGAGAGAAGTTTTACATGGCATAGTACCTCACAAATTTTGCCAGCATTAGAAGGGGAAAACCACCGCTGAAAAATTTTTTCTGATGGTCTCGCCAGGATTCTAACCAAGGCGTTCAGCGTCATAGGTGGACATGCTAACCTCTGCGCTACGGTGGCCCTATGGATCCTATGTAAGCATGCCTAAAACTACTCACTGCTTCAAATTTCAGCGAAATTGGTTCAAAAATAATGCTTTTATGGGCTTCAGACCCTTTATCGGGAGATTGGTCTATATGGCAGCTTTATCTAAATATAGTCCGATACAAACCATATTTGGGGCAGATGTCGGGAGACCTAAAACTACCCACTGTTTCAAATTTCAGCGAAATAAGGTAATAAATAAGGCATTTATGGGCTTCAGACCCATTATCGGGAGATCGGTCTATATGACAGCTATATCTCAATAGAGTCCCATGTAGACCATATTTGGGTCCTATGTAAAATCCAAATTTTGCCCATGAACATTCCACTAAGGAACAGGGGCAAACTTCTCACATTTCAATGAGAGCAGTCCGATTAAAGTTTAAGCTCAATGATAGGGAGCCTCGTTTTTGTAGCCGAGTCCGAACGGCGTACCGCAGTGCTACACCTCTTTGGAGAGAAGTTTTACATGGCATAGTACCTCACAAATTTTGCCAGCATTAGAAGGGGAAAACCACCGCTGAAAAATTTTTTCTGATGGTCTCGCCAGGATTCGAACCAAGGCGTTCAGCGTCATAGGTGGACATGCTAACCTCTGCGCTACGGTGGCCCTATGGGTCCTATGTAAGCATGCCTAAAACTACTCACTGCTTCAAATTTCAGCGAAATTGGTTCAAAAATAAAGCTTTTATGGGCTTCAGACCCTTTATCGGGAGATTGGTCTATATGGCAGCTTTATCTAAATATAGTCCGATACAAACCATATTTGGGGCAGATGTCGGGAGACCTAAAACTACCCACTGTTTCAAATTTCAGCGAAATAAGGTAATAAATAAGGCATTTATGGGCTTCAGACCCTTTATCGGGAGATCGGTCTATATGGCAGCTATATCTCAATAGAGTCCGATTTAAACCATGTTTGGGTTCTATATTAGCAGGCCTAAAATTACTCACTGTTTCAAATTTCAGCGAAATCGGTTAAAAAATAAAGCTTTTATGGACTTCAGACCCTTTATCGGGAGATTGGTCTATATGGCAGCTATATATAGTCCGAACCGACCCGTATTCAGGTCAGATGTCGGGAGGCTTGAAATAACCCATTGTTTAATATTTCAGCGAAATTGGGCAATAAATTAAGCTTTTATGGGCATTGGACCCTTTATATTAGATATTTACTGTCCATGTCAATGTGGGGCTCAAATGAAAGGTATTGGGGAGTAGAGCACGAAATTGATACCCACTTTCGGAACCAATTTTCTGGGTTTCCCCAAAAACAACCCACAAACAGCAATTATTTACTGACCGACGCAATATGGGACTCAAGTAAAGGTATTTGGGTGTATAATACGAATCTGATATCCAAAAGTGGGACCATGTATTTGGGGCACCGCCCCTTCCCCCAAAACACCCCCCAAGTAGTAAAAATTTTCCGACAATGGTAATATGTGGCTCAAATGAAAGGTATTTGAGATTAGAAAACGAATTTAATAAACAATTTTGTGGTCAAGTGTTTGGGGGACGCCTCATCCCATAAACTCCCCATAAACCAATGGCAATATGGAGTTTGAAATGTTTTTTGAGGACAGAGCACGATGCTAATATTTTTTTTGCCGATCATGGCAATTTGGGGCTCAAATGAAAGGTATTTGGGAGTTGGACACGAAATTCATACCCATTTACTGGACCACGTTTCTGGGGTCCACACCCCCCCCATTAACCGACCAACCACCACCCTGGGGCACTTCCCACCATCAAAATCCATATGAGAATATCGGGCTCCAATAAAGACTTTTAAGTTAAAATAAGTCTTAAACATCCAAACTTAAATGACCATAAATCCTTTAGAATTCAGACAAGGGCATTTATATTGTTATACTGTTTCTCAAGCTATATACACATACTATTTTCGTAGCATGGTATTTCACTAAAAGCTCTTTAATTGTCAAAAATAAATATTCAAAGGATAATTTTGTTCCATATAAAGTAAAAGAATTATAATAATTTGATGGTGAACGAACCGAGTTTTCTTGGCAAATCGTATGTGTATGTGTATGTGTACGCTATAAGCAATAGAGTCTTCCTAGTTATGAAATTTTAAGAATTTGCATGTTATATTTTGGGTCTGTGTTAACTTAGAGATATTGGCCTCGAAAGAAAGGTTTTCGTGGAATTCGAAGTTTCCTAGAAATCATTACCCTGGGTTTGTAGAAATGTCACTTGAGGCTTTCATCCGCAATTGCGACGTTTTGGTCGAATTCGAGGCCAATTTGAGCAACAGCAGTTCCCCCTGGATACCATTCAGTTTAACAATATCCATAAAGATGAACTGAGGTCGATACGGGAGAGGCTCAGATTTTCAGATGAGAGATGTCTTAACGTTATTGAAGAGTATGCCCCGGAGGTTCGACTATGCTTGAGAAGGTCAAGAAAAAGTATAAAAAGGCATACCTAACCTTTTGTCGTTCACTTTCCAAGATGGGGGATATATCTGATGAACTGTCTTCGCAACAAAACAGTTCTAAAGTTAGTCCAAACTCCGGTTTTAAACTTCCTCCATTCGAGATCCCCACATTCAATGACGATTACGCATCCTAGCCCACCTTCAGGGATATTTTTACGGCTATTTAAAAAAAAAAAAAAACAAGTAAAAGCGTGCTATGTTCGGCCGGGCCGAATCTTATATACTCTCCACCATGGATCGCATTTGTCGAGATGTCGGATATAAGAAAAAATTTGCTCTGCTATTAGAGCGATATCAAGATATGATCCGGTTTGGACCACAATTAAATTATATGTTGGAGACCTGTGTAAAATATCAGCCAATTCGAATAAGAATTGCGCCCTTTGGGGGCTCAAGAGTAAAATAGGGAGATCGATTTATATGGGAGCTGTATCAGGTTGTAGACCGATTCAGACCATATTAAACACGTATGCGTCCGTCGTACAAAATTTCATTCCAATCGGATAAGAATTGCGCACTCTAGAGGCTCAAGAAGTCAAGAACCAAGATCGGTTTATATGGCAGCTATATCAGGTTATCGGCCTATTTGAACCATACTTGGCACAGTAGTTAGATATCATACCAAAATACTTCGTGCAAACTTTGATTCCAATCGGATGAGAATTGCGCACTCTAGAGGCTCAGGAAGTCAGGACCAAATATCGGTTTATATGGCAGCTATATCAAAACATGAACCGATATGGCCCATTAACAATCCCAACCGACCTAGTAGAAAGTATTTGTGCAAAATTTCAAGCGGCTAGCTTTACTTCTTCGGAAGTTAGCGTGCTTTCGACAGACAAAAGGACGGACGAACGGACATGGCTAGATCGACATAAAATGTCACGACGATCAAGAATATATATACTTTATGGGGTCTCAGACGAATATTTCGAGTAGTTACAAACAGAATGACGAAATTAGTATACCCCCCATCCTATGGTGGACGGTATAAAAATCGAGTTTAAGCGCTGTTGAGAAACAGTTTCATCTATCCCAAAGCAGCAAGGGTAAGGCACACGACATAGTGAACTAAAATTCCCCTTTTCAATGATTATTTCCACCTGGCATGGAAGAACTTGTGCTCCCGATACAAGAATAAACGAGTTTTGATAAATATCCAACTGAAGACTTAATTTATTCTCTCGACTGTCTCAAATGAGTCAGGAGAATCGCTGAAGAAACTTCAGAGGGAAATTAATTCATGACAGACAGACGCTACTACCGAATAACATCTACACAATAAAAAAGTCCAACATTGCATTATAACTGATTGACTGAGTACCATTCTTACTTTCTGTAGGGTAAAAATTTCTGGCGAGAACAAAGACTTAACTTACTATGTCTTTGTGTTTTTCGTTTAAAACAATTGTGACACAGGGCATAGACAACATTCAAATGGGAAACGAAAAATCATAGCAAACTTTAAAACAGTTTGTCCTTTAATTATGCAAAATAAATTTGGTTAAAATCTCATTAACGCACAATTAGATTAGATTTCTGGCGAACATCGTTTAGTAAAGTGAGACTGATTTTCAGTTGGAAACTCCTCCCGCCATGTCTAGGAATACCATAGTAAAGAACAAGTCTATACCATATAATTTAAATGTTCCCAACGCACTTTAAATACGGTTGAATAATTAATTTTTTGTAGTTACATCTCGTTCTTAACCATGGTTAAAGCATTTTTAAATACTTTGGCTGGGGTTAAGTTTACTCGCTTTTATTGACTCTCGTGTCGCTGTGTGTGACATGTTAAAAAAGTTCTCATTAAAATTCAGCCACGATAAGAAGATGTATTACACGTTGAGTGCCTATTTGCATTTGAACGCATTTTAAGAATAGGAGAGAAATGTACGAGAAATCTGTCGGTAATTAATGCGCTGAATCTTCCGATTAGATTTGGAAATGAAGTTCATGGTTACTTTGGACATTTCTGCAACCATATGTGAAATGTTGTGCCCATTATGTATATGAAAACGAATCAGATTTGTGTTGGCGATAGTTGCGTTGGCCTTTCCTTTGAACAGTGCTTTCTTCGTCCTATTACTACAGACATTCCTAGTAAAAAACTAATCAGCTTCAGTGTTTTGATGAACTTTTTTCATTGCGCTCGTTTTTGCTCTCAAACTAGTTTTATGATTTCAACAGGTTATTGTTTGTGTGGGTCTACTGGTTTCAAATGGCTTTTATTTCCATAAAAATTAACGCGAACAAACTGAAAACATTAAGCAACTAATATAATTGTTAAATAGTTAAAAAAAATAAATGTTGGTCATTTTTTACGAAGAACAATCTGCATTCTGCTGAAATGACGTCGCTAATTTCTTTTTCGAACTTAATTAAAAACGATCGAAAATCCGTTTTTAATGGTAAAGCTGTATGATTTAAATTGTATCCAACTATTTTCGTATATGTTTATAATTTCCATCATGTTTTTAAAGTCCTAAAGTTTTCCTAATTTACTGGAGATAAAATAAGAAAAGGCGGTGGACGAAAAATCAGAAACATAGAGAAATTTCTACGTTGTAGCAGCTCTTAACTTTTTATACCCTCCACCATAAGATGGGGGGTATACTAATTTCGTCATTCTGTTTGTAACTACTCGAAATATTCGTCTGAGACCCCATAAAGTATATATATTCTTGATCGTCGCGACAATTTATGTCGATCTAGCCATGTCCGTCCGTCTGTCTGTCGAAAGCACGCTAACTTCCGAAGAAGTAAAGCTAGCCGCTTGAAATTTTGCACAAATACTTCTTATTAGTGTAGGTCGGTTGGTATTGTAAATGGGCCATATCGGTCCATGTTTTGATATAGCTGCCATATAAACCGATCTTGGGTCTTGACTTCTTGAGCCTCTAGAGTGGGCAATTCTTATCCGATTGGCATGAAATTTTGCACGACGTGTTTTGCTATGATATTCAACAACTGTGCCAAGTATGGTTCAAATCGGTTCATAACCTTGGGTCTTGACTTCTTGAGCCTCTAGCGTGCGCAATTCTTATCCGATCAGAATGAAATTTTGCACGACGTGTTTTGTTATGATATCCAACAACTGTGCCAAGTATGGTTCAAATCGGTTCATTACCTGATATAGCTGCCATATAAACCGATCTTGGGTCTTGACTTCTTGAGCCTCTAGAGTGCGCAATTCTTATCCGATTGAAATGAAATTTTGCGCGACGTGTTTTGTTATGATATCCACCAACTGTGCCAAGTATGGTTCAAATCAGTCCATAACCTGATATAGCTGCCATATAAACCGATCTTGGGTCTTGACTTCTTGAGCTTCTAGAGGGCGCAATTCTTATCCGATTGTAATGGAATTTTGAACGACGTGCTTTGTCATGATACCCAATAAATGTGCCAAGTATGGTTTAAATCGGTCCTTAACCTGATATAGCTGCCATATAAACCGATCTTGGGTCTTGACTTCTTGAGCCTCTAGAGGGCACAATTCTCATCCGATTTGAATGAATTTTGGCACGAAGTATTTCGGTTTGATATCCAACAACTGTTCCAAGTATTGTTGAATTCGGTTCATAACCTGATATAGCTGTCATATAAACAGATCTGGGGATTTGACTTCTTGAGCTTCTAGAGGGCGCAATTCCTATCCGATTTGGCTGAAATTTTGCATGACGTATTTTATTTTTACTTTCAACAACTGTGTCAAATAAGGTTCAAATCGGTTCACAACCTGATATAGCTGCCATATAAACCGATCTGGGATCTTGACTTCTTGACCCCTAGAGGTCGCAATTATTATCCGATATGCCTGAAATTTGTGCGACGGATCCTCTCATGACCATCAACAAACGTGTTTATTATGGTCTGAATCGGTCTGTAGCCCGATACAGATCCCATATAAATCGTTCTCTCTATTTTACTTCGTGAGTCCCCAATGGGCGCAATTCTTATACGAATTGGCTGAAATTTGACACAGGTCTCCAACATATAATTTAATTGTGGTCCGAACCGGACCATACCTTGATATCGTTTTAATAGCAGAACAACTCTTTTCTTATATTCTTTTTTGCCTAAGAAGAGATGCCGGGAAAAGAACTCGACAAATGCGATCCATGGTGGAGGGTATATAAGATTCGGCCCGGCCGAACTTAGCACGTTGATGACCTAGCGGCAAACTTAAGTGTAATATAAGACTTGCTCTCACAGAAAAAGTCGGCTGACTAATATTATTTTAACACATTTCTTCACTTAAGGTGGGTATTAAGTTCGTGTTTCACAGCGAAAATTAATATTTTTACGTTTACTTTTTGCAAATAACAGGTCTTGAAGCAAAAATTCTTTCTGATTTTATTCATTAGGACATTCCTAATATTTATGATACAATTTTAATAAAAGTGTTATGTTATCAGTGACATTTTTGTAGATTTTCAAGAATGTAATCGTGAAAAACACGGGTATTTCACTGTGAAACACCAACTTAATACTCATCTTTTTGTAAACATACAATTTGACTCATCGAATTTCATTAAAAATGTTCGTACATAACACTTGAAGAAATCATTATTCGCAAAATTTTTTCATTGTGAGAAGATTATCTTGGAAGAAATTCAAAAATTTCAAAAGTACATTTTAAAATGTTTTGAGTAATATTTCACTGTGCTCAAATCTACGGTCAAAGCCAACAGAACTAACAAATTTCTTCAAGAATCACCGCTGCTTCTTTTGACCGATAGATTTCGTCCCTTAATCACTAGGAGCTCCGTATCAATTGCCTTAAATACTATATTGTGAATTATAGAATTCAAAAACAAAAAAAAAAAAGATTTTGTATGAAATAATAATTTTGAAATGTAAATTAATCCGAATGATCATTTCGGGTATTAAAATTGTGTTTCCGAGTCCTTAAAACTTTTCTTTTCATTGCTAATGTAATGGAAATAACTTATTTAAATATTACTGATTATTTTCAATTTAATTTTTTTTTTTTGCCTGTTATGGCGAAGATCATTAAATTTTACAATTTTCGTTTATTTTCCTTTCCAGACGAGCTCAACGATCGGAGATTTTCTTTGCAAATTGAAAAGGAAAGCCAGAGATTACAAGAACCACATAAAATTGAAAGAAATTCGGCAGAACCCGGGCGAAATTCGAACCTGGGCACACTGAACAGCAGCGAGTGCGGTTGTCTAGCATTCGAAGCCATCAATATAACTTCCAACAGATGCACAAAATCATGTACATACCATGGAAGTAGTGTAACTGTTGCAGACAAAATTTATGTCCTTATACAAAAACACATGCATTGGGAAAAGTATAGCTAATGGACAAGGTTTTCGAGCGTGGTTAAAGTGGTATTTGTATCAAAGAGACGTTTTCGCAATAAATACGATAAAAGTGCAACATACCAACGTATGGCCCTTGAAGCCATCACAACTAATATGGTTGAAAAGTCTTCTAACCAAATACGAAACGCGTCAAATAGTGGTTTGTGTGAGTTGCGATCTCTGGCTTTCCTTTCCCATTTGCAAAGAAAATCTCCGATCATTGAGCTCGTCTCGAAAGAGAAACAAACGAAAATGACTTATAATTTTTTGGAAAAGTTTTTCAGACTAAAAGAAGGTATTAAGATCCAGTTTCACAGTGAAATACCCATGTTATTCACGATTACCTTATTAAAAACTACAAAAATCTCATTTAAAACATAGTACTTTTTTAGAATTTCATCATAAAAATTGTGGGAATGCCCTGACGAATGTAATCAACAAGATTTTTTTTGTTCAAAATCCATTATCTACAAAAAGTATTCTTAACAAGTAAAAGCGTGCTAAGTTCGGCCGGGCCGAATCTTATATACCCTCCACCATGGATCGCATTTGTCGAGCTCTTTCCACGGTATCTCTTTTAAGGCAAACAAAGAATAAAAGAATATTGAATATTGGAGACCATAGTAGAAGCCATTTTGCAAAATTTCAGCCAAATCTAGTATGAATTGCGCACTTAATAGGGGAGTTGTATTACGCTATAAACCGATTCATGCCATATTCGACACGTATGTTAAAGGTCATGGGAGAAGCCGTTGTACAAAAGTTCAGCCAAATCAGATAATACTTGCAACCTCTAGAGGCTCAAGAAGTCAAGATTCCAGATCGGTTTACATGGCAGCTATATCAGGTTATGGACCGATTTGAACTATTCTTGGCACAGTTGTTGAAGTCATATCAAAACACCTCATGCAAAATTTTAGCTAAATCGGATAATAATTGCGCCCTCTAGTGGCTCAAGAAGTCAAGACCCCAGATCGGTTTATATGGCAGCTATATCAGGTTATGGACCAATTTGAACCATACTTAACACAATTGAACCATTCTTAACACAAAACATGAAAGAAAGAAAGTCATAACAAAACATCTCATGCAGAATTTCAGCCAAATCGGAAAGGATTTGCGCCCTCTAGCGGCTCAAGAAGTCAAGACCTCAGATCGGTTTATATGACAGCTATATCAGGTTATGGATCGATTTAAACTATTCTTAGCACAATTGTAGAAAGTCATAACAAAACATCTCATGCAAAATTTCAGCCAAATCGGATAGGAATTACTTCCTGTAGAGGCTCAAGAAGTGAAGACCCCAGATAGGCTTATATGGCAGCTATATCAGGTAATGGACCGATTTGAACCATTCTTAACACATTTGTTGGAAGTCATAACAAAACATGAAAGAATGAAAGTGATAACAAAACATATCATGCAGAATTTCAGCCAAATCGGATAGGATTTGCGCCCTCTAGCGGCTCAAGAAGTCAAGACCCCAGATCGGTTTATATGACAGCTATATCAAGTTATAGACCGATATAATAAAACACCTCATTTCAGCCAAATCGGATAAGAATTGTGCCCTCTAGCAGCTCAAGAAGTCAAGATCCCAGATCGGTTTATATGACAGCTATATCAAAACGTGGACCGATATAGCCCATTTACAATCCCAACCGACCTACACTAATAAGAAGTATTTTTGCAAAATTTCAAGCGGATAGCTTTACTCCTTTACAGGCCGACGGACGGATGGGCGGACATGGCTAGTTCGACCTAATATGTCATTACGATCAAGAAAAAATATACTTTATGGGGTCTTAGACGAATATTTCGACGAGTTACAAACAGAATGACGAAATTAGTATATCCCCATCCTATGGTGGAGGGTATAAAAAAATATTCATTTTCTTGAGATTCCATTGCAGGATATTATCCGGCTTTAGACCTTTCTTTAATGCTTTCTATTGATATTTTCAGTTGGAAGTACATTATAGCTGACGTGTTTCGTGTGTGCTCCTGGTTGATTTTGTTGTTCCTCGGTAAATAAGACACGACTGAGAAAGTATTATACATCAAAGTGAAGCATTTTCGAGGCAGAGTTGTGTTGGTTGGAGTTGTACTAGTTTAAAGGCACTGGTGAGCAATTTTTAAAATAAATTTCGCAAAAACATATTACACAATTATCACTCAAATATTGGAAATTGGATGTAAACAAACACAAACGAAAATAAAATAACTATATCATCTGGCCTTGTCCAACGAACATCGAGATGACATATATTCGATAAACTCAACGAAGGATATCGATAACAACAAAACCACGGCATTGCCATACCAAGTTATTTATAAAGGGTTTTTGCCCACACTAATAATCTTAAGGAGCTATGTCACTTATGAACCAGACTCCAAAGAGGAAATGCAAAGAAATTCTGTCACCTCAAAATCAAAATAAAGTTACAATGGATCCAAATGATTTAATTACTTTAATTAGGGACACAATAAACTCAAATTTAGATGAGAAATTAAAATCTCTTCCAACAAAAGCCGACCTGGAAGAAATTAAAAATGAAATTACAGCCGTTAATTCAGAAGTACAATCTTTGAAATTAGAAAATTCGCAACTGAAAGAAGAACTAAGTAAAGTAAAGAATGAAAATGAATCGAATAAAAGGAATATTCAATGGTTACAGAACCAAGTAGCTACGAACAAGTTGTTTATTAAGGGTTTAGCTTCTGCAAGCAAACCGGAGGAAGAAGTAAAGAAACTATTTTCGGAAAATCTAGGTGTCGCACCAAGCTTTAAAACAGTCCGAAAAATCTTTGATCGTAACGGAAAGATGGCCGTAATAGTTGAACTTGAAAACCAGGACGCTATACAAGAGGTTTTCAAAAGCACGCGAAAACTGGTGAATACGTCCATCTCTATAGAGCGGGATATGATGCCAATGAAACAAGACCACAAAAAAGCTTTCCTACGATTAAAAATAGAATTACTTGCTATAAGCAAAGATTATAAAATAATGATTCGAGCGGATAAAATGAAAATTCAAGATCAGTGGTTTAGGTGGAGCAATGGAAACATACTTCTCTGTGGAAATGGTAATGGTGTGGAACAACTGGCAAAACTTTATGGAGAGGCGATAAGAAATATAAATATTAACTACGATGATTTAAAAACCTACACAAATCCAAAAAACTAGGAAAGACCCAATCAAATAATGTAAATGCCGGACAGACACCAACTCAACATACGATTTCAATTTTATCTTATAATATAAATGGGTTGGAAAATAAATATCTGTATCCTACTTTTTTCAACTACATAAAAAGTTTTGAAATCTTTATTTTATTGGAGACACATCTAGAAGATGAAAGGTCAGAAAGAGCGCGAATGTTTTTCAATGGGTTTCACTTAATTTTTATACCGGCAACACGTAATCATAGGCATGGAAGAGCTATTGGTGGAAAAATATACGGAATTAGCAAAAAATTAGAGGATTTTGGAATTACATATGAAGTGAATGAAAGTTCAGATGCGCAGCTACTAATTATACGCACCACTACATATGTCTTCACTTTAATACCGACATACATTCGTCCAGATTCTTGGTCGGAGGAATTCAATAGTCTGAAGGATGTATATAATAATCTTGAAATCACTAATGGTATTATAATGGGTGACCTGAACGTTCGCATTGGAGAACTGAAACAATATCTAAATGAAATAGGTACGGAGATGTTCGTTGCTGGTTATGACGTGAGAAAATCAAAAGACAAGGTCATTAATAAAAAAGGCAAGCAATTTGTTGAGTTTTGCAATGACTCGAATTTATTTATTTTGAATGGAATTACTCTCGGAGATGGTGAGGGTAATGTGACATATGCCAATACACTTGGTCAATCTGTAAATGATATATGTTCTGCATCTCTTGAATTGCTAGGCTTTGTTAATAACTTCTCAGTGGACGACAAAATATGGTCCGACCACTTCCCAATTGTACTCAAATTGAATTATAATATATCAGCAGAAAGTGGACAAAAAATGAATTTGTTGCCAAAGCTAATCTGGAAGGATAAGATGAAATATAAATATCAGAGAAGACTCAACGAAATTATGGATAATTATGAGGTAGCAACCAGCAATCTCAAACTAAGTAATCTTTGCGAAATGATAACGAAATCTTGGCCGCAAAAGCCGAATGAAATGCAATCATTTCAGCCGAAGCATAAATGGTATAACTTTTCCTGCAATGAAGCCCGACTAAAAAGCTTCAAATTACTGGCAAAATATCGGAAGTCGAACAATTTGGAAGATAAAATACTTTATTTGAAAGCTCAAAACTCCTACAAATCAATATGTACTAATAGTAAAAACATGTACTATCAAAATATATCTGCAAAGATAAATATCATAAATAATGCCAAAGAGTGGTGGAAGATGGCCAGAGAGATGCGAAATCACCAAAATAAAATTAGCTCACATATAAGTCCTTTACTATTCAAACAACACTTTGAAAATCTGTTAAATACGTCACAAATCATGTCCCAAATACATTATGCGCCACCGTTAAACCATGATCCGATTTTAGATGGACCCATAACCATGGGTGAATTGGAAAATATGCTTCACAAAGTCAAGTTGAATAAGGCACCGGGTGAAGATAGAATACCATATGAGTTCTTCGTATACGCAACAGAGCAATTTCACCTCCAGCTTTTAAGCACTTATAATAACATTTTCAATGAAAGCACCATGGATAAGATCTTTACAAAATCTATAATTTACCCTATTCATAAGAAAGGCGATTACGACAACCCTTCCAATTATAGAGGTATCTCATTTATGAATTGTGCCGCCAAGATATTTATGGGTATTTTAAACGATCGCATTTATACATGGGCCGAGGAAAATCATATTCTGGTAGAATACCAAGCTGGATTCCGGAGGCAATATTCTACTGTTGACAATATATACAACCTGGCAGCTATAGTTAGTCTGAAACTTAGTGAAAGGAAAAAAGTGTACGCTTTTTTCATTGATTTTAAGGCTGCCTTTGATAACATATCTCGCCAGGCATTGATCTTTAAATTGCACCAAATTGGGCTGTCATATAAAATAGTAAAAGTTATCGAAAACATATATAAAAATACGGAGTCGGCAGTATGGACTGGGCAGGAGAGGTCAGAGTACTTTGCAACAACAAGAGGTGTAAAACAAGGGTGTCTACTTTCACCCATGCTTTTTACACTTTATATAAATGATTTGCATGACAATCTGGGAGGAGGATTATATATTGAAAACATCAACATTCGCCTATTGCTATACGCCGATGACATTGTTTTACTTGCAGACGATATAACAATAATGCAAGAGATGATAGGTAAACTCGAAACCTATTGTAAAACTTGGAATCTCGAAGTAAATCTAGAAAAATCAGATATAATGGTATTTAGAAATGGAGGTAGACCTAGCAAAAAAGAAGTATGGAAGTTTAATGAAAGACAAGTCCGGATAACAAATGAATTTAAATATCTTGGTGTAACCTTTACCCCAACCATGAAATTTGGAAAACATGTACAAAATCGGAACATAATGGCGAAGAATGCTCTAAATACTACATGGGACAGTGTAATTGGGCGAAATGATATATGCATGAATGCGAAATGGAGACTTTATTTATCGGTCTGCAGGTCAATACAAACTTATGCAGCACAAGTTTGGGGTTTTGCTCATTTCGAAGAAGTTAATTTCTTGCAAAGATTTTTCATTAAGAAATTATTGCAATTACCGATGCATACACCAACATATATCTTAATGTTAGAAACTGATGTGGAAGATAGCCAAATTTATTCATTAGGATTGCACTTGAAATATCTCGGACGAATCATGTTTCAATATAACAGTTATCGTCTGCCTAACCAATTAACAGCAATAGTGATGCGCAAAAATATCTTTTGGGTGAAAGAGTTAAGAGCAGTAACACAGAGTCTTAATGTACAATGGCCCGAGACTATAAATAGCATTGAATCTTGGAACACTTTCTCAACAGAACTACTATGTTCATTAAAACTAGATCTTAAGCATAAAAGGATCCAACGAAAACTACAAAGCGATTCCCGAGATTACAAATTTTTGAATCCATCTAGAGCACAGCTGTATTTGAATGACAAATATACACAAGAAAAGATTGCATGGATATTTAAAGCTAGAAGTGGAATGTTATACCTGGGGTACAACAGATTTACTACCAGTGAAGAGGAGCGATTATGTAAATTGTGCAACATGCGAGCAGAAGAAACCTTTCAACACTTCCTTGGTATATGTCCTATTTTAAGCGAGTTTAGAATGATGGCCTTTGGAAAGACAATATTGAATCAGGAAGAGATTTTGGAGAAATTGGACGGCAAGAATGATGCCGATTGGGACAACATCGTAACATATTTAAAATCAGCATACACTTATAGACACTATTTAATATCTGAATTCCAATAGAAAGAATTCCCAAGATGTTAAAATTTATTGAGCGACAGACGTTAAATACATTGTCGCAATAACATTTATTTATTTACTTCTTCACAACGAATTGATGATACATTGTCCATATTAAAAATAAATTAGAATAACTGAATGTATTCTTGATATTAAATGAAAAGAAAAAATAGTTAAATAAAGAAGAAGAACTACTACTACTACTAACTACTACTACTAATGCTTTCTATTCAAAGAATAGTATTGCAAAAAACATTTTAAGGTCAGCAAAAGTATTTATGTTGTTGCCAGAAGTTTTGATTTGTTATCCGTATCGCGATTTTAATTCCAACCAAGAAATATCATCAGCGGACGAAGTCAAATGGATCGAGGTGCTTCACAACCATCCCATTAATCTTCACTAGGAAACACGAACTTCGTGCCCATTAAATTAAACAAGGATATAGTAATCATCCTATTTTATTATAACTCTACTACTATATCCGTAGTTATATCTTAATAGGGGCTGATTTCGATCATATTTTATTGAGGTCCCGAGAACGTATATAAGTAACATTTTCAGACAATAAATCAGCTTTTCAAATACAATAATAAATCAGGTATTTAAAAGTTTCAATGAAATCGTTTAATAAATGAAGCTTTTATGAACTTCAGATCCTTAATCGGCATATCGGTCTATATGACAGCTATATCTAAATACATTCCGATCTTTACCATATTTGGACCAGATGGCGCGTGGCTTAAAACAACTCACTAATGCAAATTTCATAAATGCAGCTTTTAAGTGTTGCCGACCCTTAATTGGAGGCCACCGTAGCACAGAGGTTAGCAAGTCCCCCTATGACGCCTGAGTTCGAGTCCTGGCGAAACCATCAGAAAAAATTTTCAGCGGTGGCTTTTCCCTCCTAATGTTGGCAACATTTGTGAAGTACTATGTCATGTTAAACTTCTCTCTAAAGAGGTGTAGGACTGCAGCACGCCCTTCGGACTCGGCTATAAAAAGGAGGCCCCTTTCCATTGAACTTATACTTAAATCTGACTGCACTCATTGATACGGGGGAAGTTTGCCCCTGTTCCTTAGCGGAATGTTCATTGGCAAAATTTGCAATTTTTTGACCCTTAATAGACAGATCGGTCTATATGGCAGCTATATCTCAATATGGTTTGATGTGAAAATAACTCACTGCTTCAAATTTCGGATAAAAAAATAAAGCTTTTATGGGCTTTAGACCCTTTATCGGCAGATCGGTCTATATGACAGCTATATCTAAATACAGTTCGATCTGAAGCATATTTGAGTCGGATGTTGGGGACCTAAAACTACTCACTAGTTAAAATTTCAGCGAAATCGGTTACATGAAGCTTTTATGGGTAAATTTTAAAAGGTAAATTTTAAAATGTTTTATATACTATTACACTGTGCTCAAATCAAATCTGTTCGGCCCTTAATCACTATGAGCTCCGTATCAATTGTGTTAAATACAGTATTCTGAATTATGGAATTTCAAGAAAAACAAGTAAAAAGGCGTTAAGTTCGGCCGGGCTGAACTTTGGATACCCACCACCTCGGGTATATATGTAAACCAACTTTCGTCAAAATCGTGCAAAACTCATACCTTATGTCCCATAGCAGATATATGTGGAGGGGTTTAACTTAACCCTTTGTCCCAAATTTCGGCAACATCGGACAATAAATGCGCTTTTTATGGCCCCAAAACCTAAAACCGAGAGATCGGTCTATATGGCAGCTTTATCGAAATCTGGACCGATCTGTGCGATAATGCAGAAGTATGTCAAGAGGTTTAACTTAACTCACTGTCCCAAATTTCGGCGACATCGGACAATAAATGCGTGTTATATGGGCCTAAGACCCCAAATCGGAGGATCGGTCTATATGGCAGCTATATCCAAATCTGGACCGATCTGGGCCAATTTGACGAAGGATGTTGAAGGGCCTAACACAACTCACTGTCCCAAATTTCAGAAAAATCGGATAATAAATGTGGCTTTTATGGGCCCAAGACCCTAAATTGGAGGATCGGTCTATATGGCAGCTATATCCAAATCTTGACCGATCTGAGCCAAATTGACGGAGGATGTTAAAGGGCCTAATACAACTCATTGTCCAAAATTTCAACAAAATCGGATAATATATGTGGCCTTTATGGGCCTAAGACCCTAAATCTGAGGATCGGTCTATATGGCAGCTATATCCAAATATGGACCAATCTGAGCCAAATTGAGGGAGGATGTCGAAGGGCCTAGCACAACTCACTGTCCCGAATTTCAGCAAAATCACTGTCCCGAATTTCAGATTAATCGGCGGATCGGTCTATATGGGGGCTATATCAAGATATAGTCCGATATAGCCCATCTTCGAACTCAACCTGCTTACGGACAAAAAAATATTTCGTGCAAAGTTTCAGCTCAATATCTCTATTTTTGAAGACTGTAGCGTGATTTCAACAGACAGACGGACAGACATGTCTAAATCGTCTTAGATTTTTACGCTGATCAAGAATATATATACTTTATAGGGTAGGAAATGGATATTTCGATGTGTTGCAAATGGAATGACAAAATGAATATACCCCCATCCGTCGGTGGTGGCTATAGAAACGGAATGGTTTTATTTGAAATAATTATTTTAAAATGTAAATTTATCTGGGTGATTATTTCGGGGTTTTAAAATTTTATCTCCTAGTCCTTTAAATGTTTCATTTCATTGCTGATTTAAATCAAAAAATTTCTAATTACATATTACTATTTATTCTTTGGAAAAAATGTTCAGACTAACAAACAACATATTTCATCTAAAGACATTTTTATACCCTCCACCATAGGATGGGGGGTATACTAATTTCGTCATTCTGTTTGTAACTACTCGAAATATTCGTCTGAGACCCCATAAAGTATATATATATTCTTGATCGTCGTGAAATTTTATGTCGATCTAGCCATGTCCGTCCGTCTGTCCGTCCGTCCGTCTTTCTGTCGAAGCACGCTAACTTCCGAAGGAGTAAAGCTAGCCGCTTGAAATTTTGCACAAATATTTCTTATTAGTGTAGGTTGGTTGGTATTGTAAGTAGGCCATATCGGTCCATGTTTTGATATAGCTGCCATATAAACCGATCTTGGGTCTTGACTTATTGAGCCGCTACGACGTGTTTTGTTATCATATCCAACAGTTGTGCCGAGTATGATTCAAATCGGTCCATAACCTGATGTAGCTGTCATATAAACCGATCTTGGGTCTTGACTTCTTGAGCCTCTAGAGTGCGCAATTCTTATCCGGTTGGAATGAAATTTTGCACGACGTGTTTTGTTATGATACCCAACAACTGTGTCAAGTATGGTTCAAATCGGTTAATAACCTGATATAACTGTCATATAAACAGATCTGGGGACTTGACTTCTTGATCTTCTAGAGGACGCAATTCCTAACCGATTTGGCTGAAATTTTGCATGACGGTTTTAATTCTTACTTGCAACAACTGTGTCAAATAACGTTCAAATCGGTTCATAACCTGATACAGCTGCCATATAAACCGATCCGGGATCTTGACTTCTTGAGCCTCTCGAGGTCACAATTATTATCCGATATGCCTGAAATTTGTGCGACGGATCCTCTCGTGACCATCAACAAACGTGTTTATTATGGTCTGAATCGGTCTGTAGCCCGATACAGATCCCATATAAATCGTTCTCTCTATTTTACTTCGTGAGTCCCCAATGGGCGCAATTCTTATACGAATTGGCTGAAATTTGACACAGGTCTCCAACATATAATTTAATTGTGGTCCGAACCGGACCATACCTTGATATCGTTTTAATAGCAGAACAACTCTTTTCTTATATTCTTTTTTGCCTAAGAAGAGATGCCGGGAAAAGAACTCGACAAATGCGATCCATGGTGGAGGGTATATAAGATTCGGCCCGGCCGAACTTAGCACGTTGATGACCTAGCGGCAAACTTAAGTGTAATATAAGACTTGCTCTCACAGAAAAAGTCGGCTGACTAATATTATTTTAACACATTTCTTCACTTAAGGTGGGTATTAAGTTCGTGTTTCACAGCGAAAATTAATATTTTTACGTTTACTTTTTGCAAATAACAGGTCTTGAAGCAAAAATTCTTTCTGATTTTATTCATTAGGACATTCCTAATATTTATGATACAATTTTAATAAAAGTGTTATGTTATCAGTGACATTTTTGTAGATTTTCAAGAATGTAATCGTGAAAAACACGGGTATTTCACTGTGAAACACCAACTTAATACTCATCTTTTTGTAAACATACAATTTGACTCATCGAATTTCATTAAAAATGTTCGTACATAACACTTGAAGAAATCATTATTCGCAAAATTTTTTCATTGTGAGAAGATTATCTTGGAAGAAATTCAAAAATTTCAAAAGTACATTTTAAAATGTTTTGAGTAATATTTCACTGTGCTCAAATCTACGGTCAAAGCCAACAGAACTAACAAATTTCTTCAAGAATCACCGCTGCTTCTTTTGACCGATAGATTTCGTCCCTTAATCACTAGGAGCTCCGTATCAATTGCCTTAAATACTATATTGTGAATTATAGAATTCAAAAACAAAAAAAAAAAAAGATTTTGTATGAAATAATAATTTTGAAATGTAAATTAATCCGAATGATCATTTCGGGTATTAAAATTGTGTTTCCGAGTCCTTAAAACTTTTCTTTTCATTGCTAATGTAATGGAAATAACTTATTTAAATATTACTGATTATTTTCAATTTAATTTTTTTTTTTTTTGCCTGTTATGGCGAAGATCATTAAATTTTACAATTTTCGTTTATTTTCCTTTCCAGACGAGCTCAACGATCGGAGATTTTCTTTGCAAATTGAAAAGGAAAGCCAGAGATTACAAGAACCACATAAAATTGAAAGAAATTCGGCAGAACCCGGGCGAAATTCGAACCTGGGCACACTGAACAGCAGCGAGTGCGGTTGTCTAGCATTCGAAGCCATCAATATAACTTCCAACAGATGCACAAAATCATGTACATACCATGGAAGTAGTGTAACTGTTGCAGACAAAATTTATGTCCTTATACAAAAACACATGCATTGGGAAAAGTATAGCTAATGGACAAGGTTTTCGAGCGTGGTTAAAGTGGTATTTGTATCAAAGAGACGTTTTCGCAATAAATACGATAAAAGTGCAACATACCAACGTATGGCCCTTGAAGCCATCACAACTAATATGGTTGAAAAGTCTTCTAACCAAATACGAAACGCGTCAAATAGTGGTTTGTGTGAGTTGCGATCTCTGGCTTTCCTTTCCCATTTGCAAAGAAAATCTCCGATCATTGAGCTCGTCTCGAAAGAGAAACAAACGAAAATGACTTATAATTTTTTGGAAAAGTTTTTCAGACTAAAAGAAGGTATTAAGATCCAGTTTCACAGTGAAATACCCATGTTATTCACGATTACCTTATTAAAAACTACAAAAATCTCATTTAAAACATAGTACTTTTTTAGAATTTCATCATAAAAATTGTGGGAATGCCCTGACGAATGTAATCAACAAGATTTTTTTTGTTCAAAATCCATTATCTACAAAAAGTATTCTTAACAAGTAAAAGCGTGCTAAGTTCGGCCGGGCCGAATCTTATATACCCTCCACCATGGATCGCATTTGTCGAGCTCTTTCCACGGTATCTCTTTTAAGGCAAACAAAGAATAAAAGAATATTGAATATTGGAGACCATAGTAGAAGCCATTTTGCAAAATTTCAGCCAAATCTAGTATGAATTGCGCACTTAATAGGGGAGTTGTATTACGCTATAAACCGATTCATGCCATATTCGACACGTATGTTAAAGGTCATGGGAGAAGCCGTTGTACAAAAGTTCAGCCAAATCAGATAATACTTGCAACCTCTAGAGGCTCAAGAAGTCAAGATTCCAGATCGGTTTACATGGCAGCTATATCAGGTTATGGACCGATTTGAACTATTCTTGGCACAGTTGTTGAAGTCATATCAAAACACCTCATGCAAAATTTTAGCTAAATCGGATAATAATTGCGCCCTCTAGTGGCTCAAGAAGTCAAGACCCCAGATCGGTTTATATGGCAGCTATATCAGGTTATGGACCAATTTGAACCATACTTAACACAATTGAACCATTCTTAACACAAAACATGAAAGAAAGAAAGTCATAACAAAACATCTCATGCAGAATTTCAGCCAAATCGGAAAGGATTTGCGCCCTCTAGCGGCTCAAGAAGTCAAGACCTCAGATCGGTTTATATGACAGCTATATCAGGTTATGGATCGATTTAAACTATTCTTAGCACAATTGTAGAAAGTCATAACAAAACATCTCATGCAAAATTTCAGCCAAATCGGATAGGAATTACTTCCTGTAGAGGCTCAAGAAGTGAAGACCCCAGATAGGCTTATATGGCAGCTATATCAGGTAATGGACCGATTTGAACCATTCTTAACACATTTGTTGGAAGTCATAACAAAACATGAAAGAATGAAAGTGATAACAAAACATATCATGCAGAATTTCAGCCAAATCGGATAGGATTTGCGCCCTCTAGCGGCTCAAGAAGTCAAGACCCCAGATCGGTTTATATGACAGCTATATCAAGTTATAGACCGATATAATAAAACACCTCATTTCAGCCAAATCGGATAAGAATTGTGCCCTCTAGCAGCTCAAGAAGTCAAGATCCCAGATCGGTTTATATGACAGCTATATCAAAACGTGGACCGATATAGCCCATTTACAATCCCAACCGACCTACACTAATAAGAAGTATTTTTGCAAAATTTCAAGCGGATAGCTTTACTCCTTTACAGGCCGACGGACGGATGGGCGGACATGGCTAGTTCGACCTAATATGTCATTACGATCAAGAAAAAATATACTTTATGGGGTCTTAGACGAATATTTCGACGAGTTACAAACAGAATGACGAAATTAGTATATCCCCATCCTATGGTGGAGGGTATAAAAAAATATTCATTTTCTTGAGATTCCATTGCAGGATATTATCCGGCTTTAGACCTTTCTTTAATGCTTTCTATTCAAAGAATAGTATTGCAAAAAACATTTTAAGGTCAGCAAAAGTATTTATGTTGTTGCCAGAAGTTTTGATTTGTTATCCGTATCGCGATTTTAATTCCAACCAAGAAATATCATCAGCGGACGAAGTCAAATGGATCGAGGTGCTTCACAACCATCCCATTAATCTTCACTAGGAAACACGAACTTCGTGCCCATTAAATTAAACAAGGATATAGTAATCATCCTATTTTATTATAACTCTACTACTATATCCGTAGTTATATCTTAATAGGGGCTGATTTCGATCATATTTTATTGAGGTCCCGAGAACGTATATAAGTAACATTTTCAGACAATAAATCAGCTTTTCAAATACAATAATAAATCAGGTATTTAAAAGTTTCAATGAAATCGTTTAATAAATGAAGCTTTTATGAACTTCAGATCCTTAATCGGCATATCGGTCTATATGACAGCTATATCTAAATACATTCCGATCTTTACCATATTTGGACCAGATGGCGCGTGGCTTAAAACAACTCACTAATGCAAATTTCATAAATGCAGCTTTTAAGTGTTGCCGACCCTTAATTGGAGGCCACCGTAGCACAGAGGTTAGCAAGTCCCCCTATGACGCCTGAGTTCGAGTCCTGGCGAAACCATCAGAAAAAATTTTCAGCGGTGGCTTTTCCCTCCTAATGTTGGCAACATTTGTGAAGTACTATGTCATGTTAAACTTCTCTCTAAAGAGGTGTAGGACTGCAGCACGCCCTTCGGACTCGGCTATAAAAAGGAGGCCCCTTTCCATTGAACTTATACTTAAATCTGACTGCACTCATTGATACGGGGGAAGTTTGCCCCTGTTCCTTAGCGGAATGTTCATTGGCAAAATTTGCAATTTTTTGACCCTTAATAGACAGATCGGTCTATATGGCAGCTATATCTCAATATGGTTTGATGTGAAAATAACTCACTGCTTCAAATTTCGGATAAAAAAATAAAGCTTTTATGGGCTTTAGACCCTTTATCGGCAGATCGGTCTATATGACAGCTATATCTAAATACAGTTCGATCTGAAGCATATTTGAGTCGGATGTTGGGGACCTAAAACTACTCACTAGTTAAAATTTCAGCGAAATCGGTTACATGAAGCTTTTATGGGTAAATTTTAAAAGGTAAATTTTAAAATGTTTTATATACTATTACACTGTGCTCAAATCAAATCTGTTCGGCCCTTAATCACTATGAGCTCCGTATCAATTGTGTTAAATACAGTATTCTGAATTATGGAATTTCAAGAAAAACAAGTAAAAAGGCGTTAAGTTCGGCCGGGCTGAACTTTGGATACCCACCACCTCGGGTATATATGTAAACCAACTTTCGTCAAAATCGTGCAAAACTCATACCTTATGTCCCATAGCAGATATATGTGGAGGGGTTTAACTTAACCCTTTGTCCCAAATTTCGGCAACATCGGACAATAAATGCGCTTTTTATGGCCCCAAAACCTAAAACCGAGAGATCGGTCTATATGGCAGCTTTATCGAAATCTGGACCGATCTGTGCGATAATGCAGAAGTATGTCAAGAGGTTTAACTTAACTCACTGTCCCAAATTTCGGCGACATCGGACAATAAATGCGTGTTATATGGGCCTAAGACCCCAAATCGGAGGATCGGTCTATATGGCAGCTATATCCAAATCTGGACCGATCTGGGCCAATTTGACGAAGGATGTTGAAGGGCCTAACACAACTCACTGTCCCAAATTTCAGAAAAATCGGATAATAAATGTGGCTTTTATGGGCCCAAGACCCTAAATTGGAGGATCGGTCTATATGGCAGCTATATCCAAATCTTGACCGATCTGAGCCAAATTGACGGAGGATGTTAAAGGGCCTAATACAACTCATTGTCCAAAATTTCAACAAAATCGGATAATATATGTGGCCTTTATGGGCCTAAGACCCTAAATCTGAGGATCGGTCTATATGGCAGCTATATCCAAATATGGACCAATCTGAGCCAAATTGAGGGAGGATGTCGAAGGGCCTAGCACAACTCACTGTCCCGAATTTCAGCAAAATCACTGTCCCGAATTTCAGATTAATCGGCGGATCGGTCTATATGGGGGCTATATCAAGATATAGTCCGATATAGCCCATCTTCGAACTCAACCTGCTTACGGACAAAAAAATATCTCGTGCAAAGTTTCAGCTCAATATCTCTATTTTTGAAGACTGTAGCGTGATTTCAACAGACAGACGGACAGACATGTCTAAATCGTCTTAGATTTTTACGCTGATCAAGAATATATATACTTTATAGGGTAGGAAATGGATATTTCGATGTGTTGCAAATGGAATGACAAAATGAATATACCCCCATCCGTCGGTGGTGGCTATAGAAACGGAATGGTTTTATTTGAAATAATTATTTTAAAATGTAAATTTATCTGGGTGATTATTTCGGGGTTTTAAAATTTTATCTCCTAGTCCTTTAAATGTTTCATTTCATTGCTGATTTAAATCAAAAAATTTCTAATTACATATTACTATTTATTCTTTGGAAAAAATGTTCAGACTAACAAACAACATATTTCATCTAAAGACATTTTTATACCCTCCACCATAGGATGGGGGGTATACTAATTTCGTCATTCTGTTTGTAACTACTCGAAATATTCGTCTGAGACCCCATAAAGTATATATATATTCTTGATCGTCGTGAAATTTTATGTCGATCTAGCCATGTCCGTCCGTCTGTCCGTCCGTCCGTCTTTCTGTCGAAGCACGCTAACTTCCGAAGGAGTAAAGCTAGCCGCTTGAAATTTTGCACAAATATTTCTTATTAGTGTAGGTTGGTTGGTATTGTAAGTAGGCCATATCGGTCCATGTTTTGATATAGCTGCCATATAAACCGATCTTGGGTCTTGACTTATTGAGCCGCTACGACGTGTTTTGTTATCATATCCAACAGTTGTGCCGAGTATGATTCAAATCGGTCCATAACCTGATGTAGCTGTCATATAAACCGATCTTGGGTCTTGACTTCTTGAGCCTCTAGAGTGCGCAATTCTTATCCGGTTGGAATGAAATTTTGCACGACGTGTTTTGTTATGATACCCAACAACTGTGTCAAGTATGGTTCAAATCGGTTAATAACCTGATATAACTGTCATATAAACAGATCTGGGGACTTGACTTCTTGATCTTCTAGAGGACGCAATTCCTAACCGATTTGGCTGAAATTTTGCATGACGGTTTTAATTCTTACTTGCAACAACTGTGTCAAATAACGTTCAAATCGGTTCATAACCTGATACAGCTGCCATATAAACCGATCCGGGATCTTGACTTCTTGAGCCTCTCGAGGTCACAATTATTATCCGATTTGCCCGAAATTTTGTACGACGGATCCTCTCATGACCATCAACATACGTGTTTATTATGGTCTGAATCGGTCTATAGCCCGATACAGATCCCATATAAATCGATCTTTCTATTTTACTTCTTGAGCCCCCAAAGGGCGCAATTCTTATTCGAATTGGCTGACATTTTACACGGGTCTCCAACATATAATTTAATTGTGATCCAAACCGGACCATATCTTGATATCGCTCTAATAGCAGAGCAAATCGTTTCTTATATCCTTTTTTGCCTAAGAAGTGATGCCGGGAAAAGAACTCGACAAATGCGATCCTTGGTGGAGGGGATACAAGATTCGGCCCGGCCGAACTTAGCTCGCTTTTACTTGTTTTTAATAACATTTCTTCTACACACAAAATTTCAATTAAAATAATAAAACGAGTATTAAGAGAAAATTCATATAGAATTATTTTTTAGAAAAATTTTAGTTAAATATTCGTCTTTCGGAACAATTTTTATAAAAAACTATTATGGCAAGAAAATTCCATGAAGATTTTGTCGAAGAATTGAAAAAAAATTCTCAGAATCCTGAAAAATTAATGAGATTTTCGGAATCCGTTTTAATGTTGCATTCGATGATTTCTATATTAAAAAAATAAATTTATTGCAATGACCATATTTCATTTAACAGCAGGTGCGATTTTATGCCAAAATCATTAAATCCACCTTTTTTCGCTAAATGGTCATAAAATATTAGGAAAATGATTTTTTTGTTGCAGGTGCTTAGGAAATAAAAAGATTTTTTTAAAATTCAAAATATTTAAAAAAAATTGCTACGTCAATATTACTTCTCTAAATCATGAACATATAAAATTTCCCCAAAATCGGACAACGGGGGTCTGTCGCAATGGGTCAAATTTTTGTCTCTAAAAATATTTATTGAAGTTTGTCTATAAAAATAATTGTAGGAAAATGTTGCTTGGGACAGATAAGCATAATAAAGCATAATCAATTTCAGATCTCTAGCTTCATTTGTAAAGAAAGTACCAAATGGTACCAATTGCGGTACTAAACTTACGTTCTCCCACATAACCAGTACTATTTTTCCATTTTTATAATAAAAACCGAAGGATGGAGGTATATTCATTTTGTCATTCTATTTGCAACACATCGAAATATTTATTTCCGACCCTATAAAGTATAATATCCTTGATCGACAATCTAGCGATGTCCATTTGACTGTCCGTCCGCCCGCTTGTCTGTTGAAATTACGCTACAGTCTTTAAAAATAGAGATATTGAGCTGAAACTTTGCAAAGATTCTTTTTTTGTCCACAGGCAATTGTTAATTTCGAAGATGGGTATATCGGACTATATCTTGATGTAGTCGCCATATAGACTGATCTGCCGATTAAAGATCTTAGGCCTATAATATCACATTAATTATCCGATTTCGCTAAATTTTGAGATAGTGAGTTGCCTCTGACAAATCAACATCTTCCTTCAGTTTGGCTCAGATCAGTCCAGATTTGGATATAGCTGCCATAGGTCGATCTCTCTATTTAAGGATTTGGGCCCCTAAAAAACGCATTTGTTGTCCGATTTCGCTGAAATTTGGGACAGTGAGTTATGTTAGGCCTTTTGACATCTTCTTTCAGGTCTGTTCAGTTTCGGATATAGCTGCCATATAGTTCGATCTCTCGATTTAAGGCCTTGTACCCATAAAAGGCGCATTTATTGTTCAATTTCGCTGAAATAAAAGACAATGCGTTTTGTTAGGCCCCTCGATATCCCTCTTGAAGATAGCCCATATCGGTTCGGATTGGGATATAGCTGTCATGCATCTCTCGATTTAACGTCTTGGCCCCATAAAAGGTGCATTTATTAACTGATTTTGCTGAAATTCGGCATAGTGACTTATGTTAGCTGCCAAAAATGCCAATATTGAACAGTGACTTGTATTTATTTGAAGCAAATCGGACCATATTTTGATAAAGCTGCTATGTGTGCATAAATAATGAACTTTTCAACGGATTACGACGAAAGGTGGTTTACATATATACCTCAGGTGGTGGGTCTCCAAAGCTCGGCCGGGCCGGACTTAATGCTTTTTTACTAGCTGTTTTCGCCTTCATTATTTTCTAGTAGATGTTTGTTTGTTTATTGATACCAACATCACAAAATTAAAATTTTATATATGACGATGCCGGTTTAAATAATGAATTTGCATTGAATACGTGTTCTAAGAAAATAAAAATATGAAATAATCTTCTTATTTTATATATAAAATTCAGTTTTTGTTTGTTTGTCGGTTTGTTTGTTTGTTTGTTTGTTCCGTATAGACTGAAATTTTCACAGATTGTGTAGGTTGGTCTGGAAGAAAACATAGGCTATATAATTTTTTGATATCGGGAGGGGGTGGACCGATCGGGACAATAAGGCATTCAAATGTAAGTTATATAAGAGTAGAGTACGAATTTCATAATAAAAGTTGGATCCAAGTTCCTGGGGAGCCTCATCCCATTAACTCCCATTAGACCAATGGCAATATGGGGTTAAAAAAAATAGTAGTTGAGAGTAGAGCACGATGCTGATATCTTCTCAGGGCTAAGTGTCTGTGAGACCACCACACCCCCGAAAACACCAGTAAATTGGACATACATATTTACCGATCATGACAATATGGGGCTCAAATGAAAGGTATTTGGAAGTAGTGCACCAAATTCATACCCACATTCGAGATCACGTTTCTGGGGGTCCACACCACCCCCTTAACCCACCAACCACCACCCTCGGTCCCTCCCACTACCCAAATCCTTATGAGAATATCGGGCTCAAATAAAGCCTTTTAAGAATGGGGTACTCTCACATCCAAACTTAAATGAATGATTCATAGGCCAATAAAGATCATATGGAATTCAGATAAAGGCATTTATATTGTCACTCAAGCGATATACACATACTATTTTCGTAGCATGGTATTTCACTAAATGGGTCTTTTATTGTCAAAAATTAATATACAAAGTATAATAAAAGAAGGCGCAGCTGAGCGGGCCTGGTTCAGCTAGTCTTATTATAAATTTGAATTATATAAGTAAAATTTTTCCACAAGACTGTTTTTAGGAATTATATTTTAAATATTATGTGTGATAATAATATTTTAAATATAAGTGTTCGAATCTAAATTTGCGAAAATTTCACATCCATAAAGTAGAGTGAGTATTTCGCTAACGAACTTGAAATGCGGTAGAAGAACATAAACTTCGCAGCATTCCTTGAACTTGACTCACAGCTTTGCTAATATGATTACTTCAAGTCAGTTTCGAGTTGAATATAACACCAAGGTTACAGGATGAATCAACAGTTTCTATTACTGAGTTGTTCAGAGTAGCTCTAATTGGAGGAATTTGAGTAGCTGATCGTTTTGAGAATTTCATTGTCTTAGTCTTTGCCGGATTATGACAGAGACTATTTTTACTCGCCCTGTTCTGGATTTCTTTTAGATCGCCATTAATATTATTCATACATTATTGTACACAATTTCGTTTAGTGCTGGAAAAAAGCTGAACCACCTCAGCGTACATTTGTACATTCGAACAGTTTCTTTTTGATAGAAATCCAGATTGTCTATCAGTCAAAAGTTCTTTTATATTCAGGAAGGTATCAATTTGAGTATTCATAATACGCTTCAAAGCTTTAGAGAAAAACGGCAGGATAGCAATCGGATGAAAGTCTGAATTCTGTTTGGGTTTAATTTTTTGTTAGTTTCCTGTTTGTTAGAAACGTTGACGTTGTAAGAATGTAGTTATTAATGTTTGTTACACATGGAAGTATCTTCGGGTGTACCAGGATTTATGCCATCAAATCCCATTGCGTCAGACTTTATGCTTGAAAAACTTTGTAGGACTTTTTCGGAACTGACACATCTAAACGAGAACGTGTCTTCAATCCATGCTTTAGAAATACAAGAATATGTATTTGTGACAGACTCCATAGCATATATTCTTAGAAATTTCTCGTTTATCTCATCTAGATCCGAGATGGAGAGACAATCAGTAATGATAATGGACTTCGAGCCAATTCCAATGTTTCTTATTACATTCCATTTTCGCTTACTATCCATTACGTTTTCAAATCTCCTTTTCTAATACTCGTTTTGCTTTCTGGACTCGTTAATTTTTTGAGCACATCTTTCCTAGCGGTTTGAAAGTGTCATACAGTGTATGCAGTCTATAACGATTCCACCTTTTGTATGCCAAATTTCGATCACTGATAATATTCGAATCATGTTGTCATGCATTTAGGTTGTCTTGGGAACTTTGGTCTACTCTATCTATTATTATAAGCAAAATAAGTAATGCTACAACGGTTTGTATATTTGGTTAGGACTACAGTGTGAAATTGACTTAAAATAAGTGGTGTACAATTTCTTTTAGCTAAGAAAGAAAGCAGTAATTAATTTTTATATTGACTAGTTTAGTCCGGCCCGCTTCGCTGCGCTTTTATTTACATCACGCTCAAATATGTTTCTTATTTTTACTCCAAACTTTTATTAATCAAATTTTTCTTCAATATTCTATTTTCTATAGATATTTTTCATATTTATATCTATGGCAAAGTTAGGCACTTAAACTAGCGAATCATACACAGGAAGTAGCCCAAAGATCTGGATAGAATCGGCAAGAGAGCGCTCGACATGCAAGTTGATATTAAAATCACCAGCAATAAAATTGTCATACTCGATGGAAATTATATCAATAGTTTCTATTAGTTCTTCAAAATCTATTGGCGAATTTGGTCTATAGACACAACCCAGAAGTAGTTTAGTCTTGTCATCAGATAAAAGTTCCAGAAATCAGAATTCAATTCAGGAAGAGCAGTTTGACATATATTTGAGAGAACAGTTTATGCCATTTTTGATATATATTGCTACTCCGACGCCATGGGCATGAAGATCCGCTCTAAACAATTTGTATAAAGTAATGTGAAAAATGCTGCTATTGATTTCAGGATGGAACCACGTTTCTGATATACAAATGGCGTCGATGTCGGAGTTAATAAATGTATCGCGAAACTCATCCAGTTTGTTTTTAAGACTTTGGCTATGTACAGGGTGGCTGATGAAAGCCGCTACCAAAAAAAAATGTAATAACTTTTTTTCTATTTAATAATAATAATTTAATAATTAATTTAATTAATTAATTAATTAATTTAATTAATAATAATTTAATAATTAATTTAATAATTTAATTTAACATGAATAAAAGAAAAATGTATTCCATACACCGAAAAAAAAATGTAGCAATATTCATCATTGTAGCAATATTCATCAGCCACCCTGTATGTGGACCAGTCTTAGACCAGCTTTTTTATTTTGATAATATTCGAATCATGTTGTCTTGAGAACTTTGGTTTACTCTATCTATTATTATAAGCAAAATAAGTAATGCTACAACGGTTTGTATATTTGGTTAGGACAACAGTGTGAAATTGACTTAAAATAAGTGATGTACAATTTATTTTGGCTAAGAAAGAAAGCAGTAATTAATTTATATATTGACTAGTTCAGCCCGGCCCGCTTCCCTGCGCCTGCGCAAATATGTTTCTTACTCTTACTCTAAACTTTTATTAATAAAATTTTTCTTCAATATTCTATTTTGTATAGAAATTTTTCATATTTATATCTATGGCAAAGTTAGGCACTTAAACAAGCGAAAACACCTATTGTTAAGGCTCACCTTTGGGTGGGAAAGTAAAAAAATAATACCGCAACCAACTGCAACTAAATTCCTAAATTTTATTTTTCTTTATTTTATTTTTCTTTATTTCTTAGTCATCACAAAGAAAAGTGCCGTATGATCAATTTGGACCAGTCCGCCCTTTCTCAGTCCATGTTGGCATCTTCATTCAGTTGATCCAATAGAAAACAGCCAATTGATGGTGCTCCCTGTTCGTGTTGCCCTCTCCACTCAGTTGATCCAATTAAAAACAGCCAATAGATGGTATTGACTATATAAAAAGACAAAATGCAGAATTTATATATATACAGGGTGGCTGATGAAAGCCGCTACCAAAAAAAAATGTAATAACTTTTTTTCTATTTAATAATAATAATTTAATAATTAATTTAATTAATTAATTAATTAATTTAATTAATAATAATTTAATAATTAATTTAATAATTTAATTTAACATGAATAAAAGAAAAATGTATTCCATACACCGAAAAAAAAATGTAGCAATATTCATCATTGTAGCAATATTCATCAGCCACCCTGTATATATATATATATATATATATATATATATATATATATATATATATATATATATATATATATATATATATATATGTCACACACGGCAACCCCTAACTAGAATCAATGTATGCAAACCCTATGCTGCACGTATATCAGCTTAGAGTAGCAGTCTGTTATCAATGGCGGAGCGATACATAACACCTCAACCGGCGCACTTAACATTCATACAATCTTTAAACGTTTACTTTTCTTTATTCATTTTATATGTTTAATAAACACAATTGAATTATTAATTTATTTAATTTTAAACGAAAGTGTTTTTAATAAGAAAGGCCTACTAAAACACTCGACGTCCTTGGCATATTTTCAGAAGTGGAATACTCTTTCATGACGTATTTTTGAAGGAGAGGAACATTTTTTTTTTTTTTTTTTTTCTGTGAAGACAAAGGGCTAAGTGTGTGTGTGTGCGTGACGAAAGGAAAAGACGTTGAAATTCCTAGAGGTGTTTGTACGTTACAAAAATTAATGATCATTGTCGCGCGGACATTAGCAAGTGTGTTTGTGTTGATTGACGTCAGATCAACGAGAATTTCTCAATAGCGACGTTATTGCTGTTGTAGTTTTTTTTGTGTGTGTGTGCAACAACTCACTTGTAACGAACGAGGCAGACCAGACGGTGAAGCATGAAAAGACGTGATCAACTCCAATGTTGTGAAATTCTGTGACGAGAGCAGAATAGAATTTTATTTTTTTTTTTGTGACTTCCATATTTTTCGGTGTGTGTGAGAAGAAGAAACACACATTTAAAGCGGCACAGACAGGACGGTACAGTGTTATATGAAGCATAGAAGTGCGTGAAAACTTCGACGTTTTGGCTTCAGTAATTTTATGTCTGTGTGTGTGAAAAAAAAAGAAAAGAAAATAATTTGTTGCGAACAGACAAGACGGTACGGTACAATAACGACGTGAAAAAAAACGATATTGTGAAATTCCGCGACGTTAGTGGAATAGAAAAAAAAAACAAAAATAAAGGAATATTTAAAAGAAAACGACGTAGTGTTTTTCGACGCAAAATGATAAAAATAAACGATTTAAAAGTGGAACAATTGAAAGACCTTCTACGTGAGAAAGAACTGCCGTGTACGGGATTAAAGGCTGAATTAGTACAACGTTTAACTGAGGCAGTGAAAGGTGACGAAGTTTTTCTATCTGCGGGAAGTTCAGAATATTGTTCTGCGACATCAGACGAAATGGTTGACGACGGTGCCAAGATGTTGCAAGCACAAATGAATGTTCTGACTGATATGATGAAAAATTTAATTTCGGTTGTTCAGACGAGTGTAGTGAACCAAAACGGCCCAAACAATAGCGAAAACACATTCCAACGACCTGCGAACACTACGGCTCCACTTCATGAATTTTCGGTTGGAAATCCTATTGAAAACGTTCGCGATGTTGCTTCTTTATTACCCGAATTCGACCCATTGAATAATAATTCGCTAAATTCGATACAATTCGTAAGAAATGTTAAAATCAGCGTATAGATGGTCAGATAATACAATATTATTTGTGGTGCAGCAGAAATTGTTAGGCTCAGCGAAACTGTGGATTGATACACAGGAAATCTTTGTGACGTGGGAACAGTTTAGAAATAAATTTTTGCAAGATTTCCCTTGTGATGAAAACCCGGCTAGTGTTCACATAAAACTTTCGAAATCGTATCAGTATGCTAATGAATCTCCACAGGAATACTTTTATAGGATGGTTGCAATTGGAAGAAGAGGTTGCCTGCGGGAAGAAGAGATTGCCCATCACATAATAAACGGAATTAACGATAGTGATTTAAGAAAAGTAATTTCTAGAAGATACTTAATTTTGAACGATCTGTTACAAGATATTAATACGTACTGTGGATATAATTCTATTAAATATGACGGTAAAAATCGAAACGCGGAGAATGACATGAAATTTAAAAACGTAAATCGAAACGGCACGAGATACCAAGACAAACCGTCAGAAAGTAAATTTAAAAACGATAACAAACCAAGTGGTAGTGAGATAGAGTGTTATAACTGTCGTCAGAAGGGTCACATTTCGATCAAATGTCCCGAAGCGCAAAGAAAAGAACGGTGTGCACATTGCAACAAGACGAATCATAAAAGTGAAGACTGTTATGGCAAACGACCAAACGAGGCAAGATTAAACGTGAATAAAATAGCCGATAGAAACACCAACGATAATTGTGTGAAGATAATTCGTTACGAAAAATCATCTTTTATTGATTCAGGAAGTCCGATAAGTTTGATTCGTGCATCGGTTGTGAGAAATATGGACAACGTAGAAAAGTGCTCCAAACCATTGACTGGTTTTGCTGGAGGAACATATGTATGCACAGAAAAGATTGTCGCATCTCTCGAAATCGACGGTCATGTTCTAAACTCTGATTTATTTGTGGTGGGAGATGAACTGCAACCCGAAGACATTTTACTGGGAAGAGATATTTTGTGTCGCGACGGAAATAAATTCGTAATTGAAGGCGATAAATGCTGGTTGGAAGCTGACTACAAAATAAACATTGGTGACGCTATGGATCAAAACGAGGTATCAGAGCTGAAAAATATAATCACCAATAACCGTAAGTGTTTTGCTTTCAATATTACTGAACTTGGTAGATGTACAATATCGAAGATGGTCATACAACTCCAGACGGACGAGCCGATAAATTTGAAACCATATCGTATACCCTTCGCCAAACGGGCTATAGTATCTGATATTGTAGACGATTTATTGAAAAGCGAAATCATTAGACCTTCTGTTTCACCGTACGCTTCTCCAGTCGTATTGGTCGAGAAAAAGAAAGAAAAGACTATGCGTGGACTACAGACTCCTAAATAGTATTACGGTAAAGACGCCATATCCTATGCCTGTTTTGGAAGAGCATTTCGCTCAATTAGCTGGTAACCGGATATTTACTACCCTGGACATGAAGCTGGGATATCATCAACTCGAAATAGACGAAAATTCGAAGAAGTATACTGCGTTTGTAACGACGGACGGTCATTTCGAATATAATCGTATGCCATTTGGACTGGCTAATGCTCCAGCGTGTTTCCAACGAATGATAGACCAGGTCAAAAGAGAAATGGATCGAGGGGAAATCTTAGCGTATTTAGATGACCTGATCATTCCAAGTGAGACGATATCTGAGAACCTGAGACTAGTCGGAAAATTCTTTAGGATATTGGGAAAATATGGATTGACCCTAAGACTCGACAAATGCAACTTTATGCTACGAGAAATCATTTATCTGGGACACATCGTAAGCGGTGACGGTATCAGGCCAGGAGAGCAGAAAATAAGAGCAATTAAAAACTTTAAGCCGCCCGAAAATGTGACTGAAATCCGAAGATTCCTGGGACTAACAGGATTTTTCCGAAAATTTGTGCCCGATTATTCGATCATTTCTAAACCTCTAACCCTCTTGACGCATAAGACGGAAATGGATAACTTTAGATGGGAAGAACCTCAGCAGATGGCATTCGAGAAATTTAAAGACGCGCTGATTAATGCACCCGTATTAACGTTATACGATCCAGACGCAATACACGAGCTACATACCGACGCAAGTGCCATAGGATTAGCTGGAATACTTCTCCAATCAATAAACGGTAAAAATGTCCAACCTGTTTTCTACTTTAGTCGACGTTGCACGGAAAGTGAACAACGCTACCATAGTTATGAGCTCGAGGTATTGGCGGTCGTCGAATCATTGGAACGTTTTCGAATTTACTTATTGGGAAAACATTTCCGACTTGTCACTGATTGTTCGGCAATAGCCAAAGTTCGCGAGAAGAAGGAGTTAAAATCGAAAATTGCAAGATGGTGGATGAAACTTTTGGAGTATGATTTCGAGGCCATACATCGAAAAGGAAGTCGTTTAGCTCATGTAGACGCATTAAGCCGATCCCCTGATGAACCATCAAAGGACGTAGAGCCGGCTGGATTTATCTTTACGATCGACGAAGATATTGATGATTGGGTTTTGACTATGCAGTTACAAGACAAAAGGATAAATCACATTATGGCTGTTTTAACGGGAAAGATAAGGACATCAGAGGAAAACCAATTGCGAGCCGATTATCAGATTGTAAATCATCGATTGTACCGTAAAGTAGGTACACAGCTGAAATTCGTTATACCAAAGGCAGTAAGGTGGAGAATTGTGAAATATTTCCATGACGACATGGGTCATTTTGCCCTTGAGAAGACAATTCAACGTATTCAGAATACTTTTTGGTTCCCGAAAATAAGGAAATATGTAAAAGAAGACATATCATCATGTGTAACCTGTTGCTACAACCGCGTACAAGGAGGGAAACCTGAAGGACGTATGCATTTTGAACCACCCGAACCAATACCATTTAATTTAATCCATATAGACCATTTAGGACCTTTTATTCGATCAAAAAGAGGAAACACTCATATTTTGGCAGTATCCGACGCATTTTCAAAATTTTTAACTATAAAAGCCGTCAAAAGTACTAAGACTTCGCCTGTATTGAACGTGTTAAGCGAAATATCTGGTTATATTGGAAATCCGAGAAAGATTATATCTGATAGAGGTACTGCATTTACATCCAAGGCGTTTGAAAGTTACTGCGGGCAACATAACATCGTACATATTAAGAATGCTGTTCGAACTCCTCGTGCAAACGGCCAAGTAGAAAGAGCCAATGCTGTTATATTAAATTATCTCCGAACAACGACTGATGATCCAAGGAATTGGGACACGAAACTGAATAAATTTCAATGGATTGTGAATTCTCAGATTAATTCAACCACAGGTTTTACACCGAACGAACTTGTTTTCAATTTCAAAATCAATGACGTGGTCCAAAACCATCTGGTTAACGCTATACAAGACGATCTGGACCAAAATAATGACGAGAATACACCCGAAGAGAAGCGAAATATTGCTTTGGAAAATATTTCACAACAGCGAGAAAAATGGAAACTTCGATTCGACAGTAAACATGCAATCCCTCGTAAGTACTCCAAAGACGATTTGGTTGTCATCCAGAACGAACCCTGTGCTACTGGCGAATCGCGAAAATTGGAACCTAAGTACAAAGGACCGTACATGACTGCGAAGGTACTCCCCAACGATCGTTACTTAATTGAGGATGTACCTGGACTACAAATGACATCACGTAAATTTAGTTCAATTTACGCTTCCGATAAACTCAAACCGTGGTGTGGCCTATACCCCAATTTGGATGATATGGACGATGACGACGACGAATCTCAAATCGAGGACGATTTGGTGTCAGAATTGGCCGAGATGTCACACACGGCAACCCCTAACTAGAATCAATGTATGCAAACCCTATGCTGCACGTATATCAGCTTAGAGTAGCAGTCTGTTATCAACCGCGGAGCGATACACAACACCTCAACCGGCGCACTTAACATTCATACAATCTTTAAACGTTTACTTTTCTTTATTCATTTTATATGTTTAATAAACACAATTGAATTATTAATTTATTTAATTTTAAACGAAAGTGTTTTTAATAAGAAAGGCCTACTAAAACACTCGACGTCCTTGGCATATATATATATATATATATATTTTATGCCCTCCACCGTAGGATGGGGGTATATTAATTTCGTCATTCCGTTTGTTACACCTCGAAGAAAATATATATATATATATATATATATATATATATATATATATATATATATATATATATATATATATATATATATATATATAAAATAATCTGAATTTTGTCATGTTATGCTCTCCACCGTAGGATGGGAGGTATACTAATTTCGTCATTCCGTTTGTAACACCTCGAAATATGCGTCTGAGACCCCATATAGTATATATTTTCTGTCTGTCGAAAGCACGCTAACTTTCGAAGGAGTAAAGCTAGGCGCATGAAAATTTGCACAAAAACATCTTATTAGTGTAGGTCGGTTGGGATTGTAAATAGGGCAAATCGGTCAATGTTTTGATATAACTACCATATAAACCGATCTTGGGTCTTGACTTCTTCAGCTTCTAGAGGGCGCAATTCTTATCCGATTTTCCTGAACGTGGTGTTTTGGTGTAACATCCGACAACTGTGCCAGGTATCGTCTAAATTGGTTCATAACCTGATATAGCTGCCATATAAACCGACCTTGGCTCTTGACTTCTAGAGCTTCTAGAGGGCGCAATTCTTCTTTGATTTAGCTGTGCAACATTTGCGCTAAGTATAGTCTATATCAGTCCATAACCTGATATAGCCACCATATAAATTGATCTCCCGAATAGATCCTCTACATCTTGATCCTCTAGAGGGCGCAATTCTTATCCGATTTGGCCGAAATTTTGCATGAAGTGTTTTATTTTGACTTTCAGCAACTGTTCTAAGTATGGTCTAAATCGGTGTATAACCTGCCATATAAACCGATCTCCCAGTTTGATTTTTGAGCCTCTGAAGGGCGCAATTATTACTCAATTTGCCTGAAATTTTGGAGGTGGTGTTTTTCTATGACTGGTGTTTTCTATTCGAAAAAGTCATTTAGAGAACTTGAAAAATTCGATCCATGGTGGAAAAGAATGCCCCCTCTCCTGTCACTCTAAATGAATCGTCATAATTTTAGGGTGGCGGCCTACATTTATTTATAAATGCCCCCCAATAATTAAATCACACAGTGTCCTGTTAGGTCATTATGATTGTTCGATAGTTTTGGGGTGGGGTGGTCCGTTAGATATATGAGCAAAATAAAGATACCAGATTCACAGTCCACTACCTTATTTATACCTTTAATTTAACCCCATATTATCATGATAGGTGTATACATCCGTTTAGTTGAGGGCGTCTATAGTAGGGTTGTGCGCAACACCTCATCTGCCACTTAAGCACAAATTTGAATGACTCACTCAACTCAAAAATATGTATTGTTTGATCCCCCATTGCTTTTTTGGGTCAATATCTTCCAATTATATAGTCAATACCTCGCTCCTGACCATATTCGTAATCTACTCCGAATACGAATACCTTTCATTTGAGTCCCATATTGAAATGTACGTTTAATATGTCTGTTTGGCGGAGTTTTGGCAATGTGGTGCCCCCTAGATATTTGGACCAAAATTTTAATACCATATTGTATTCTACTCTTCAATACCTTTCATTTTTAGTTTTGAACATTATTATTGCTGACATATTCTGCTTGCAGGTTGGTCGTTAATTCAGGACCTCCACGAAAAATATTTATTAGTTTGCTGGTACTATTAACCACGTTAGGTGGGTCATCTTTTATTCTTTTGACATATACGAGGCCACGAAGACTGAACGTTGACTCAATGCCTTTTTTTCCTTTTTAGTCAAAGTGCATTTTGCAGTATCTTGTAGTTATAACTGGTATGATTTTAGTTTATATAAATATGCTAGCTGACCCGGGCCCGTCCGCTGCGCCTTCTTTTACTTTATATGGAACAAAAGTGTCCTTGGAATATTTATTTTCAAAAATTCAAAATCTTTTAGTGAAATACCATGACTAACAGTTTAACATTATAAGTGCCTTTATCTGAATCCCATATGATCTTTATTGGTCAACGAATTTAAGTTTGGATATAAGGTATACTCCATTCTTAAAATATTTCATTTCAGCCCGATATTCTCATGATGTCTGATTTAGTGGTGTTTTCGGGGAAGAGGTGGTCCCCCAGATACTTTGCCCTGAAAAAATATCAGCATCATGCTCTTCTCTCAAATAACATTTATTTAAACCCCATATTGCCATTGGCTTAAGAACAGTCAACAGGATGAGGCGTCCCGCAAACACATGGCCCCAAAATAGGTTATCAAATACAAATACCTTTCATTTGAGCCACATATTGTCATAGTCGAAAAATTTTTTCTCTTTGGGGGTGTTTTGGGAAAAGGGTGATGCCCTAAATGCATGGTCCTACATTTGGACATCTAATTCGTATTCTACTCTCAAATACCTTTATTTGAGCCCCATATTTATTTTAGGAAAGGGGTAGACCCCCAGAAAATTGGTCCCGAAAATAGGTACCAACTCTTCCTCTACCCCCCAATACCTTTCATTTAAGCTCCACATTGACATGGTCGGATTGGTCTGGTCCCCCAAACACTAAGCCCGGGAAATATATCAACAACGTGCTCTATTCTTATATATCTATATATCATTTATTTGAACCCCATATTGCCGTTGGCCTCAAAATTGTATATCAAATTCGTTTTCTAATCTCTTTTAAACTCTTTATTGCAAAAGTTAACAAATATGTCCAGTTTGGGGTATTGGCCCTAAAAACTATAAATACTTAGTTCCACTATCTTTAAGACCCAAATTGTCTTGGTGAGCAAATACGTTCTACTTGGGGATTGTTATGGCGGAGGGACGTCCCCTAGACAGTTGGTCCTTAATGTTGATATCAGATTCGTGGTCTACTTCCAAATACCTTTAATTTGAGAACCACATTTCCATATTCGGCAAACATGACCGGCTTGGGTGGTGTTTTGGGGGATAAGCTGCCACCCAATGAGTTGGCCTTGAAAATATATATCGGATTCGTGTTGCACTTAAAAAAGAGGTTTTTGAGCCTCATATTGCAATAGTCAGCAAACGCTTACTACAATATTTGGGTGTCATGTGGGGGTGGGGTGGCCCCATAGATACTTTTCGTGAATATTGATATCAAAGTCGTGCTTTACTCTTTAAGACTTTTTATTTGAGCCCCATATTGGGGCGGCCCCCCTAGGTATGGTCGTAAATTTTTTTCCTTTGGGGGATGTTTTTGATGAGAGGAGGCCCCCAAACACTTGGTCCCATATTTGAATATCAGATTCGCATTCTACATTAAATTACATTTTATTTAAGCCCCATATTCCCAAGGTCAGTAAATAAGTCCAGTTTGGGGGGTGTTTTGGGGAAGGGGTGGAGCCCCAGAAACTTGGTCCCACATTTGAATATCAGATTCGTATTCTACTCGCAAATACCTTTCATTTGAGTCTCATATTGCCATGGTCGGTAAATATGTCTGATTTAGGGGTGTTTTGGGGCTTGGGGTGGTTTCCCTAGAACTTGGTCCGACAATTGGATCTCAGATACGTTTTCTTATCCTAAATATCTTTCATTTGAGTCCCATATTGTCGTGATTGGCCTAAATATATGTTTCGTAGGTTTTAGAATGGGGCGGCCCCCCTAGGTACTTCATCCGAAATTTTGATACCAATACCACCACCCATCTCCGAGATCTGGCATTTCTGAAAATTAGGGTAAGGGGGAGGATCCGCCCCCCTTCAGATATCAAAAAATTTAGTACCATATTTCCACTACGGGATCATTATGGACCATCTGTGAAAATTTCAAGAAAATCGGTTCAGCCGGTTCTTAGTCTATAAAGAACACCACACAAACATACAAACAAACAAACCTACAAACAAACACAAATTGATTTTTATATGTAAGACTAGCTGACCCGGGCCCGCTCCGCTGCGCCTTCCTTTACTTTATGTGGAACAAAAGTTTCCCCCGAATATTTATTTTCGACAATTAAAGATTTTTTAGTGAAATACCATGCTACGAAAATAGTATATCGCTTGACTAACAGTTTAACAATATAAGTGCCTTTATCGGAATCCCATATGACCTTTATTGGTCTACGAATTTAAGTTTGGATGTAAGGTGTACTCCTAGATACATGGCCCCAAAATAGGATATCAAATTCGTTTTCTAATCTCAAATACGTTTTATTTGAGTCACATATTGGGATGGCCCAAAAATTTTTTCCCTTTGGGCGTGTATTGGGAAAGGGGTGATGCCCTAAATACATGGTCCTACATTTGGATATAAAATTCGTATTCTACTCCCAAATACCTTTATTTGAGCCCCATATTGCGATGGTCACTCAAAAATTGCTGTTTGTGGGGTATTTTGGGAAAGGTGGTAGACCCCCGATTGCCCGATTTAGGGGTGTTTTGGGGATTGGGGTGGTCGCCCAAACACTAAGCCCGGAAAATATATCAGCAACGTTCTCTATTCTCATATATCTATATATCATTTATTTGAACCCCATATTGCTATTGGCCTCAAAATCGGATATCAAATTCGTTTTCAAACCTCATTTAAACTCCTTATTGCAAAAGTCCGCAAATATGTCTGGTTTGGGGTATTGGCTCTAAAAACTATATATATTTAGTTCCACTCTCTTTACGACCCAAGTTGTCTTGGTGAGCAAATACGTCCTATTTGGGGGTTGTTATGGTGGTGGGGCGTCCCCTAGACAGTTGGTCCCTAATGTTGATATCAGATACATGGTCTACTCCCAAATACTTTTAATTTGAGCCCCATATTTCCATAGTCGGCAAACATGGCCGGCTTGGGGGTGTTTTGGGGGATGGGCGGACACTCTGTGAGTTAGCCTTGAAAATATACATCGGATTCGTGTTCCACTCTAGAAACCCTCTATTTGAGCGTCATATTGCAAAAGTCAGCAAATACTTACTATTTGGGTGGTGTTGTAGGGGTGGGGTGGCCCCATAGACAGTTTTCCCAAATATTGATATCATATTCGTGCTTTACTATCAAAGACCTTTCATTTGAGCCCCATATGGCTATGGTCGTAAATTTGTCCCATTTGGGGGATGTTTTTGGTGAGAGGCGGCCCCCAAACATTGGTCCCATATTTGGATATCAGATTCTAATTCTATACTCAAATACCTTTTAATTAAGCACCACATTCCCATGGTCAGAAAATAAGTCCTGTTTGGGGGGTGTTTTGGGGAAGGGGTCCACCCCCCAGAAACGTGGTCACACATTTGGATATCAGATTCGTATTCTACTCGCAAATACCTATCATTTGAGTCCCATATTGCCGTGATCGGTATATGTCCGATTTAGGGGTGTTTTGGGGGTTGGGTAGTGTTGTGGGGGTGGGATGGCCCCATAGACAATTTTCCCGAATATTGATATCAGAATTGTGCTTTACTCCCAAATACCTTTCATTTGAGCCCCATGTGGCTATGGTCGTAAATGTGTCCCCTTTGGGGGAGGTTTTTGGGGAGAGGCGGCCCCCCAAACACTTGGTCTCATATTTGAATATCAGATTCTAATTCTACACTCAAATACCTTTTATTTAAGCCTAATATTCCCATGGTCAGTAAATAAGTCCTGTTTGGGGGGTGTTTTGGGGAAGGGGTGGACCCCCAGAAACGTGGTCCCACATTTGGATATCAGATTCGTATTCTACTCGCAAATACCTTTCATTTGAGTCCCATATTGCCATGGTCGGTAAATATGTCCGATTTAGGGGTGTTTTGGGGGTTGGGGTGGTCCCCCTAGCACTTGGTCCGACAATTGGATATCAGATACGTTTTCTTATCCTAAATACCTTTCATTTGAGTCCCATATTGTCGTGATTGGTCCTAATATGTGTTTGGTAGGTTTAAGGGTGGGACAGCTCCCCTACGTACCCCATCCGTAATTGGATACCAAATTTTTATTTTAGGGGAACTATATGAGAGACACAAAATTTCGCTTAAATCGCACCACTCATCTCCGAGATCTGGCGTTTCTGAAAATTAGGGTAAGGGGGAGGGTCCGCCCCCCTTCAGATGTCAAAAAATTTAGTACCCTCTTTTTTTACCACGGGATCATTATGCACCATCTGTGAAAATTTCAAGAAAATCGGTTCAGCCGTTTCTGAGTCTATAAGGAACACACAAACATAAAGGGTGATTTTTTTGAGGTTAGGATTTTCATGCATTAGTATTTGACAGATCACGTGGGATTTCAGACATGGTGTCAAAGAGAAAGATGCTCAGTATGCTTTGACATTTCATCATGAATAGACTTACTAACGAGCAACGCTTGCAAATCATTGAATTTTATTACCAAAATCAGTGTTCGGTTCGAAATGTGTTCATTCACCGTAACGTTGCGTCCAACAGCATCTTTGAAAAAATACGGTCCAATGATTCCACCAGCGTACAAACCACTCCAAACAGTGCATTTTTCGGGATGCATGGGCAGTTCTTGAACGGCTTCTGGTTGCTCTTCACTCCAAATGCGGCAATTTTGCTTATTTACGTAGCCATTCAACCAGAAATGAGCCTCATCGCTGAACAAAATTTGTCAAAATTTGAACACATTTCGAACCGAACACTGATTTTGGTAATAAAATTCAATGATTTGCAAGCGTTGCTCGTTAGTAAGTCTATTCATGATGAAATGTCAAAGCATACTGAGCATCTTTCTCTTTGACACCATGTCTGAAATCCCACGTGATCTGTCAAATACTAATGCATGAAAATCCTAACCTCAAAAAAATCACCCTTTACAAACAAACAAACCTACAAACAAACACAAATTGATTTTTATATAAAAGATTTATCGGAATCATATCCCACATGCTGTAGTTGCAATACTGTTTTATGACTTTTTATATCCACCACCATAGTCATTCCATTTGCAACACATCGAAATATCCATTTCCGACCCTACAAATTATATATATTTCAGATCGTCGTAAAATTCTAAGACGATTAAATAATGACTGCTTGTCCGTCCGTCTGTCAGTTGTAATCACTCTACAGCTTTCAAAAATTGAGATACCGAGCTGAAATTTGCCATAAATACGTCTTTTTGCTGCACGCAGGATAAGTTCTGAAATGGGCCAAATCGGACCATATTAGGATATAGCTGCTGTGTAGATTGATCTGCCGATAAAAGGTCTGAATAAAAGGTCGCAATAACCTTCATCCTGTATCAGAATCCTTAAAGAAAGTAATATTATGTACGTTTTGGAACTTAATTAGACGAATTTCAATAAAAAACCTTCTAGTCGTGTAAGAATTGTGAATAAATCATTTACTCATTCATCAGTTATTTCCTAGTTGTACTTACAAACCAAATTTCACACCTCTAACGGAATCCGTAAAGAAGGTACCAAATGACACTAATTTAGGTAACAAAATATACGAATTTGAATAGATCCTCTACCTCCAGTTCATTTTGATACCAAAATGTACGAATTGTAAATAGATCATTTAATTACCAATCATATATATGCCAGTTTTACCTACATGCAAATTTTAGACCTCTAAAAATCTCCAATTTTTTAAGACCCAAATATACTCATTGTGAAAAGATAATTAAATCGCCCATTACATATTTGCTAGTTGTACTTTCATACCAAATTTCGGACCTCTAGCTCCATATGCAAAGAAGGTACAAAATGGTATCAATTTTGGTACCAAAATATATGAATTGTGGAAAAATCATTTAGTCGCCCATCATATTATTGCTAGTTGTACCTACATGTCAAATTTCAGCCCTCTAGCTCCATCTGTAAAGAAAGTACCAAACTGTGCCACTTGCGGCACTTTTATTTCTTTTTTTATACCCTCCACCATAAGATGGGGGGTATACTAATTTCGTCATTCTGTTTGTAACTACTCGAAATATTCGTCTGAGACCCCATAAAGTATATATATTCTTGATCGTCGCGACATTTTATGTCGATCTAGCCATGTCCGTCCGTCTGTCCGTCCGTCCGTCCGTCCGTCCGTCCGTCTGTCTGTCGAAAGCACGCTAACTTCCGAAGGAGTAAAGCTAGCCATTTGAAATTTTGCACAAATACTTATTATTAGTGTAGGTCGGTTGGTATTGTAAATGGGCCATATCGGTCCATGTTTTGATATAGCTGCCATATAAACCGATCTTGGGTCTTGACTTATTGAGCCTCTAGAGTGCGCATTTCTTATCCGATTGGGATGAAATTTTGCACGACGTGTTTTCTTATGATATCCAACAACTGTGCCAAGTATGGTTTAAATCCGTTCATAACCTGATATAGCTGCCATATAAACCGATCTTGGGTCTTGACTTCTTGAGCCTCTAGCGTGCGCAATTCTTATCTGATTGGAATGGAATTTCGCACGACGTGTTTTGTTATGATACCCAACAAGTGTGCCAAGTATGGTTAGAATCCGCCCATAACCTGATATAGCTGCCATATAAACCGATCTTGGGTCTTGACTTCTTGAGCCTCTAGAGGGCACAATTCTTATCCGATTTGAATGAAATTTTGCATGACGTATTTTATTTTTACTTTCAATAACTGTGTCAAATAAGGTTCAAATCGGTTCATAACCTGATATAGCTGCCATATAAACCGATCTGGAATCTTGACTTCTTGATCCCTAGAGGTCGCAATTATTATCCGATATGCCTGAAATTTTGTACGACGGATCCTCTCATGACCATCAACAAACGTGTTTATTATGGTCTGAATCGGTCAATAGCCCGATACAGATCCTATATAAATCGTTCTCTCTATTTTACTTCGTGAGCCCCAATGGGCGCAATTCTTATACGAATTGGCTGAAATTTTACACAGGTCTCCAACATATAATTTAATTGTGGTCCGAACCGGACCATATCTTGATATCGTTTTAATAGCAGAGCAACTCTTTTCTTATATCCTTTTTTGCCTAAGAAGAGATGCCGGAAAAAGGACACGACAAATGCGATCCATGGTGGAGGGTATATAGGATTCGGCCCGGCCGAACTTAGCACGCTTTTACTTGTTGTTTTTAAAACCAAATTTCAAAATTCTATCTCTATTCATCCGCCGTGTACAAAGTTCACCCATTTCGTAATGGGCGCAATTCTTATACGATTTGGCAACACATTATTTTAACGACTTCTCCTATGACCTTCCACATACGTGCCAAATATGGTCTAAATCGGTCCATAACCTGATATAGCTCCCATATGAACCAATCTCCCGATTTTAATTCTTAATCATCATTCAATCAAACCCGCTCCACTACGCTATCGCTTTCAAAACGTAGAAAAATGTCACCTCTGTAACGTAACCTTTTCTCCAAAAGCTCTGATTCTGTGTACGTTCGTTGAGCCTTCCCCTCTAACCGTTAAGCACAAAATTGGATATTCGCACTCTACTAAATACATTTTTATACCCTCCACCATAGTGTGAGGGGTATACTTATTTCGTCATTCTGTTTGTAACTACCTGAAATATTCGTCTGAGACCCCCCGTCCGTCCGTCCGTCCGTCCGTCTGTCTGTCGAAAGCACGCTAACTTCCGAAGGAGTAAAGCCAGCCGCTTGAAATTTTGCACAAATACTTTTTATTAGTGTTGGTCGGTTGGTATTGTAAATGGGCCATATCGGTTCATGTTTTGATATAGCTGCCATATAAACCGATCTTGGGTCTTGAATTCTTGAGCCGCTAGAGGGCGCATTCTCATCCGATTTGACTGAAATTTTGCACATAGTGCTTTAGTATCACTTCTAACAACTGTGCCAAGTATGGTTCAAATCGGTTCATAACCTGATATAGCTGCCATATAAACCGATCTTGGGTCTTGACTTCTTGAGCCTTTAGAGAGCGCAATTTCATTCCAATCGGATAAGAATTGCGCACTCTAGAGGCTCAAGAAGTCAAGACCCAAGATCGGTTTATATGACATGGACCGATATGGCCCATTTACAATACCAACCGACCTACACTAATAAGAAGTATTTGAGCAAAATTTCAAGCGGCTAGCTATACTCCTTCGGAAGTTAGCGTGCTTTCGACAGACAGACGGACGGACGGACGGACGGACAGACGGACGGACATGGCTAGATCGACATAAAATGTCACGACGATCAAGAATATATATACTTTATGGGGTCTCAGACGAATATTTCGAGTAGTTACAAACAGAATGACGAAATTAGTATACCCCCCATCTTATGTGGGTATAATAATACCGCAACAAAATTTCTATATTTTAATTTTCTTTATTTTAAGGACCGATAGGTTTTTATAACAAAGATAAATGTTGCATGATCAATTTTGACCATTCTGCCCTCTCTCGGTTCATGTTGGCGTCCCCATTCAGTTGATTGCAAACAGCCATTAGATGGCGCTAATTTAAATGTTAGTGCTACTCGCTTGGAGTGGTTTTACGCCTATAACATTGATCATCATGTGGGAGTTGTCTATACATCACTATATGACTACCTATTAAATAGTCATAATTTGGTCTGTTTTAAATCAAATCATATTGCCATATTAAACGATTTTCTGTGCTAAAGAACTAATTTGTCGGTCTATATATTTGTTGCGGTGGCAACAGTTTATAGTAATTAAACCATGTAAAATTTTTGAACAAAAAAAATGTTTCCAGCAGCACGTCGTTTGGACTTGTCTAGAAAAAGAAGGACCCTTATCGATGAGCTTAAAATTGCGGCCACCAAAAGGTTTCCATCTTCTCCTATCACTCGGAACGAATCGTCATAATTTTGGGGGTATAGCGGCCTAAATTAATTTATGTTCCCAAATTAATTAAATCACACAGTGTCCTGTTAGATCATTACGATTGATCGACTGTTTTGGTCTGAGGTGGTCCGCTAGATATATGAGATAACAGATTCGCAGTCCACAACCTTATTCCTTAATTTAGCCCCGTATTGTCATGATTGGTGTATACAGCCGTTTGGTGGAGGGCCTCTACCCACACCCATCTTCCATTTGAGCACAAATTTAAATGACGCACTTCACTGCGTTTGAGCACACTTTAAATGCCATTTGAGCACAAATTTAAATGACGTACTTCACTCAAAAATATCTATCACTTGATCCCCCATTGCTTTAACTGGATAAATAGCCTTTAGAGTCGATTTTAGGAGGTAAAGCACCACCTAGATTCTTGGACACAAAGTTTAATGTCATTTGAGTCTTATATAGCTATTATCGAGCATACAAACAAACACAAATTTATTTATATAAATTGGGTTGCCCAAAAGGTAATTGCGGATTTTTCATATAGTCGGCGTTGACAAATTTTTTCACAGCTTGTGACTCTGTAATTGCATTCTTTCTTCTGTCAGTTATCAGCTGTTACTTTTAGCTTGCTTTAGAAAAAAAGTGTAAAAAAAGTATATTTGATTAAAGTTCATTTTAAGTTTTATTAAAAATGCATTTACTTTCTTTTAAAAAATCCGCAATTACTTTTTGGGCAATTCAATATGTAGGTTAATACAAAACTTTGTAATCTTAAAAACTGAGTGACTACCTAGGATTTTGGAAGTCCTACACCAAAAGGCGGATATCTAAAATAGGGCTAGCGAAGCGGACCACCGGAATGCTAGTTTTTATATATATACTGATCAACGCCCAGCCCGAATGACTTTATCTAGAATCACGAAATTTTGCACGAACGTGTGTCTTGGGTCGTAAAAGCGAAATAAGGCGGAATTCGTATGTTTTGGTGCTAAAAAGTACCAAATAGTACGAAAATGGGGACTGTTTTCCTAGCGCGAACGGAAAATAATAAATAATGTGGCGATAAAATTTTGTTAAATCGTACCTGAAGTCGGAGAAGTAGTACGTTTAACGCCACAGTTGGTATTATTTGGTACTTTTTTCCGTATTGAGATAAAGCTATAAATGTTGGTACATAAGAACACTATGGCAACCTTAATAAGGAGACTCAATGAGTCTTTTAACATTTGTACATTTAGGTACTAAGAAAGTACCAACTATTTACCAAATGAGTGATCTTTAAAAAGTCCGGAAAGGTCTATTCACCATTTGGTACTTTCAGGTCTGAAATTTTCCATAAAGGTACAATAAAGGACAATAAATGCGTCTTTTATGGCCCCTAAACCTAAAACCTAGATATCGGTCTATATGGCAGCTATATCCAAATCTGGACCGATCTGTGCGATATTCCAGAAGTATGTCAAGGGGCTTAACTTAACTCACTGTTCCAAATTTCGGCGACACCGGACAATAAATGAGCATTTTATGGGCCCAAAACCACAAATTAAGAAATCGATCTATATGGCAGCTATATTTAAATCTAGACCGATCTGTGCGATATTGCAGAAGTATGTCAAGGGGCTTAACTCAACTCACTGTCCCAAATTTCAGCAAAATCGGATAATAAATGTGGCTTTAAGGGGCCTTACACCATAAATCGGAGGATCGTTCCATATGGCAGCTATATCCAAATCTGGACCGATCTGAGCCAAATTAACGAAGGATGTCGATGGGCCTTACACAATTCACTGTCCCGAATTTCATCAGAATCGGATAGTAAATGTGGCTTTTGTGGGCCTAAGACCCTTAACCGGAGGATCGGTCTGTATGGCAGCTATATCCAAATCTGAACCGGTCTGGGCCAATTTAACGTAGGAAGTCGAAGGGACTAAGACAACTCACTGTCCCAAATTTCAGCGAAATCGGGTAGTAAATGTGGCTTTTATGGGCCTTAAACCCTAAATCGGGGGATTGTTCTATATGGCAGCTATATCCAAATCAAGACCGATCTGAGCCAAATTGACGAAGGATGTCGAAGGGCCTAACACAACTCACTGCCCCAAATTTCAACAAAATCGGATAATAAATGTGACTTTTATGGGCCTAAGACCCTAAATCGGCGGATCGGTCTATATGGGGGCTATATCAAGATATAGTCCGATATAGCCCATCTTCGAACTTAACCTGCTTATGGACAAAAAAAGAATCTGTGCAAAGTTTCAGCTCAATATCTCTGTTTTTAAGGACTGTAGCGTGATTTCAACAGACGGGCGGACATGTCTAGATCGTCTTAGATTTTTACGCTGATCAAGAATATATATACTTTATAGGGTCGGAAATGGATATTTCGATGTGTTGCAAACGGAAAGACAAAATGAATATACCCCTATCCTTCGGTGGTGGGTATAAAAATATATAATTTGTATATTTTGGTACCAAAATTTGTGTTATTTGGTACTTTCTTTACAGATTGAGCTAAAGCTCTCCAAATTGGTATACAGGTACACTTGGACAGTATTTATTTCGATTTAGTAATTAGGTACTAAAACATACATAATTGTACTTTCATTACAGCTTGATCTAGAGCCCTGAAGTTTTGGATTCAGGTACAACTTGACAGTATACGATATATAGGGCGACTAGAATATTTTTTTGATGTTCGTTCATTTTTATACCCTCCACCATAAGATGGGGGGTATACTAATTTCGTCATTCTGTTTGTAACTACTCGAAATATTCGTCTGAGACCCCATAAAGTATATATATTCTTGATCGTCGCGACATTTTATGTCGATCTAGCCATGTCCGTCCGTCTGTCCGTCCGTCCGTCCGTCCGTCCGTCCGTCTGTCTGTCGAAAGCACGCTAACTTCCGAAGGAGTAAAGCTAGCCATTTGAAATTTTGCACAAATACTTATTATTAGTGTAGGTCGGTTGGTATTGTAAATGGGCCATATCGGTCCATGTTTTGATATAGCTGCCATATAAACCGATCTTGGGTCTTGACTTATTGAGCCTCTAGAGTGCGCATTTCTTATCCGATTGGGATGAAATTTTGCACGACGTGTTTTCTTATGATATCCAACAACTGTGCCTAGTATGGTTTAAATCCGTTCATAACCTGATATAGCTGCCATATAAACCGATCTTGGGTCTTGACTTCTTGAGCCTCTAGCGTGCGCAATTCTTATCTGATTGGAATGGAATTTCGCACGACGTGTTTTGTTATGATACCCAACAAGTGTGCCAAGTATGGTTAGAATCCGCCCATAACCTGATATAGCTGCCATATAAACCGATCTTGGGTCTTGACTTCTTGAGCCTCTAGAGGGCACAATTCTTATCCGATTTGAATGAAATTTTGCATGACGTATTTTATTTTTACTTTCAATAACTGTGTCAAATAAGGTTCAAATCGGTTCATAACCTGATATAGCTGCCATATAAACCGATCTGGGATCTTGACTTCTTGATCCCTAGAGGTCGCAATTATTATCCGATATGCCTGAAATTTTGTACGACGGATCCTCTCATGACCATCAACAAACGTGTTTATTATGGTCTGAATCGGTCAATAGCCCGATACAGATCCTATATAAATCGTTCTCTCTATTTTACTTCGTGAGCCCCAATGGGCGCAATTCTTATACGAATTGGCTGAAATTTTACACAGGTCTCCAACATATAATTTAATTGTGGTCCGAACCGGACCATATCTTGATATCGTTTTAATAGCAGAGCAACTCTTTTCTTATATCCTTTTTTGCCTAAGAAGAGATGCCGGAAAAAGGACACGACAAATGCGATCCATGGTGGAGGGTATATAGGATTCGGCCCGGCCGAACTTAGCACGCTTTTACTTGTTAGTTCTAGGGCTAAAGCCCTCCAAAATGGGAGGTGTACCTGTAACCTTGACAGTATGTATCGAGCGACCAGACGATTTTGTGTAATTCGTACATTTAGGTACTAAAACGTACAAAATGGTACTTTCTTTATGGATTGAGCCAGAGCTCTGAAGATCGGGATATCGGTGCACCTTGTGAGTATATACCGAACGACTAGGAAATTGTTTCTTGGAATTCGTAAATTTAGGTATTGAAACGATAAAATTGTACACAGACATACATTGAGAGTATATACCGCGTTATTGGTAGAATTTTCGTACAGTGAGGCACTAAAACGTACAAAATGGTATCTTCTTTACGGACTGAACTACAGCTCAGAGAAATTTGGGATACAGGCACATCTTGATTGTATGTACCGGATGACTAGAAAATGTTTTTGACATTCGTACATTTTGGTACTAAAACGAATGTACCATTTGGTACATTCTTACTAAATAGCGCTAGAGGTCTGACATTTGGCATATAGGTACAATTAAAATATATATGATGGGTGACTAAATGATCTATTCACAATTCGAACATTTTGGTACCAAAATTGGTATCATTTGGTACTTTCTTTAAAGATAAAGCTAGAGGTCTGAAATTTGGCATGTAGGTACAACAAGGAAAAATATGATAGGTAACTAAATACTCTATTCACAACTCGTACATTTTGGTACCATTTGGTACTTTCTTTACGGAGGTCTCAAATATGGCATGTAGGTACAAGAAGGAAATATATAATGGGTGACAAGGCGCTTATCGGTGATAGGGACTTGGCTTACAGTAGATGGAAGCGTTTCAAGTCTCCAGAGCTGAAAGAAGAATTCCGTGAAGCCAGGAGGAAAGTTACAGGTTTTATTAATGCGGCTAAAATTGGGTACTATTCTTCAAGATATGATTGCGCGGTCGGTTCGAAGAATAAGTGGAAGGTGATACATGACATCGGAGTGGGTAAACCCAAGTCAAACACTCGATACAATGGGGATCTAGACGAACTCAATAGGACCTTCGTAAGCATACCCGATATACAAACGGACACGCAATTTTACAGTGATGATGATGGGCTGGCTTTCGTTTTTGATGCCCGTAGTCCTTTTGAGTTTAGATGTGTTTGCCATGAGGAAATTTATGAGAGTTTTGTCCGTGTTAAGTCAAATGCCATTGGTTTGGATGGAATTGATCCGAGATTTGTACGAATGTACTTTACGTACCTGTTTAATTCAATTTTGAGCTCCAATGTGTATCCTATTACTTGCAAGCATGCAAAGATTATCCCCATTCCCAATTTGAATTCAACGTTGATTATCGCCCGTTATCAATTTTATGCTATCTCTCTAAGGTTTTCGAGAAAATTCTTCATGGACAGATGTCGGTCTTCACCAAGAGTCCCTGTTGCCAGAAAGACAGTCCGGCTTCCGTTCTGATCATTGTTGCATTACTGAATTGGTTGAAGTGGCTGAATCGATCAGAAAAGACATTGATGAGAACAAAATTGGCTTTCTGGTTCTTTTGGAACACTCCAAAGCTTTCGACACGTTTGATCACCTGAATTTGTGCATGAAACTACGGCATTTTTTTAACTTCACATCAACGGCAACGAGTCTGATTATGTCGTATCTGAGCGATAGATGGCAGTCTGTCAGCGCAGAGAATATATTATCTAACCCCTTGTTCGTACTTAAGGGGGATCCCCAAGGCTCTATTATAGGTCCACTTCTTTTTTCATTATATGCGAACGACTTGCCTCGTCAACTAGCACACGGTCAGAATATGATATTTGCTAATGATGTGCAGATTTTTTGAAGCGGCTTTGTGGACAATGTTGTTGTTAAATCCAAGTAAGTCTAAATGTTTGGTTGTTCACAAAAATAAGATCTTCAACATGCGACAACCGGATATTTACGTTATTGGTCAAAGGATTGATATTGTAGCTAGTGCGAAGAATTTAGGCGTGGTTTTTATCAGTTCTTTGAGCTGGTCCGATCATGCTAATATTGCAGCTGGGCAGACTTATGCAAAGCTTTGTGCTTTATGGATCACACACTCTTTTACACCCATAAATATCCGAATTCTTTAAGCGAAAACATTTCTAGTTCCAGGTTTGATATATGGTTGTGAACTTTTTTCGAATTGTGATTCTTCGAGCCTCTGAAAATTGAATGTAGCTTTAAACAGCATAGTCCGTTATGTGTATGGTTTAAAAAGGAGTCAGCATATTTCACAATATGTAGATTCTCTATTTGGACATAGTTTCAACAATCTTCTAAATACCAGATCATTAATATTTTTACATAAGATTATTGAGGAAAAGAAACCCAGATATTTGTTTGAGAGACTGAGGTTTGCCCAATCTGATAGAGAAAGAAAGTTAATACCTTTTAGAAGACGGAGTCTTGTCTGAACGACAATTTTATATTAGCAACATACGTCTTTGGAATAATCTACCACACGATATTCAATGCATCAGCAACACGATTACATTTAAAAACAGCTAATTCAATTTTTCTCATAGTTATTGATATTTAATTTCTTGAAATTTTGCTTTAATTTTTTTTAATTATTTTGTTTTTGTTATTATTATACCCTCCACCATAAGATAGGGGGTATACTAATTTCGTCATTCTGTTTGTAACTACTCGAAATATTCGTCTGAGACCCCATAAAGTATATATATTCTTGATCGTCGCGACATTTTATGTCGATCTAGCCATGTCCGTCCGTCTGTCCGTCCGTCCGTCCGTCTGTCTGTCGAAAGCACGCTAACTTCCGAAGGAGTAAAGCTAGCCATTTGAAATTTTGCACAAATACTTATTATTAGTGTAGGTCGGTTGGTATTGTAAATGGGCCATATCGGTCCATGTTTTGATATAGCTGCCATATAAACCGATCTTGGGTCTTGACTTATTGAGCCTCTAGAGTGCGCATTTCTTATCCGATTGGGATGAAATTTTGCACGACGTGTTTTCTTATGATATCCAACAACTGTGCCAAGTATGGTTTAAATCCGTTCATAACCTGATATAGCTGCCATATAAACCGATCTTGGGTCTTGACTTCTTGAGCCTCTAGCGTGCGCAATTCTTATCTGATTGGAATGGAATTTCGCACGACGTGTTTTGTTATGATACCCAACAAGTGTGCCAAGTATGGTTAGAATCCGCCCATAACCTGATATAGCTGCCATATAAACCGATCTTGGGTCTTGACTTCTTGAGCCTCTAGAGGGCACAATTCTTATCCGATTTGAATGAAATTTTGCATGACGTATTTTATTTTTACTTTCAATAACTGTGTCAAATAAGGTTCAAATCGGTTCATAACCTGATATAGCTGCCATATAAACCGATCTGGGATCTTGACTTCTTGACCCCTAGAGGTCGCAATTATTATCCGATATGCCTGCAATTTTGTACGACGGATCCTCTCATGACCATCAACAAACGTGTTTATTATGGTCTGAATCGGTCAATAGCCCGATACAGATCCTATATAAATCGTTCTCTCTATTTTACTTCGTGAGCCCCAATGGCCGCAATTCTTATACGAATTGGCTGAAATTTTACACAGGTCTCCAACATATAATTTAATTGTGGTCCGAACCGGACCATATCTTGATATCGTTTTAATAGCAGAGCAACTCTTTTCTTATATCCTTTTTTGCCTAAGAAGAGATGCCGGAAAAAGGACACGACAAATGCGATCCATGGTGGAGGGTAAATAGGATTCGGCCCGGCTGAACTTAGCACGCTTTTACTTGTTTTTTATTTGTGCTCTTTGTTAAATTCCCAATTACATACGGCTGTTTTTTGACAATTTTTATCTCTAAACACTTTTTGTTTCGCTTTTTATTTATTGTAACCTAGTTTATTTATTAAGAACCTACTTTAGTCGGATGTATTATATAATAATAAATCTATACTCTAATTATAAGATTATTATCTTGTTGTGTAGACAATAAATCTATAAATAAATAAATAAAAAAAAAATTATCCATTCAATATTCGCACATTTTGGTACCAAAAAGTGCAAAAGAGTACGAAATAGCTTTTCTTCGCCTACAGCGAACGGAGACTGCTAAAATTAAGCAATATGACAAACACTATCGCGGTCTTGAAAAAAATACAAGATGTGGGAGAAGACGTACTAATAGTGGTGGTACCGAGGAAGAATATGTTGGGCAACTAGAATATATTTCTGTACCCTCCACCATAGGATGTAATACTGGTATACTAATTTCGTCATTCTGATTGTAACTACTCGAAATATTCGTCTGAGACCCCATAAAGTATATATATTCTTGATCGTCGTGAAATTTTATGTCGATCTAGCCATGTCCATCCGTCTGTCCGTCCGTCCGTCTGTCTGTCGAAAGCACGCTAACTTCCGAAGGAGTAAAGCTAGCCGCTTGAAATTTTGCACAAACACTTCTTATTAGTGTAGGTCGGTTGGTATTGTAAATGGGCCATATCGGTCCATGTTTTAATATAGCTGCCATATAAACCGATCTTGGGTCTTGACTTCTTGAGCCTCTAGAGTGCGCAATTCTTATCCGACTGGGATGAAATTTTGCTCGACGTGTTTTGTTATGATATCCAACAACTGTGTTAAGTATGGTTCAAATCAGTTTATAATCTGATATAGCTACCATATAAACCGATCTTGGGTCTTGACTTCTTAAGCCTCTAGAGTGCGCAATTCTTATCCGATTGGAATGAAATTTTGCTCGACGTGTTTTGCTATGATATTCAACAACTGTGCCAAGTATGGTTCAAATCGGTGCATAACCTGATATAGCTGCCATATAAACCGATCTGGGGTCTTGACTTCTTGAGCCTCTTGAGTGCGCAATTCTTATCCGATTGGAATGAAATTTCGCACGACGTGTTTTCTTATGATATCCAATAACTGTGCCAAGTATGGTTCAAATCGGCCCATAACCTGATATAGCTGCCATATAAACCGATCTTGACTTCTTGACTTCTTGAGCCTCTAGAGGGCGCAATTCTTATCCAATTTGAATGCATTTTGGCACGTAGTATTTTGTTATGATATCCAACAAGTGTGCCAAGTATGGTTTAAATCGGTTCATAACCTGATATAGCTGTCATATAAACGGATCTGGGGACTTGACTTCTTGAGCTTCTAGAGGGCGCAATTATTATCCGATTTGGCTGAAATTTTGCAAGACGTTTTGTATTGTTACTTTCAACAACTATGTCAAATAAGGTACAAGTCGGTTCATAACCTGATATAGCTGTCATATAAACCGATCTGGGACCTTGACTTCTTGAGCCTCTAGAGGTCGCAATTATTATCCGATTTGCCTGAAATTTTGTACGACGGATTCTCTCATGACCATTAACATACGTGTTTATTATGGTCTGAATCTGTCTATAGCCCGATACAGCTCCCATATAAATCGATCTCTCTATTTTACTTCTTGAGCCCCCAAAGGGTGCAATTCTTATTCGAATTGGCTGACTTTTTACACAGGTCTCCAACATATAATTTAATTGTGGACCAAACCGGACCATATCTTGATATCGCTCTAATAGCAGAGCAAATCTTTTCTTATATCATTGTTTTGCCTAAAAAGAGATGTCGGGAAATGCGATCCATGGTGGAGGGTATATAAGATTCGGCCCGGCCGAACTTAGCACGCTTTTACTTGTTTATTTGTACATTTTGCTACTCAAACGTACAAAATGGTACATTCTTTGCGAATTTAGCTAAAGAACTAAAAATTAGGATACGGTTATACCTGACTATAATTATTCGCCGGTTAGAAGATTTGCTTTTAATTCGTACATTTATGTACTAAAACATACAAAATTGTGCTTTCCTCACAGAGTGATTTCTTTGAAAATTTCACAGATTGAGGAAAGTGATCCGGAAGGAGCAATAGGCTATATAATTTTGTGATATCGCAAGGGGGCGGCCCCAAAAGTACCACCAAAAAATTAAAGCTGACCGATCGGGATAGCATGGGACTCAACTGAAAGGTATTTGAGAGTAGAATATAAATTTGATATCAAACGTTGAGACCAAGTACCTAGAGGATTGCTCCGACCCCAAAACCCCTGCAAATAGGCATATTGGACGATAATAACAATTGGACGATAATAACATGGATATCGGAAGGGGATTGACCCTCCCTCGTTACCCCAAAAACACCACCTTAAAAATCAAAAGTGAACCGATAGGGAAAATATGGGTATCAAATGAAAGGTATTGGAGAGTAGAATACGAATATGATATTAAAAATTTGGTCCAAGTATCCAAGGGGTCGCCCAACCCCAAAAACTCCCCCAAACAGACATATTAGGCGTACATATCTATATGGGACTCAAATGAAAGGTCGTCTGGAGTAGATTACGACTACAACATACAAAATAAGGTACAGATATTTTGGGGGTTGTCCCACCCCCAAAAATCCCCCAAATGGGCATATTAGCCTATCTCGCCCATGTGGGATTCAAATGAAAGGTATTTGGGAGTAGAATACGAGTATGACATTAAAATTTGTATCCAAGAATCTGGATAGCGCTTTACCTTCTAGAAGTGCTTCAAATAGGTTAATTGGCCTATTAGACAACATATACAGTTTTCTAATTTGTGCTCAAGTGTCAGAAGAAGTAAGTCAACCTTCCTATAGACGTCCCCACCAAATGGCTGTATAGACCTATCATGACATTATGGGGTTAACAATATTATTTGAGGTTGTGGCCTGCGAATCTGATAACTTTATTCTGGTAATAAATCTAGGGGACCAAATCACCTTAAATCAGTCGATAGGATACTGTGTAATTTAATTAATTTAAGGATAAAAAAACTATGTACCCTTAAATTATTATTTAGTTTTTTTTTAGGTGCAAACCGTAGCTCCTCTGTGGCCACCACAGTAACAATAGGAATATATTTTACATATCAAACTGTTTTTCCAATTAAAATTGTAGCTCATCGATAAGGGACCTTTCTTTCCCAGGCAAGTCCAAGCGATGTGTCGCTTGGCTACACTCTTTTGTTCAAAAGTATTACATGGTTTAATTATTAAGAAGTGCCGCCACCAATAGTGTGGGGATGGCCATCACAAAGTTTATTCTAATGTCCTCGCTAGGCTTCGAGCCCAGGCGTTCAGCGGTACAGGTGGTCATGTACTCATCTGCGCAAATGTGGCTACCACTTATATAGACTGGCAAAATAATTCCGTAGACCAGAAAATTGAATAATAGGGCAATTTCAATTGATTAAAAAAGACTAAATGATGAATATTTAATAAGTAATCACATAGACAACTACCATATGATGAACAATGTTATAGGCGTTAAGCCACTCCAAGAGAGTAGCAATAACATTTAGACAAAACAAATTAAATATAATTTCTATAGAGTAAAGAATTGAGAAGAAACAAGTAAAAGCGTGCTAAGTTCGGCCGGGCCGAATCTTATATACCCTCCACCATGGATCGCATTTGTCGAGTTGTTTTCCCGGCATCTCTTCTTAGGCTAAAGAGGATATAAGAAAAGAGTTGCTCTGCTATTAAAACGATATCAAGATATGGTCCGGTTCGGACCACAATTAAGTTAAATGTTGGAGACCTGTGTAAAATTTCAGCCAATTCGTATAAGAATTGCGCCCATTGGGGCTCACGAAGTAAAATAGAGAGAACGATTTATATGGGATCTGTATCGGGCTATAGACCGATTCAGAACATAATAAACACGTTTGTTGATGGTCATGAGAGGATCCGTCGTACAAAATTTCAGGCATATCGGATAATAATTGCGACCTCTAGGGGTCAAAAAGTCAAGATTCCAGATCGGTTTATATGGCAGCTATATCAGGTTATGAACCGATTTGAACCTTATTTGACACAGTTGTTGAAAAAATAAAATACGTCATGCAAAATTTCAGCCAAATCGGATAGGAATTGCGGCTTCTAGAAGCTCAAGAAGTCAAATCCCCAGATCTGTTTATATGACAGCTATATCAGGTTATGGACCGATTTCAACCATACTTGGCGCAGTTGTTGAATATCATGACGAAATACCTCGTGCAAAAACTCATTCAAATCGGATAAGGATTGTGCCCTCTAGAGGTGCAAGAAGTCAAGACCCAAGATCGGTTTATATGGCAGCTATATCAGGTTATGGACCGATTTCAACCATACTTGGCACAGTTATTGGATATAATAACAAAACACATAGTACAAAATTTCATTTCAATCGGATAAGAATTGCGCACTCTAGAGGCTCAAGAAGTCAAGACCCAAGATCGGTTTATATGGCAGCTATATCAGGTTATGAACCGATTTCAACCATACTTGGCACAGTTGTTGGATATCATAACAAAACACGTCGTGCAAAATTTCATTCTGATAGGATAAGAATTGCGCACGCTAAAGGCTCAAGAAGTCAAGACCCAAGATCGGTTTATATGGCAGCTATATCAGGTTATGAACCGATTTAAACCATACTTGGCACAGTTGTTGGGTATCATAACAAAACACGTCGTGCGAAATTCCATTCCAATCGGATAAGAATTGCGCCCTCTAGAGGCTCAAGAAGTCAAGACCCAAGATCGGTTTATATGGCAGCTATATCAGGTTATGGACCGATTTCAACCATACTTGGCACAGTTATTGGATATAATAACAAAACACATAGTACAAAATTTCATTTCAATCGGATAAGAATTGCGCACTCTAGAGGCTCAAGAAGTCAAGACCCAAGATCGGTTTATATGGCAGCTATATCAGGTTATGAACCGATTTCAACCATACTTGGCACAGTTGTTGGATATCATAACAAAACACGTCGTGCAAAATTTCATTCTGATAGGATAAGAATTGCGCACGCTAAAGGCTCAAGAAGTCAAGACCCAAGATCGGTTTATATGGCAGCTATATCAGGTTATGAACCGATTTCAACCATACTTGGCATAGTTGTTGAATATCATAAGAAAACACTTTGTGCAAAATTTCATCCCAATCGGATAAGAATTGCGCACTCTAGAGGCTCAAGAAGTCAAGACCCTAGATCGGTTTATATGGCAGCTATATCAAAACATGGACCGATATGGCCCATTTACAATACCAACCGACCTACAATAATAAGAAGTATGTGTGCAAAATTTCAAGCAGCTAGCTTTACTCCTTCGAAAGTTAGCGTGCTTTCGACAGACAGACGGACGGACGGACGGACGGACGGACGGACGGACGGACAGACGGACGGACATGGCCAGATCGACATAAAATGTCGCGACGATCAAGAATATATATACTTTATGGGGTCTCAGACGAATATTTCGAGTAGTTACAAACAGAATGACGAAATTAGTATACCCCCCATCTTATGGTGGAGGGTATAAAAATTTGTAGAAATTGGTATACAATTTTGGGATCAAATATCCTGGGGGGACGCCCCATCCCTAAACCCACCCGAACGGACATTTTTACCGATTGGGACCATATGGGTATCATATGAAAGGTATTTAAAAGTAGAGTACGAACTTGGTATACAAATTTCACCCTAAGTGTTCGGGGTCCCTCACTCCCAAAAAGCCCCCAACAGGATACTTTACCGTTTTGGTCAATATGGGTGTCAAATGAAAGGTATTAAAAAGGAGAGAACAAATCTGACACAAAAATTTATCTCTTAGCGTCTGAGGGGTCTCCCTACCCCTACGAAATATTGATTCGGATTTCATTGAGTGCACGTTGTACAATGCATATAAACGGGTACATTTTGCTTCAGATAAAGACTATTTTTCTTGTCTGCTTTCGTAGTAGGAAATTCGCACGAAGGCAACTTGGTTGATTTGGCAACCAAGTTGATTGTGTGTGTAAAGACACGTACACACACAAACCTAGTTTTTTTATAAGAGAAAACAAATAGTTTGTAAACAATTTGTGTGCGAGTAATTTCCCATTACTCACTGTAGCGGCTATGTATTCGAGATAAAAATACTCCCAAGTACAGAAAAAAATACTCCCAAGTACTCAACAGCAACTTGTTCGTTTTATTCTGTCTTCAATGTATCGCACTTCAGTAGTCTTGAAATAAAGGGTGATTTTTTGAGGTTAGGATTTTCATGCATTAGTATTTGACAGATCACGTGCGATTTCAGACATGGTGTCAAAGAGAAAGATGCTCAGTATGCTTTGACATTTCATCATGAATAGACTTACTAACGAGCAACGCTTGCAAATCATTGAATTTTATTACCAAAATCAGTGTTCGGTTCGAAATGTGTTCATTCACCGTAACGTGCGTCCAACAGTATCTTTGAAAAAATACGGTCCAATGATTCCACCAGCGTACAAACCACACCAAACAGTGCGTTTTTCGGGATGCATGGGCAGTTCTTGAACGGCTTCTGGTTGCTCTTCACTCCAAATGCGGCAATTTTGCTTATTTACGTAGCCATTCAACCAGAAATGAGCCTCATCGCTGAACAAAATTTGTCAAATTTTGAACACATTTCGAACCGAACACTGATTTTGGTAATAAAATTCAATGATTTGCAAGCGTTGCTCGTTAGTAAGTCTATTCATGATGAAATGTCAAAGCATACTGAGCATCTTTCTCTTTGACACCATGTCTGAAATCCCACGTGATCTGTCAAATACTAATGCATGAAAATCCTAACCTCAAAAAAATCACCCTTTACATCATGTGGGTTCAGTGTTCACGAGTTCAGCAAAAACAGTTACCAATGAATGGCTTTGTGCGGGGCTTTGGTGTCCACGGGGCCTACACAACTTTAAAAACTTCCAAAACGGGCATGAATGTCGAAAGTCACAAAATGTGTATTAAATGAAATTTCTTTGGGAGTTGACTACGACTCTGGTATACACATTTGGGAGAGTCTGGGACCGGTCCAGCCACAAAATACCCTTCAATAGGACGTGTAGTTCGATCTGGATAATATGGGATCGAATCTAATGTTTATATAAGTATCTAAGTAGCTGGGTCACGTCCTACCGTTCAGCAGGACATGTAGACCGCAACAATAAAGAACTCAAATAAATTGTCTATTGGGTCTTAGCGTCAGGTTGACTCTCTCCTCCCAATATAAACAACACCAAACTGTCATGTAGGACGACTGAGAATATATGGTACACAAATGAAAGAACGTGTCAGAAGGCAATCCCCCTCCCCCCATCCCACCCAAAACAAAAAGGAATTAAAAATAATATTTGAAGGCTGCTGAGGATAAAATATGGCAGCAATAAAAGGTCATTGGTAGTAGAGTACACTTTTGGCCCTCAAAATAGAATAGACACAGGAAGGACCTTCGGGTCTTAAAAATGTGCCCAAGTGGTAGCTTTGAAATATGTCTTCGAAAGTAGATAACCAATACAAAAAAAAAAATTAATTAGTGTGAAGACCTGATGGGCTACGGGTCTTGAGAAAAATCAATTATCAAAAGGCCATGTTGTAGCGAAGCGCACCTGGCCAGCTAGTAGTTTATATAGCTCGGCGGAATGCGTTATTTATTTTGGTTTGGGGCAAGTTTCTGGTGTTATTGTTTCGATTGCAATCCGCAGATTTATTCCACATAGATACTAACTTTTTTATACCCTCCACCATAAGATGGCAGGTATACTAATTTCGTCATTCTGTTTGTAACTACTCGAAATATTCGTCTGAGACCCCATAAAGTATATATATTCTTGATCGTCGCGACATTTTATATCGATCTAGCCATGTCCGTCCGTCTGTCCGTCCGTCCGTCCGTCTGTCTGTCGAAAGCACGCTAACTTCCGAAGGAATAAAGCTAGCCGCTTGAAATTTTGCACAAATACTTCTTATTAGTGTAGGTCGGTTGGTATTGTAAATGGGCCATATCGGTCCATGTTTTGATATAGCTGCCATATAAACCGATCTTGGGTCTTGACTTCTTGAGCCTCTAAAGTGCGCAATTCTTATCCGATTGGAATGAAATTTTGCCCGACGTGTTTTCTTATGATATCCAACAACTGTGCCAAGTATGGTTCAAATCGGTTCATAACCTGATATAGCTGCGATATAAACCGATCTTGGGTCTTGATTTCTTGAGCCTCTAGAGGGCAAAGTTCTTATCCGATTCGAATGAGTTTTTGCACGAAGTATTTCGTCATCATATCCAACAACTGTGCCAAGTACGGTTGAAATCGGTCCATAACCTGATATAGCTGTCATATAAACAGATCTAGGGATTTGACTTCTTGAGCTTCTTGAGCTTCTAGAGGGCGCAATTCCTATCCGATTTGGCTAAAATTTTGCATGACGTATTTTATTTTTACTTTCAACAACTGTGTCAAATAAGGTTCAAATCGGTTCATAACCTGATATAGCTGCCATATAAACCGATCTGGGATCTTGACTTCTTGATCCCTAGAGGTCGCAATTATTATCCGATATGCCTGAAATTTTGTACGACGGATCCTCTCATGACCATCAACAAACGTGTTTATTATGTTCTGAATCGGTCTATAGCCCGATACAGATCCCATATAAATCGTTCTCTCTATTTTACTTCGTGAGCCCCAATGGGCGGAATTCTTATACGAATTGGCTGAAATTTTACACAGGTCTCCAACATATAATTTAATTGTGGTCCGAACCGGACCATATCTTGATATCTATGATAATAGCAGAGCAACTCTTTTCTTATATCCTTTTTAGCCTAAGAAGAGATGCCGGTTAAACAACTCGACAAATGCGATCCATGGTGGAGGGTATATAAGATTCGGCCCGGCCGAACTTAGCACGCTTTTACTTGTTTTATCTAAATAGGGAAGCTAAATATATTAATAGTGTAATGTCGCAATTGGGAACTGATAGGGTCAGACACGTGGCGTAGCATATTAAATGAGATATAATGTCATAACGACGATTGTAGAATGTATTTCTAAATTCGAAAACAGCCCTTAACTGTCGCAGATCTCTCACGAGATGGCTAAGCAGTTCAAAATTCACCTGTTCTGGATGCCGGGCACAGAGATATCCCCGGGAATTTTGAGCAGGCGAGCTTGCGAGACTAGGAACTGCCTTACACATTCCAGGGAAAGTGGAATCGGTTGGTATGCCTCTAGCGACATGTCAACTAGATCTTCAGATCAGACCCGAAAGGCAACGAATGACAGATGGTCATAAAGGGGGGTTGTGAACACTCGAAAATTATGTGACCTAATCTAGACTTGAAGAGGTCTACCGCTCTGCTGCCGCTGGGTAGAACAGACGTGTCAGTTATTGTGACCATCATGACAGGTCAGTGCCTGATCTAAAAAACATACTAACAGGCTGAAGATTGTAAATAACGACTTTTGCAGAAGTTGGAAGACCGAAAAAGATACATTACATTATAGTTTCATGCATACTTATTGAGCATTCAAAATGCGCATTGGTATGCTGGAATATTTTCGTATTGCTTCCAACGCAGGAACAATTTTTTGCTGGGGAATTTTGCGCTTTTTATACCCTCCACCATAGGATATACTAATTTCGTCATTCTGTTTGTAACTACTCGAAATATTCGTCTGAGACCCCAGAAAGTATATATATTCTTCATCGTCGCGTGATTTTATGTCGATCTAGCCATGTCCGCCCGTCTGTCCGTCTGTCTGTCGAAAGCACGCTAACTTCCGAATGAGTAAAGCTGGCCGCTTGAAATTTTGCACAAATACTTCTTATTAGTGTAGGTCGGTTGGTATTGTAAATGGGCCAATTCGGTCTATGTTTTGAAATAGCTGTCATATGAACCGATCTTGGGTCTTGATTTCTTGAGCCTCTAAGGTGCGCAATTCTTATCCGATTCGAATGAAATTTTGCACGACGTGTTTTGTTATTATATCCAACAACTGTGCCAAGTATGGTTCAAATCGGTCCTTAACCTGATATAGCTGTCATATAAACAGATCTGGGGACTTGACTTCTTGAGCCTCTAGAGGGCGCAATTCCTATCCGATTGGAATGAAATTTTGCACGACGTGTTTAGTTATGATATCCAACAACTGTGCCAAGTATAGTTCAAATCGGTCCTTAACCTGATATAGCTGTTATATAAACAGATCTGGAGACTTGACTTCTTGAGCTTCTAGAGGGCGCAATTCCTATCCGATTGGAATGAAATTTTGCACGACATGTTTTGTTATGATATCCAACAACTGTGCCAAGTATTGTTCAAATCGGTCTATAATCTGATATATAAACCGATCTTGGGTCTTGACTTCTTGAGCCTCTAGAGTGTGCAATTCTTATCCGATTGGCAATTCTTATTCGAATTGGCTGACATTTAATACAGGTCTCCAACATATAATTTAATTGTGGTCCAAACCGGACCATATCTTGATTTCGCTCTAATAGCAGAGCAAATCTTTTCTTATTTCCTTTTTTTGCCTAAGAAGAGATGCCAGGAAAAGAACTCGACAAATGCGAACTTAGCATGCTTTTACTTGTTCTCTCTTTTTTTGGTCCAGGGACGAACGCTGTTGTTTGTGGTAAAAATAGTTTCAGATTTAGATATAGCTCCCATTTACCTGTATCACCCTATTTGCACTTAAAAGGCCGTAGTAACTAAAATTTTCAACCTATCTGCAAAAAATTGGCAATGGTTTGTTTGCAAAATTTTATTAAACTCGGTTAATATTTAAATATAGCTACCGCATTTATGTAACGCCCGATTTGTACGTAGTGACTTTAAATTCAATCGATCTGCACTAGGTTTGGCATTAAAATCGGATTAGATTTTCATTCATTTTTCAAGTTACATCAAAATCGATTCAGATCTAGGATTCGGAGTGGAGCGTGGCGCGGAGCTGACCTTTTTTTGCCGGAGCGGTAGGGAAATTTTTTGAACCCGGAGCGAAGCTTTATTATGCACATTATTTTGGTCTACGAACTTGTTATTTTGGCGAATTTAACCTTTACAGACTCACTTAGACAATTTTCAAGTCCATTGTGATACCACAGTAGCGACAGACCAAGGCTTCTGGCGGGAATCGAACCCACGACCCCTGCACTTGTAATCCAAGCACGCTACCAACTCGGCTACCGAGGCGCCCTTTCGACCCTAATAAGTTTATATATTCTATTGGGTTGCCCAAAAAGTAATTGCGGATTTTTCATATAGTCGGCGTTGACAAATTTTTTCACAGCTTGTGACTCTGTAATTGCATTCTTTCTTCTGTCAGTTATCAGCTGTTACTTTTAGCTTGCTTTAGAAAAAAGTGTAAAAAAAGTATATTTGATTAAAGTTCATTCTAAGTTTTATTAAAAATGCATTTACTTTCTTTTAAAAATCCGCAATTACTTTTTGGGCAACCCAATAGATCGTCGTAAAATTCTAAGATGATTTAACGATGTCTGTCTGTCTGTTGTAATCGCGCTACAGCCTTCAAAAATTGAGATATTGAGCTAAAGTTTGGCACGGATTCGTATTTTGTCTATACGCAGGTTAAATTCTTAAAAGAGCAAAATCCGAGAATATTTTTATATATAGCAGCAATATAAACCGATTTCCTGGTTTAGGGTCTTAAGCCCATAAAAGAAGCATTTCCCAGTGGCGGAATCATATATCGCTCCCAACATATAGGCATATAAATATACCTCTTTTAGGAGTCAATCCACCATCAGTCACAACTTCTCAAAATATGCATGCTATAACACATATTTTCGACTTTTTTCCCTTGAGCGAAAATGCTCTTACACCTACCCGCACAACTTCTCAAAATTGTTGTTTTAATATGCCTGTTTATCGGCTCCAAAAGATGCGATACTTACTGCTCCTTCATTTCTTACAATAGGGCAGTAAACATGCCTCAATTTCAGCTCAAAATGATCCAATGCACATTAATTTTAACATTCTTTTCTACTCTATATATTAAAGTTTCGCGTGATTTACTGACTGACTAAACACTGACCAGCCTACAACTCTTAAGCTAGAATTATTAAATTTTACACGAATGGTGGTCTTAGGTCGTACACGCGGTGTAAGATTTGGCGATATTCGTTCGTTAAGGTACTAAATAGTACCAATATATTACGAAATGGTGCATGTTTGTGCAGTGTGAACGGAAAGTGAGAATAATTTAGGGCTCAAATTAAGAAGTTCTTGAAAAATTGGATTAGTGAAAAAAAAATTTCCAAAATAGTACTGGAAATGGGAGAAAAAGTACTTTTAGTGCTGCGTTAAGTACAATTTGGTACATTCTTTGTAACTGAGTAAGAGCTCTTAATTTTGAAACTTAAATACACCATGGCAAACTTAATTGGAAGATTAGAAGAGTTTTTGGAAATTTGTACTTTTAGGTACTAAAAAAAATACCAACAATTTACGAATTTAGAAATTTGTCTTAAAAGACCTCTGCTACAAAATTATGAGGATGAAAAATAGTAATGGAAAAATAGTACTGGTAATAGGAGAAAATGTACGTTAAGTACCGCATTTGGTACTTTCTTTACAGATGGAGTTAGAAGTCTAAAATTTGCATGTAGGTACAACTAGGAAATATATAATGGGTGGCAAAATGATCTTTTCACAACTCGAAAATTTTGGTACCAAAATTGGTACCATTTGGTACTTTCTTTGCAGATTGAGCTGGAGGTCTGAAATTTGGTATTTAGGTACAAGTAGGCAAAATATGTTAGATGTCTAAATAATCTCTTTAAAATTTTAACAGTTTGGTACCAAAATTGGTACCATTTGTTACTTTCTTTATAGAATAAGCTACAGGTCTGAAATTTGGCATGTAGGTACAACTACGAAAAATATGATAGGTGACTAGATTAGGTTGACAAGAGGATGCGGATATTCATCTGCCCCCTGCCACTATGGACATACACCTAAGCCAGTTATTGGCTTGTTGTGCCCCTAAGGGAAATGGGATAGGTCCCAAACCTGTCACGGGACAGGTCCTCTGGTGATAGGGACCGGTCCCAGTTCTCGCCTTCTTACATGGAAAAAACCTATCACTCTTGTCGCTCGAGGTAACGAATTGCCATCATTCTAACACCGTAGGATAGGTCCTGCGACAGTTCTAAAAGGATGAGTATACTTTGCAAGTTTTTTTTTTTAAGAATATAGCATTAGTAAGCAAATATATTTAACGGTTTAGTAATTTTTATCAATAATTAAGCGACTTTTTAAAAAATAATAAAAAATCGGTTTATGTCTGGTATTGTGTCCTCACCCAAGTGCCGGTGTCTGTAAGCAGCGGAAGCGGATCAATAACATACATAGGAAATGCTCCAAAGTTTCATCATCTGCCACACATGCTTTACACACGCTATCACTTGCCGTACCGATTTTGCATAAGTGAGCTCGTAGTCCTATGTGTCCTGAGTCGACACGAAAGGCATCGTGTTTACCAAGTTAATTGACGGCAGTCCTCTGGCCTTCACTGCCAAATCGTTTGCAAATTAATCCTCCTTACTCCGCTAGGGCCTTGCACCCTTGTGGGGACAGCTAGAATTAAGCAACTTGATATGAATTATCAGTCCTGACAAATATACGATATGTCGTAACAAATCGTACCAGAAGTTGAAGAAAACTTACTAATTGTGGTGTAATTGGTACCTTTAAAGCATATATTGGGTGACTAGAAGACTTTTTGAAACTCGTACATATAGGTACCTAAACGTTCAAAATAGAAGATTTTTTTGAAATTCTTTCAATTAATTTCTACAACGTAGAAAATGGTATTCTTTTGCACATTGGGCTAAAGCTCTAAAATTTGAAATGCAGTTATACCTTGCCAGTAAAGGCAACTAAAAGATTTTTTTTAATATTTACATTTAGGTACTAAAACGTACAAAATGGCACTTTTCTTATGTATTGAGCTGGTGCTCTGAAACTCGGAATACAGTTACACTTTGGCAGTATGTGTTGAGTGACTAGAAGATATTTGTGATATTCGTATATTTATGTACTAAAACGAACAACGTTGAATTTTTATGGAGCTAAACTCTGTAGACTTAGATGAAGAAACAAATAAACAACCAAACAAACATTATAATTGCTATTTTCACTGATGTATTTAGTTACAACTAGCATCCCGGCGGTCCGCTTCGTCAAGGTATAGCTATATCCCAATTTTGAGAGCTTAAGATCACTTTGTAAAAAAAGTACAATTTTGTATGTTTTAGTACCTAAAGGCACGAATTAAGAACAAATCTTCCAGTCGCCCTATATTTAATGTTAAAGTTAACCCAATTCCAATTTTGAGTGCTCTAGGTCAATTTGTAGAGAAAGTACCATTTTGTATGTTTTAGTACCTAAATGTACGATTTTGAAAAAAAAAATCTTCTGATCGCCCAAAACTTGCCGTCAAGGTTAAGATGTATCTCAATTTTGAGAGCTTTATCTTACTCCGTAAAGAATGTACTATTTCGCACGCTTGAGTACTTAAATGAACGAACAAAAAAATATCTTCTTCTTCCATATGTTGTATTTTGGTAAAGACTGCGATAATGTTTGTCAAATTGCTTAATTCTAGCTGCTCCCGTTCGCTGCATGCAGAGATGAGCTCTTGTGTATTATTTTACACTTTCTGCTATAACAATGTACGATTTTTTTCCTCGTTGTACCTACATGCCAAATTTCAGAATCCTAGCTCCATCTGTAAAGAAATAAGCAAATGGTACCAAAATATAGCAATCCATCGTATTTTTCATCGTTGTATCTACATGCCAAATTTCGGACCTGTTGCTACATCTATAAAGAAAGTACCGTATAGTACCAATTTTGGTACCAAAATTTATGAATTTTGAATAGATCATTTTGTCACCCTTCATATTTTTCCTAGTTGTACCTACATGCCAAATTACAGACCTCCAGTACTACTTTCCAATTTTCATCCGCCCTGTACAAAGCTCACCCATTTCGTACATTTTTTGGTACTTTTTTTAGTATTTAAATGTACAAATTTCCAAAAACTCTTCTTGCCATCCAATTAATTTTACTATGGTGTACCTAAGTTCCAAAATTCGAAGCTCTAACTCAATTTACAAAGAAAGTACCAAATAGTACCAATTGCGGCACTAACTGCCACTACCTGTACTATCTTGGAAAATGTTTCCCACCAAATCCTATATTTTCGAGACGTTCTTTAATTTAAGCCCAAAATCATAATTCTAGACCTATTTGTTCGTGCTGGGTAAAAACACACAATTTTAAATTATTTTTAGTACCTAAACGTATGAATTTCACAAAATCCCGTCTTTTTCCGTGCCTATGATCCAATACCAACATTTATGCAAGATTTCATGATTCTACCTTTACCCGTTTGGGCTGGACGACGATCAGTCAGTTAGTCACGCTATTCTTTTATATATTTTGACAATGACATAGAAATGAAAATTAATAAAAAACAAGTAAAAGCGTGCTAAGTTCGGCCGGGCCGAATCTTATATACCCTCCACCATGGATCGCATTTGTCGAGTTCTTTTCCCGGCATCTCTTCTTAGGCAAAAAAGGATATAAGAAAAGAGTTGCTCTGCTATTAAAACGATATCAAGATATGGTCCGGTTCGGACCACAATTATATTATATGTTGGAGACCTGTGTAAAATTTCAGCCAATTCGTATAAGAATTGCGCCCATTGGGGCTCACGAAGTAAAATAGAGAGAACGATTTATATGGGATCTGTATCGGGCTATAGACCGATTCAGACCATAATAAACACGTTTGTTGATGGTCATGAGAGGATCCATCGTACAAAATTTCAGGCAAATCGGATAATAATTGCGACCTCTAGGGGTCAAGATCCCAGATCGGTTTATATGACAGCTATATCAGGTTATGAACCGATTTGAACCTTATTTGACACAGTTGTTGAAAGTAAAAATAAAATACGTCATGCAAAATTTCAGCCAAATCGGATAGGAATTGCGCCCTCTAGAAGCTCAAGAAATCAAATCCCCAGATCTGTTTATATGACAGCTATATCAGGTTATAGACCGATTTCAACCATACTTGGCACAGTTGTTGGATATCATATCGAAATACTTCGTGCAAAACTTCATACAAATCGGATAAGAATTGTGCCCTCTAGAGGCTCAAGAAATCAAGACCACAGATCGGTTCATATGGCAGCTATATCAGGTTATGGACCGATTTGAACCATACTTGGCACAGTTGTTGGATATCATAAGAAAACACGTCGTGCAAAATTTCATCCAGATCGCATAAGAATTGCGCACGCTAGAGACTCAAGAAGTCAAGACCTAAGATCGGTTTATATGGCAGCTATATCAGGTTAGGAACCGATTTAAACCATACTTGGCACAGTTGTTGGATATCATAGCAAAACACGTCGTGCAAAATTTCATTCCAATCGAGTAAGAATTGCGCACTCTAGAGGCTCAAGAAGTCAAGACCCAAGATCGGTTTATATGACAGCTATATCAAAACATGGACCGATATGGCCCATTTACAATACCAACCGACCTACACTAATAAGAAGTATTTGTGCAAAATTTCAAGCGGCTAGCTTTACTCTTTCAGAAGTTAGCGTGCTTTCGACAGACAGACGGACGGACGGACGGACGGACAGACGGACGGACATGGCTAGATCGACATAAAATGTCACGACGATCAAGAATATATATACTTTATGGGGTCTCAAACGAATATTTCGAGTAGTTACAAACAGAATGACGAAATTAGTATACCCCCCATCTTATGGTGGAGGGTATAACAAGTTAAAGCGTGCTAAGTTCGGCCGGGCTGAATCTTATATACCCTCCACCATGGATCGCATTTGTCGAGTTCTTTTCCCGGCATCTCTTCTTAGGCAAAAAAGGATATAAGAAAAGAGTTGCTCTGCTATTAAAACGATATCAAGATATGGTCCGGTTCGGACCACAATTAAATTATATGTTGGAGACCTGTGCAAAATTTCAGCTAATTCGTATAAGAATTGCGCCCATTGGGGCTCACGAAGTAAAATAGAGAGAACGATTGTTATGGGATCTGTATCGGGCTATAGACCGATTCAGACCATAATAAACACGTTTGTTGATGAGAGGATCATGAGAGGATCCGTCGTACAAAACTGCAGGCATATCGGATAATAATTGCGACTTCTAGGTCAAGATCCCAGATCGGTTTATATGGCAGCTATATCAGGTTATGAACCGATTTGAACCTTATTTGACACAGTTGTTGAAAGTAAAAATAAAATACGTCATGCAAAATTTCAGCCAAATCGGATAGGAATTGCGCCCTCTAGAAGCTCAAGAAGTCAAATCCCCAGATCTGTTTATATGACAGCTATATCAGGTTATGGACCGATTTCAACCATACTTGGCACAGTTGTTGGGTATCATAACAAAAAACGTCGTGCGAAATTCCATTCCATTCGGATAAGAGTTGCGCCCTCTAGAGGCTCAAGAAATCAAGACCCAAGATCGGTTCATATGACAGCTATTTCAAAACATAGACCGAATTGGCCCATTTACAATGCCAACCGACCTACACTAATAAGAAGTATTTGTGCAAAATTTCAAGCGGCCAGCTTTACTCATTCGGAAGTTAGCGTGCTTTCGACAGACAGACGGACGGACGGACAGACGGACGGACATGGCTAGATCGACATAAAATGTCACGACGATCAAGAATATATATACTTTATGGGGTCTCAGACGATTATTTCGAATAGTTACAAACAGAATGGCGAAATTAGTATACCCCCCATCTTATGGTGGAGGGTATAACAAGTAAAAGCGTGCTAAGTTCGGCCGGGCCGAATCTTATATACATTCCACTATGGGTCGCATTTGTCGAGTTCTTTTCCCGGCAACTCTTCTTAGGCAAAACAAGGATATAAGAAAAGATTTGCTCTGCTATTAGAGCGATATCAAGATATGGTCCGGTTTGGACCACAATTAAATTATATGTTGGAGACCTGTGTAAAATGTCAGCCAATTCGAATAAGAATTGCGCCCTTTGTGGGCTCAGGAAGTAAAATAGAGAGATCGATTTATATGGGAGCTGTATCGGGCTATATACCGATTCAGACCATAATATACACGTATGTTAATGGTCATGAGAGAATCCGTCGTACAAAATTTCAGGCAAATCGGATAATAATTGCGACCTCTAGAGGCTCAAGAAGTCAAGATCCCAGATCGGTTTATATGGCAGCTATATTAGGTTATGAACCGATTTAAACCATATTTGGCACAGTTGTTGGATATCATAACAAAATACTACGTGCCAAAATTCATTCAAATTGGATAAGAATTGCGCCCTCTAGAGGCTCAAGAAGTCAAAACCCCAGATCGGTGTATATGGCAGCTATATTAGGTTATAGAGCGATTTGAACCATACTTGGCACAGTTGTTGGATATAATAACAAAACACGTCGTGCAAAATTTCATTCCAATCGGATAAGAATTGCACACTCTAGAGGCTCAAGAAGTCAAGACCCAAGATCGGATTATATGGCAGCTATATCAGGTTATAAAGCGATTTGAACCATACTTGGCACAGTTGTTGGATGTCATAACAAAACACATCGTGCAAAATTTCATCCCAATCGGATAAGAATTGCACACTCTAGAGGCTCAAGAAGTCAAGACCCAAGATCGGTTTATATGGCAGCTATATCAAAACATGGACCGATAGGGCCCATTTACAATACCAACCGACCTACACTAATAAGAAGTATTTGTGCAAAGTTTCAAGCGGCTAGCTTTACTCCTTCGGAAGTTAGCGTGCTTTCGACGGACGGACGGACAGACGGACGGACATGGCTAGATCGACATAAAATGTCACGACGATCAAGAATATATATACTTTATGGGGTCTCAGACTAATATTTCGAGTAGTTACAATCAGAATGATGAAATCAGTATACCCCCGTCTTATGGTGGAGGGTATAACAAGTAAAAGCGTGCTAAGTTCGGCCGGGCCGAATCTTATATACCCTCCACCATGGGTCGCATTTGTCGAGTTCTTTTCCCGGCAACTCTTCTTAGGCAAAAAAAGGATATAAGAAAAGATTTGCTCTGCTATTAGAGCGATATCAAGATATGGTCCGGTTTGGACCACAATTAAATTATATGTTGGAGACCTGTGTAAAATGTCAGCCAATTCGAATAAGAATTGCGCCCTTTGTGGGCTCAAGAAGTAAAATAGAGAGATCGATTTATATGGGAGCTGTATCGGGCTATATACCGATTCAGACCATAATATACACGTATGTTAATGGTCATGAGAGAATCCGTCGTACAAAATTTCAGGCAAATCGGATAATAATTGCGACCTCTAGAGGCTCAAGAAGTCAAGATCCCAGATCGGTTTATATGGCAGCTATATTAGGTTATGAACCGATTTAAACCATATTTGGCACAGTTGTTGGATATCATAACAAAATACTACGTGCCAAAATTCATTCAAATTGGATAAGAATTGCGCCCTCTAGAGGCTCAAGAAGTCAAAACCCCAGATCGGTGTATATGGCAGCTATATTAGGTTATAGAGCGATTTGAACCATACTTGGCACAGTTGTTGGATATAATAACAAAACACGTCGTGCAAAATTTCATTCCAATCGGATAAGAATTGCACACTCTAGAGGCTCAAGAAGTCAAGACCCAAGATCGGATTATATGGCAGCTATATCAGGTTATAAACCGATTTGAACCATACTTAGCACAGTTGTTGGATGTCATAACAAAACACATCGTGCAAAATTTCATCCCAATCGGATAAGAATTGCACACTCTAGAGGCTCAAGAAGTCAAGACCCAAGATCGGTTTATATGGCAGCTATATCAAAACATGAACCGATATGGCCCATTTACAATACCAACCGACCTACACTAATAAGAAGTATTTGTGCAAAATTTCAAGCGGCTAGCTTTACTCCTTCGGAAGTTAGCGTGCTTTCGACAGACAGACGGACGGACAGACGGACATGGCTAGATCGACATAAAATGTCACGACGATCAAGAATATATATACTTTATGGGGTCTCAGACGAATATTTCGAGTAGTTACAATCAGAATGATGAAATTAGTATACCCCCCATCTTATGGTGGAGGGTATAAAAACAAACAAACAAAAATTTTAGCAAGTAAAACGGCGTTAAGTTCGGCAGGGCCGATCTTTGGATACCCACCACCTCAGGTATATATGTAAACCACCTTTCATCAAAATCCTGTGAAAATTGCATACCTTATGTCCCATATGTTCCGATTTGGACCAAATACTAATATGTACAAGTCATTGTTCAATTGTGTATAACAATATATTGGTCTTTTTAGTAGATATATCTAAAAATAAACCGATCTGAACCATATACGACACGGATGTCGAAAAGCCTAATATAAGTCACTGTGTCCAATTTCAGTGACATCGGTTTATAAATGCGCCTTTTAAGGACCCAAAACCTAAAACCAAATGATCGGTCTATATGGCAGCTATATCCAAATCTGGACTGATCTGGGCCAAATTGATAAAGGACGTCGAAGAGCCTAACACAACTCACTGTCTCAAATTTCTGCGACATCGGACAATAAATACGCCTTTTATGGGCCCAAATTGAAGAAAGATGTCGAATGGCCTGAGACTACTCACTGTCCCAAATTTCAGCAAAATCGGATAATAAATGTGGCTTTTATGGGCCTAAGACCCTAAATCGGAGGATCGCTCTATATCCAAATCTGGACCAATCTGAGCCAAATTGACGAAGGATGTCGAAGGGCCTAACATTACTCACTGCCTTAAATTTCAGCAAAATCGGATAATAAATGTGGCTTTTATGGGCCAGAGACCCTAAATCGGCCGATCGGTCTATATGGGGGTTATATCAAGAAATAGACCAATATAGCCCATCTTCGAACTTAACCTGCTTATGGAGAAAAAGAAATTCTGTGCAAAATTTCAGCTCAATATGTCTATTTTTAAAGAATGTAGCATGATTTCAACAGACAGACGGGCGGACATGTCTAGATCGTCTTAGATTTTTACACCGATCAAAAATATATATACTTTATAGAGTCGGAAATGGGTATTTCGATGTGTTGCAAACGGAATGACAAATTGAATATGCCCCCATCCTTGGGTGGTGGGTATAAAAAGTGTAGAAATCACTTTTATTAAAATTGTTCAATGAGAAATAAATAAATAAATTGCGCCGAATTATCTAACATTAAAGAAAAAACAACTAAAAGCGTGCTAAGTTCGGCCGGGCCGAATCTTATATACCCTCCAGCATGGATCGCATTTGTCGAGTTCTTTTCCCGGCATCTCTTCTTAGGCAAAAAAAGGATATAAGAAAAGAGTTGCTCTGCTATTAAAACGATATCAAGATATGGTCCGGTTCGGACCACAATTAAATTATATGTTAGAGACCTGTGTAAAATTTCAGCCAATTCGTATAAGAATTGCGCCCATTGGGGCTCACGAAGTAAAATAGAGAGAACGATTGTTATGGGATCTGTATCGGGCTATAGGCCGATTCAGACCATAATAAACACGTTTGTTGATGGTCATGAGGGGATCCGTCGTACAAAATTTCATTCTGATCGGATAAGAATTGCGCACGCTAGAGGCTCAAGAAGTCAAGACCCAAAATCGGTTTATATGGCAGCTATATCAGGTTATGGACCGATTTCAACCATACTTAGCACAGTTGTTGGATATCATAACAAAACACGTCGTGAAAAATTTCATTCTGATCGGATAAGAATTGCGCACGCTAAAGGCTCAAGAATTCTAGACCCAAGATCGGTTTATGTGGCAGCTATATCAGGTTAAGGACCGATTTGAACTATACTTGGCACAGTTGTTCGACATCATAACAAAATACGTCGTGCAAAATTTCTTTCCAATCGGATAAGAATTGCGCACTCTAGAGGCTCAAGAATTCAAGACCCAAGATCGGTTTATATGGCAGCTATATCAAAACATGGACCGATGTAGCCCATTTACAATACCAACCGACCTACACTAATAATAAGTATTTGTGCAAATTTTCAAGCAGCTAGCTATACTCCTTCGGAAGTTAGCGTGCTTTCGACAGACAGACGGACGGACAAGGCTAGATCGACATAAAATGTCACGACGATCAGAAATATATATACTTTATGGGGTCTCAGACGAATATTTCGAGTAGTTACAAACAGAATGACGAAATTAGTATACCCCCCATCTTATGGTGGAGGGTATAACAAGTAAAAGCGTGTTAAGTTCGGCCGGGCCGAATCTTATATACCCTCCACCATGGATCGCATTTGTCGAGTTCTTTTCCCGGCATCTCTTCTTAGGCAAAAAAGGATATAAGAAAAGAGTTGCTCTGCTATTAAAACGATATCAAGATATAGTCCGGTTCGGACCACAATTAAATTATATGTTGGAGACCTGTGTAAAATTTCAGCCAATTCGTATAAGAATTGCGCCCATTGGGGCTCACGAAGTAAAATAGAGAGAACGATTTATATGGGATCTGTATCGGGCTATAGACCGATTCAGAACATAATAAACACGTTTGTTGATGGTCATGAGAGGATCCGTCGTACAAAATTTCAGGCATATCGGATAATAATTGCGACTTCTAGGGGACAAGAAGTCAAGATCCCAGATCGGTTTATATGGCAGCTATATCAGGTTATGAACCGATTTGAACCTTATTTGACACAGTTGTTGAAAGTAAAAATAAAATACGTCATGCAAAATTTCAGCCAAATCGGATAGGAATTGCGCCCTCTAGAAGCTCAAGAAGTCAAATCCCCAGATCTGTTTATATGACAGCTATATCAGGTTATGGACCGGATTTGGATTTGAACCATACTTGGCACAGTTGTTGGATATCATAGCAAAACACGTCGTGCAAAAATTCATTCCAATCGGATAAGAATTGCGCACTCTAGAGGCTCAAGAAGTCAAGACCCCAGATCGGTTTATATGGCAGCTATAACAGGTTATGGACCGATTTAAACCATACTAAGCACAGTTGTTGGGTATCATAACAAAACACGTCGTGCGAAATTCCATTCCATTCGGATAAGAATTGCGCCCTCTAGAGGCTCAAGAATCAAGACCCATGATCGGTTTATATGGCAGTTATATCAGGTTATGGACCGATTTGAACTATACTTGGCACAGTTGTTGGATATCATAACAAAACACGTCGTGCAAAATTTCATTCTGATCGGATAAGAATTGCGCACGCTAGAGGCTCAAAAAGTCAAGACCAAAGATCGGTTTATATGGCAGCTATATCAGGTTAAGGACCGATTTGAACTATACTTGGCACAGTTGTTGGATATCATAACAAAACACGTCGTGAAAAATTTCATTCTGATCGGATAAGAATTGCGCACTCTAGAGGCTCAAGAAGTCAAGACCCAAGATCGGTTTATATGGCAGCTATATCAAAACATGGACCGATATGGCCCATTTACAATACCAACCGACCTACACTATTAAGAAGTATTTGTGCAAAATTTCAAGCGGCTAGCTATACTCCTTCGGAAGTTAGCGTGCTTTCGACAGACAGACGGACGGACGGACAGACAGACGGACGGACGGACATGGCTAGATCGACATAAAATGTCATGACGATCAAGAATATATATACTTTATGGGGTCTCAGACGAATATTTCGAGTAGTTACAAACAGAATGACGAAATTAGTATACCCACCCATCTTATGGTGGAGGGTATAATAAAACTTAATTACTTTAAAAAAAAATTAATGATCTCGCCCCAACAGGTAAAAAACTTGAAAATGAAAAATTCGGTATAGATCGGCCAGGATTCGAACCTGGGCACACGGAGCAACAACGTGAGCTATTGCCGTTGTCTTAACGTTCGAAGCTTTCAATACAACTTCCAGCAGATGAACAAAATCATATGTGGAACGGAAGAAGTGTAATTTACCACAGACGAATGTCTGCCATTACACAAAAATAAATGCATTGGAAAAAGTACAGCTAATAAGCAGGGTTGTCGAGCTTGGTTAATGTGGTAATTGTATCATAGATGCGTTTTCGCAATTAATACAATTCAAATACAACATACCAACGCACGACCCTTGAAGCCATCACACCTAATATGGTTTAAAAGTCTTCTAACAAAAAAATAAATAAAACAGAAAAAAATTGTCGGCCGCGGGAATCGAACTTGGGTTTGCGGTAGAAATGGAGTCGGAATGTATATGAGCATTTTTACCCTTGCCGTATTGCATGCACCTTCGCCTGCAAACTGCAATAAAGGAGTATGTTGTCTACTACAGTTTTGTTGTTAAGTTAAAGTAAACCTTTTGCCATATGCATGTATTTCGCCTCTTTCCGCTACTAGGTTATTATCCGATTGTTCGAACCAAAAATTTTCTATATCGGGCCACAATTAGATATACCTGCCATATAGACCGACCTACCGATTTAAGTGTGCGTTTATTAACCGATTTTGTTGAAATTTAGAACAGTGACATCCACAACCAATTTGGTACAGGTCGAACTATATTATATTACAATAAGATATAGCTGCCATATGGACCGATTTGCCAATTAAGGACCTTTAACCCAAAAGAGTCCATTTGGAACAATGACTTACACACGACTTCTAGAATTGACCATAGTCCAGACCGAACCAAATTTGGATATAGCTGCTATTTAGACCGATCTTGCAATTTAGAGTCCAGATTGCAGTTTAGGGTCCAGATCGGACTATACTTTGATATAAATTCGCAACATAGAGTTGTACTATTCCACCTGATATCCGAACTGCGTATGGTCGATATCAGACCATTTTTAGATACAGCTGCCATATGGACCGATCTGCAGATCTGGGATATTAAGCCATTAAATTTTCATTTATAAATCTGGTTATAAATGAAAATTTAATGGCTTAATATCCTACCCTCCTGAATGACTAAATGAGTTTTTACTTGTTTTTATACCCTCCACCATAAGATGGGGGGTATACTAATTGCGTCATTCTGTTTGTAACTACTCGAAATATTCGTCTGAGACCCCATAAAGTATATATATTCTTGATCGTCGTGACATTTTATGTCGATCTAGCCATGTCCGTCCGTCTGTCCGTCCGTCCGTCCGTCTGTCTGTCGAAAGCACGCTAACTTCCGAAGGAGTATAGCTAGCGGCTTGAAATTTTGCACAAATACTTCTTATTAGTGTAGGTCGGTTGGTATTGTAAATGGGCTACATCGGTCCATGTTTTGATATAGCTGCCATATAAACCGATCTTGGGTCTTGACTTCTTGAGCCTCTAGAGTGCGCAATTCTTATCCGATTGGAATGAAATTTTGCACGACGTATTTTGTTATGATATCCAACAACTGTGCCAAGTATAGTTCAAATCGGTCCATAACCTGATATAGCTGCCATATAAACCGATCTTGGGTCTTGACTTCTTGAGCCTTTAGCGTGCGCAATTCTTATCCGATCAGAATGAAATTTTGCACGACGTGTTTTGTTATGATATCCAACAACTGTGCCAAGTATGGTTCAAATCGGTCCATAACCTGATATAGCTGCCATATAAACCGATTTTGGGTCTTGACTTCTTGAGCCTCTAGCGTGCGCAATTCTTATCCGATCAGAATGAAATTTTGCACGACGTGTTTTGTTATGATATCCAACAACTGTGCCTAGTATGGTTCAAATCGGTCCTTAACCTGATATAGCTGCCATATAAACCGATCTTGGGTCTTGACTTCTTGAGCCTCTAGAGGGCGCAATTCTTATCCGAATGGAATGGAATTTCGCACGACGTGTTTTGTTATGATGCCCAACAACTGTGCCAAGTATGGTTGAAATCGGTCTATAACCTGATATAGCTGTCATATAAACAGATCTGGGGATTTGACCTCTTGAGCTTCTAGAGGGCGCAATTCCTATCCGATTTGGCTGAAATTTTGCATGACGTATTTTATTTTTACTTTCAACAACTGTGTCAAATAAGGTTCAAATCGGTTCATAACCTGATATAGCTGCCATATAAACCGATCTGGGATCTTGACTTCTTGACCCCTAGAAGTCGCAATTATTATCCGATATGCCTGAAATTTTGTACGACGGATCCTCTCATGACCATCAACAAACGTGTTAATTATGGTCTGAATCGGTCTATAGCCGGATACAGATCCCATAACAATCGTTCTCTCTTCGTGAGCCCCAATGGGCGCAATTCTTATACGAATTGGCTGAAATTTTACACAGGTCTCCAACATATAATTTAATTGTGGTCCGAACCGGACCATATCTTGATATCGTTTTAATAGCAGAGCAACTCTTTTCTTATATCCTTTTTTGCCTAAGAAGAGATGCCGGGAAAAGAACTCGACAAATCCGATCCATGGTGGAGGGTATATAAGATTCGGCCCGGCCGAACTTAGCACGCTTTTACTTGTTTTTTCTAATTTGGTTAGGATTTTTTACGGGGTATGCTCCAGAAGTAAAGCCGGATGATCTGTTTATATAGGAGCAATAGACACGGATTCAGACCATACATAGTATTGATCTGGGAGGTTATAGGAGTGATCACAGTGCAAAATTTTGGTCAAATCAAATAAAAATTGAGCCCTCGAGACGCTTAGGGCATAAAATCAGGGGTTCGGATTATACGGGAGTTGGTGGAGTTAGGAGAAATTATGCAAAATTTCTCCCAAAGATAAGAATTGCAGGGCTCAAGAAGTACAATCGAGAGATCGGTTTATATGGGGGCTATATAATGTTATGGAACGGCTGATATATTCTCAAAAATATTAAAAATATTAAATAAATAGGAGGTCATAAAAGGAGTTGGTTTGCAAAATTTCAGCCAAATCGGATAAGAATTGTTCCCTTTAAAGGCTCAAGAAATCAATTCAGGAGTTCGGTATTTATATATGCTTTATAAGGATACAGCCCAATATAGGCGACCAAGAATATATATAATACAATAGGAGTTGAATATTGCTTGATGTTGTGAACATAATGAAAAAATTAATATATAACTTCATAGGGCGCAGTGTGTATTAGAAGAAAATTTTAAAATAAATAGTCAATATAAAAGCAAAGGAGCCGGAGTCGGAGCGGAGCGGAAACATCTTTGCTGGAGCAGAAAAAATGTACCCGCTCCGGGTCAATGGTTCAGATTTAAGATATATGATCTAGGTACTTAATTCGCCCATTTTCAGTTGTAAAATCGGCTTATCTTAAATTTTAGACCGATCTGAATTTTAATCAGCTTAGGTTTGGATATAGTTCCCATATAAATATACCGCCCAGTTTTTATACCCTCCACCATAAGATGGGGGGTATACTAATTTCGTCATTCTGTTTGTAACTACTCGAAATATTCGTCTGAGACCACATAAAGTATATATATTCTTGATCGTCGCGACATTTTGTGTCGATCTAGCCATATCCATCCGTCCGTCTGTCTGCCGAAAGCAAGCTAACTTCCGAAGGAGTAAAGCTAGCCGCTTGAAATTTTGCACAAATACTTTTTTTAAGTGTAGGTCGGTTGGTATTGCAAATGGGCCATATCGATCCATGTTTTGATATAGCTACCATATAAACCGATCTTGGGTCTTGACTTCTTGAGTCTCTAGAATGCGCAATTCTTATCCGATTGGAATGAAATTTTGCACGACGTGTTTTGTTATGATATCCAACAACTGTGCCAAGTATGGTTCAAATCGGTCGATAACCTAATATAGCTGTCATATAAACAGATCTGGGGATTTGACTTCTTGAGCTTCTAGAGGGCCCAATTCCTATCCGATTTGGTTGAAATTTTCCATGACGTATTTTATTCTTACTTTCAACAACTGTGTCAAATAAGGTTCAAATCGGTTCATAACATGATACAGCTGCCATATAAACCGATCTGGGATCTTGACTTCTTGAGCCTCTAGAGGTCGCAATTATTATCCGATTTGCCTGAAATTTTGTACGACGGATCCTCTCATGACCATCAACATACGTTTATTATGGTCTGAATCGGTCTATAGCCCGATTAAGCTCCCATATAAATCGATCTCTCTATTTTACTTCTTGAGCCCCCAAAGGGCGCAATTCTTATTCGAATTGGCTGACATTTTACACAGGTCTCCAACATATAATTTAATTGTGATCCAAACCGGACCATATCTTTATATCGCTCTAATAGCAGAGCAAATCTTTTCTTACATCCTTTTTTGCCTAAAAAGAGATGCCGGAAAAAGAACTCGACAAATGCGTTCCATGGTGGAGGGTATATAAGATTCGGCACGGCCGAACTTAGCACGCTTTTACTTGTCATTAATACAACTGAAGTTACTTGACGTACATTGACATTCGCCCGACTTTACCCTTTCCTTATTAATTTACCTATACAATTCAATCTTAGCGCCCAACTTATTTAAGAAAACGCGGTTTTATTTTATTTAAGAAGGGTGGGTCTCTATTAATATAAGTCGTATTTGCAGTACTGTATTTGATAATCGGTTCCGTCCGACTTTGGCCTTTCCTAACTGGTTTTATTGTGCGATTCGAACTTGAAACGTCATTCGCCATTCTGTTTGTAACTACTCGAAATATTCGTCTGAGACCCCATAATGTATATATATACTTGATTGTCGCGACATTTTATGTCGATATAGCCTTGTCCGTCCGTCTGTCTGTCGAAAGCACGGTAACTTCCGAAAGAGTATAGCTAGCCGCTTGAAATTTTGCACAAATACTTCTTATTAGTGTAGGTCGGTTGGCATTGTAAATGGGCCATATCGGTCAACATTTTGATATAGATGCCATATAAACCGATCTTGGGTCTTGACTTCTTGAGCCTCTAGAGTGCGCAATTCTTATCCGATTGCAATGGAATTTCGCATGACGTGTTTTGTTATGGTATCCAACAACTTTGCCAAGTATGGTTTAAATCGGTTCATAACCTGATATTTCATATAAACAGATCCGACTTGACTTCTTGAGCTTCTAGAGGGCGAAATTCTTATCCGATTTGGCTGAAATTTTGCATGACGTATTTTATTCTTACTTTCAACAACTGTGTCAAAAAAGGTTTAAATCGGTTCAAAACCTGATATAGCTGCCATATAAACCGATCTGGGATCTTGACTTCTTGAGCCTCTAGAGGTCGCAATTATTATCCGATTTGCCTGAAATGATATATTTCTTTAGCCTTAGTTTTCTCACGCCCATTTAAGTCCATGAATAGGTATAACCACTACATAAATCGATATACTGACATGCTTTCCTGAGACCCTTGAAGCAACAGTCAGCAAAATGGTGCTTAGTTAGTAAATTTTAATCTTATTTGGTAAAATTTTGATTGAAATAAAAAAAAAATGCAATTTTTTAGTAAGTTTTACTCATCTGTAATTAGTGGCAAATAGTTCATTAACTTGGGTTTTGGGAAGTCATTTTACTTAACCAAGTTTCTTTTCAACAAGCTAAATAATCCTATAGCAAACTACGTTTTTTTTTACCCAATATAAACATGTTATTTTGAGTTCAACGCTTTCTATCAACCTATATTCTTTAATTTGAATAAACATTTGTTCAAAATAGTTAACGAATTTCTCAAATTTGAGTATAATTGAATAAATTTAATTCAATTGCAAGTTTTAACTTAAAATTTTGTTTAAAATAAACTAAGGTTGACAGATTTTGTAACAGAGATGATTGAATCCATTATTCTGAGTAATACCAAAAAGAGCTTTAATGCAATTATAAAGGTGTTTTTTAAACACGTTGTTTGGCAGTCATACAATAATTACATGATTAAAAACTTAGAATATCATAGTACGAAAACGTTTGATTTGTGACTTCGCTTTGTATAGGATAAATAGATCCATGTTAGAAACTCTAAATAAAATGTCCTTCGAACCCTTTAAAGGTTTCTTACTGACACAAATTCTTACTTAAAAAGGAAAATCCGACTTTTAAATTTCCCTCAGTTTATCTGACAAAAAGGCGTCAGCAACACACACACGCATTTTCCAAGAAAGGTCGTGGACGGTTGTGAAAAAATGCAAAATATGAAATGAAAATAAAATTACCAAAGAAAATTTGGTGAGTCACGATATCCATCTCTTCTTCCTGTTCAAATAATGTTTTCCATTCTTGTCTCAGAATATAATTACAGGAAGATATTTAATATGCTGCAGTGTTATAGTAGAAATTAGTTCTAATCGCTTCCGAATCGAATAGGCCGAATATACAGCATAGAACGTCTTGAAATTTGGGTAAGCATTGTCAATTAAAAAACCAAAAAAAAATTATTCTCTTGTTTTACTGATCTTTCTTTAACTATGTTTGCAGGAAATGTTAAAATTGAAATGCGATCTACAATTTTTGCAGCGATGAAATATTTTAACGCAAAGGATTTATACTACTAATTACAGACGGACATACACCTTTGATTGTAAGTATTAGAATGCAAATAAAACTACGTATCTATACTGAACACTTTCATTACATTTTTAACAGTCTACTAAATATTGTGTATATGGCGTAACGGAACTTCTTGGAAAATATGGTGCTTACTCTTATGCGACTTATTTGGGAATTTTTCCAAAGCCATTGAAATCTAAATGTGTGAACGCTTTAATTTAAATAGTTTATATATACGAAATTAATGTTCGCAACGTGTAAGTTTGAAATATATCAATATAATAAAAAAAAGGATTAATATAAATAATGTATCCTCAATTAAAAGATGTTTTTCATGCGCATTGGTTGAATCTGAACGGAATAGAAGCCGAGATTTTGTTCAGATGTATTACCACACATGAAATATTTCGAATATTTTATTCCATCAATTGTGTTGATTTCAGTTCAAAATATCTATCACGATTGTTCATTATATGCACTGAGACGAGAATAATTTAGTTCCATTTATTTAACGTTGAACCATAACGAAATTTATTTGAAGTAATTATGGTTTGGATCTACATTAACTAAAGACGAAGGAAAATGTCATTAGCGCTATATGAAGTTCAACTTTATTCGAAAGTATTTTTTTTAACTCAACCACTGGGTCACTTTTTTTTAGTGTAATTAGGCAAAAGTTTAACCAGAATCCATGGTGGTGTATTCCCAAAGTATGGCCCGGCCGAACTTAGCCCATTTTTACATTTTTCCTTCATATCTTAACTTTTCAGCAACTTCTAGCCTTTGCTTATTGCAAAATATTACTTTGACCTTTTCAAAGCAACAAGCTCTTACATAAAGGGTGATTTTTTTGAGGTTAGGATTTTCATGCATTAGTATTTGACAGATCACGTGGGATTTCAGACATGGTGTCAAAGAGAAAGATGCTCAGTATGCTTTGACATTTCATCATGAATAGACTTACTAACGAGCAACGCTTGCAAATCATTGAATTTTATTACCAAAATCAGTGTTCGGTTCGAAATGTGTTCAAATTTTGACAAATTTTGTTCAGCGATGAGGCTCATTTCTGGTTGAATGGCTACGTAAATAAGCAAAATTGCCGCATTTGGAGTGAAGAGCAACCAGAAGCCGTTCAAGAACTGCCCATGCATCCCGAAAAATGCACTGTTTGGTGTGGTTTGTACGCTGGTGGAATCATTGGACCGTATTTTTTCAAAGATGCTGTTGGACGCAACGTTACGGTGAATGAACACATTTCGAACCGAACACTGATTTTGGTAATAAAATTCAATGATTTGCAAGCGTTGCTCGTTAGTAAGTCTATTCATGATGAAATGTCAAAGCATACTGAGCATCTTTCTCTTTGACACCATGTCTGAAATCCCACGTGATCTGTCAAATACTAATGCATGAAAATCCTAACCTCAAAAAAATCACCCTTTATTAACATAGCATACATGTCCCAAAAAAAAAAATAATAATACACAACAACATGAACGTGAATGCCTGTATGAGTGTATGTCAATGTTCTTGGAAATTCACTTCTTTGAGATGATTGCAAATAGCACAAAAGAAATAAGAAAACGGAACATCCTTACATTGCAGCAGTATCCATTACAGTATCTGCAACTACATCCATATGAAACGCACACACACGTACACAGCAAAAAGAAACTATTAACAACATTCACAATTACAACATTTATTTCGGACAAGGTTGTTTTACATATACCTTTTGCATCTGTGAGATGTAGTATTTACACTGGACGGGTTTAAAAATTAAATAGGACTTTAGGCCTTACTGGTGATATTTATGTCTTCGCCGTTTCATTTGTAATAGATTTTGATTTAGAACCATAAAAATTCGTCAGAAGCACTCTGTCTTTTGAAGGAATAGACCTAATAGCCTGAAATTTGGCGGCAGTTCTTTTTATTAGTTGTAGGTCGGTTCAGTTTGTTTATGGGTCAAATTGGCCCATGTTTAAATATGTCTCCGATATAAACCGATCCGCTGATTTGATCTCTTGTGCCAGTGGAGGACGCAAATATTATTCGATAAATTTTGCAAATATGGCTTCCAACTTCCATGACAAATGTTGTCAAAATCACATTTATTATCCGATATCTGTGTCAAGTATGGTCTTAAACGGGGTATTGCCTCATATGGCTCCCATCATGAAACGCATTTCTAAAGTTATACGTTTTTTTTAATCCCACCCACAGGGTGTACTTGGAATTTTTTTAAGACGGATAGAATTGTACCCAGATCGTCTTCTAAAAATCAAAGAAGAAAAAGAACGACTTTTATGAGAGATATATTCGAAGATGAATATCATAACAGAACAACACATTCCAAATTTGAGTCAAAAAGATTAAAAATTGCACCTAGATGCACAAGAAATCAAATCGGAAGATCGCCTTACATGGCAGATATATCAAAACATGTACCGATTTGGTACATTTAAAATCCGATTCGACTTACACAGTTAGCTAGATTTTCACAAACAGGCTGAAGGAGAACTAGCAAATATGGCTAGATCGATTTAAAATGTCATAGTGGTCTACACTCAAAAAAAGTTTACTAAAACTTTAAGATTTTGTCCTTTTTGTGAGGGCGTGCTAAGTACGGCCGGGCCGAATCTTATATACCCTCCACCATGGAAAGCATTTGTCGAGTTCTTTGCGCGGTATCTCTTTTTAGGCAAATAAATGAATTGAATGCTGAACATTGTAGACTCCATTGTGTATTATTTCAGCCCATTCAGATAAGAATTGCGCCTTGTAAGGGCTCAAGAAGCAAAATCGGGAGTCCGTTTTTTTTTGGGAGCTGTATCAAACTAAAGATCCATTCAGACTATATTGGAAAGGTTCAAGGGAGAAGTCGTTGTACAAAGTTTCTGCCAATTTGATGAGAATTGCGCCCTCTAGAGGCTGAAGAAGTCAAGACCCATGATCGGTTTATATGGCAGCTATATCAGGTGATATACCGATTTGTGCCATATTATGCACAGTTCTTGGAAGATATACCAAACACCACGAGCAAAATTTCAACCAAATCGGATGAGAGTTGCGCCCTCTAGAGGCTCAAGAAGTCAAAAACCCAGATCGGTTTCTATGGCGGCTATACCAGGTTATGAACCGATTTAAACCATATTAAGCACAGTTGTTGGAAGTGATACCAAAAATACCACATTCAAAATTACAGCCAAATCGGATAAGAATTGCGCCCTTTAAAAGCTGAAGAAGTCAAGACCCATGATCGGTTTATACGGCACCTATATCAGGTTATGAACCGATTTAAACCATGCTTGGCACAGTTGTTGGAAGTGATAACAAAACAACACGTGCGAAATTACAGCCATATTGGATAGGAATTGCGTCCTCTATAAGCTGAAGAAGTCAAGGCCTATGATCGGTTTATATTCCAGCTATATCAAGTTATGCACTGATTATGACAATACTAAGTACATTTGTTGGAACTGATATCAAAACCCCACGTGCAAAATTTCAGTCAAATCGAACGATAATTGGTCACTCTAGAGGCTCAAGAAAACAAGACCCAAGATCGTTTTTTATGGCAGCTATATCAAAACATGAACCGATATGGACCATTTACAATACCAACCGACCTACACTAATAAGAAGTATTTGTGTAAAATTTCAAGCGCCTAACTTTACTTCTTCGAAAGTTAGCTTGCTTTCGACAGGCAGACGGACAGACGGACATGGCTAGATCGACTTAAAATATCATGACGATAAAGAATATAAATACTTTATGGGGTCATAGATGCATGTTTCGAGGTGTTACCAACAGAATGACGATATTAGTATACAAACATATCCATATTCTTAAAAGAAAACCACTCAGTTTGAAATTAAGACTGCTGCGATTTCTAGGTAGAATTTAACCTCAACATTTACAAGTAACAAGTAAAAGCGTGCTAAGTTCGGCCGGGCAGAATCTTATATACCCTCCACCATGGATCGCATTTGTCGAGTTCTTTTCCCGGCATCTCTTCTTAGGCAGAACAGGATATAGGAAAAGATTTGCTCTGCTATTAGAGCGATATCAAGATATGGTCCGGTTTGGACCACAATTAAATTATATGTTGGAGACCTGTGTAAAATGTCTGCCAATTCGAATAAGAATTGCGCCCTCTGGGTGCTCAAGAAGTAAAATAGAGAGACCGATTCAGACCATAGTAAACACGTATGTTGATGGTCATAAGAGAATCCGTCGTAAAAATTTCAGGCAAATCGGATAATAATTGCGACCTCTAGAGACTAAAGAAGTCAAGATCCCAGATCGGTTTATATGACAGCTATATCAGGTTATGAACCGATTTGAACCTTATTTGACACAGTTGTTGAAAGTAAGAATAAAATACGTCATGGAAAATTTCAGCCAAATCGGATAGGAATGGCGCCCTCTAGAAGCTCAAGAAGTCAAGTCCCCAGATCTGTTTATATAACAGCTATATCAGGTTATGAACCGATTTGAACCATACTTGGCACAGTTGTTGAATATCATAACAAAATACGTCGGATAAGAATTACGCCCTCTAGAGGCTAAAGAAGTCAAAACCCAAGATCGGTTAATATGACAGCTAGATCAGGTTATAAACCGATTTGAACCATACTTGACACAGTTGTTGGATATCATAACAAACCAAGTCGTCGTGCAAAATTTCATTCCAATCGGATAAGAATTGCGCACTCTAGAGGCTCAAGTAGTCAAGACCCAAGATCGGTTTATATGGCAGCTATATCAAAACATGGACCGATATGGCCCATTTACAATACCAACCGACCTACACTAATAAGAAGTATTTGTGTAAAATTTCAAGCGGCTAGCTTTAATCCTTTGGAAGTTAGTGTGCTTTCGGCAGACAGACGGACGGACATAGCTAGATCGACATAAAATGTCGCGACGATCAAGAATATATATACTTTATGCGGTCTCAGACGAATATTTCGAGTAGTTACAAACAGAATAACGAAATTAGTATACCCCCCATCCTATGGTGGAGGGTATAAAAAGGCGTTAGGTTAGGCCGGGCCGAACTTTGAATACCCACTCCCTCGGATATATATGTACACCACCTTTCGTCATAATCCGGCAAAAAATGCATAATCTATGCAACCATATAAGCTATATCTAAATATGGTCCGATCTGGTCCAAATTCGACACAGATCTTGTGTGGTCTACTAAGTACAAGTCATTGTTCAATTTTGTTAAACAAAATTTGGTAGCCATATCCAAATAAAGACCAATCTGAACCATATACAATACGATAAGTCACTGTGTCAAATTTTTTATGGGGCCAAGACTTTAAATCGAGATATCGATATATATGGCAGCAATATCCAAATCTGAGCCGATTTGGGGCATATTGGAGAAGGATGTCGAAGGGCCCTACACAACTCATTTTCCCAAATTTTGGCGAATTCGGACAATAAATGCGCCTTTCATGGGCCCAAAAACTTAAACCGAGAGATCGGTCTATATGGCAGCTATATTCAAATCTTAACTGATCTGGGCCAAATTGAAGAAGGATCCCTAAGGGTCTAACACAACTTACTATCCTAAATTTTGGCAAAATCGGTCAATAAACGCGCCTTTTATTGGCCCAAAACCTTAAATCGAGAGATCGGTCTATATGGCAGGTATATCCAAATCTGGACCGATCTGTGCCATATTGCAGAAGTATGTCGAGAGACTAAATTTAATTCACGGTCCTAAATTTTTTCGACATCGGACAATAAATGCGCCTTTTATGGGCCCAAAACCTTAAATCGAGAGATCGGTCTATATGGCAGCTATATCCAAATCTGGACCGATCTGAGCCAAATTGGATAGGGATGTCGAAGGGCCTTACATAACTAATTTTCCCAAATTTTGGCGCTTTTACAAATGTATTAATTTTACCCTACACCACTACTGTGGTACAGGGTATTATAACTTCGTGAATTTGTTTGTAATACCCAAAAGAAAGAGAGATAGACCCATTGATAAGTATACCGATCGACTCAGAATCACTTTCTGATTCGATTTAGCTATGTCCGTCTGTCCATCTGTCCATGTTAATTTGTGTACATATGCAGGTCCCAGTTTTCATCCGATCGTCTTAAAATTTGGAACAGACATGTTTTTCGGGCTAGAGACGAAGCCTATTGAAATTGGAAAAAATGGGTTCAGATTTGGATATAGCTCCCATATATAGGTTCGTCTGATTTTCAGCAATAATAATGCAATAAAATGGTAATTTTATAACCGATTCTCTCGAATTTTGGCAGGAAGGATATTTCTATGATTTAGATATAGCTCTCATATACATATATCGCCCGATTTTCACTCCTAGAGCCACTGCAAGCGTATTTATTGATCAATCTTCCAAAAACTTCGTACAACGCTTTGCTCGACGACTGTCACAGTATGTGAGAAGTTTGCTCGAAACCAGTTCAGATTTAGATATAGCGAACTATTGCAAGAAAGTGCTCAGTTTTAAATGGACTCTTTCGAAATTTTGCAGGAAGGATTTTCTTATGACTCTCGATATTACTGGTGAATTTCATAGAAATCGGCCCAGATTTAGATATAGCTGCCATACATGTATAACGACTAATTTTCACCCCAAGAGCTACTGCAAGCGCATTGTTTGACCAATCTTGGCAAAATTTTGCACAACGCTTTCCTCGACAACTAATACGTTATCTGGGAAGTTTTCTCGAAATCCGTTCCGAATTAGATATATCTCCTATCTATATATGTTCATCAGATTCAAATATTACAGTTTGAATATATTTGCTCGCCGATGTCCATCAGAATTGGTTCAGAATTGGATATAGCTCCCACATTGTACTTATAGGGTAGGTGTAGGGTATTAAACAGTCGGCACCGCCCGACTTTTGTCCTTCCTTACTGGTTTTGTTTAATTTTATCAGACAGTTGTATATAATTTTTCTTTATTAAAAGAAAAGAAAATCCCGTTCCAGCTTTTGTGATTTCAAAAATTAATTGCACATATTTTGCCTAGCTGACCAAAATGCCTAATTTAATGTGAAGGCGAAAAACTTATTAAATTTAAATTTGATGTTTTTATGAATGCCTACAAACTTCCAAAAAAAATTTATTTGTGAAATGAAAAACAAGTATAAGCGTGCTAGGTTCGGCCGGGCCGAATCTTATATACCCTCCACCATGGATCGCATTTGTCAAGTTTTTATCCCGGCATCTCTTCTTAGGGATAAAAAGGATATAAGAAAAGATTTGCTCTGCTATTAGAGCGATATCAAGATATGGTCCGGTTTGGACCACAATTAAATTATATGTTGGAGACGTGTGTAAAATGTCAGCCAATTCGAATAAGAATTGCGCCCTTTGGGGGCTCAAGAAGTAAAATAGAGAGATCGATTTATATGGGAGCTGTATCGGACTATAGATTTAGACCATAATGAACACGTATGTTGATGGTCATGAGAGGATCCGTCGTACAAAATTTCAGGCAAATCGGATAATAATTACGACCTCTAGAGGCTCAAAAAGTCAAGATCCTAGATCGGTTTTTATGGCAGCTATATCGGTTTATAGGCAGCTATATTGACCGATTTGAACCATACTTGGCACAGTTGTTGGATATCATAATAAAATACCACGTGCAAAATTTCATTCCAATCGGATAAGAATTGCGACCTCTAGAGGCTCAAGAAGTCAAATCCCAAGATCGGCTTATATGGCAGTTATATCAGGTTAAGGACCGATTTGAACCGTACTTGGTACAGTTGTTGGATATCATAACAAAATACGTTGTGCAAAATGTCATTCCAATCGGATAAGAATTGCGCTCCCTAAAAGCTGAAGAAGTCAAGACCCAAGATCGGTTTATATGGCAGCTATATCAGGTTATGCACCGATTTGAATCATACTTGGCATGGTTGTTGGATATCATAACAAAACACGTCGTAAAAAATCATTCCAATCGGATAAGAATTGCGCACTCTAGAGCACTCAAAACCGAAGATCGGTTTATATGGCAGCTATATCAAAACATGGAACGATATGGCCTATTTACAATACCAACCGACCTACACTAATAAGAAGTATTTGTGTAAAATTTCAAGCGGCTAGCTTTACTCCTTCGGAAGTTAGCGTGCTTTCGGCAGACAGACAGACGGACGGACGGACATGGCTAGATCGACATGAAATGTCGCGACAATCAAGAATATATATACTTTATGGGGTCTCAGACGAATATTTCGAGTAATTACAAACAGAATGACGAAATTAGTATACCCCCCATCCTATGGTGCAGGGTATGACAAGTAAAAAGGCGTTAAGATTGGCCGGGCCGAACTTTGGATACCCACCACCTCGGGTATATATGTAAACTACCTTTCATCAAAATCCTGTGAAAATTGCATACCTTATGTCCCATAGCAGTTATATCGAAATATGTTCCGATTTGGACCAGTAAGTACAAGTCATTGTTCAATTGTGTATAACAAAATATTGGTCTTTTTTGCAGCTGTATCTAAAAATAAACCGATCTGAACCATATACGACACGGATGTCGAAAAGCCTATCATAAGTCACTGTGTCAAATTTCAGTGACATCGGATTATAAATGCGCCTTAAAAGGCGTCCTTAAAAGGACCCAAAACCTTAAATCGAGAGATCGGTTTATATAACAGCTATATTCAAGTCTGGACCGATCTGTGCCATATTGCACAAGTATGTCAATGGGCTTAACTTAATTCGCTGTCCCGAGTTTCGGCGACATCGGAAAATAAATGCGCCTTTTATGGCCCAAAAACCTAAAACCGATCTGGGTTTATATGGCAGCTATATCAGGTTATGAACCAATTTGAACCATACTTGGTATAGTTATTAGATATCACAACAAAATACTTCGTGCAAAATTTCATTTCAAGTGATTAGAATTGCGCACTCTAGACGTTCAAGAAGTCAAGACCCAAGATCGGTTTATATGGCAGCTATATCAAAACATAGACCGATATGGTCCATTTACAATCCCAACCGACCTACACTAATGAGAAGTATTTGTGCAAAATTTCAAGCGGCTAGCTTTACTCCTTCGAAAGTTAGCGTGCTTTCGACAGACAGACGGACGGACGGACATGGCTAGATCGACATAAAATATCACGACGATCAGGAATATATATACCTTATGGGGGCTCAGACGAATATTTTGGGTAGTTACAAACAGAATGACGAAATTAGTATATCCCCATCCTATGGTGGAGTGTATTTCGAATTTACTTAACGCAAAGTCGTTAAATCCGTTTGTGTTTTTCTTCTCTACCTAAAAAATATGTAATTTTCGTTATTAATTCCACTTAAGTCATTCACGGATAATCTATACTAAACTGTAACTAAATTTTATTTGAGTTAAGTTTCCTCCTAGAAATCACACTAGACGGTCAGTAAGAAGGCTTGACTTGTTCAACCCCAAAAGAGAATTGTTTCACATCAGAGATAATTTTTGTAGAAAGGGGAGGGACCTCCGCGTACATGGACTCAAATTTTAATACCATATTTGGTTTTAATCTCCAATACCTTTCATTTGATACCCTTATTGTGCCCATTTGACCACTCTTGGATATGGGAGGGTCCGCCTCCACCCGATATCTAAAAATTATATAGCCTATGTTTCCTCCCAGATAAACGTACACAATCTATGAAAATTTTAAGAAAATCGGTTCAGCCAAGTATCATATAATGGGTCTAATGGCATTTGTAAAGAGTGGCGTGGCACCCTATACTTCGATCTGATTTTGTATGCCAGATTCGAAATCTACTCTCGAATACCATTCATTTGAGAACCATATTGAAATGAACGTCCAACGGCGGCCCGATAGGTATTTAGACTCAAATTTTAGTATCAATTTCGTATTCTACTCTCCAATACCTTTAATTTGATACCTTTATTGTCCCAATCGGTTCACTTTAGATTTTGGGTTGTGTTTTTGGCATAAGGGGAGCGTCCGTCCCCCTTCCGATACCGAAAAATTAAATAGCCTATATTTCTTTCCAGACCAACCTACACAATATGCCAAAATTTCGAAAAATGTTTCAGTCTATACTGAAAAAACAAACCGAGTCCCATATATCCGTGATTGGCTAATGTGACCATTTTGGGCGTTTTTGTGGAGGTGCGGCGACCCCCTATACTTCGACATAATTTGTATGCCCGATTCGTTATCTACTCCCGCATACGTTTCATTTGATACCCATATTGTACTTATTGATCCACTTTTGATTTTGGGTGGTGTTTATGGGGTAGTGGTTTAGGGTCCGCCCTCTTCCGTTATCAATAATTCATAAAGCCTATTCCTACTTCCTGAACACCGAGAAAAAAAGAAAGATGAATACCCCAAAAATGCCATCCCAATCTTCGAATCCAGCCGATTTTGCACGGCCCCTCGACCCTAATGAAAGCATCGGCATGGGTTCCAAGGCAGTCAAGAGGAACCGTGATAGCGGTTTACACCGCACATTGGTTGGTAATATCACAAAGACACCAAGGCTCTGACTCTCCACTTCGCTTGATGCAGATATTGGATGACCGTTTTGAGAAGCTAAGCGAAAGAATCGAAGATCGTATGAAATCATTGTTAAAAGAATCTGAAAACCGAAGCTTTAATGAACTGGACAAAAGATTATGCAAGTTACGTGCAGACATTGTTGATGTCAGTGATAGAATCACGAAACTAGAGATTGCAGTATGTGAAATCGATGTTCTCAAAACTGGAATTAAAAGAGATCAAACTCCAAGTCTTACATCAAGAAAATTACTGCAGATCTTCGTATAAATGGAATCCCTTTCAATGAAAATGAAATCCTAAACAACATTTTCGCAAAAATTTGCACAAGCTGTACTATTCCGACTCCAAAACTCAAATCTATACACCGGCTAAGAAACAGAAACAACACTAAAGAAAGAAATTCACCGGATGGAGTAATTATTGCTACATTGATGTCTCCGTATGAGAAAAACTTCCTTTTGAAAGGACTATCTGAATTTCGGAAGAGAAATAATACACCCTTACCTCCCAACATGATTGGATTTGACTCAACTTGTCAGTTCTATATATATGAAAACATTTCGAATGCAAACTATAGAATCTTACAAGATGCCCTCTTCCTAAAAAGAAAGAAACTTTTACACTCAGCTTATACTTTCAAATGACTAGTGTATGTGAAGCGTGATCCCAGCGACGTTCCAGTATGCATTGAAAATTCTGACGCTTTAAATGGGTTTCGTCATACTAACCACACACAAAATCCTACTACTAACATCATCTCATACACTACAACTAATCTCATGTCATTTATGTTATCCCATATTTACTTCTTTTGCCATGCATTTCTTACATTTTTATTATAGTATCTTTTCACTCATCCAAATTAATTTATCTTCATTCATAAAATTTATCATCTTCCGAGTTGCTGAGGATTTAATTAAATCTTTTTACTTCCTTAAATATGACTGCTACAACTAATACTAGAGATGCAACGTCGAATATGATCAGGATGCGGTCTAGGCAACATAAGGGACCGATAGGTATTTAGACTCAAATTTTAGTATCAATTTCGTATTCTACTCTCCAATACCTTTAATTTGATACCTATATTGTCTCAATCGGTTCACTTTAGATTTTGGGTTGTGTTTTTGGCATAAGGAGGAGGGTCCGTCCCCCTTCTGTCATATTAATACCCAAAGCCTGAATAACAAGCTTGACGAATTCAAGATGATTTTTGAGAAGTCTGACATTGATATATTGTGTATATCGGAGACGTGGCTGAATCAATCAACACCCAATGCGTTTATTGATCTTTTAGGATATAATGTGCACAGAGCTGATAGATTACGTCGTCGGGGCGGCACCGCTCTGTATGTGAGAAACTACCTAAATACTCAGTTATATATAAAGTCTAACCCAGGTGGCCCAATAGAGTATGTATTTGTTGAGGTGTCTGCTGCCGAAAACAAGTTCCTAGTGGGTGCGTTTATAGACCGAACAACCGTACGGATACGCGAGATTTTTCTCTGTCCTTGAACCTCTATCGCTTGCTTACTCAGACATTGTTGTTACTGGGGACTTCAACTCTAACGTTTTACAGGACACGGGCTTGACGTTTGAAATGTCTTCAACAATTACCGCGCGTTTTTTCCGCATCCTCCAGCACGCTTCTCGATCTGTACTTTGTTAGTGACACTTCTAAAGTCCTCCTATACGACCAACTGTCAGCCTCATGTTTTTCGAACCATGACTTGATCTTTTTATGTTATGAATTTGAGCTCACCAAGACTAGGGAAACTTATTCATATAGAGATTTTTTGAGATTATGGTCGGGACCATTATTTTTTGCTTTCGAGTGCAGTGCTCATCGACTGGGATCTGATATTTCGTATGGAAACTATCGATGAACAAACTGGCTTTCTACAGAGGAATAACCGTGACCTACAGGAACTTACGGTTCCACTCAAGACTAGAGACGTGTCCTCCAGATCGAAACCGTGGTTCTCACGGGGTATTCGATCGGCTATTTACGAGAGGAATATGTCGCATCGCAGGTGGAGACGTTTCAGGACGCCTGAGTTACATGATGCCTATCGCTTAGAGACCTCGTCAATAAGTTGATTAAGATAGCGAAGAAAGACTACTATTACAGATGATTTACTTCTGCAATAGGCTCCAACAGAACGTGGAAGGTTATTCGAGACATAGGAATTGGGAAAGATACTAAAGATACCACAGATCCAAGTTGATACCAATTTCTATGGCTTCAATATCTCCCCCTCTCTCGATGACGACTCTGGTTTTGGCTTCAGCTGTATTGGTCCCGCCGATGTCCTTGAGTGTGTCCCGACTCTAAAGTCTAACGCTGTCGGATCTGATGGCATTGATCCTAGATTTGTAAGACTTTTGCTCCCCCTTATTATTCCTCATGTAACCTATGTTTTCAATAGGATTTTGACCACGAGTTACTTTCCATTAGCGTGGAAACATGTCAAAGTCATCCCCCTGCCTAAGAATTCCAAGGAATATAGACCAATTACGATTCTTTGTTACTTGTCAAAGGTCTTTGAGAAATTGTTGTATTTCCAAATGTCGTCTTTTGTCAACGAGAACTCCTTGTTATATGTGAGACAGTCCGGGTTTCGACCTAACCACAGCTACGTAACTGCCTTGGCAGAGGTCACTGAGAGGATCAGGGTCAATTTGGAGAGTGACAAGATAAATTTCCTTGTTCTTCTTGACCATTCTAAAGCATTTGACACTGTGGATCATTCCTTGTTATGTGATAAAATGAGACATCTTTACAATTTTTCTTCTACGCCCGTTCGTCTTATTTTGTCGTACCTGTCACACCGCACTCAGTCCGTCAGTTATAAGTCTTCTGTAACGTCGCCTCTGCTTGTTTTAAAAGGTGTTGTTCCTCAGGGATCAATTCTGGGTCCTCTTCTCTTTTCATTGTACAGTAACGACTTGGCGAGTCAATTGTCTTATTGTGAGGTACATATGTGCGCTGTCGATGTACAAATATATATCGGCAGTCCGAGGGATGAGATCGCTGAAAACATACGTCTGCTTAATCATGAGACGGCGCGATTCCATCTCTGAATACTCTTTATCCCTATATGGCCTCTTCTTACAGCACTTGTTGTACCTGAGATCGCTTACTTTCATGCATAAACTGATCTACTAGCAGGCACCACAATATCTGTATGGATTTATTGATTTCGCCAGATCTATTAGAGGTAAAACAATCATTCCCAAAATGTATGGCTAGTTTCTGAATGGCATATGTTCATATTCGCTGTACGTCTCTGGAACGAACTTCCTAACGATCTGTAATTACTCAGTAACTCGGAAACATTTAAAACCAGACTTTTTAAACATCTTACTGCATTAAGTTGATGAATGTTAAGACTCATTTATTTATTTATTTTTATTCTTATACTAGCTGACCCGGGCCCGCTCCGCTGCGCCTTCTTTTACTTTATATGGAACAAAAGTTTCCTTGGAATATTTATTTTCGACAATTAAAAATCTTTTAGTGAAATACCATGACTGACAGTTTAACAACACATGATCTTTATTGGTCAAAGAATTTAAGTTTGGATGTAAGGTGTACTCCATTCTTTAAATACTTCATTTCAGCCCGATATTCTCATGATGTCTGATTTAGTGGTGTTTTCGGGGGAGAGGTGGTCCCCCAGATACTTGGCCCTGAAAAATTATCAGCATCATGCTCTTCTCTCAAATACCATTTATTTAAACCCCATATTGCCAATGGCTTAAGAGGAGTTTACAGGATGAGGCGTCCCGCAAACACATGGCCCCGAAATAGGTTATCAAATTCGTTTTCTAATCTCAAATACCTTTCATTTGAGCCACATATTGGCATAGTCGAAAATTTTCTTCCCTTTGGGGGTGTTTTGGGAAAAGGGTGATGCCCTAAAGACATGGTCCTATATTTGGACATCAAATTCGTATTCTACTCCCAAATACCTTTATTTGAGCCCTATATTGCGATGGTCACTAAATTGCTGTTTGTGGTTTATTTTAGGAAAGGGGTAGACCCCCAGAAAATTGGTCCCGAAAATAGGTATCAATTCTTGCTTTACCCCCCAATACCTTTCATTTAAGCTCCACATTGACATGCTCGGTAAATATGCCCGATTTAGGGGTGTTTTGAGGATTGGTCTGGTAACCCAAACACTAAGCCCGGAAAATATATCAACAACGTGCTCTATTCTCATATATCTATATATCATTTATTTGAACCCCATATTGACATTAGCCTCAAAATTGGATATCAAATTCGTTTTCTAATATCATTTAAACTGCTTATTGCAAAAGTTAGCAAATATGTCCGGTTTGGGGTATTGGCCCTAAAAACTATAAATACTTAGTTCCACTATCTTTAAGACCCAAATTGTCTTGGTGAGCAAATACGTTCTACTTGGGGATTGTTATGGCGGTGGGACGTCCCCTAGACAGTTGGTCCTTAATAATGATATCAGATACGTGGTCTACTTCCAAATACCTTTAATTTGAGTCCCATATTTCCATATTCGGCAAACATGACCGGCTTCGGTGGTGTTTTGGGCGATAAGCTGCCACTCAGTGAGTTGGCCTTGAAAATATATCGGATTCGTGTTCCACTTTAAAAAGAGGGTTTTGAGTCTCATATTGCAATAGTCAGCAAACGCTTACTATTTGGGTGGTATTGTGGGGGTGGGGTGGCCCCATAGATACTTTTCCCGAATATTGATATCAAAGTCGTGCTTTACTCCTTAAGACTTTTCATTTGAGCCCCATATTGCTATGGTCGTAAATTTGTATCCTTTGGGGGATGTTTTTGGTGAGAGGTGGCTCCCCAAACACTTGGTCCCATATTTGAATATCACATTCGTATTCTACATTCAATTACCTTTTATTTAAGCCCCATATTCCCATGGTCAGTAAATAAGTCCGATTTAGGGGTGTTTTGGGGCTTGGGGTGGTCCCTCTAGCACTTGGTCCGACAATTGGATATCAGATACGTTTCGTAGCCTAAATACCTTTCATTTGAGTCCCATATTGTCGTACTTGGCCTAAATATATGTTTGGTAGATTTTAGGGTGGGGCAGTCCCCCTAGGTACCCCATTCAAAATTTGGATATCAAATTTTTATTTTTAGGGTAGTATATGAGAGCAAACAAAATTTCGCTTAAATCGCACCACCAATCCTCCTTCCCCCTTCAGATATCAAAAAATTTAGTACCCTATTTTCACCACGGGGTCATTATGCACCATCTGTGAAAATCTCAATTGGTTGCCCAAAAAGTAATTGCGGATTTTTTAAAAGAAAGTAAATGCATTTTTAATAAAACTTAGAATGAACTTAAATCAAATATACTTTTTTTACACTTTTTTTACACAAGCTCAAAAGTAACAGCTGATAACTGACAGAAGAAAGAATGGAATTACAGAGTCACAAGCTGTGAAAAAATTTGTCAACGCCGACTATATGAAAAATCTGCAATAACTTTTTGGGCAACCCAATACATGCAAAATTTCAGCCAAGTCGGGCAAAACTTACGGCTTCCAGAGGCTCAAGAAGTCAACTCGGGAGATCGGTTTATATGGGAGCTATGTCTAAATCTGAACCGATATGGCCCAGTTGCAATCCCAATGACCTACATCAATTATAAGGATCTGTGCAAAATTTCAAGCGGCTAGCTTTACGCGTTCGACCGCTATCGCGATTTTGAAAGACGGATGGACGTACATGGCTAGATCGCTTCAGAACCTTGAGGCGATCACGAATATATATATACTTTATGGGGTTTAGACGAATATTTCAAGGTGTTACAAACGGAGTCACTAGATTAGTATACCTCCAACCTATGGTGGCAGGCATAAACTCAAACATTTTAATCCATTAATTATTTTGAGTTCAGTAAAAAATATTCTACACGCACTGAAAGAGAGAATAATTTAGTTCAGGTTGATCCATAAGGAAGTTCATATGATATTATTATTTTTTTAGATCAACATGCAATAAAAATGTCTTTATCGCTATATGAAGCTCAACTTTATTCAAAAACTGTTTATTTAAACTCAACCATGGGTTAATTTTTTTAGATTGTGTGCGGTAATTCGGTCCCATTTTGCTTTTCAGTTTTGCATTCCATTGTATTTGTTTATGTCATTTGGTTTATGGCATTCAACATTGTTCAAGTTCATGGCAACCCATTCGGCTACTGATCACAATTGAAGATATTTTCTGGCATTACTCTTTCCAAGTCTGATGACCCTTTCACAAAGCGGAAATAGAAAACAAACTAAACGTTATCACTTTCACTAAGTTTTCGCTTCATTACTAATATTTCAAATTAATCGTGCATGCATACGATATATAAACCGGCTGTTTTGTATTAAAGAAAAAAATAAAAACAAATTAATAATGACTGCTTTCCGTGAATAACGAATTCCTCATTTGAATTAGCAATATAAGGAATTTGGAAAATTTGGTTTTCCGGAAAGTTTAATATTTATTATTATTTTATATAGATTCATTAGCCGAAACGGCCCGCTCTGCTGCGCCTTCTTCAACTCTCTAATATCTTTTTAGGTTGGGGACACTTCGTCCTGAATGTGGATAACGAATTCGTGCCATTGTAACCTATGACGCTAAACGCGTTCGATTCCTGGCGAGAACATCGGTGTTTATCCCCTCTTAATGTTGGCGACATTTGCAAGGTAAAGGGTGATTTTTTTGAGGTTAGGATTTTCATGCATTAGTATTTGACAGATCACGTGGGATTTCAGACATGGTGTCAAAGAGAAAGATGCTCAGTATGCTTTGACATTTCATCATGAATAGACTTACTAACGAGCAACGCTTGCAAATCATTGAATTTTATTACCAAAATCAGTGTTCGGTTCGAAATGTGTTCATTCACCGTAACGTTGCGTCCAACAGCATCTTTGAAAAAATACGGTCCAATGATTCCACCAGCGTACAAACCACACCAAACAGTGCATTTTTCGGGATGCATGGGCAGTTCTTGAACGGCTTCTGGTTGCTCTTCACTCCAAATGCGGCAATTTTGCTTATTTACGTAGCCATTCAACCAGAAATGAGCCTCATCGCTGAACAAAATTTGTCAAAATTTGAACACATTTCGAACCGAACACTGATTTTGGTAATAAAATTCAATGATTTGCAAGCGTTGCTCGTTAGTAAGTCTATTCATGATGAAATGTCAAAGCATACTGAGCATCTTTCTCTTTGACACCATGTCTGAAATCCCACGTGATCTGTAAAATACTAATGCATGAAAATCATAACCTCAAAAAAATCACCCTTTATAATGCCATGCAATACTAGGGTTCCGTCGATTCAAGACTGTGCCGATGGCAGCAGTGCGTCGCACTCGACTTCAAGGTTTAATTCAGATATCCGATCGGAAACCTCTCCACTTCCTTCCAGGTTTCCTATAGACGCCTCGATTTTACCGCGATGGTATGAGCTGCTCCCATCCTCAATCCATTCTCCCATCGCCTTAAGTCTAATAGCCGCAGTGGCTGCCTCACACTTAATCTGTATTTCAATGCGACGGATAACTAGAATAGTCTCCAGGACGTGGTTCTCATCGCTCCGTCTATGCCAAGACAACATGTTCTCTGAACCTGTTGTATGGTCCTTATGGTACACTTTTTCTCCATAGCAGTCCACCAAACTACTGAGGCGTAAGTAATTATTGTTCTAATCACGCTCCTGTAGAGCCAGTGGACTATCCTAGGATTCAGGCTCCATTTCATGCCTATGGCCCATCTACATAGTGCCCAACATCTGTGAGCCTTTTCAGTACGCTCCTGTATGTGACGCTTCCAATTCAATTTCCTGTCCAAGAGCACACCTAAGTATTTGACCTCGTCAGATATCGAAATCGTCTTATTGAGGAAACGTTGAGCGTTAAATTCGCCCACCTTCATGAACGAGCATATTTCAGTCTTCTCTGGATTAACATTGACACCTCTGGGTCTAGCCCGAACCCTTCCGGCCCTTCTGCATAGCTCGTTCGGATTCTTACCTCTTAGAAGTATTATAACATCGTCTTCGTAGCAGACGGGTTAAAATCCATCCTCAGTCAGCATCCGTAATAAGTAATTTATGGTGGTCACCCATAAGAGTGGCGAAAAAATGCCCCCATGTGGCGTGCCATTGGACACACAATTTACCCACCTGTTCCTTAGCATATGGTTTATCCAGTCTCTAAGGACCGGGTCCACCAGGTACTGGTCTAAGGATTGGATCAGTATGTCGCTCCGCGCATTGTTAAAAGCCCCCTCGTTGTCAATGCATACCGCCAGTGTGTACCTTTTGGCATCGAAGGATTCTTTTATTTTATACACAACCTCGTGCAAGGCAGTCTCCACCGACCTTCCCTTGTCATAGGCATGCTGTTTGTATTTGAGCAGTTCGCTGGATGTCCTACTCTTTATCATGGTGTCCACAATGCGTTCCATGGTTTTATGTAGAAAGGACGTATGGCTTATGGGTCTGTGGGCCTTTGGTGTTGCATAACTTGCCTTGCCGGGCTTAGGTATAAATACCAACCTTGCCTTCTGCCAGGCTTTCGGAGCATATGAAAGTCCTAGGCATGCTGTGAAAATTTTGGCCAGATAAGGCGCCAGATTGTCTGCCTTTTTCTGTAGTAACGCCGGAAATATTCCATCAGGTCCGGGTGACTTTAATGGTTTGAAGCTCCTCAAGGACTTCTTCACCATAAATTCCGTTATTATAAACCTTCGATTAACGTCATTATTCCAAGATTCCGTTGTCTCCGTGAGTCCCTTCGTATCCTGTTGTTGTTGTTGGATATCATAACAAAATACTTCGTGCAAAAATTCATTCAAATCGGATAAGAATTGCGCCCTCTAGGGGCTCAAGAAGTCAAGACCCAAGATCGGTTTATATGGCAGCTATATCAGGTTATGAACCGATTTAAACCATACTAGGCACAGTTATTGGGTATCATAACAAAACACGTCGTGCGAAATTCCATTCCATTCGGATAAGAATTGCGCCCTCTAGAGGCTCAAGAAGTCAAGACCCAAGATCGGTTTATATGGCAGCTATATCAGGTTATGAACCGATTTAAACCATACTAGGCACAGTTATTGGATATCATAACAAAACACGTCGTGAAAAATTTCATTCTGATCGGATAAGAATTGCGCACGCTAAAGGCTCAAGAAGTCAAGACCCAAGATCGGTTTATATGGCAGCTATATCAGGTTATGGACCGATTTGAACTATACTTGGCACAGTTGTTGGATATCATAACAAAATACGTCGTGCAAAATTTCATTCCAATCGGATAAGAATTGCGCACTCTAGAGGCTCAAGAAGTCAAGACCCAAGATCGGTTTATATGGCAGCTATATCAAAACATGGACCGATATGGCCCATTTACAATACCAACCGACCTACACAAATAAGAAGTATTTGTGCAAAATTTCAAGCGGCTAGCTATACTCCTTCGGAAGTTAGCGTGCTTTCGACAGACAGACGGACGGACGGACATGGCTAGATCGACATAAAATGTCACGACGATCAAGAATATATACTTTATGGGGTCTCAGACGAATATTTCGAGTAGTTACAAACAGAATGACGAAATTAGTGTACCCCCCATCTTATGGTGGAGGGTATAAAAAAACAAATAATTGATTAAAATGATTATAAATCAAAGATTTGAACTGTCGTTCATTACTTACCATTTAAATACTATTGGGAAGATTATTCCAGAGACGTATAGCATTAACATATAACTGTTGTTCAGATACACGATATTGATGACGTATTTGTATTACTTGTTAACCTCTTGTAGAGTTGGCAAAACGCAATACAGAAGCCAGATAAAACGGTTCATTGGTATAAATTGTCTTGTAGATCGTTTGCAACGAGGGTATCTTAAGGAACAAGTTTAATGAGCCACACCATAAACTTTTCTGACATTCTTATTGACAAAGGGGTATTCTGTCGACTCATATATAAGTTTCGTAAAACGCCGTAGGTCCTGCCCGCTGTCGTTCTGATATGTCTATCATCAAACTCCAAACCAAGGTTTTTGCAGATGGAACAATCTCAATTAAGGCTCCAGCAATTGCCACATCAAGATTGGGCGGCATTGTCACCCGATTCCTACCAATCACAAGGCACTTTGACTTTGTTGGATTATAAAGTAGTCCGTTGGCGTTTGCCAATGTGTTTATCCTATCCAAGTCACTATTAAGGCGAAGTACGCCATCGATCAGCATCTCCGGAGAAGAGCATACATATGAATTGTGGTAGATATATATAACTAGAACACCGGCTATCAGCACATACCGATTGGCTTCTATTCGAAAGAGAGGAAAATATAAGATCCGTTGTTCTTTCAGAAAATTTAAATAAACAAAATCCACCACATGTGTGGTGGTCATGTTGACGTCGGCAGGCGGAACTTGCCACGTTGAGAAGGTTTTTTGAAAAGATATTGCTCAGCGAAAAAGTTTACAGCGAACAGTCTGGTAGTAGTAGTTGAGATTTCACATAGGATTTGTGCTTATGATCTCAACTATAAGTACTACGAACAAAAGGCTGTGAACTGTAGGCCGGTCAGACGAAGGGACGTAGTTCACGATGGTGCCGATGAGAAAATGAAACCCAATTATCGAAACGCTTCCACCAGTGGGGTGACATGTGTCCTGCCTTGTCTGAGGAACTGGGAATTTCTTTTCTTCAAGACTCAATTATCAATCTCTCCTTTGGATGTTGCATTCGCTTGGTCATTAAGCTCGACTTGAGAGACAATGAAACAAAAAATGTTTCAGTTTAAGGCAAAGTATATTGGGATCAACGGAATCAAATGCCTTCGAATGATACAAAAGAACAAGAAAGTTAACTTTATCGCTGTCAATATCACTCCTTACATCTTCAACTACTTTCAAAAATCAAAAATCTTGGGTCAATACCATCAGAACCAATGGCATTAGACTTAATCGATTCTACAGCGCTAACGATATCGCTTTGTTCAAAACGCTCAATATCAAAACGTAGGTCTGGTGAGGTATTGTTCCACTATGGTTTATGTTACTAAATTCACTGTCGTAGAAATGTACGTTTGACTCAGGAAAAGATATGTTTAAGAAACTCCAATTGATGCATTATCACTTCCTATTTCAACTGACTTAATATGTCTCCAAGTATCTGTCGTGTTCAATGCCTCTTGAAATGTTCGACTAAAGTAAGCTATTTTCTTCGCCTTTGCACATGAAGTGGTTTGATTCCTCGCACGCTGGTATTCATTAAAGAGTTCAGGTTTTCTAAAACGCTTCCATCGAGAGTACGCCCAACCTCTTTTACGTATCAATACTTTAATATCATTATCAAACCACTGATTCCCATTCAAAAAATTAGTTCGGGTCTTCATCGGAACACATTTGTCGAAAAATTTTCACATTACGTTGAAGAAATGCAGTCTATTCATCCACGCAAGACATACCATAAAGCTCCTGCCACTCAACGATGATGTTTGAGAGTAGAGCCCCTAAATCGGACGTCATGAGAATATTGGGCTGAAATAAAGTATTTTACTAATGGAGTACATCTAAAATCCAAACTTAAATGACCATTAATCCTAATCTAGCTGGTTTGGCAGAAGTTTGGTATGTAGAATAAAATTATGCCCTTAAACATATACCCTTATTCTACATATCAAACTTCTGTCAAATCAGCAAGAATTAAAGAGTACGATCCGAACAAGGATGATCAAGAGATCGGTTAACATGAGAGCAATATCAGGTTCTAGACAGATTTAGACCGTATTTGGCACAGTAGTTGGAAGTCGTAACAGAAAACCATATTCAAGATTTTAGCCAAATCGAACAAAATTTGCTGCTTGTAAGGGTTCAAGAAGTCAAATAGGGATATCGGTTTATATACAAGGTATATTAGGTTATAAACCGATTCGAACCGTATTTGGCACAGTTGTTCGAAGTCATAACAGAACACAATGCGCAAAATTTCAGCCAAATCGGACAAAAATATTGACTTCCAGGGGCTCAAGAAGTCAAATCGGGAGATCGGTTTATATAGGAGCTATATCTAAATCTGAACCGATATTTCAATCGGCTAGCTTTACGCTTTCGACCGCCATCGCGATTTCGACAGACGGACGGAATATATATACTTAAGGGGGTCTTAGACGAATATTTCGAGGTGTAACAAACGGAATAACTAGATAACAGCGGTAAAGTAGATATTAATAAAAACCAATAAAAACATAGTTTGTAACTGCGACGATTGTTTACATATTTCGGAGGGAATGTTTCCTTTGCTTTCTTCTTTGCCACAAGACATGAAGGAGGTTAAAGAAAGAGCACTTAAGCAGCTTTAGACAAACAAGACATGAAGGAGGTTAAAGAAAGAGCACTTAAGCAGCTTTAGACAAACAAAGGATAAAAAATGGTTTAAAGAAGAAGTTCGATGATCTGGTGAAAGTCCTTGAGCATCAAAATAAAGAGATCAAGTAAAAGCGTGCTATGTTCGGCCGGGCCGAATCTTATATACCCTCCACCATGGATCGCATTTGTCGAGTTCTTTCCCGGTATCTCTTTTTAGACAAACAAAGGATAAAAGAAAAGAATTGTGCTAATTGAATTGAATGTTGTAGACCAGTTGTAGAAGTCTATGTGTAAAATTTCATCCAAATCGAATAAGAATTTTGCCTTTTAGGGGCTCAAGAAGTAAAATAGAGAGATCGGTTTATATGGGACCTGTATCTGGCTAAAGACCGATTCAGACCGTATTTGAACGTATGTTGGAGGTCATGGAAGAAGACCGATATAGCCCATTTACAATCCCGACCGACCTACACAAATAAGAAGTATTTGCGCAAAATTTCATGCTGCTGGCTTGAAAGCACGCTAACTTCGAAGGAAGCACGCTAACTTCGAAGGAAGCACGCTAACTTCGACAGACAGACGGACATGGCTAAATCGACTTAAAATGTCACGACGAACAAGAATATATGTATTTTATGGGGTCTTAGTCGAATATTTTGAGAAGTTACAAAGAGAATGACGAAATTAGTATACCCCCATCCTATGGTGGAGGGTATAAAAAGCATTTTATTCATTATGATGCTGCGAGCTTTTCTTATGCTCTCAACATGAATGCAGATTTCTCAACTGAACCAATCTTGAACCACAACAACGTGAGTGTGATGGCTCTTCTTTCTTGTCCTATCCTACTGCGCCGTCAGAGATTCGGTCGAACACGCATGACGACAATTGGACTGCTGTTCAAAACAAAAAGAAAAGGAATCGTGGTATTGCTGTGGGAGAAAATGACACGATTGATTTACCTGTGGAAAAAAGTTTGTACAGATTTCATCGTTTCAAACAAGTGTTACCGCAGAGCATAGCATTGCGCATATAGAAGAGACTGCAGAAATTAGCAGACAACATATTGAATGCAACCTGCTGGCAAAAAACGAGGTGGATGTGAAAACACTGAAGTATGTAAATTTCAATGTTGGTGTTACCTCTTGCTTCTATAAAGCTGTAATGCAATCTTCAATGTGGCCAATAGATATTTAAATCAGCAGCTGCATTGCCCAGTGCATGAATTCGACATGCGGTTTGAAATCTGTCCATCAAAATGCTAGCGGAATGCGTTCTAAATGCGAAGATTGGTTCATGTTTTCATCACAAAGGAATTTTGATGTTTATATTTTGGTTAATATTTATACAGAAAGATTTAAAATTTTCACCATAGTACTTCTTCTCTTGAATTATTTCATTGCTATAATTGTAACTTTGATGCATTAAGCTCAACCCTATTGAATGTTGATTGGGAGGCTGTTAAAGATTCGAATGACGTGACTATTTGCTATGACATCTTTCTCCAAACTTTCAATGCAATATGCGTACAACCTTTTCCGACCAAAGGTGGACAGTCAAAAAGTCATCCGTGGTATGACAGAAGATTGTGACAGTTAAAGGCTCTAGTACACGGCATGTAGTTGTCTTATGACAAGTCAAATTTAGCACATGTTGAGTTTTACATGTCGTGTGATACAAACGATTTTCGATTAAAGCATGCTCTATTCCTTCAGACAAAAACATAAAGAAATCAGCTGTTTTTGTTGTCAGTTGAATGAGAGCATCTCCAAATTAAATTGTTTTCACAAATTTATGTTTTAACCAACTTTCTCACAACTTTAACAAGTATTGCGCACAAAAAAAATAAGATTTTGCTCAAATTTTTAGGTTATATTATACGAAAATAACATACAGGTGTGAAAGCAAAAATGATGAATCGTATGGCAACACCTAGTTCTGCAGAATTCGACACATGTCGGCTTTGTCTGAAGGAATTCAATTTCTTTACAAACAATAAAATAAATAAATAAATTTTAATAAATAAATTTTAATAAATAAATTTTAATAAATAAATAAATACATTTAAATAAACAAATTTCTTTACAAACAATATATGCTTCGAATTGAAGGTCAAATTAAGGACAATCCTGGAAATATATTAGAACGAAGAAAAGGTCGTTGGATATTCCTAAACTATGTTTTATGAGCATCGGGTTGCGGGAAACTCGACTGATATTGCGGAATTATTTGCTTCGTATTTTAAATCGAGTTTTGAAAGTCCAGACACCTTCCTAGCTGCTCGAAAATGTTTAAATAATGAGAAGACATCAATTAATTTTGGTGAATTTGTAATATCCGGTGATGACCTTATTGACACTATTAATGAAAGAAAAGGCTCAAAAACTATGGGTGTAGATGGACTTTGTTTACATTCATTCGAACAATGTTGTTTCCCAATATCTTTGCCGTTTTAAATCATTTTTAATAAATCTTTACGCGATGGAGGGTTTGCTGACTATTGGAAATTTACATTTATTGAGCCAATCATTAAGAGTTAGCGAAAATAATTTGTCACTTCGTACCGATTGTTCAGGTAAACAGAGCTTTTCGGTTAAGTCTGTCTTGCTTCCACAGCAACACGGTTCTCATAAAGGAAGATTAACTTCGACAAATTTATTTGTGTTTACAGATTACTGCTTATCGTCTTGTGCTTGTGAACTCAACCAAATATTCAACACAGCAAAAATGTTCGCTAAAACAGCAGTTTTTGTCAGCTGGAAATAAAAAATGGACATTACTGCTGTTTCAGCAAATATCGGGCCTCTGTATTAGCAAACATTTCTTCAACTAACAATATCTGCTGTTTTGAATGCACAAGTCTGCTGAAAAAAATGTGTATGCTACTTTTTATGGTTGCGTGTTACTTGTTTTGATTACTTTAGGCATTTTTTAGAATTTTTTTAGTAATTTTATTGAAAGAGATAATTTTAATTTGTGGAATATTACTGTAAAGAAGCTAACTGATCCATCCATTGGTATACAGTTCAAAATGTGGCTGAGCTAGCTCGCTTTTTTATACCCTCCACCATAGGATGGGGGGTATACTAATTTCGTCATTCTGTTTGTAACTACTCGAAATATTCGTCTGAGACCCCATAAAGTATATATATTCTTGATCGTCGCGAAATTTTATGTCGATCTAGCCATTTCCGTCCGTCCGTCCGTCTGTCCGTCCGTCCATCCGTCCGTCCGTCCGTCTGTCCGTCCATCCGTCCGTCCGTCTGTCTGTCGAAAGCACGCTAACTTCCGAAGGAGTAAAGCTAGCCTCTTGAAATTAAGCACAAATACTTCTTATTAGTGTAGGTCGGTTGGTATTGTAAATGGGCCATATCGGTCCATGTTTTGATATAGCTGCCATATAAATCGATCTTGGGTCTTGACTTCTTGAGCCTCTAGAGTGCGCAATTCTTATCCGATTGGAATGAAATTTGCGCGACGTGTTTTGTTATGATATCCAACAACTGTGCCAAGTATGGTTCTAATCGGTCCATAACCTGATATAGCTGTCATATAAACCGATCTTGGGTCTTGACATCTTGAGCCTCTAGAGCGTGCAATTCTTATCTGATTGGGGTGAAATTTTGCACGACGTGTTTTATTATGATATCTAACAACTGTGCCAAGTATGGTTGAAATAGCTGCCATATAAACCGATCTTGGGTCTTGACTTCTTGAGCCTCTATAGGGCGCAATTCTTATCCGATTGGAATGAAATTTTGCACGTAGTGTTTTAGTATCACTTCTAACAACTGTGCCAAGTATGGTTCAAATCGGTCCATAACCTGATATAGCTGCCATATAAAGCGATCTTGGGTCTTGATTTCTTGAGCCTCCAGAGAGCGCAATTCTTATCCGATTTGCCTGAAATTTTGTGCGACGGATCCTGTCATGACCATATAAATCGATCTCTCTATTTTACTTTTTGAGCCCCCAAAGGGCGCAATTCTTATTCGAATTGGCTGACATTTTACACAGGCCTCCAACATATAATTTAATTGTCGTCTAAACCGGATCATATATATCGCTCTAATAGCAGAGCAAATCTTTTCTTATATCATTTTTTGCCTAAGAAGAGATGCCGGGAAAAGAACTCGACAAATGCGCTCCATGGTGGAGGGTATATAAGATTCGGCCCGGCCGAACTTAGCAAGCTTTTACTTGTTTCTAACATTCCCTTCATAAATAAGCAGCAGTCATTTTCAGCAAACAACAAACATTTCAGCAGTAAGCCTGTTGCTCTGCTACAAAAGCAGCAAAATAGCAAACTTTGCCCATGAACATTCCACTACGAAATAGGGGCAAACTTCTTACATATCTAAGAGTGCAGTCCGATTCAAGTTTAAGCTCAATGATAAGGGGCCTCCTTTTTATGGCCGACTCCAAACGGCGTGCCGCAGCGCGACACCACTTTGAAAAGAAGTTTTACATGGCAAACTACCTCACAAATGTTGCCAGCATTAGGAGGGTTTCCCACCGCTGAAAATTTTTTCTGATGGTCTCGCCAGGATTTGAATCCAGGCGTTCAGCGCCATAGGCGGACATGTTAACCTCTGCCTTCGAGCAGCAAAATTAACTACTAATATTCAGCAGACAGTGTTTGCTATTTTCAGCAAACTTTTTTCTATATGTGTGGTTGTCAGATGGAAACCATTTATACGGATTTTTCAAAGGCGTTTCATAAAATATCTCACACAATTATGTTGAATAAGTTATATGCTTTTGGATTTCATTCTAATTTTTGCAAATGGTTGACGTCATATCTTCATCGAAGGAAATGTGTATTTCGAATTGGTTCGAAAGAATAGAGTCCATACTTTTTGGATTCTGGTGTTTCACGTTTGTTTAAAAAAATCATGCTCCAATCCGATTTGCATAGACTAACAGAATGGTGCAAGAACAAATGTCTTCAACTGAATTTAGATAAATGTTTTCACTTCTCATGTTTTAGAGTACGCAATCCAGTTCAATTGATTTTTCCAGTAAAACTCATAATCTTTACAGAGGATGAGTGAAATTGAAGATTTAGGATGGAATATATATTAAGTTCTACTCCGCACATAGATAAGCTAATTCCTAAGGCTTATTCTATTTTAGCATTTATCAGTCGTCATTGCAAGGATTTTTATGATCCTTATACGATGAAAGCTCTTTGGAGTCCTTTGCTATGATTTGGAGTCCTTATTCTGCAATGAATATTTATCGAAATGAAAGAAATCAAAAGAAGTTCTTAAAAATGGCATTATATTCTAAACATTTGATTCGCCCTATCCCTACTTATTAGTCCAGACGTTTGCTCATTAGTTTTAATACATTGGAGAAAAGACGCAAATTACATTCCCTGATGTATATTTATGATTTAATAAATAATAAAATAGATTGTCCCAATATTTTGCCAAGATTATCGATCAATACTCCTTACCAGAACCTTCGGGGTTTCAATATGTTTGCTATAGAACATTATCGGCAAAATTATGTAATTACTAGACCACTTGTTGGCGCTTTGCAGAATTTTAATGTCTTAAATAGATCTTTCGTGGTTGATTTTATGCATCTGGGGATTCGTTCAAGCAGTTATTGAAAACATATGGAAATTAATGTATAATATAAATTATTGAATTTATTTTAAATTAAAGTAGTTTAGGATTTTTTTTGTTAGTCTTTAAGGAAACCATTTCCATAGACAAATAAATAAAAAATAAATCTATGTAATTGTATCTATACCTACACTTTAATTTCTTGTTCAACATTCTATAACACCTATAAAGCGATTTGCGATTTATTTACAATTCATAATTTTTCGAAAGCCATTGAAAACTCAATTTATGGACATTTTTCTTTTGATAGATTATATATGTGAAATGTATAATAGCAACGTGTAAACGTGAAATATATTAAGAAAGAAAAAACAAAAGATATTTAGTATATCTACAATTGAATGATAATTTAATGGACATTAATTAGAACGGAACGAAAAAGAAACAACAATTTTGCAATTAGCTTGCACGGTTGTATTAACACAGAGTAAAAAATTCAAACATTTTATTCCATCAATTATTTTGAGTTCAGTTAAAAATATAATACAGGAAAAATTTAATTCAGGTTGAACTATAAGAAAGTTCATATGGTATCTTTATTTTTTAGATCTACATGGACGAAAAAAAGATTAGAAATGTCTTTATCGCTATATGAAGTTCAACTTTATTCAAAAATGTTTTTTTTTTATCTTCAACTATGAGTTCACTTTTTTTGAGTGTATGCGGCAATTACACTGTGTTTGTTTATGTCATTTGGTTTATGGTATTTAACATTGTTCAAGTTCATGGCAACCGATTCTTCTATTGATCAAAATTGAAGATATTTGTTGGCATTGCTCCTTCCCAGTCTGATGACCTATTCACAAAGTGGAAATAGAAAACAAACTAAACGGTTTCACTTCCGTTGAGTTTTCGCTACATCTATTATATAAAAATGAAATTGTTGCGCTTTGTTGGTTTGTTTGTCTGTTCCGTATAGACTCAAAAACGGCCAAACCGATTTTCATGAAATTTTCACAAATGGTAGAGTTTGGGCCCCCGGTGAAAATAGGATGCTAAATTTTTTGATATCTGAAGGGGGAGCGTCCGCTTATCCCAATTTTCAAAAACGTCAGATCTCGGAGATGCGTGCACCGATTTAAGCGAAATTTTGTATTCCTCCGTATGATACCCTAAAAACACGAAGTTGGTAAAAAATGTTAGGGTCAAATAACCTGGGGGACGCACCATCCCAAAACCCACCCGAACGGACATGTGTGCCGATTGGGACAATACGGGTATCAAATGAAAGATATTTAAGAGTAGAGTAGGAACTTGGCATTAAAATGTTACCCTAAGTGTGGGGGACCCCCACCCCCAAAATCACCACCCAATAGGACACTTTAACCGCTTTGAGCAATATAGGTATCAAATGAAAGATATTTAAATTTAGAATAAACAAGTAAAAGCGTGCTAAGTTCGGCCGGGCCGAATCTTATATACCCTCCACCATGGATCGCATTTGTCGAGTTCTTTTCCCAGCATCTCTTCTTAGGCAAAAAAGGATATAAGAAAAGAGTTGCTCTGCTATTAAAACGATATCAAGATATGGTCCCGTTCGGACCACAATTAAATTAAATGTTGGAGACCTGTGTAAAATTTCAGCCAATTCGTATAAGAATTGCGCCCATTGGGGCTCACGAAGTAAAATAGAGAGAACGATTTTTATGGGATCTGTATCGGGCTATAGACCGATTCAGACCATAATAAACACGTTTGTTGATGGTCATGAGAGGATCCGTCGTAAAAAATTTCAGGCATATCGGATAATAATTGCGACTTCTGGGGGTCAAGAAGTCAAGATCCCAGATCGGTTTATATGGCAGCTATATCAGGTTATGAACCGATTTGAACCTTATTTGACACAGTTGTTGAAAGTAAAAATAAAATACGTCATGCAAAATTTCAGCCAATACTTGTCACAGTTGTTGGATATCATAATGAAATACTTCGTGCAAAAATTCATTCCATTCGGATAAGAATTGCGCCCTCTAGAAGCTCAAGAAGTCAAATCCCCAGATCTGTTTATATGACAGCTATATCAGGTTATGGACCGATTTAAACCATACTAGGTACAGTTGTTGGGTATCATAACGAAACACGTCGTGCGAAATTCCATTCCATTCGGATAAGAATTGCGCCCTCTAGAGGCTCAAGAAGTCAAGACACAAGATCGGTTTATATGGCAGCTATATCAGGTTATGGGCCGATTTGAACCATACTTGGCACAGTTGTTGGATATCATAACAAAACACGTCGTGCAAAATTTCATTCTGATCGGATAAGAATTGCGCACGCTAGAGGCTCAAGAAGTCAAGACCCAAGATCGGTTTATATGGCAGCTATATCAGGTTATGAACCGATTTGAACTATACTTGGCACAGTTGTTGGATATCATAACAAAACACGTCGTGCAAAATTTCATTCCAATCGGATAAGAATTGCGCACTCTAGAGGCTCAAGAAGTCAAGACCCAACATCGGTTTATATGGCAGCTATATCAAAACATGGACCGATATGGCCCATTTACAATACCAACCGACCTACACTAATAAGAAGTATTTGTGCAAAATTTCAAGCGGCTAGCTATACTCCTTCGGAAGTTAGCGTGCTTTCGACAGACAGACGGACGGACGGACAGACGGACGGACATGGCTAGATCGACATAAAATGTCACGACGATCAAGAATATATATACTTATGGGGTCTCAGACGAATATTTCGAGTAGTTACAAACAGAATGACGAAATTAGTATACCCCCCATCTTATGGTGGATGGTATAAAAATAAAAAAATCTGACACAAAAATTTATTTTTTGGACAAATTTACCGATTGGCACAATATAGATATCAAATGAAAGATATTTAAAGTTAGTGTCCAATGCTGATATAAAAATGTATTCCTTGGTGTCTGAGGCGCCTCCCCACTCCCCAAAACCGGTCAACAGGACATATTTACCGATTGGGACAATATGGGTATCAAACGAAAGATATTTGGAAGCTGAGTACACATCTGTCATAAGAATTTGGTCCAAGGTGTCTACGGTGTATTGAATAAAAGTGCTTTGCGAATTGACTATGAATTTGGTATGCGCAAATAGGACAGAGTCTAAATACCCTTCAATAGGACGTGTAGTTCGATCGGGATAGTTTGTCAATTAAAAGAAAGGTTTATGACAATATATTTCGAAATTAATGTTGGTATAAGGATTCAAGTAACTGGGTCACGTCCTAACGTTCCGCAGGACAGTAGATCGCGATAATAAAAAACTCAAATAAATTGTCGTTTGGTTCTTAGCGTCCGGGAGAGCGACCCTCTCCTCCCAATAAATGCAACGCCAAACTGTCATGTAGGATGACCGAGAATATATCGTACTCAAATGAAAGGACGTGTCAGAGGGCAATCCCCTTCCCCCTATCCTACCCAAAAAAAAAGAATTAAAAATAATATATAAATATTATATGAAATAGTATATGAAGGCCGATCAGGATAGAATGAGACAGAAATAAAAGGTCTTTGGTAGTAGAGTACACTTTTTACCCTCAAATTGGGATGGACACAGGGGGACCTGCGAATCTTTAAGAATGTGGTATCCCAAGTGGTCGCTTTGAAATCAGATTTTGAATGTAGATAACCAATACAAAAAATTAAGTTGTGTAAATCTGAACGAAACCCATAGGCCTGAATATTTTGAAAGCCTCCTTCAAAATGCGTGACATTAGGGGGCTCAAACAAACCCGTCCTCTAGCACGATGCTGACAAACCGGTCATGATTGCCTACTATGGCGATAAATAATAGGCATATGATAGTAGAAAACGAATTTGATATCCAATTTTGAGGTCAAATGTTTGGGGGTCGTGTCACCCCATAAACTCCCTCTAAACCAATAGGAATTGGGGTTCAAATTAAAGAAATTTGAGAGTAGAGCATGATGGTGATATTCTTTCAGGGCTATGTACGTTGGTAGCCGCTCCACCCTGCATACCCCTCAAACTAGACATATTTGTGGATTATGGCAAAAAGGGGCTCACATCTGTATTTGATTCATGGCCAAGAGTTTCAGGGAGGCGTCACCTCATACTTACTTACTTCACTTTAATTGGCTATGACAGAATATTTGTTCCACTAGCCGAACATAGAATACCGATTGTGTAATCGCCTCGATCTTCTGCGCTCATTCTAAAATCTCTGACACCAAGTTTCGAGGTGTCTCCCTCAACTTGATCTTTCAATTGGGCTTTTGGTCTTCCCGTTTTGCGTGTACCACCGTGTTTGCCTTCAAAAGACTTCTTTGCTGGAGCTTCTTCATCCATTCTGACAACATGACCTAGCCAACGCAGCCGTTGTATTTTGACGCGTGTAACTATGCTATCGTCGTCAAACAGCTCGTGGTTCATACGTCGCCTATATTCTCCATTAACGCAAACTGGTCCATACATTTTATGAAGAATCTTTCTCTCAAATACTCCAAGCACTGCCTCATCTGCTTTCACAAGTACCCATGCTTCAGAACCATACAACAGCACGGGCAGTATCAGTGTCTTGTATAGCGAAATCTTTGTCTGTCGAGAGGTGGCCTTGTTTCTAAACTGCTTACTTAGCCCAAAGCAGGATCTGTTTGCCAGTATTAATCCATTCAGTGACTTTCTCTAAAAATATATATCAGCTTCGTAAATATATATCAGCTTTAGAGTACTAAAGTACCTCTTACTTGAGCCCCATATTGCAATAGTCAGCAAATACTTCCTATTTGGGTGGTTTTATGGTGTGGGTTGGCCCCATAGGAACTTTTCACGAATCGTGGGGTACCTCCAAGGACCTTTCATTTGAGCCCCATATTGCTATGCTCGTAAATGTATGGTCTTTGGGATGTGTTTTTGGGGAGTGGAGGTCCCCAAAACACTTAGTTCCACATTTAGATATGAAATTCGTATTCTTCTTATACATTCTATTTGAGCCCCATATTGCGATGGTCAGTAAAAAAGTACTGTTTGGGAGTGTTTTAAGATATCATATTCGTATTCTACTTGTAAATACCTTTCAGTTGTGTCCCATATTGCCATGGTCGGTAAATAAGACTGATTTAGGGTTGTTTTGGGGGTTTGGGATGTCCCCCAAATTTAGATTCGTATTCTATTCGAAAATACCTTTCATATTTTTTTTCTGTCAGCCAACACGTATGGGATGTCCCCTATGAATGCATTGCTTGGCGAGATGTAGAAAAGGATGTAGTGCTTATTGACATTTGTCTTAAATCTTTGGATATCAAAGTGGGCGGGAAAAACATTAGCCGGAAGTCAATTCCACATACGAACATTTCGGGCGAAACAAGAATTCTCTCTACAATGCTTTGTGCGGTCCGCTGGCCAATCAATTCCAAGCGGGTTTGAGTTCCTGGAATGTCTAGTATACATGACATTCATCCTTACAGGATACCCCACTGTCCCCAATCAACGCCATCGCTCTCCTCTGTACACGGTCCAGTTGCTCCAGGGATGATTTTGAAGCTCCAGCCCATTTTCGGTTTTATGAAAGCAGCACTGAGTCTTCCGTGCATCAAAATCTACTCGATTCATTAAACCCCACTCAGAAATGGACAGCAAATCCTGGTAGACTGTATCGTCCATAACCCGCTTCTTGTCCTCAATCTATCGAAGACTTGGCCTATGGTCGAATGAGTACGAATGACAAAGATTACTGTCATCCGCAAATGAGTAGATCGGATTCGACGTCTGACCCAACGGATCGTTTATGAAAATAAGGAAAAGAGAAGGAAAAGGAGAAAGAACAGAGCCCTGGGGTACACCTGCGGTCAGTTTGTGCTCATTGGATGAGAACCCATCTATAACGACTCGAATAGTGCGATCTCTGAGAAAGTTCGAAATAAATCGAACGAAGCCATTACCGACACGAAATGCGACAAGCTTAGATAGTAGTGCACCGTGCCAGACCTTATCAAATGCCTTGGAAATATTCGGAGCCACAACCTTACCCTCACCAAACTGGTGGATTGAACGACTCCAACGTTCTGACAGAAGTGCCATGAGGTCGCCCGTAGAGCGATTTCTGCGGAACCCATACTGTTGGTCGCTAAGAAGGCCATTAGACCCTAAATACCTCACAAGATTGCGATTAACCATGCTCTCCATGACCTTGGAGAGAGCGGAGCATATCGTAATTGGCCCATAATTAGCAGGGTTGTTTGCCTTACCCCTCTTGGGTATTGGCTGACCGTTCGCAACCTTCCAACGCGCCGGGAAGACTTCCGCACGGTAGGTTGAAAAGATTGTGTAATAGACAAGCGATCGTCGTCAATGTTGTTATTCCATCCGGGCCCGGAGATTTATTTACGTCTAGATTCTCAAGAACTTTTTTACTCCACGAGTTCGAAAATATATTTGGGGCATGATGCCAGATACATTCTCGATTGAGGGGAGTGGTTGATTGCTATCCGGCAGGGAAGAGTTCCCTGCAAATATAACAGCCAACAGGTTAGCCTTATCAACCGGGTCAGTGAACGTTTGATCATCCTTAACAAAAGTTGGAATAGATGAAGAACTACCCTTTACTCTTTTCACGAACGACCAAAAGCTCTTACTTCCTCTCGTTGAAGCAAGAACCTTAGCACGCAGACGCTGTTCGTAAAGAAATCTTTCGCGACTAAGCACATTGGCACACGAAGATCTTGCCTGCTTGCGCAGCAATTCAGTATTGGCATTTTTATCCAAGCGCCAGTTCCTGAATGCCACCTCTTTCGATCTGACAGTATCTCTGCATGTCTGATTTAGCCGTTATAGTCTTAACAGGAGTAAATGTTCTCATTCCATTTAAAATTATCTTCTCAATCATTTCAGCAGTAGAATTTATATCGTCATCTAGAAAACATAGTTTCCAATTAAAATGGGTATGTTTCATTTTTTTTTTTTGTTTTTCGCGTTTTTTATATATTGTTATTATTATGGTTTGGTTTGTTATTATTGATCTGTTCGGCTATTCTACGTTCGGCTAGTGCAACAAATATTCTGACATAGCTAACTAAAGTAAGTGGGTAAGAGAGCACACGAAATATCGCTTAAATCGCACCACTCATCTCCGAGATCTGGAGTTTCTGAAAACAAGGGTAAGGGGAGAGTCCGCGCTCTTCGGATATCAAAAAATATAGTACTCTATTTTCAACACGGGATCATTATGCACAATCTGTGAAAATTTATTTTTTTATATAAGACTAGCTAGCCCGGTGCACTTCGCTACACCATAAAATGGATTTTTCTTAAGCATTTCTAAGCTGGTGATCAAAACATTCGGGGCTACGGGTCTGTTCTGTCCTGAGCGGTCTTCAAATATTATTGTTAATTCCTTTTTTTTTTTTGAATAGGATGGGGGGAGGGGGATTGCTCTCTAACACGATCTTTCATTTGTGTACAATATGTTCGCAGTCGTCCTACATGACAGTTTGGTATTGTTTATATTGGGAGCAGAGGGTCGATTCCTCCACGCTAAGACCCAAAAAACCGTTTATTTGAGTCCTTTATAGTTGCGGCCTACATGTCCTGCTGAACGGTAGGACGAGACCCAGATACTTGGATCATTATCTCAACATTTGATTCGATGCTATATTATCCCGATCGAACTACATGTCCTATTGAAGGGTATTTTGTGGGTGGGCCGTTCCCAGACTCTGCCAAATGTGTATACCAGATTCGTAGTCAACTCCCAAGAAACTTTCATGTAATACCCATTCACGCCCGTTTTGGGGGTTTTTGAGGTCGGGTAGGTCCAGTAGACACCTTGGACCAAATTCTTATAACAGCTGTGTACTAAATTTCCAAATACCTTTCATTTGAAACCCATATTGAAACCAATATGACCTGTTGAGGGGTTTTGTGGTGGGGCGACGCTTCAGACACCAAGGAATAAATTTTTGTATCAGATTCTTTCTCTACTCTTAAATACCTTTCAGTTGATACCCATATTGTCCCAATCGGTAAATATGTCCTATTGAGACGTTTTGGGGGTATGGTGATGCCTCAGACATCAAGAAATAAATGTTAATATCAGATTCTTATTCCACTCTTGAATACCCATATTATCCCAATCAGTAAACATGTCCGTTCGGGCGGATTTTGGGATGAGACATCCCCCAAATTATTTGGCCACAAAATTTTATACAAATTTCGTGGTTTTTGGGATATCATACAAAATTTCGCTTAAATCGGTGCACCTATCTCCGAGATCCGGCGTTTTTGAATATGTTGGTAAGGGGGAAGGTTGCAAAATACGAAGCCATTCTTAGAAAAATTTCAAAAAATAAAAATTAAAACTCCTATATCCCCAAAACCAGTGGAAATATTTTAGACCTCAGTGGAGATTATTGTAAATAATCGAACCACAAATTAAGATTTGGCAGTCCGATCAATTTTTCGAAATACGGAGGTGAGTAACTTTATTGGCCTGCCAAAAGGCGCCAGGACAACATAGGGTCTTACAATTTTGCACATGGTCTCGCTTACACAACAGCTCTAACCATTCCAAAAACCATTCAAGGTGATATCTCTACCCAATCACATCCGACATATTTTTTACTAGTTTTTTTGAATTCTTCCCACTGTGCGTCGCCCTTGCTTTTATTGGAGAAGTTCCTCGGATATCCATTGCTTATCAAGATGTCCAATACAACCATATCTTGAGTAAAAAGGAAGTAAGGTTTTAAGTTTATAAATCTATATCAAATTAATAAATCTTAAACTTTCCGTAAAATCAAATTTGCCAAATTCCTTATATTGCTAGTTCAAATGAGAACTCATTTGCATTACACCTCTGCTTATATTTCACCCGTTTAAATTCACGAAAAACAATAATTATTATTATTTTTTTTTTTTTTGCTTTCTTTAAAACAAAACATTTGTTTTTTTAGTTATATCATGCCCAATTAGTTTCAAATATTAGCTATGAAGCGAAAACTCAGCGAAAGTGAAAACGTTTAGTTTGTTTTCTATTTCCACTTTGTGAATCATCAGACTGGGAAGAAGCAATGTCAACAAATATCTTCAATTGCGATCAATAGTAGAATCGGTTGCCATGAACTTGAACAAAGTTGAATACCATAAACCAAATGACATAAACAAACACAATGTAATGCAAAACTGAAAACAAATTGGAACGAATTACCGCATACACTCAAAAAAAATTAATCCATGGTTGAGTTTAAATAAACAATTTTTGAATGAAGCTGACCTTCATATAGCGATAAAGACATTTTTATTCCATGTTGATTTAAACAAGTAAAAGCGTGCTAAGTTCGGCCGGGCCGAATCTTATATACCCTCCACCATGGATCGCATTTGTCGAGTTCTTTTCCCGGCATCTCTTCTTAGGCAAAAAAGGATATAAGAAAAGAGTTGCTCTGCTATTAAAACGATATCAAGATATGGTCCCGTTCGGACCACAATTAAATTAAATGTTGGAGACCTGTGTAAAATTTCAGCCAATTCGTATAAGAATTGCGCCCATTGGGGCTCACGAAGTAAAATAGAGGGAACGATTTTTATGGGATCTGTATCGGGCTATAGACCGATTCAGACCATAATAAACATGTTTGTTGATGGTCATGAGAGGATCCGTCGTACTAAATTTCAGGCATATCGGATAATAATTGCGACTTCTAGGGGTCAAGAAGTCAAGATCCCAGATCGGTTTATATGGCAGCTATATCAGGTTATGAACCGATTTGAACCTTATTTGACACAGTTGTTGAAAGTAAAAATAAAATACGTCATGCAAAATTTCAGCCAAATCGGATAGGAATTGCGCCCTCTAGAAGCTCAAGAAGTCAAATCCCCAGATCTGTTTATATGACAGCTATATCAGGTTATGGACCGTTTTCAACCATACTTAGCACAGTTGTTGGATATCATAATGAAATACTTCGTGCAAAAATTCATTCCAATCGGATAAGAATTGCGCACTCTAGAGGCTCAAGAAGTCAAGACCCAAGTTCGGTTTATATGGCAGCTATATCAGGTTATGGACCGATTTAAACCATACTTGGTACAGTTGTTGGGTATCATAACGAAACACGTCGTGCGAAATTCCATTCCATTCAGATAAGAATTGCGCACGCTAGAGGCTCAAGAAGTCAAGACCCAAAATCGGTTTATATGGCAGCTATATCAGGTTATGGACCGATTTCAACCATACTTGGCACAGTTGTTGGATATCATAACAAAACACGTCGTGCAAAATTTCATTCTGATCGGATAAGAATTGCGCACGCTAGAGGCTCAAGAAGTCAAGACCCAAAATCGGTTTATATGGCAGCTATATCAGGTTATGAACCGATTTGAACCGTACTTGGCACAGTTGTTGGATATCATAACAAAACACGTCGTGCAAAATTTCATTCTGATCGGATAAGAATTGTGCACGCTAGAGGCTCAAGAAGTCAAGACCCAAGATCGGTTTATATGGCAGCTATATCAGGTTATGGACCGATTTGAACTATACTTGGCACAGTTATTGGATATCATAACAAAACACGTCGTGCAAAATTTCATTCCAATCGGATAAGAATTGCGCACTCTAGAGGCTCAAGAAGTCAAGACCCAACATCGGTTTATATGGCAGCTATATCAAAACATGGACCGATATGGCCCATTTACAATACCAACCGACCTACACTAATAAGAAGTATTTGTGCAAAATTTCAAGCGGCTAGCTATACTCCTTCGGAAGTTAGCGTGCTTTCGACAGACAGACGGACGGACGGACGGACGGACAGACGGACGGACATGGCTAGAGCGACATAAAATGTCACGACGATCAAGATTATATATACTTTATGGGGTCTCAGACGAATATTTCGAGTAGTTACAAACAGAATGACGAAATTAGTATACCCCCCATCTTATGGTGGAGGGTATAAAAATAATGATATCATGTGAACATCCTTATGGTTCATCCTGAACTTAATTATTCTTTCTTTCTGTTCGTATGATGAACCCTCGTGTATAATATTTTTAACTGAACTCAATATAATTGATGGAATAAAATATATGAATTTTTTACAACCGTAAAAACTTATTGCAAAATTTCCTTTTACGTTCAGTTTGGATTCTTGTTTGAACCGTTGAGGGGAGCGGACGTTTTGTTATTTCGTTCCACAAGAATTTTCCTGTAGCTCGTAATAGGTCATTATTTTTGGAAGAACAATTTAAGTAACTCAAGGATAAATGCGATAGAAGTATCCATTAGGCGGTTGATGATCTGCCTCTGTTTCCAGTGGAGCGGCTAGAGCTAGAGTACGGGATTAGGCTTAGAATGGACTCCAATGACCCAACAGTTGCGGTGGTGGTATCAGGCAGTAGCATGTTGTCTGCTACTGAAACCTGTATTCGTACTTAACTACGGCTGTCTCGCAGACCTCAACAAGTCGGAAGGAGTTGTATCCTACGGAATCAACAAGTTGAAACTAAAGGTCTATAGAAGCGGTGCGGTTGGGGAATCTGGAGACGACTCAGCAGATTTTGCTGAACACTTGCCTGAGGAACTATCGACCACATCGCTAAAGTCTGGCAGATTGCAGGAGACTAAAAATTCCTCTGCCGCATCCGAGACAGGAGGGGATGGCATCGAAACGGGACCAGACAAGCCCTGTGTGGTTGGGTCATCCAGTTGGACTGGGCTCAAGGTGTGCGCCAGCGGGGAAGCACGGAACTCAAAAAGTACTTCGACAGCAGCAGCTAATGAAGCACCTAAGGAGGAATCGTCCACACCGAAAGTGCCCAGTGTCCTGAGGAAGAGTGGTTCCACAGCTTTCTCACCTGCCCGTGGATGCGTACGAAAGCTCATCATAACAAGTTCTAACTCCTGGTGGAATCAGAAGACGAGGCTAACACAACAGTGGTGGAAGTTCTGAATCCCAGCTATGGTCCGGTTTCTGCAGATAAATCTCCACCATTGTTAGGCCACTTCGACGGCACTAAAGGTCCTCCTGATGACTTGGGGATTTGACGTAGTTCTTATCCAGGAACCATGGGTGTGTGGAGGAATGGTTCATGGGCTAAAAATTCCGGGATTTAAACTTCTCTACGGGGAATGGGAGACACAGAGCCTGTATTCTTGCAAAGGGTAGTCCAAATGTTTTTCTTCTTCCGTCGCTAAGCACTGAAGATTAAGTAGAAGCCAGCCTTGAAATAAACAAGTCTCAATACTGGCTGGCTTCCCTATATATGGCACACGATTCAGAGATGCCGCCTTCAAACCTTAAGTCGCTGGTGAATGCTGCTTCTGTAGGGAAGAAAAGCCTCATTGTAGGAAGTGATGCTAATGCACATCACCAGATATTGGGAAGTTCGGATGTCAATGAAAGGGGTGCGCTGCTTATTGAATCTTCTTGTTACTTTTAGCTTGCTTTGGAAAAAAAGTGTAAAAAAAGTATATTTGATTAAAGCTCATTCTAAGTTTTATTAAAAATGCATTTACTTTCTTTTAAAAAATCCGCAATTACTTTTTGGGCAACCCAATATATAATGGATGGGTGGTGCGATTTTAGCGAAGTTTTGTGTGCTCACTTTTAGTTTCCTAAAACCAAAAATTTTGTATCCATATTTTGGATGGGGTACCTAGGGGGGCCGCCCAACCCCAAAACCTCCCAAATATATTTATAGATCAATCACGACAATATGAGATTAAAATGAAAGGTATTTTTGAGTAGAATACGAATCTGATACCCAAATGTGGGACCAAGTTTTTGGGGGACCACCTCAACCCCCAAAACACCCCTAAATCGGACATATTTACCAACCATGGTAATATGGGACTCAAATAGAAGGTATTTGGGAGTAGAATACGAATCTGATGTCCAAATGTGGGCCAACTTTCTGGGGGTTCATCCCTTCCATAAAGCACCCCCAAAAAGGACTTATTTACTGACCATGAATACAAATTTGGTATTCAAATGTGCCAAGTGTTTGGGAGGCCGCCCCTTCCCAAAAGCACACCCAAACAGGATAAATTTACGACCATAGTAATATGGGGCTCAAATGAAAGGTATTTGGGAGTAAAGCACAAATTTGATATAAATATTCGGTAAAAGTATCTATATGGCCACCCCACCCACACAACACCACCTAAATAGGACGTATTTGCTGACAATTGCAATATGGGGCTCAATCAAGAGGTATTTTGAAGTAGAACACGAATCTGACAGATATTTTCAAAGCCAAGTCACTGAATGGCCGCCCCATCCGCCAAAACACCCCCAAACATAACATGTTTGCGTCTATGGAAATATGGGTCTCAAATCAAATGTATTTCTGAGTAGACCACGAATCTGATATGAAAATTCGGGACCAACTTTCAGGGGGATGTCTCACCACCATAAAAACCCCCAAATAGGAAGTATTTGCTTACCAAGACAATTTTTGTCTTTAAGACAGTGGAGCTCGATAATGAAAATTTTTAGGGCACATATCCCAAACCGGACATATTTGTTGACTTTTGCAATAAGGGCTAAAAAGGTATTTCAGATTAGCAAACGGATTTGATATCCAATTTTAAGCCCAATGGCAATAGAGGGTTCAAATAAATGATATTTAAGAGGGGGCAAGATGCCAATATATTTTCAAAGCAAAGTGTTTGGGCTACCACCCAAATCACCAAAACACCCCTAAATCCGCCATATTTACCGACCATATCAATGTGGGGCTCTAATGAAAGGCATTGGGAAGTAGAACACGAAATTGATTCCTACTTTTAGGACAAATTTTATGGGTGTCTACCCCTTCCCCAAAACACCCACAAACAGCAATTATTTTGGGACCATCGCAATATGGGGCTCAAATATAAGTATTAAGGAGTGTAATACGAATCTGATATCCAAATGTGGGACCATATATTTGGGGAACCGCCCCTTCTACAAAACACCCCCCCAAATAGTACAAATTTATCGACCATGGCAATATGTGGCTCAAATGAAAGGTAATTGAGATAAGAAACCGAATTTGATAACCAATTTTGGGGCCAAGTGTTTGGGGAACGCCTCATCCCCTTAACTCCCATGAGACCAATGGCAATATGGGGTTCAAAAAATATAGTATTTGAGAGTAGAGCACGATGCTGATATCTTTTCAGGGCTAAGTGTCTGGGGGACCACGACACCCTCCAAAACACCACTAAATTGGACATACATATTTAACGATCATGACAATATGGGGCTCAAATGAAAGGTATTTGGGAGTAGAGCACCAAACCACCTTAACCTAACAATCACCACCCTGGGTCCCTCCCACTACCAAAACCCATATGAGAATATCGGGCTCAAATAAAGTCCTTTGAGAATGGGGTACATCTAACATCCAAACTTAAATGAATGATTCATAGACCAATAAAAATCATATGGAATTCAGATAAAGGCATTTATTTTGTTATTCTGCTACACAAGCGATATACACATACTATTTTCGTAGCATGGTATTTCACTAAAAGGTCTTTTATTGTCAAAAATAAATATTCAAAGTATAATAAAAGAAGGTGCAACGGAGCGGGCCCGGTTCAGCTTGTATATTATAAGTTGCAATCTGGCGATTTGTAATGAAGCGGATAAACCGACCTTTATTACCAGGAACAGGCAGGAGGTACCAGATATTACCTTTGTATCGGAAGTTAAAGTGGAAGAATATGGGACTGGGTAGTGTTGGATGACCACAGCTTCTCTGATCATCGTTATATTAGTTTTAGCTTTGGTGAAAATACTGAAGTATTGGTCCCTCGGCTAAACAGAAGAAAGGCGGATTGGGATAAATTTCGGCACAAATTCTTCTAGACTAGAAAAGGAAGTGGAAACTACGGAGGATATAGACTTAGTGGTCAAGCGGATCACGAAGGCCCTGAATGACTCGCTTGTGGCAGCATGCCCTAGTGCCAAGCCAAGGGGCAAACAGCGATCGCCATGACCCCAGAGCTGGTTGGTCTAAGAAAGGACTGCAGAAAACTCTTCAACAGAGCAAATGCCAAAAGAGCACCACACGATTGGGACATCTATAAGGCTGAGCTAAGAAAATATAAGGGCGAGTTGAGAAAGGCTCAGAACAAATCCTGGGTAGAATTCTGTAGTTCAGTGGAGGATACATCTGAGGGCTTTAGGATAAGGGAGATTCTGTCCTCGAGACCTATTACGGTGGGGAATGTATGGACAATGTCTAGTGAGGAAATACCAGAACTACTCGTTGATACACATTTCCCGGGAAATTTTCCAACAGACAATGTGGCGCCAGAAGAGGTTGTCACTGGTATGCATTCGTCGGAGGTTATTAGGGAAATTGTGTCTGAGCCGAAAATCCTTTGGGCAATAAGAAGTTTCGACTCCTGGCGACTTAATGGAGTCGAAACTTCTTATTGCCCAAAGGATTTTCGGCTCAGACACAATTTCCCTAATAACCTCCGACGAATGCATACCACACGAAGGCGAAAGATTTTCTTCCTATTAGTCTGTCATCTTTTATGCTGAAGACCCTTGAGAGGTTGATAGAAACCTATCCTAGGGTAAAGATCCCAGGAGATCACCTGTGGCGGCAGCAGCACGCATGTAGTTAATGCAGGCTACATAGAGAGTTCTCTCGCTGTCAAGGAATATACAATGGCAGCATTTCTTAACATTGAAGGTGCTTTCAATATTGTAAAACCGACGTCAATCATGAAGAAGTTGGAGTTTCTGGGCATCAACTCTACCGTAAGAAAGTTTAATAAAAACATACTTACTTACTAAAAGATGCAATACGGCAGACTTTGGATGAGTGGGCAGAGGAACAACTCAAGGAGGTGTGCTGTCTCCTCTATTTTGGAATATAGCCCATACAAACATATTATTGTCTCTGAAGGAAAAAGGCGTAAAAGTGGTCACGTACGCTGATGACGTAGCTATTGCGGTTAGGGGAAAGTTTGCCAGCACTTTAAGATATATACTTTAGGAAGCTTGTTTGTCTGGAATGAAACATAGGGTCCAAGTAACCAGAGCAATTGTTTGTGTTTTAACTTTTTTTCTTTATTTAGAATATAGGAGGCCACCGTAGCGCAGAGGTTAGCATGTCCGCCTACGACGCTGAACGCCTGGGTTCGAATCCTGGCGAGTCCATCAGAAAAAATTTTCACCGGTGGTTTTTCCCTCCTAATGCTGGCGACATTTGTGAGGTACTATGCCATGTTAAACTTCTCTTCAAAGAGGTGTCGCACTACGGCTCGCCGTTCGGACTCGGCTATAAAAAGGAGGCCCCTTATCATTGAGCTTAAACTTAAATCGGACTGCACTCATTGATATGTGAGAAGTTTGCCCCTGTTCCTTAGTGGAATGTTCATGGACAAAATTTGTTTTGTTTGTATTTGTTTTTTTTTTCTTTATTTAGAATATTCTTAAAATATATGACTTATGCATGAATGAAAACATGCACATTTTTTTAACACCCACCAACCTGCTTGAGTACAGTGAAGGGAATAGTTCAGAAAGTATTTCATTCAGTAAAATTAAAGAATTAAAACATTTTTATGGCTTGGATTTTTTATGGGTCAATTATGTAGATTTTAATGGGTTAAATATGTAGAGGCTACAAAGGTACCAAGCATTCAGTGTAAAAGAACTGTCATTTTAAGCACGTTAGCTGTTTGTTTTTAATGATCCTTATAAATGAAGTAAAAAATTTCTCATTTTTAATGGCCTTGGTTGTTATGGGTTAAACAGGTAATCGTTAATGGGTTAAATAGATAAAGGATATGTAATGGAACCAAACTTGTAATTGCGAAAATGGTACATTACATTATTTTGTAAATGAACAATAAACATCGGAGTGATTTTGGTGCAAAAAGTGAAGTAATAGAAAGTCTTATTATTAAAATGTACCAAAGATCTAAAAAATTATCAAATTACATAAAAAGGTGTAGTAAAAAAAAACAGCTTTTGTTGTATTGGGTTGCCCAAAAAGTAATTGCAGATTTTTTAAAAGAAAGTAAATGCATTTTTAATAAAACTTAGAATGAACTTTAATCAAATATACTTTTTTTACACTTTTTTTCTAAATCAAGCTAAAAGTAACAGCTGATAACTGACAGAAGAAAGAATGCAATTACAGAGTCACAAGCTGCGAAAAAATTTGTCAACGCCGACTATATGAAAAATCCGCAATTACTTTTTGGGATATACTACATAAAATAGATGCGTCGGTAGAGAAACATATTATTTCTCTTTATGAAGAATATTTTAATGATCCCTTAGTAAATGGAAAATGGTATATACCATCGGTTTGGATGACTTTTCAACGAAAGCAATGCAAATATTAATTTGGCCTACTGACAACGATGTGAACTTATTGTTTGAACAACATGGATAAAGCCATCTTCCAGAAGATTGGCGATTATTTATCGACAGTTCAACAAAACGTAATATGAACATTTTATATAGTTTCCTATATTTTATTTATATATGTATATCTTCTATTTCCAGGTCTGAAAACAATGTTTTTGCATAATGAAGGATCGCCTTCTTAAGTACCATTGGCTTACGCTACAAACATCAAAGAATCATATGACAGTATGTCTCCAATACTAAATGTTTTAAGGTACACTACACATAAGTGGAGTTGAAAGTACTTAAAAATTTTGAATGGCTTCCAAGGTGGTAACACAAAGTATTCTTGCTATTTTTGTAAATGGGACACCCGAGACTCTTCTGAACATTACATACAAAGGGACGGGAAACTGGTGGTGAAAAAATAGCATAGTCCTTTAGTCAATCCAAAACACATCATTTGTGTAACGGAGGTATTACACATAAAATGGGCTTAATAAAGCAATTCGTAAAAGTACTTGATAAAAATGGAGCCACATTTGAATACCTTGAACACGTTTTTCCACGAGTTACGAGCGGAAAACAAAAAGAAGGTAAAACATATATTATGCTATATAAAACATGACTAAGAAGCAATTTGATTTTAAATCAACAGGTATCTTTATCAACAGGTATACAGAAATTGGTAAAAAATGACAAATTCATAAAACAAATGCAGCTTAAAGAAAAAAAAGGCATGGAACGGTTTATTTTAATGTGCAAAAATTTTCTTGCAAACACAAAAAGTCAAAATTATGAGCAGATAGTAAGCAATGTCAATAAAATTGCACTATCTGCGTAATCATTTGGGAAGATTTAAATTAAGTTTAGGACAGCTGCGTGATGAGCAAGGTGAAAGATTTCACCAGAAAATATTTAAAATTGAACAACGTTATATAGGAAAAATATAAAATCAGTATGATTTCTAACTACCGCTGGCCCAATACTTACAGCAAAGTTTATAAAAAACACAGAACTACAAAATATTTTTTAATAAAAAACCAAAAAGTTAAAACACAAAAAATTGCACAAGTCATCCATTTTTTAACCGATTATATAGTTGTTAAGTTAGCCGTTGAGTGGAGCGGACGTGTTTTAATTTTGCTCCTCAAATAAAAACAAGTAAAAGCGTGCTAAGTTCGGCCGGGCCGAATCTTATATACCCTCCACCATGGATCGCAATTGTCGAGTTCTTTTCCCGGCATCTCTTCTTAGGCAAAAAAGGATATAAGAAAAGAGTTGCTCTGCTATTAAAACGATATCAAGATATGGTCCGGTTCGGACCACAATTAAATTATATGTTGGAGACCTGTGTAAAATTTCAGCCAATTCGTATAAGATAATAAACACGTTTGTTGATGGTCATGAGAGGATCCATCGTACAAAATTTCAGGCATATCGGATAATATTTGCGACCTCTAGGGGTCAAGAAGTCAAGATCCCAGATCGGTTTATATGGCAGCTATATCAGGTTATGAACCGATTTGAACCTTATTTGACACAGATGTTGAAAGTAAAAATAAAATACATCATGCAAAATTTCAGCCAAATCGGATAGGAATTGCGCCCTCCAGAAGCTCAAGAAGTCAAATCCCCAGATCTGTTTATATGACAGCTATATCAGGTTATGAACCGATTTGCACCATACTTGGCACAGTTGTTGGATATCATAACGAAATACTTCGTGCAAAAATTCATTCAAATCGGATAAGAATTGTGCCCTCTAGAGGGTCAAGAAGTCAAGACCCAAGATCGGTTTATATGGTAGCTATATCAGGTTATGGACCGATTTGAACCATACTTGGCACAGTTGTTGGGTATCATAACAAAACACGTCGTGCGAAATTCCATTCCAATCAGATAAGAATTGCGCCCTCTAGAGGGTCAAGAAGTCAAGACCCTAGATCGGTTTATATGGTAGCTATATCAGGTTATGGACCGATTTGAACCATACTTGGCACTGTTGTTGAATATCATAACAAAACACTTCGTGCAAAATTTCATCCCAATCGGATAAGAATTGCGCACGCTAGAGGCTCAAAAAGTCAAGACCCAAGATCGGTTTATATGGCAGCTATATCAGGTTATTGACCGATTTGAACCATACTTGGCACAGTTGTTGGACATTTACAATACCAACCGACCTACACTAATAAGAAGTATTTGTGCAAAATTTCAAGCGGCTAGCTTTACTCCTTCGAAAGTTAGCGTGCTTTCGACAGACAGACGGACGGACGGACATGGCTAGATCGACATAAAATTTCACGACGATCAAGAATATATATACTTTATGGGGTCTCAGACGAATATTTCGAGTAGTTACAAACAGAATGACGAAATTAGTATACCCCCCATCTTATGGTGGAGGGTATAAAAAAATATTGATCGGTATCTCGGAATAGGTACTACCTATTATGAAAAAATTTTAAAGCCTTTTGGAGTAGGCTAGATATGTACTTCAAAGACTCAACAGCTGCGGTGGCGTAGCGTGTTGTCCTCCCCTCCTATATGTGTGGGTGCCTTGGCACCTGCAGTCCAGAGTAATGCTTCAAGCGCGCAACTAGTCGTCAGGCTAATTACTGAGGAAGAGACGGATAAACCAGAGCGATGCACATTTCGTCCCCAGCCTATAAGTAAAGGTTGTGTTTCTGACTCGGAATCAGACAGCGACGGTGTCAATGAAACATTCATCGCAATCGGATTGGTAGATGAGGGCATCGCGATGACGGCAGAAGTGAGCGATGGCTTTGCTAAGCTCAAAGCGATCCGGTGCACGACGAAGGAAAGATTTTTGCCGATGAATGTGTAAAATTTCATTGTGTTACCGAAATATTGACAAATGTGTACCGTCGAATCCGGTAAATTGAACGCTATTTAATTAAAAAAGTCGGTTAATTGAAACAAAAATTATGTTGAAAAAGACTCATTTCAATGATTTCAACTTCGCTTAAATGAAAACGTCTGAATATTTAAACTAATTTTCCGTATTTTGCTCTAGACAATTAAGCAGAAGTAAAATCTGATATTCGAGATGACACGGCGAGTTATTGGCGCCTTCAAATAACCAATGGCCAACATCGGCGTCTGCACCTGGAATGTTCGCACTCTTTATAGAGAAGGTGCAGTATACGCGCTGGCGGATGTATTAGAGTATTACAAGGCAGATATTACCGCCTTACAGGAAGTGCCATGGACTGGGAATGGCGTCACTACAACACCAAACGGTGACGAACTGTACTATAGCTGCCATAACACGAGGCATGAATTTGGCTGTGGATTTGTGGTTAGTCGGAGACTGAAACACCTTGTCTCCAGCTTTACTCCAGTGGATGAGAGGCTAACCACAATCCGCATAAAAGCCACATTCTTCAACATCAACCTTATTTGTGCCCATGCCCCGACGGAAGACAAAGACAAGCAGACCAAGGATATTTTCTACGAGCGCCTAGAGAGAGAATATGACCGCTGCCACGCCCATGATATTAAAACCGTTCTGGGAGATTTTAATGCGAAATTAGGGAAGGAAGACATTTTTGGTCCAACAGTCGGAAAGTTTAGCCTCCACGAGATAACGTCCAGTAATAGGTTGAGTCTGATAGATTTCGCCGCGGCAAAAAACATGGTAGTTAGTAGCACCAGATTCCAACATAAAAATATTTACAAAGCCACATGGCTGTCACCCGATCAAAACACGAAAAACCAAATTGATCACGTTGTGATAGATGGAAGGCAGCGTGTTAGATGTACGATCGATCCGTGGAGCGAACAAAGATTCGGATCATTACCTTATTGCAGCAAAGCTGCACTGAAGCTGGACTTTGAAAAGCTGCAAACACAACAAATGGCAGCGGCATGCTCCACTCGACTGACCCAACTGCTTGATGAAAGCACTCCTTGCTCCGATGATATAATGGCGCAGTGGCAACCTATTGCAAACTCCATGGAAAATGCCGCGAAATCCTTACTTGGGTACCGGAAGCCTCCTTCAAGAAACCCATGGTACGACCAAGAATGTCGAGACGCTACTGAAGAATGCGGCATATAGAGCAACCCTGCAATCAGTAGCAACGCATAAGATGAGGAAAGAATTAAACATCAAACCGATGGATTTGGTGCAGGCACATCCTCCTGCAGAGACGAAGAAGGAAATCTGGTAACTGACACAGATAACATGCTGAGGATATGGAATGAACATTTTACCTAACTGCTAGTGTCCGGCGAAGAGGATACCGCAGAACGAATCCCTGATGATGGCATAGAATGTTTGGCTCCTTGTCAAAATGAGGTCCAAGTAGCAGTGACCCGACTAAAGAACAACAAGGCAGCAGGAGCCGACAGGTTACCCGCTGAACTATTAAAGAGCGGAGGCGACACGCGCTTATCTGGGTAAAAGAACGCATACCCGATGATTGGAACCTCAGCATACTATGTCCCGTACACAAGAAAGGAGACAAGATGGAATGTGCCAACTACAGAGAAATAAGTCTCCTCCCCATCGCATACAAGATAATCTTAGCGTACTGTGTGAAAGATTAAAACCTAGAGTCAAAGAGATAATTGGGCCCTATCAATGCGGCTTTAGACCTGGTAAATCCACCCTAGACCAGATATTCACACTGCGCCAAATCCTGGAAAAGACCCGAGAAGGACAAATCAACAACTACCACCTCTTTGTTGACTACAAAGTCGCCTTTGATACTCCTTTACGTTCAAAGGTATTTCAAGCCATGTCTGAGTTTGGGATCCCTGCAAAATTAATAAGACTCTGCAGGATCACACTTGCTGATACGCGTTCCTCAGTAAGAATAGGAATGAATCTCTCCGAACCATTTGATACCAAACGAGGTTTCAGACTAGGGGACAGCCTATCGTGTGATCTCTTTAATATCCTGCTGGAGAAGATTATACGAGATGCAGATGTGAAAAGATATGGCACACTAATCACAAGAAAACACGTGCTACTCCTATGCCGACGACATCGATATCGTAGGTCGGTCACCGGAAGTAGTAACTGCAGCCTTTGAAAGAATCGAAAGAGAGTCAGTGAAAATGGGTCTGGCAGTTAATGGAGATAAGACGAAATGGATGGTTCAGCTCCCAAACAGCCTTGCACAACCGAGCAGATAAGGAAATGGAGAAAGTTGGGAACTACAGCTTTGAGACAGTCAGTAACTTTATCTACCTCGGCACCGCCGTAACCGAAACGAATGACACCAATTTTAAGATTAAGCGAAGAATAATACTGACAAACAGATGCTACTTTGGACTAAGTAAGCAGTTGAAAAACAAGGCGACCTATCGACAGACGAAGATTACACTATACAAGACACTGATACTACTCGTGCTGTTATATGGTTCTGAAGCATGGGTACTTGTGAAAGCAGATGAGGCTGTACTTTGAGTATTTGAGAGAAAGATTCTTCGTTAAATATATGGACCAGTTTGCGTTAATGGAGAATAAAGGCGACGTATAAACCACGAGCTGTATGAGCTGTATGACGACGATAGCATAGTTACACGCATTAAAATACAACGGCTGCGTTTTCTAGGTCATGTTGTCAGAATGGATGAAGAAGCCCCAGCAAAGAAGTCTTTTCAAGGCAAACACGGTGGTACACGCAAACCGGGAAGACCAAAAGCCCGATTGAAAGATCAAGTTGAGGGAGACACCTCGAAACTTGGTGTCAAAGATTTTAGAATGAGCGCAGAAGATCGAGGCGCTTGGAACGCTATTCTACGTTCGGCTAGTGGAACAAATATTCTGTCATTGCCAATTAAAGTAAGTAAGTAAGTAAAATTTATATTAGAACGGTACCAAAACGTTGCAATAACGAAGGATATTAAAGGCCAAAACAGAATGAGTTGAGCTTTGTTTTTGAGCGTTGCGTTGAAAACAAATCCCGCAAAAGCAACACACAAAAGTTAAACAATTTTTAACTTTGACGCCTGAACACACTGCTTCACGTATGGCAACACAGAATGACACTTGATTTCAATGGTCATAGTTGAAAATTGGTTAACTTTTGCGTGTTGCAATTTTCAACGAACGCTCCAAAACAAAGCTTAACTCGCTAATTCCGTTTTCGCCTTACGCCGAATGTGACAACATTCTCATTCGGATATGAATCCATGGCGAAGTAAGTGGAAAGAAAACGCAATTTCCAAAGTATACGACGTGCAGTGGGCAAAGCGGCGAAAAATAAATCCAAAAATTTTTACCTGTTGATCTGAGGTTAAAAATGTTGTAGACATGTAGAGGAGGACATAGGCTGGCTGGTGGATATTGTGGGCCTATATCTTTAATACTGGGTGAAATACAGGGTGTCAAAGTTGACCACTTTCCCCTTCTCCGACGCACAGTGGGCCAAATGGCAAAAAAATTGGAAATAAGTCTACAACTTTTTATCTGTTGATTTTAGCCATACAAAATGTTCTAGACATTTGTAGAGGAGGACATAGGCTTTCAGAAAAGTGCTGTTGTTGGTCCATATCTTTAATACAGGGTGAGCTACAGGGTGTGAAAGTTGACCACTTTTGACTTCTCCAAGCTTCTGGGGGCCATAACTTTTGATCTACTCAACCGATTTACATGATTTAGGACTCTAGAGAAAGAGCTTGACAAGATCTAAAAAACTTATGCATAAAGTACCATGCCATCGTGTACTGTTAAGGAGTTATGAATTGTTTAATTTTAAAATATGAAAATTTGGCCTTGGTTTTTTTCAGTGTTTTTTAAATAACTCCGTCAATTTTAAAGCTATAAACTTCATACTTCACACAAATTATGCCAGCATATGTGTGCATAAAATACAAAAGGAATCACGTGAATATCTTTGGCGGTTTAAAAATGGCATCGTTTTCAATATGAAAAATATTTTTTTTGTCAAAAAATTGCAAAATTTTTCAAAAAAGATACTCCCATTTCCTTTAAGTTTTCGCAAACTTTGGCCATCAAAGCATTATCATTTCTTTCCATTTTCACAAAGTCGAGGTATTAAGAAAAGTTTTAAGTGCTAATTTGGCTAATTTCGATATCAAACAACACCGTTATCTTAAGACCAAAATGGCCAATTTTTTTACTAAACTTCAAAAGTTTCTCACTGGAAAAAAAGTTCCACGGGGATTTTTTCGCTTTTTTTGAACTTAAATGAAAGCTTAAAATGTTCCCAACATTTTAAGGTATGTCTCGCCATATCCTAGCCATAAATGAGATCGTAGCGATCAAAATACTGAAAAAAGTCAATTTTCAAGTAGTGCTATATTCATTGCTAAAAAACAAGTATTACGTCACATTTTATTGCAAAGATGTTAAATAAACTTTTATTTGGTAACACTTCTTCTACAAAACACAAAAAGAATCATGGAAATATCTCTATTCTATTCCATTTTATGGAACCGGCAATAAAAAAGTCAATTTTTCAAAAAAGTCGAATTTCCCAAATTTTGTTTTTGTTGTCCTAATTGCACATGACACACTATAGCCATATTTACGCAACATACCTTATCGTAAAGGAAATTTTCATACCTTTCCAACGATGTATAAAACATTTCTCAACTCGGATTCTATCTACTCTAAAATTCATTTACACTTCATTAAACTCTATATAAAAATGTCTATTTGTGAAATGGAACCTTATATGGGGCCTACACTAAAACATTGATAGATTTGCCCAGGGTTTACAATACAAATGTGTTAGAATAAAAAAAGGTCTCCTGCCAAAGTTTAAAAAAATTGGAATAAAAATATGTGTTTTAGAGCGAAAACACTTCGCATCGGCGTGCGTTTGTATAGTACCTACATCTATTTTTAATGTAAGCTGATGATTTTTGAATAAAAATTAACCTAGAAATATACCTGCATATATATATATATTTGTGTTAAGATTTGATGCAGACAAATGTTACCTGTTTCGCTATGTCGAATTCCCAGGAAATCCACCGTATCAATGAATGTGAAAAAACCTACCCATAAAAAATTCATTGTCATTTTTTTTAACCAAATTCGAGTCCAGGTAAATAATTATAGAAGAGTAAGTAAAAAGAGGCACTTTGGACCCCTTTTTACGATTGCGTCTGATACCTGAAATGGGTCATTAATTGTGAATATATTGCATAAATATTTGAACAAAATCCAAATTTTCTTCATTATATTTTGTAGAGGCGTAAAGGACATTTATAAGTTATGGAAGTCATACTGAAGTATTCCACTCTTTCGAAAATTGTATGGGACATCAAAAATGATTCCAAATCATACACGGAGTCATTTAAGGAACTTGTTTACACTTTGGACCACATATATGGAATAAGGCTAAATAAAGACGCTTTAGACAAACTTGAAAAATTCTACAAATCATTTGAGAGAAGGTTGCCAGAATGTTCATTCGCAAAAATCAAGTTTTTCAAAATGTATGAGAAGTGGCTGAAATCGGATCTACTTATTGAAATTAAACCGCTGATTCCCGGCCGGCCTAGCAAAGCATACGACGAAGTTACGGAGAAAACCAAAAAGAAAAAACAAGAGGAACTATTGGCGGCACATCCGCCAAATTTAATAAAAGATACGTTCAAAACAGCATTGTTAAAAACACAACCAAAAAATGTTGGACGAATTGTCGATGTTTTACCATTAGCATCTCCGAAAAGGGTAAAGAGAATGGTAGAAAGTATTCCAACTCCAAAATCGACTACAGAATTCACGGAGGAAGATGCACTGGCCCTGATTTTGAACCTAGGCCTCTCAAGAAACAAATACTCAACAATGAGGAAGGCTCTTCGTGAAAAAGGATGGGGTTGTTTACCCTCAAAACATAAATTGTACAACACCAGGACGAAAATGGTGCCATCAAATATATACGTGGACGAATTAAAAGCAAGAGTGAAACTTGCTGATCTTGTTGAAAATACAGCTGTTAGAATTATTTCTAATTTTACTGAAGAACAGTTGAACACATGTAATAATTCCGAAGTGGTTTTGATCAGCAAATGGGGTTGTGATGGATCATCTGGATTTTCCGAATATAAGCAACAAACAGAAATAGATACCAACTTCGCATCAATTTTCATGGCATCATTAGTACCATTGAGAATGAGATTGTACAAGGACCAATCTTCATCATCGAAAGAAAATGCATTTCAAGATATATGGATAAATAGAACACCTGGGTCAAAATATTTATGTCGCCCAATTCGGTTTGAGTATACAAAGGAAGACCGGAACACAACACGATCTTTGGTGAACGAAATAAAGGAAGAAATTGCTGCATTACCCATGATTGTTATAAACCAATTGGGAAGAAATATAAAAGTTTCGTTTCAACTACAACTCACTATGATCGATGGAAAGGTGGCAAACGCATTAACTGGCGTTATGTCCAATTGGAGATGCAATATTTGTGGCAAGAAGAATGGGCAATTCGAGGACAAGTCTGATGAAAATTTAGTAAACGAAAATGCGCTCAATTTCGGTATTTCGCCCCTGCACTGTAGAATTCGATTCATGGAGTATTGTTTGCATTTATCGTATGACCTTAAATATCGGACTAGCCCTGGAAACCGCGATGTCTCTGCTAGAAACAACCAAGATCTTCACAAAATGAGGCAGGAAGAGAAGAATCGAATCCAGTTGGAGTTTAAACAAAAGGGACTTATAATAGATAAACCTCTTTACGGATACGGAAGCACAAATGATGGCAACTCGGCAAGGCGGTTTTTTGAGGACCCCGTATCGACATCTAAAATAACCGGTCTTGATGAACACTTGCTAAGACGATTCAAAGTGATTTTGGCTGTAATCAATAGCAAAAAGATGATAAATTCAACCAAATTTGAAGCTTATAGTAATGACACAAAAAACATTTTATCTGATTTATATTCGTGGAAAGCTTTAACACCGACAGTACATAAAGTCTTACATCATGGCAAGGAAATTGTGGAATACAACATACTTCCGTTAGGAGAACTTACAGAAGAAGCTCAGGAATCCCGTAATAGAGATGTTAAACAGTTCCGGCTTTTCAATACCCGAAAGAGCACCAAATTTAACCAAAATTATGATTTACTTCAATATTTATTGTTATCGTCTGATCCGGTACTATACAGCATCAGAACTAAATGGCTACCAAAAATATGTGACGATATAGATAAGGACGATCCCGATGCCATTCAAATTAAAGAGCTTTTAAATTTTGATACCTTAGATTATTTGGTAGAGAATAAAATCAAATAATACAAAACTAAAATGCTTTTTTATTTTGGGAGTAGCTAATATACATATAAACGCACGCCGATGCGAAGTGTTTTCGCTCTAAAACACATATTTTTATTCCAATTTTTTTAAACTTTGGCAGGAGACCTTTTTTTATTCTAACACATTTGTATTGTAAACCCTGGGCAAATCTATCAATGTTTTAGTGTAGGCCCCATATAAGGTTCCATTTCACAAATAGACATTTTTATATAGAGTTTAATGAAGTGTAAATGAATTTTAGAGTAGATAGAATCCGAGTTGAGAAATGTTTTATACATCGTTGGAAAGGTATGAAAATTTCCTTTACGATAAGGTATGTTGCGTAAATATGGCTATAGTGTGTCATGTGCAATTAGGACAACAAAAACAAAATTTGGGAAATTCGACTTTTTTGAAAAATTGACTTTTTTATTGCCGGTTCCATAAAATGGAATAGAATAGAGATATTTCCATGATTCTTTTTGTGTTTTGTAGAAGAAGTGTTACCAAATAAAAGTTTATTTAACATCTTTGCAATAAAATGTGACGTAATACTTGTTTTTTAGCAATGAATATAGCACTACTTGAAAATTGACTTTTTTCAGTATTTTGATCGCTACGATCTCATTTATGGCTAGGATATGGCGAGACATACCTTAAAATGTTGGGAACATTTTAAGCTTTCATTTAAGTTCAAAAAAAGCGAAAAAATCCCCGTGGAACTTTTTTTCCAGTGAGAAACTTTTGAAGTTTAGTAAAAAAATTGGCCATTTTGGTCTTAAGATAACGGTGTTGTTTGATATCGAAATTAGCCAAATTAGCACTTAAAACTTTTCTTAATACCTCGACTTTGTGAAAATGGAAAGAAATGATAATGCTTTGATGGCCAAAGTTTGCGAAAACTTAAAGGAAATGGGAGTATCTTTTTTGAAAAATTTTGCAATTTTTTGACAAAAAAAATATTTTTCATATTGAAAACGATGCCATTTTTAAACCGCCAAAGATATTCACGTGATTCCTTTTGTATTTTATGCACACATATGCTGGCATAATTTGTGTGAAGTATGAAGTTTATAGCTTTAAAATTGACGGAGTTATTTAAAAAACACTGAAAAAAACCAAGGCCAAATTTTCATATTTTAAAATTAAACAATTCATAACTCCTTAACAGTACACGATGGCATGGTACTTTATGCATAAGTTTTTTAGATCTTGTCAAGCTCTTTCTCTAGAGTCCTAAATCATGTAAATCGGTTGAGTAGATCAAAAGTTATGGCCCCCAGAAGCTTGGAGAAGTCAAAAGTGGTCAACTTTCACACCCTGTAGCTCACCCTGTATTAAAGATATGGACCAACAACAGCACTTTTCTGAAAGCCTATGTCCTCCTCTACAAATGTCTAGAACATTTTGTATGGCTAAAATCAACAGATAAAAAGTTGTAGACTTATTTCCAATTTTTTTGCCATTTGGCCCACTGTGCGACGTTAAAGGGGCTATGACTTTTGATCGATTACACCGATTGGTATAATTTAAGACTTTGGAGAAAGAGCTTGACGAGATATAAAAAACAAGTAAAAAGGCGTTAAGTTTGGCCGGGCCGAACTTTGGATACCCACCACCTCTGGTATCTATGTGAAGCACTTTTCATCAAAATCCAGTGAAATTTGCATACCTTTTGTCCCATAGCAGTTATATCGAAATATGTTCCGATTTGGACCAAATACTAATAAGTACAAGTCAATGCTCAATTATGTATAACAAAATATTGGTCTTTTTAGTAGCTATATCTAAAAATAAACTGATCTGAACCATATACAACATGGATGTCGAAAAGCCTAACATAAGTCAATGTGTCAAATTTCAGTTAAATCGGATTATAAATGCGTCTTTTTTGGGACCAAGACTTTAAATCGAGATATCGCTCTATATGGCAGCTATATCCAAATATTGATCGATCTGAGTGAAATTGAAAAAGGATGTCGAAGGGCCCGACACAACTCACTGTCCCAAATTGCGGCAACATCGGACAATAAATGCGCTTTTTCTGGCCCCAAAACCTAAAACCGAGAGATCGGTCTATATGGCAGCTATATCCAAGTTTGGACCAATCTGGGCCAAATTGACGAAGGATGTCGAGGAGACTAACTTAACTCACTGTCCCAAATTTCAACAACATCGGATGATAAATGTGGTTTTTATGGGCCTAAGACCCTAAATCGGAGGATCGGTCTATATGGCAGCTATATCCAAATCTGGACCAAATTGACGAAGGATGTCGAGGGGCCTAACACAACTCACTGTCTTAAATTTCAGTAAAATTGGATAATAAATGTGGCTTTTATGGGCCTAAGACCCTAAATCGGAGGATCGGTCTATATGGCAGCTATATCCAAATCTGGAACGATCTAGGCGAAATTGACGGAGGATGTCGAAGGGCCTAACGCAACTCACTGTCCCAAATTTCAGCAAAATCGGATAATAAATGTGGCTTTAAGGGGCCTAAGATCCTAAATCTGAGGATCGGTCTATATGGGGGCTATATCAAGATATAGTCCGATATAGCTCATCTTCGAACTTAACCTGCTTATGGAGAAAAAAGAACCTGTGCAAAATTTCAGCTCAATATCTCTTTTTTTGAAGACTGTAGCGTGATTTCAACAGACAGACGGACGGACATGGCTAAATAGTCTTAGACTTTTACGCTGATCAAGAATATATATACTTATGGAATGACAAAATGAATATACCCCCATCATTCGGTGGTGGGTATAAAAATGAATGTACAATGCCATCGTATACCATTAATGAGGTATAAATAGTTAAATTTTAAAATATCAAATTGACTCATTTTAAAATCAAACCACCCCCCTTATCTCAAGACCAACCAAGCTTGGATCTTGACTTCTTGAGCCACTAGAGGGCGCAATTCTTATTCGATTAGGCTGAAATTTTACATGACGTGTTTCGTTATAACTTCCAACAACTGTGCTAAGTATGGTTGAAATCGGTCTATAACCTGATGCAGCTGCCATATAAAACCGATCTGGGAACTTAACTTCTTGAGCCTCTAGAGGACGTAACTATTGCCTGAAAATTTGTACAACGGCTTCTCCCAAGACCTTCTCAGACCTGATACAGCTCCCCCATAAACCGATCTCCCTATTTTACTTCTTAATCCCCTCAAGAGCGCAATTCTTGTTCGATTTGGCTAACATTTTACACAATGACTTCTACTATGGTCTCCAATATTCAGTTCAACATTCGGCCCGGCCGAGTTTAGCACGCTTTTACTTGTTTTTTATAGCCTACACCACTAGTGTGGTACAGGGTATTATAATTTAGTGAATCTGTTTTATCAACAATGTGGCAAATTTTTCCAAACCATACTCCCATTTCCTTCAAGTTTATTCAAACTTTGGCCATGAAGGTATTATCTTTTCTTTTCATTTTCTCAAAGTAGAGGTATTGAGAAAAGTTTTAAGTGCTAATTTAACTTGTTTTGATATCAAACCACCTCATTATATTAAAGCCAATGTGGAAATTTTTATTACTAAATTTCAAATGATTTTCATTGGTAAAAAAGAAAGTTGTACGGTGCTTTCTTCACTTCTTTTAAGCATGAAGTCTCGCCATACAATAGGCATAAATAAAAAGTCGATTTTCAAGTAGTGCTATATTCTCTGTTAAAAATAAAGTATTACGTGACTATTTATTGCACATCCCAGCAAAAACTCTCATTACCAAATAACCATAAAGGTAAGCTCATTCAAAAATTAATAACTACTTATTTTTAGGCATCGTTTCTAATTACTCTTACATGGCGATGTCCTATGAGGAAAGTCCTTCCGTACAAGCATACCGATAGTTTAAAAATAAGTACTTATGCCTAAGCATACAAGTTGTCAAAATATTATCTAAGTTGAACGTTGCTAAAAAATAACTTCTTAGACTCAAACATATCCGCGCCTTTCCCTACCACCACGTTCTCAATGTTCAGTTTCTATGAAAAAGACAAATTTTATACGAATAATTCAAATTATAAATGAAATTAAAACCTTACCTTCATCGCAGCCGAGAGCCAAAAACCAAGAACCTTTCGTTTTCAATGCAGATGCTCTACGCATTCATCCAAATTACTATTGTTTGAGTAATACACTAGTAATACACCTGGTCAACAGTGAGAATCCAGGCACTAAAATCTGTATTCGACTGCCTGAACATAATACGGTCCTGCAGGCGTTAGTGTGGTGTTAAAGCTAGGATGTGTGAACATCTTTACGGACAACATGTGTGAACATCTTTACGGACAACAAACAAGAAATCAGTGCATTTACAACAAGGACGGTAAGGTCACGAACAGCATTTGAGTGTAAGAAAGAGATTAACGCTTTCTCTGAGGATGGCACGATCTATATCAATTGAGAGCCGGGCCATAGCGGAGTAAGGGGGCAGTGAGGGACAGAGGAATGCCGTCAATAAACTTGCTTAACTCGAAGTCTTTCGTGTCGACGCACTCTGAAGTAAGGGGGGTGGTCGGTAGGACGACGAATATCCTATTGGGAGATCCGGATCGTGAGAAGACGAGGCTATTACTGAAAGGAAGTAATAAGGAGGTCAGTATAGCTTTCGGTATCATAACCCCAAGTTAACAAAACTTATTCTGTCATACATATTACAATATATTGCACATATTTTTAACACCGATATTATGACCAGTTCCTATCCAATGGCATGGAAAATTGCTAAAGTCATTCCAATACCCAAAAGCAATGGCGAATATAGACCAATTTCGATACTGCCGTATTTGTCTAAAGTTTTCGAGAGACTCCTGCGTATTCAAATTCAGAACTATATATCTGAAAACAATCTTTTAACTTCCCAACAATCTGGCCTTAGACCAAACCACAGCTGTCTCACTGCCCTCACTGATGAAGTTGAGACAATACGTGCAGGGCTTGATAACAGCGGAATTGTTTTCCTGCTTCTGCTTGACCACTCAAAAGCATTCGACTGTGTCCATTACTCAACACTCAGCGCCAAACTAAGGAAAAACCTTCATTTTTTGCCACACGGCTTTTATCATCATATCCAACCCGACGATCGCAATATACCTCCGATAGAATTCATGAATCATTTTTACTGCTAGTACAACGAGGGGCTCCATTCTAGGACCTCTTCTCTACTCAATATACGACAATATGTGTTATCGAGCGGAGAGTCTCAGTGAGAGAGCGGGCTGCACCGGCTCTTGCACAAATACTGAGTGCCTATGATGCTCGCTATGATAAGGCGAGTTATTGGTGCCTTGAAATAACCAATGGCCACCCCGTTCACACTGTGATTGGTCCTTTGGACCGGAACGAGCATACACACCTACAGGAGCTTGACGATGATCGCCACCTCCACATGAAAATGGTGCTACAATAACAACAACCAGATCTGGTCAAATTTGCCAACGTTCAAATGTATGCCGACGAAGTGCAGTTAAACTTATCGCGTTGGTTGAGCTCTATTCAAACCTGTGTGTAGAATATTAATGCTGATCTTTCCAGAATTTAGATGTGGGCTACTAAAAACGGGTTGTTTCCAAATCCCAGCAAGTGAAAGGCGATTATAATTCGCAATAGAAATACTGACATCAGAGTTGACGTTTGCCTGCGCCTGGGAACAACAACGATTGAAATTGTTGATAAAGCAAAGAGTCATGGTGTAATATTCAATAAACATTTCAACTGGTCCGATTATATATCTTTCACTTGCGGCACCTTTGCAAAACATTTTACAGCTTTGCAAATCCGTATACTTCTTGTTAAAGACTATGTTCTGCCGACGCCTCTTTATGCCGCAGAAATTTTCACGGGCTGCATACCAACTGACAAAAGAAAGATCCAGACTACATTTAATAACGCTATATATATGGGTACTTAAAAAGTACTTAATATATAAGTCTTTGTTATTTCTAATCATAATCCAACATATATAAGTAAGTATAGACCGATTTTCGCCAGATCTGCAAGAGGAAGGAGCATAACACAGATATCTCACCATCGAAAATCTTCGTAAACCCACTTTTTTTATATGTACCATCCATCTCTGAAATCAGCGCCCTAATAATTTACATTTACATTAGCAATACTTATACACTAAAACAAACAAAAACTATGTTCAATTAAGAAATTAATACATTCAATTAAAAAATTTGCTGAAATCGGACCTATAAAGGAATTGTATTTTTGACTAACAATTTTGCAATTTGGATCTATGAAAAGCTCAAATATCCAATTAAATTGGTTGTAAACCCAATAAACCATTAATTTCGAATTTGCTTTTTGTTTTAAATAACACTTTTACAGTCGTTTTAATAAAAATAAATAATTGATATTTTTAACATAAATAAAAAAAAACTTTTTATTTCATTGGATTAAATTGCGAATAAAACATGAAATATAATGCTTAAAAAAATATATATTTTTTTTTCCTAATGGTCCCAGGGTTCTAAAAAAACGAAAAATTGCCGATTCCACTTTGAGCGTCTCTTCGTTTTCAGCGACACCGTCAGTAAAGAGTATCATAAACAATATAATTTATATACATTCTCTTTATGTATATATAAAAATCAATTTGTGTTTGTTTGTTTGTATGTTTCTGTGTTCCTCATAGACTTAGAAACGGCTTAACCGATTTTCTTGAAATTTTCACAGATGGTGCATACATTTTTTTGATTTCTGAAGGGGGGACCCTCCCCCTTACTTTAATTTTCAGAAACGCCTGATCTCGGAGATGGGTGGTGCGATTTAAGCGAAATTTTGTGTGCTCTCATATAGTACCCTAAAAATAAAAATTTGGTGTCCAAATTTCGGATGGGGTACCTAGGGGGTCCGCCCCACCCCAAACCTTCCAAACATATATTTAGGCCAATCACGACAATATGGGACTCAAATGAAAGGTATTTAGGATAAGAAAACGTATCTGATATCCAATTGTCGGACCAAATGATACGGGGACCACCCCAACCTCCAAAACACCCCTAAATCGGACATAATTACCGACCATGGCAATATGGGACTCAAATTGAAGGTATGTGGTGGTAGACCATGTATCTGATATCAACATTCGGGGCCAACTGTCTAGCGGACGTGCAACCACCATAACAACCCCCCAATAGGACGTATTTGCTCACTAAATATTCATAGTTTTAAGGGCCAATACCCCAAACCGGGAATATTTGCTGACTTTCGCAATATGGAGTTTAAATGAGATTAGAAAACGAATTTGATATCCAATTTAGAGGCCAATGGCAATATAGGGTTCAAATAAATGATATATAGATATATGAGAATAGAGCACGTTGCTGATATATTTTCCGGGCTTAGTGTTTGGGGGACCACCCCAATCCCCAAAACACCCCTAAACCGGCCATATTTACCCACAATGTCAATGTGCAGCTTAAATGAAAGGTATTGGGGGGTAGAGCAAGAATTGATACCCATCTTCGGGACGAATTCTCTGGGGGTCTACCCCTTTCCCAAAATACCCCACAAACCGCAATTTTTTACTGACCATCGCAATATGGGGCTCAAATAAAGGTATTTGGAAGTAGAATACGAATTTGATATCCAAATGTAGGATCATGTATTTAGGGCATCACCCCTTCCCCAAAACAAGCCCCAAAGGGAAACATTTTTCGACCATGCCAATATGTGGCTCAAATGAGAGGTATTTGAGATTAGAAAACGAATTTTATAGCCTATTTTGGGGGACGCCTCATCCTGTAAACTCCTCTTAAGCCAATGGCAATATGGGGTTCAAATAAATGGTATTTGCGAGAAGAGCATGATGCTGATATTTTTTTCAGGGCCAAGTATCTGGGGGACCACCACTACCCCGAAAACACCACTAAATCAGACATCATGAGAATATTGGGCTGAAATGAAGTATTTTAAGAATGGAGTACACCTTACATCCAAACTTAAATTCGTAGATCAATAAAGATCATATGGGATTCAGACACTTATAAGGCACTTATATTGTTAAACTGTTAGTAATGGTATTTCACTAAAAGATTTTTAATTGTCGAAAATAAATATTCCAAGGAAACTTTTGTTCCATATAAAGTAAAAGAAGGCGCAGCGGAGCGGGCCCGGGTCAGCTAGTACATATTTATATAAAATGAATCGTAAAAAATACCAATCATAGCATTTTGCCTGCAACACCACGAAATCTAAATCACATTCAACGTCTACATTCTACAATGTCATCCAGTGTGTTGCATTTGGCATTCTATTCGTAAACATCCGACATTTTTATACCCTCCACCATAGGATGGAGGGTATACTAATTTCGTCATTCTGTTTGTAACTACTCGAAATATTCGTCTGAGACCCCATAAAGTATGTATATTCTTGATTGTCGTGACATTTTATGTCGATCTAGCCATGTCCGTCCGTCTGTCTGTCGAAAGCACGCTAACTTCCGAAGGAGTAAAGCTAGCCGCTTGAAATTTTGCACAAATACTTCTTATTAGGTCGGTTGGTATTGTAAATGGGCCATATCGGTCCATGTTTTGATATAGCTGCCATATAAATCGATCTTGGGTCTTGACTTCTTGAGCCTCTAGAGTGCGCAATTCTTATCCGATTGGAATGAAATTTTGCACGACGTGTTTTGTTATGATATCCAACAACTGTGCCAATAATAGTTCAAATCGGTTCATAACATGATATAGCTGCCATATAAACCGATCTTGGGTCTTGACTTCTTGAGCTTCTAGAGGGCGCAATTCCTATCCGATTTGGCTGAAATTTAGCAAGACGTATTTTTTCTTACTTTCAACAACTATGTCAAATAAGGTTCAAATCGGTTCATAACCGCATATAGCTGTTATATAAACCGATCTTGGATCTTGACTTCTTGAGCCCCTAGAGGTCGCAATTATTATCCGATTTGCCTGAAGTTTTGTACGACGGATTCTCTTATGACCATCAACATACTTGTTTACTATGGTCTGAATCGGTCTATAGCCCGATACAGCTCCCATATAAATTGATCTCTGTATTTTACTTCCTGAGCCCCCAAGGGGCCCAATTCTAATTCGAATTGGCTGACATTTTACACAGGTCAACATATAATTTAATTGTGGTCCAAACCGGAGCATAACTTGATATCGCTCTAATAGCAGAGCAAATCTTTTCTTATATCCTTTTTTTTTGCCTAAGAAGAGATGCCGGGAAAAGAACTCGACAAATGCGATCCATGGTGGAGGGTATATAAGATTCGGCCCGGCCGAACTTAGCATGCTTTTAGTTGTTCTTCATTACACTATATCAACGCAACATTTTTCACAATAAAATTGTTTAACTTAAAAAATATAATAATATAATATTTTATATACAGGGTGGCTGATGAATATTGCTACAATGATGAATATTGCTACATTTTTTTTTCGGTGTATGGAATACATTTTTCTTTTATTCATGTTAAATTAAATTATTAAATTAATTATTAAATTATTATTAATTAAATTAATTAATTAATTAATTAAATTAATTATTAAATTATTATTATTAAATAGAAAAAAAGTTATTACATTTTTTTTTGGTAGCGGCTTTCATCAGCCACCCTGTAGAAGTAAAGACCACACTTTTAATTTTCTTGACCAACCACGCTACTTTGTGTTTGTATGTGATAGAAGCTAGACATATATTTGACTCATTCGCACTTCTTTTCGTGTACATGTGCGGGAAGGGAACACAATATAATATTGGTCAATCCACAATTTATATTATTAAATACAATTTAATCAGTACTATTCAAAATATGTTCAGTGTATGCCTTCTTTACCAATCACTTGCCATAATACAAAAAAAAATCGAATTTCTGTGTCAAAAATAATTAAAGCAATTAACACCTTGTTTTTTCTGTATAGATTCAAGAAACAAATTTTTCTATATTACACAGCCAATCATAATAAAAAGCAGAAATTATATGTAATAATTTATTTATATAATTTGGGGATATTAATCCACCCCATGTCACTATGGACATACACCTAAACCAGCATAGCTATTGGTATAATAACGGGACACATAGGACTATGAGCTAACTTATGCAAATTCGGTGCGGCAAATGATAGTACGTGTAGGGCATGTGGGGAAGATGATGAGCCGTATGTCACTGCCCGGCTTTCGCGGCTACCAGACTCCGGTACTTAGGTGGGGACACAATACCAGAGATGAACCAAGTTAAAGGCGTGGTATAGAAACCATTAAGGATTTTGTAACTAGCACGGAATTCCTTACGTACATTTTCTTTATTCGAGGTCGCTTTTTAGTATTTAGAGCCCACAACAAGCCGATTAATGACTTAGGTGTATGTTCATAGTGGCATGGGGGATTAATATCCGCACTATCTTTTAAATCTAACCTAACCTAATGCCGTGGGTGACGAACGAACCTGTTACACTGTGAAACAGGCGGTTGGACGATGAAAATCCTATGGAAAATCCGGATCGAGAGAAGAATTTAGCAGGAGGTCAGTATACCTTTCGGTATCATAACGGGACATATAGGACTACGAGCACACTTGTGCAAAACCGGTGCGCAGCTATAGGATGTGTACGGCATGTGGAGAAGATGATGAGCCGTTTGAGCATTTCCTATGTCATGGCCCGGCTTTCGCGGCTAACAGATACCTGTACTTGATATGGAAAACAATTGAGGGTTTTGTAAGTAGCGCGGAATTTCTAACTTTGATTTTCTTTTTCGAGGATACTATTTGGTATTTAGAGCGCATAATAAGCCGATAACCTGCTTAGGTGTATGTTCATAGTGGCATGGGACGGATTAATATCCGCACCCTCGTTTCAACTTAACCTAAAAGGATCGAAAAATAAAACAACCTGGTGATATGAGTTGAGGTTAAGCCGTCAAAATCTTGCAAAATGCCAAGACGAAGACGTGTGCAAGAAACAAAGAAGAAGAAAATCGGTTCAGTTTGAGTTATAGTTATCGTCATCATAAATATATACTACAGAGAAAGTGGCAACAAATGGAAGGTTTAGGTTGGAAGGGTAGCCAAGGCGGCCAGTCCGATTAATTGTGACACCCTGGTAAGAAAAAAAGAAGATAATTTTAAAAATATAATGGTTAAACACAAAGGGAGACCTGGAAATGACGACAAATAAAAGGTATAAGAATGGAATAGCAAGAACGTGATGGATAAGCCGTCTCGCCACCACACAAATGCTTTTCCGGAGCGTCGGCCAACACTCACTCAAGTATCCAATCGCCGAGTATCAACCATTGATATTTAGGATTTTATCGCGTCCCTCACCCCAGAGACACATCAGCAAGATTGCCGAGATTTGAGAAAAACCGCCTCCCTGGGATGGCAAGCCTGTGTCCTTGTAGACCCGGATCATAAGTCCACATATGTCCTGAATTTCGAAGGTAGCCAGTGTATACTTCGGATTTCCATTGCGGCCAGCGTAATGGCACAAACCCCCGGCTGCAAGACCTTTCACTCGATTGGCAGTAGACCTCCAATCCCGTCCCTGACTCCATCCAGGAGCCGTCACTGAAGACCCCCTTCCTTCTGGGAAAGTTAATCGTGAAAATCTTCTCTCGAATCGGTCTCGACGATAACCATTTTGAGACACTTTTCAGCCTACCCGCTGCATGCTTATTTCAACATTTTCTTTATTCGCCCTGAGGGTGACGTTAGCGGAGCAGCCCCGAATATAGACCTCAACGAGTGGTATATTCAGCATTGCCTAACCTAACCTAATATCATTTCCGGGCTAACTACTCATTTCATACCTAACATCCAGGTGTAAAAGGTGCACATCGGCGCCTTTGCTCCGCATTCCTTTCTAAGAAAGATTGGAATCGAGAACTAAGCCGATTTATTTCGTCTGCTTTGACAACTGCGCCTTCCTTGGGTTAGTCCTCAACCCATTTCTCGTAGCCAATCTCCATAAACTCCACAGTGTCCTTTCAATAATCACGCTGATCGTCGAAAAAAATCAGAAGGACGACGTCGTGAGGTCTGCACATGCGATTGCTCTCACGCCATCTCTGTTGAGAACCAATAAGACTTCGTGTATCACTATGTTGCAGATATTTGGCGAGAACACCCCTCCTTGAGGCGTTCCCCTTGTCAAGCGCTTTCTAACAACACCGTCTCCCAAGTCCGCATTAATAATCCTACAGCGAATCATCGTATCCGTCTACTCGAAAGCAATGAGTTAGAACAAGTAAAAGCCCCTAAGTTTGGTCGGCTCGAATCTTATATACCGTCCACTGTGGCTCGATACACGTTTAAAATTTCAGCCAAATCGGTTAATAATTGAGCACGGGTTTATATGGGCTTTATCAAATTATGAACCGATTTGGACCATTGATAACATAAATTCAACCACGATTCATGGAGCAATTATATGTGGTAATATATTCCTAAAACTTGCAATCTTTTTGGAATATCCTGAAATGTATTATGCAACAAGTAAAAATGCGTTAAGTTCAGCTGGGCCGAACTTTGGATATCCACCACCTCCGGTATATATGTAAACCACCTTTCGTTAAAATCCGGTGAAGAATGCATACCTTATGCCCCATAGCAGCTATATCAAAATATGTTCCGATTTGGACCAAATACTAATAAGTACAAGTCATTGATTAATTGTGTATAACAAAATATTGGTCTTTTTAGTAGAGCTATATCTAAAAATAAACCGATCTAACCGTATACGACACGAATGTCGAAAAGCCTAACACTCACTGTGTTAAATTTCAGTGAAATCGGATTATACATGCGCCTTTTATGGGGACAAGACTTTGAATCGAGATATTGGACCATATGGCAGCTATATCCAAATCTGGACCGATTTGGGCCAAGTTGCAGAAAAATGTCGAAGAGCCTAACACAACTCACTGTGCCAAATTTCGGCAATAAATGCGCCTTCTATGGCCCCAAAACCTTAAATCGAGAGATCGGTCTATATGGCAGCTATATTCAAATCTGGATCGGTATAGACCAAATTGAATAAAGATGTCGAAGGGCCTAACACAACTCACTGTCCCAAATTTCGGCGACATCCGACAATAAATGCGCCTTTTATGGGCCCAAAACCTAAAATCGAGAAATCGGTCTATATGGCAGCAATATCCAAATCTAGACCGGGCTTGACTTAGCTCACAGTCCCAAACATCGAACAATAAATGCACCTTTTAATGGCCCAAAACCTTAAATCGAGAGATCGATCTATATGGCAGCTATATCCAAATCTACCCAATCTGGACCAAATGGAAGAAGGCTGTCAAAGGGTCTAACACAACCCACGATCCCAAATTTCAGCAAAATCGGATAATAAATCTGGCTTTTATGGGACTAAGACCCCAAATAGGCGGATCGGTCTATATGGCAGCTATATCCAAATTCAGACCGGCCGGAGCCAAATTAAAGAAGGATGTCGAAGGACCAAACACAACTCACTGTCCCAAATTTCAGCGAAATCGGACAATAAATGTGGCTTTTATGGGCCTAAGACCCTAAATCGGGAGATTTAGGGAGGGGGCAATATCAAGATATAGTCCGATATAGCCCATCTTCGAACTTAACCTGCTTGTGGACAAAAAAAAGAATCTCTGCAAAGTTTCAGTTCAATATCTCTTATTTTAAAGACTGTAGCGTGATTTCAACAAACAGACGGACAGACGGACGGACGTGGCTAGATAGTCTTAGATTTTTACGCTGATCAAGAATATATATACTTTATAGGGTCGGAAGTGGATATTTCGATGTGTAGCAAACGGAATGACAAAATGAATATACCCCCATTTTTCGGTGGTGGGTATAAAAAAGAAATCTAAACATGTCAAGAAACCATTTGGAATACATAGAAAATCTTAAATTGCAGCATACACTGATTGCGCCCCAAACAAACAATCTCTGTTGTGGTCTATTGATGTTGTTTGCAATGTACGCTAGAAGTTTATCTGCACAGTCTGTTAAAAGTTTATCGAGTGCGACTTTTTTAACATTTAATTGTTTGATGGTAAACTGTTTAGGCTGCTAGCCGACAAACGCACCCATGCTCCACCAATACGCAGCCAAAGCGGACATATCGGGGTGTAGAATGTAAAGCATTGCGGTTGCCACGGTTGGTTGCAATTTTCTGTGGCAAGAGTAAACTGTAATGATGTGGTTAATTCATTGAATGAGCTTGATTAATGTGAATATTCCTATTTAGGGGACACTGTAGAAGCTTCTTTTAGGCATGCAACATTTTAGAGGTCCAACGGCATTAGCCAACGGTGGAAATAAAAATATACTGAATTTCTAAATAGACTGTACTCTACAAATTCGTTAAAAAAATCGATTTCCAGTTAATTGCATTTGAAAAATGTGCAGAAATGAAAGCATTTCAGTTTTCTTTTCAACCTTTTTCGTTGCACATGAACAAGCAATTGTCCTCCTCCCCAAACCCATGGGCATTGTTATTCCGAGCGGCGCAAATAAGCAACCAACCTGACATCCCTCGACATGTTATGTTTTTGCAATACTTCTTTTCATCCTTTTTGCATTTCGTCAAATTTTCCGGTGTCTTCAATGAAAAATGTGAATATATATCATGTGAGACGAAAAAGAGAGATGGCGAGAGAGAAAAACGTGATAAACCTCTTTTTGTTTCTCCCTTTGGGGTTCAACTTTATGTACTTAAGTGTGCATTTGAATTGGTATTTTGCGTTTAGAGATTATTTGCATATGTCAAGCGTCATCATCGCAGCGGGGTGTATGCATCAGTAACGGGGTATAAAAAACCACATTAGCATTTGCGCCATGCACAGCATCATTCCATGTGCTCGAAGTGTACACAAACTCTCGTCTTGTCTTTGCTGTGAACCTCTCTCTCGAAATAGGATTCTCAGCAAAGTAATTTACGTGGAGCGCATGACGTATGCACATTATGAATGGTCTATACATGAGCGTATACGTTACAGTTGGTCATTGCCATAAATCAAGTATACGTGACATTGAACAACACTCAAAAGTTTGAGTAAAAGAGACCACATGAGAATTTGTAAAGATTTGGCTCACTCATTTGGAATTCATTCACCATTTCATCATTAACTAATTAAGCTCGGTGTGGCAATGATTGCTTCCCCAATTTGTGCGTATAAACACATCTGGCAATTTCGCAGGAGAACCGCCTTTAATGCATCCACTAAGCACAGTGGTCCCAAACACCCAATTTTTTGTCAAAAAGTTTAAATCGAATTTTGATCCATATTTTTATTTGTTCACAGCAAGCGCTTGAAAATTTTAAATAAAATAAACAAGTAAACGGCCGTTAAGTTTGGCCGGGCCGAACTTTGGATACCCACCACCTCGGGTATATATGTAAACCACCTTTCATCAAAATTCGGTGAAACTTTCAAACCTTATGCCCCATTTCAGTTATATCAAAATATGTTCCGATTTGGACCAAATACTAATAAGTACAGTAGCTATATCTAAAAATAAACAGATCTGAACCATATTCGACACGGATGTCGAAAGGCTATCATAAGTCACTGTCTCAAATTTCAGCGACATCGGATACTTAATGCATCTTTTATGGCCCCAAAACCTAAAACCTAGATATCGGTCTATATGGCAGCTATATCCAAATCTGGACCGATCTGACCCAAATTGACGAAGGATGTCGAAGGGCCTAACACAACTTACTGTCCAAAATTTCAGCAAAATCGGATAATAAATGTGGCTTTCATGGGCCTTAGACCCTAAATCGGAGGATCGGTCTATATGGCAGCTATATCCAAATCTTTACCGATCTGAGCCAAATTGACGAAGGATATCGAAAGGCCTAACACAACTCACTGTCCCAAATTTCAGCAAAATCGGATAATAAATGTGGCTTTTATGGGCCTAAGACCCTAAATCGGCGGATCGGTCTATATGGGGGCTATATCAAGATAAAGTCCGATATAGCCCATCTTCGAACTTAACCTGCTTATGGACAAAAAAAGAATCTGTGCAAAGTTTCGGCTCAATATCCCCCTTTTTAAAGACTGTAGCGTGATTTCAACAGACAGACGGACAGACGGACGGACATGTCTAGATCGTCTTAGATTTTTATGCTGATCAAGAATATATATACTTTATAGGGTCGGAAATGGATATTTCGATGTGTTGCAAACGGAATGACAAAACTAATATACCCCCATCCTTCGGTGGTGGACATAAAAATAAAATATAGGAATATAGGAAGAGTCTGGGGTGAAATGCATAGGAGAGCCGCCCACCCCAAATCCCGGCAAACGGATTTATAGATCAACCACTACAATATGGGACTCAAATTAAAGGTATTTGTGAGTAGAAAATGAATCTGATATCCAATTGCGGAACTAAGTATTTCGTGGGTCACCCCACCACTATAAAAACCCCTCAAATCAGACATATTTACCGACCATGGCAATATGGATCTTAAATGAAAGGTCTTTGGGAATAGAGCACGAAATTGACTTTCACTTTTGGCAACAAGTGTCTGTGGGTCCACCACACCCCAAGAAGGACTTTTGCTGACCATTACAATGTGGGGTTTAAATAAGAGGTACTTGAGTGTAGAAAAATCCATAGGAAACTTGGAATACATTTTCAACTGCAATTACGCAGAAATTTTCAAATTTAGAGTACTACTCTTCAACATAGCTTAATCGGGCACAGCAGAGCGGGCCGGGCTCAGCTAGTATATATATAACAAGTAAAAGCGTGCTAAGTTCGGCCGGGCCGAATCTTATATACCCTCCACCATGGATCGCATTTGTCGAGTTCTTTTCCTGGCATCTCTTCTTCTTATCGATATGGTCCGGTTCGGACCACAATTAAATTATATGTTGGAGACCTGTGTAAAATTTCAGTCAATTCGTATAAGAATTGCGCCCATTGGGGCTCACGAAGTAAAATAGAGAGAACGATTTTTATGGGATCTGTATCGGATCCGATTCAGACCATAATAAACACGTTTGTTGATGGTCATGAGACGATCCGTCGTACAAAATTTTAGGCATATCGGATAATATGGCAGCTATATCAGGTTATGAACCGCTTTGAACCTTATTTGACACAGTTGTTGAAAGTAAAAATAAAATACGTCATGCAAAATTTCAGCCAAATCGGATAGGAATTGCGCCCTCTAGAAGCTCAAGAAGTCAAATCCCCAGATCTGTTTATATGCCAGCTATATCAGGTTATGGACCGATTTCAACCATACTTGGCACAGTTGTTGAGTATCATAACAAAACACGTCGTGCGAAATTCCATTCCATTCGGATAAGGCTCAAGAAGTCAAGACCCAAGATCGGTTTATATGGCAGCTATATCAGGTTATGGACCGATTTAAACCATACATAGCACAGTTGTTGGGTATAGTAACCAAACACGTCGTGCAAAATTTCATTCCAATCGGATAAGAATTGCGCACTCTAGAGGCTCAAGAAGTCAAGACCAAAGATCGGTTTATATGGCAGCCATATCAGGTTATGGACCGATTTGAACCATACTTAGCACAGTTGTTGGATATCATAACGAAACACGTCGTGCAAAATTTCATTCTGATCGGATAAGAATTGCGCACGCTAAAGGCTCAAGAAGTCAAGACCCAAGATCGGTTTATATGGCTGCTATATCAGGTTATGGACCGATTTGAACCATACTTGGCACGGTTGTTGAATATCATAACAAAACACGTCGTGCGAAAATTCATTCAAATCGGATAAGAATTGCGCCCTCTAAAGGCTCAAGAAGTCAAGACCCAAGATCGGTTTATATGGCAGCTATATCAAAACATGGACCGATATGGCCCATTTACAATACCAACCGACCTACACTAATAAGAAGTATTTATGCAAAATTTCAAGCGGCTAGCTTTACTCCTTCGGAAGTTAGCGTGCTTTCGACAGACAGACGGACGGACGGACGGACAGACGGACGGACATGGCTAGATCGACATAAAATGTCACGACGATCAAGAATATATATACTTTATGGGGTCTCAGACGAATATTTCGAGTAGTTACAAACAGAATGACGAAATTAGTATACCCCCCATCTTATGGTGGAGGGTATAAAAATGAATTTGTGTTTGTTTGTTTCAATGTTTGTTTGTTTGTGGATTTGTTTGTTTCGTATAGACTCAAAAACGGCTGAACCGATTTCTTCCAAATTTTCACAGATTGTGGGGAGTGGTCCGGAAGGAGCAATAGGCTATATAATTTATTGATATCGGTAGGGGACGGACCCTTCTAAAAGTACGACCCCAAAATAAAAGTAAACCGATTGGGAAAATGTGGGACTCAAATGATAGGTATTCAGAAGTAGACTACGAATTTCATATTAAAAATTGGATCCAAGTAACTTGGGGCCGCCCCGACCCCAAACCCATTAAAATAGGTTTATTGGACGATAATCACAATATGGGACTCGAATGAAAGGTATTCGAGATTAGATTATGAAAATGGTCAGGAAGGAGGAAAAGGCTTTTAAGTTTGTTGATATTGGTAGAGGGCTGACCCTCCCCTGTAACGCCAAAAACACAACTTAAAATTAAAAGTGGACCGATAGGGACAATATGGGTATCAAATGAAAGGTATTGGGGAGAAGAATACGAATATCTTCTTTCTTTAATTGGCTACGACAGAATATTTGTTCCACTAGCCGAACATAGAATAGCGTTCCAAGCGCCTCGATCTTCTGCGCTCATTCTAAAATGGTCTTCCCGGTTTGCGTGAACCACCGTGTTTGCCATCAAAAGATTTCTTTGCTGGAGCTTCTTCATCCATTCTGACAACATGACCTAGCCAACGCAGCCGTTGTATTTTGATGCGTGTAACTATGCTATCGTCGTCATACAGCTCATACAGCTCGTGGTTTATACGTCGCCTATATTCTCCATTAAGGCAAACTGGTCCATATATTTTACGAAGAATCTTTCTCTCAAATACTCCAAGTACTGCCTCATCTGCTTTCACAAGTACACATGCTTCAGAACCAGAACCACAGCACGAGTAGTATCAGTGTCTTGTATAGTGTAATCTTCGTCTGTCGATAGGTGGCCTTGTTTCTCAACTGCTTACTTAGTCCAAAGTAGCATCGGTTTGCCACTATTATTCTTCGCCTAATCTCAAAACTGGTGTCATTCGCTTCGGTTACGGAAGTGCCGAGGTAGATAAAGTTACTGACTGTCCCAACTTTCTCCATTTTCTTTATCTGCTCGGTTGTGCAAGGCTGTTTGTTTTATCGTTTTATCTCCATTTACTGCCAGACCCATTTTCACTGACTTTCTTTCGATTCTTTCAAAGGCTGCAGTTACTACTTCCGGTGACCGACCTATGATATCGATGTCGTCGGCATAGGAGTAGCATGTGTTCTCTTGTGATTAGTGTGCCATATCTTTTCACATCTGCATCTCGTATAGTCTTCTCCAGCAGGATATTAAAGAGATCACACGATAAGCTGTCTTCTTGTCTGAAAACTCGTTTGGTGTTAAATGGTCATCCTGCAGAGTCTTATTAATTTTACAGGGATACCAAACTCAGACATGGCTTGAAATACCTTTGAACGTAAAGGAGTATTGAAGGCGGCTTTGTAGTCAACGAAGAGATGGTAGGTGTTGATTTGTCCTTCTCGGGTCTTTTCCAGGATTTGGCGCAGTGTGAATATCTGGTCTAGGGTGGATTTACCAGGTCTAAAGCCGCATTGATAGGGCCCAATTATCTAACTGACTTTAGGTTTCAATCTTTCACACAGTACGCTCGAGAGTATCTTGTATGCGATGGGGAGAAGACTTATTCATCTGTACTTGGCACATTCCATCTTGTCTCCTTTCTTGTGTACGATGATGCTGAGGTTCCAATCATCGGGTATGCGTTCTTCTACCCAGATTGCGCAGATAAGCTGATGCATACGCCTTATCAGCGTGTCGCCTCCGGTCTTAAATCGTTCAGCGGGTAACCCGTAGGCTCCTGCTGCCTTGTTGTTCTTTAGTCGGGTCAATGCTACTTGGACCTCATTCTGACTAGGAGGTAAACATTCTATACCATCATCAGGGATTGGTTCTGCGGGATCCTCTTCGCCGCCAACATCGGACACTAGCAGTTGGGTAAAATGTTCTTTCCATATCCTCAGCATGTTATCTGTGTCAGTTACCAGATTTCCTTCTTTGTCTCTGCAGAAGGATGTGCCTGCACCAAAGCCATCGGTTTGATGTTTAATTCTTTGGTAGAATTTCCGGACTTCATTCTGACTCCTGTACATCTCATTTTGCTCACACTCACGTCTTTCCATTTCTTTATTCTTTCTGCGGAGTAGACGTTTCTTCTCTCTCCTTTTCTCCCGATACCTCTCCATCATCTGGCGCGTTGCTACTGATTGCAGGGTTGCTCTATATGCCGCATTCTTGGCTTCTCGACACTTTTGGCCGTACCATGGGTTTCTTGGTAGCTTCCGGTACCCAAGTACGGATTTCGCGGCATTTTCCATGGCAGTTTGCCACTGCGCCATTATATCATCGAAACAAGGAGTGCTTCCATCAAGCAGTTGGGTCAGTCGAGTGGAGTATGCCGCTGCCATTTGTTGTGTTTGCAGCTTTTCAATGTCCAGCTTCCGTGCAGTGTCCGATCGTACTTTCCTCGCCATGTTCAAACGGGTGCGAACCTTTGCTGCAACGAGGTAATGATCCGAATCTATATTCGCTCCCCGGATCGATCGTTCATCTAACACGCTGGATGAATGCCTTGCATCTATCACAACGTGATCAAATTGGTTTCTCGTGTTTTGATCGGGTGACAGCTATGTGGCTTTGTGAATATTTTTATGTTGGAATCTGGTGCTAGTAACTATAATGTTTTTTGCCGCGGATAAATCTATCAGCCTCAACCCATTACTGGACGTGGAGGCTAAACTTTCCGACTGTTGGACCAAAGATGTCTTTCTTCCCTATTTTCGCATTAAAAACTCCCAGAACGGTTTTAATATCATGGGCAGGGCAGCGGTCATATTCTCTCTCTAGGCGTTCGTAGAAAATATCCTTGGTCTGCTCGTCTTTGTCTTCCGTCGGGGCATGCGCACAAATAAGGCTGATGTTCAAGAATTTGCCTTTTATGCGAATTGTGGCTAGCCTCTCATCCACCGGAGTAAAGCTGGATACAAGTTGTTTCAGTCTCCGGCTAACCAGAAATCCACAACCAAATTCAGGCATGAATTTGAAAGTGTTATGGCAGCTATAGTATAGTTTGTCACCGTTTGGTGTTGTAGTGACGCCATTCCCAGTCCATCGAACTTCCTGTAAGGTGGTAATATCTGCCTTAAACTTCTCTAAAACATCCGCCAGCGCGTATACTGCACCTTCTCTAAAAAGAGTGCGGACATTCCAGGTGCAGATCCGCAAATCATGGTCCTTTTTTCGTTTGCGCGGGTCGTCAACGTTGGGGGGTCCGTTTTTACTATTCCTTTGTTTCTCATAGTAGTTCTCAGTTTTCCGGGGGCGGGTTACTGGCCCAGCGCCCCAACCGCATGGGGAATACGAATATGGTATTTAAAATTGGGATCAAGTATGCGAGGGTTCGTCCAACCCCAAAAAATCCCCTAAAACAAACATATTGGATAAATATCAATATGGGACTCAATGAAAGGTATTCGGGACTAGACTATGAATATGACATAAAAAATGAGGTCCACGTAATTGGGGGTTTCCCCACCCTCATATGGGAATATAATTCGATCGTAGCTAGATGAGCTTCAAATAAAAGGTATTTGGTAACAAATTACGAATATGACATTAAACTTTCTGTCAAAGAATCTGGGTGGTGCCTTACCTCCTAAAGTCGCCTCCAATAGTTTATTCGAGTGAGGCGCCCCCCACTTAACGGCTGTATACACCAATTATGACAATATGGGGTTCAATTCAAAGTATAAGGTTGTGGACTGCGAATATGATATCTTTATTCTGCTCATATCCATAGCGGACCACCTCACCCCAAAACAGTTGATCAATTATAATGTCCAACAGGACACTGCCGACATACCCCCAACGTTATGACGTTCAGTGTGATAGGAGCACTTGCAAACCTTAATGTCAAGTGGCAGCCATTTTTAGCCCATCGACAAGGAGCCTTCTTTTCCTAGAAAAGTGGAAACAACGTGCTGCTGGGCAACACTTTCATGTTCAAAAGTTTTACTTGGTTTAATTGCTAAGAACTGTCGCCACCGCACCTAATATAAAGACCGGCAAATTAGTATTTACCTCTGAGAATCGTTTAATAAGGAAATTTGATTTGATTTAAAGAAGAAGTAGATTACGAATATGGTCAGGAAGTAGGAATAGGCTTTATAATTTATTGATAACGGAAGGGGGCGGACCCTCCACGGACCTACACAATATGCCAATATTTCGATTTTCTCGAAATTTTGGCATATTGTGTAGGTCTGGAAGGAAACATAGGCTACTTAATTTTTCGGTGACGGGAGGGGGACGGACCCTCCCCCTTATGCCAAAAACACAACCCAAAATCAAAAGTGGACCGATCGGGACAATAACGGTATCAAATGAAAGGTATTGGGGACTAGAATACGAATATGGTATTAAAATTTGAGTGTAAGTACCCATCGGCCTGCCCCAACCCCAAAACTCGACCAAACAGACATATTGGACGTTCATTTCAATATGGAGCTCAAATGAAAGGTATTCGGGTGTATATTTTGAATCTGTCATACAAAATCAGGTCGAAGAATAGGGGGTCACGCCACTCCTCAAAAACGCCATTAGACTCATTATAACCATATGATACTAGGCTGAACCGGTTTTCTTAAAACTTTCATAGATTGGTTATGTTTGTCTGTCAGTGATCAGATGGGCACAATAAAGGTATCAAATGAAAGGTATTGGGGACCAGAATTTGGGTCCAAGTACCCAGCCGAGTCCGAACGGCGTCCCGCAGTGCGACACCCCTCCCCCTTTCCCTAACTTTCAGAAGCGCCAGATCTCGGAGATGGGTGATGCGATTTAAGCGAAATTTTGTGTGCCCTCTTATAGTAATCTAAAAACAAAAGTTTGGTAAATTTCGGATGGGGTACCTAGGGGGCCGCCCCACCACCAAACTCACCAAATATATTTATAGACCAATAATAACAATATGGGATGCAAATGAAAGGTATTTAAGATTAAAAAACGTATCTGACATCCAATTGCCGGGCCAAGTGTTTGGGGGACCACCCCAACCCCCAAAACACCTCAAAATCGGCCATATTTACCCACCATGGCAATATGGGACTCAAATGAAAGGTATTTAGGAGAAGAATACGAATTTGATATCCAAATGAGGGACCAAGTTTTTGAGGGTCCACCCCTTCCCCAAAACACCCCCAAACATGACTTATTTACTGACCATGCCAATATGGGGCTGAAATAAAAGCTATTTAAGTGTAGAATACGAATCTGATATCCAAATGTGGGACCAAGTGTTTGGGAAGCCGTCCCTCCCCAAAAACATTCCCAAAGAGGACAAATTTACGACCACAGCAATATGGGGCTCACATGAAAGGTCTTTGAGTGTATAGCACGAATTTCATATCAAAGTTCGGGAAAGGCCAACCCACCCCCATAACACCACCCAAATAGGAAGTATTTGCTGATCATTGTAATATGGGGCTCAAATAAGAGGTATTTTAAAAAAGAACATGAGTATGATTTAATTTTTTAAGGCCAAGTCAATAAGTTGCCGCCTCATCCCCCAAAACACCCCGAAACCGGTCATGTTTCCATATGGAGCTCAAATGAAAGGTATTTGAGAGTAGACCACGAATCTGATATCAACATTCGGGACCAACTGTCTAGGGGACGTCCTACCATATAACAACCCCCAAATAGGACGTATTTGCTCACCAAGACAATTTGGGTCTTCAAGACAGTGGAGCTCGATATTGATTGTTTTGGGGCCCATACCCCAAACCGGACATATTTGCTGACTTTTGCAATAAGGGGGTTAAATGAAAGGTATTTGAGATTAGAAAACAAATTTGAAATCTTATTTCGAGGCCAATGCCAATATGGGGTTCAAATAAATGGTATATAGATACATGAGAATAGAGCACGATGCTGATATATTTTCAGGTCTTGGTGTTTGGGGGATCATCCCACTCCCCAAAACACTCCTAAATCGGGCATATTTACTACGTCAATGTGGGGCTAATATGAAAGGTATTGGGGGTAGAGCAAAAAATTGATTTTCGGGGAGAATTATCTGGGGGTGTACCCCTTTCCCAAAATAGACCACAAACAGCAATTATTTAATGATCATCCCAATATGAGGCTCAAATATAGATATTTGGGAGTAGAATATGATTATCCAAATGTGCGACCATGTATTTGGGGCACCGCTCTTCCCAGAGAAACCCCCCAAAGGGTAAAAATTTTCCCCCAAAGGGTAATGTATTTGAGATTAGAAAACTAATTTGATTACCAATTTTGGGGCCAAGTCTTTGGGGACACCTCATCCTATAAACTCTACTTAAACCAATGGCAATATGGGGTTTAAATAGAAGGTATTTGATACAAGATATTTTTTCTGGGCTGATATTTTATTCTGGGCCAATTGTCGAGGGGACCACCTCACCCGAAACACTCCTAAATCGTAATGTGAATATCGGGCAGAAATAAAGTCTTTTTAGAATGGTATTAAACACTCCGGGCGAATTTGTGTTCCAATAAAGATCATATGGGATTCCGATAAAGGCATTTATATTGTTATACTGTTAGCCAAGCGATATTCATATACCATTTTCGTAGCATGGTATTCACCAAAAGCTCTTTAATTGTCGAAAATAAATATTCAAAGTATAATTTTGTTCCATATAAAGTAAAAGATGGCGCAGCGGAGCCGGCCCTGTTCAGCTAGTCTATAATAAAAGTTCATTACTTGTATTTTTAATTCATGTTTTCAAACAACAAATACTTAATTCTATAGAACAAAAATTGGCGCTCGTAAAACGAGAGTGGTGGAAGATCCTCTCAAACACAAATGTTAGTAGGTAAAGGTTTAGTGGTACTGTTCAGGTCGCGTGACACCGTAAGGCTTACATGGGACATGCACCCGAAACGACCCAACCAAATATTGTATGTTGGGCCCTAGGAAACTCAGACCTCGAATATATCTGCGTTTTCATGATCTTAGGATAGACGTCTGGGCCAAGTACCACACCAATATGGCCAGCTCTGGCCAAACTGATTTCCCCGTAGTGGTCCTTTATTGTCTCCGAAGCCGATGACGACGGAGTTATTATATGGTCCAGATTCGAGACCCGAGCGGACAGCAACAGTCGTTGAGACCTATCGTGGATGGATTCCACTGTGAGAGGACAATAATGGCCCGTGCCCACATTACTAGTAGAAAGACGTAGCGAGTCGATTTATGTCCGACATTTGCGGCTATTATTCGCACTGGGATCTAAAAGGTCACGTACAGGAACGCGCCTTTCACCCAGCATCATATGCAGCACAATAGTTGGCCCACCGTAACAATGCGCTGGATGGCCAGCATGGGTGTGAGATTATACGAGGAATCGAACGGACATGCAATCGGACAGACGCGATGCGGTAGATGGACGAGGCAAAAGGTGCTTTCTCGATTCTTCCCGTGATTCATAAGGGTGTATGAGCGTATGGTGCTTGTCGTTACACTCTTTGCACATATGTTGGCTCGGACACTCTCTGAAGGAGTGTGATGCTCCTAGGCAGTTTGAGCAACAGTGGTGAGAAAGAAGAGTTCGTATCTTTTTGTTAAGCGACATACCTCAAAAATGCTCAAAGGATGTAATTTATGGCACACAATACATTTGTCCGCCTTCTTTTTTCTATTCAAGCCCATGTTTTGTAGTGCAACCATCGAACCTGGTGTTGCCGCATGATTTGAGCCAATAGGTTTCCCTCCAGAACCTGATGGGACAATCTCCCTGGAGGGAGAATCAGGTTTGGATTTCCCGGACTTATGTATTGATTGTTTTTCATTCGGGGCTGTAGTCTCCTGTATCGGAGCAGTGCCGCTTTGAGTGGATGTCGTTGCAAACGATGGTTCGTTCTCCGGTTTTGGTGGTGAATCATTAATCGGAGCATTATGAGTTTCGACCTCTCTTTCCTGATCCGACATGGGGACGTTATCCTCAAATTCAGGAAGAGCTGCGGCAATCATACTGATGTTTTCCATTCTGCGTAAAGATAGAGATGCCGCGAAGATAGAAGAATTAACAATTTTTTAATTGGTCAGAATGACCAATTTAATTACCGGTCATCCAACAATATCCGTTTTCCGTTTGCACGTCGTCGACGCGAATATGACTCCTCTATTAATGGCTCTGGAGGAGCAAGAATTGGAGACTCTACTCGAAAATGACCCGGTGTTAACGCTGCGGGATTTCCTGGGTTGTCACTCATTGGGCAAAGCGGCCGAGAATTTAAGCACGCCTCAATTCGAGAAAGAACCGTAGAGAACTCTTCGAAAGTATACTAAAAGTTAATCGCTTGTTTTCTAAAATGCAGCTTAAAGCTCTTAACCGCACCTTCCCAGAGCCCACCCATGTGTGGTCCTCCAGCTGGAATAAATTTGCACGTAAGTTACTGATAATGGAATTGAGAACATACGCTTTTACGACTTTCATTTATAGCGGATTTAAATTCTTGAAGCCCCAACGAAGTTAGTACCGTTGTCGTCGCTGCTGTAATCTTTCGGTTATAAATGATGCTTCTGAAGCAATATCTATTAGTGAACGAGCTGGATACCGTACCCAAGAGAACTGTTCTGTTCTGTGAGGTATGAAATACCTGTCTATTCAAAGCCACACCAGAAGGTGTGGACGGAAGATTTGAATCAGAAGTAGTTGATTGAATAAATTGAGGAACTACGGTCGCATGCGATTCGATGTTGCGCCATTACTAGAAGCAGTATTCTGAGGCGAATCATGATGCAGCAAGGTATGATGACGTTTATTACATTTTGCTCAACTGTAGGAGCTGGTACAATGCCTGACATCTAAACTCGTGTGTCGTTTCGCAAGCGAGTACCGATCTGCTGATGAGCGTTTTCAAAATTCTGGGCAACTGCGTAAATGGTGAACTTGGTTGGGACAAAATATGCAAGATTTATCAGAATACGATTGTGATGATCGAGAGGGTGCAGCATTCGTAAAATGTGAGCTTACTTTCTTAGACTTATCCTTGACACTTTGTTTCCACAGCGTAACTGTATATTTAGGAAGCAAGCAAAGTACAACCATAATCACATCCCAATTGTCAGTGGCAACGTCATCAACGCACAGCAGAAATACAACCATTTATTCCTCGTTGTAAAGTCTTCAAACTGGCACGGGAAGATCCAACAAAGCCTTAAGTTGGTTGTTAACCACTATACGAACGATGTCGTAGGTCTCTTTTAAAGATTTCCAAGCAAAGCTGAAACTCTTATGCATAAGAAGAAATTTGGGAACAATTTCTCTTGCATCGCCACTAGTCTTCTTTAGTAAATGGCACAATTTCTCAATATCACTAAGATGGGAGTTATTAATGTAAACGGCCGAAAAAAATCCCTGAACGTTGGCCAAGAAAGAATATCGCCATTTAAAACATCAATATCGTAAGGTGGAAGATTGATGCTATGTGTATCGTTATCATTCAGAGAGACCATAGAAATATTCGAAAAGCTATGAAACGTCAAATCCAAAAACCGCGTCCTCTCTATGCGAGGAATTTGCACGTGGTGTGATGGTCTGATTAAATGATTGATTGAGCGGTGAATGCGACTTCGGCCTTGATCGAAGTTGATCCACTTTTCCGTTTATAGTCGACATGGCCTGAACATATGCCTTGTAGGCGACATCATACTTACTGTTTACGGACGTGATGTCATCCGCAGAAGCACTTTCACTTATCAGAAGGTGATTCAGAAAAGTTCCAAAGTTCCTTAGCTTTGACACCCTGAATGTCCAAAAAATAAACGTCAAGATCTTCGTTCCATCGAGAAGCGTAGTTTGCGTTGAATTTGTCAAGAGCATCAGTGGCTCTTATGAACAAATCAAGGGGAGTGAAAGGCATTTCGATAGCAAAATTCAACCAAGAAGCTAAAAATCGCTACAAGTCTACAAGGATTGTTGTAAAATGCACGAAAATGCAAAAAGGTTTCAACAAATTTGGATAAAACAACCAAAAAATCAGCAAATAGTCAAAAAACTATTAGAATATTAGTTGAAAGTTTTAAAGAAACAAAACAAAAACTCCGAAAACAACGATAAATTTTCAAAAAACTTCAAGTTATTCGAATATTTTTTAGCAGTGAAAAATGCAGAAAAATCTGAAGCACAAGTAGAAAAAATTAAAATAATATAAAATTTTTTTTCACAGTGAACAAAAGTACCAACAAATTTAACTAAGTGTATCGGAAAATACAAAAATCAAAAGAAAAACATCGAAAGTGTCCAATTATTTCGAAACTCTATCAAAGAGAAATGTTTAAACTATGAAAACGAAAGGAATTATCAAAATTTACTAACTTTTTTACGTTGCCGAGTGTAGTGTTCATGGACGGTAAGATGCACACAAGCAAAATACTGGAAATGTAAATACCAAACAACCAACTCAAAAAATTATACAAACAATTCAATTAAAAATATGTATATCATAATATATTCGTAAAATAATAGTTTAATATTATGCGATATAACGTGGACCGACTGTAAGGTGCAACAAGGTTATACTCTTAATTTCCAATTCGCGCACGACTTTGAGAAAATGCACGAAAATATATTAAAATGTATGTATATTTCATTTCAACAATTTCTATAATTCCAATTTAGTTACCCTTTTCGTGTGCGCACAAATGTTCGATGTGAGAACAGTGGACTACCATCCAACAGGAACAGCAGTAACAACAATGACAACAGTGGTTTATGCGTAGGAGTTGAGTGTCCGTCATGGCGAAACAATTAAGGGTGATCTCATTTTTACAACAACCACAAATCATAGGGCCAGTGACGGGAAGTGTATCGTTTTTGCAGTTAAACTGCAACGGAATTCGTGGCAAGATCGATGAGATTGTGGACTTTATGAGTCGGAAGAGCATATTGGTCGCAGCGATCCAGGAGACAAAGCTGACCAACACCTGCAGCTTGCACAATTGTCACGGTTACAATGAGCTACGTAAGGATCGCTCAAGAACCATTCCGTGCAATATAGACCTATCTCGCCTGCGCATAGCGCTAGCGACCCCTACATGGAATGCATGGAACACAGTTACCAACCGCTGGTTGGTAGCTGTGTCCCGATCAGTGGCCAGGCTTACAACCCCGACATAAGTGGGTTGCTATCTGGCCATAATCTAGTCTGGTTTTAGGGGACTTTAATACGCATCACACGTCATGGCATTCTCCCCTAGGTAACGACCAGCGTGGCAAAGCTTTGGTAGAGCAGATTGATGCCCCCACTAGGATTGCGAGGAGGTGCAGCAGCTCGCCAGACATCTCCATTGCATCCCCTGATCTCCTGAGTGACGTATCCTGGCAAGCCGTCATCTCTTTGGGGTCAGACCACCTCCCCATAATTCTCACCATCGACCGACCACCCGATTTCATAACCTCTGAGCGCCGGACGTTTATCAATCATAAAAAGGCCTATTGGGCTGGCTTCAGAGAGTATACCAATCGCCGCTTCAGTGAACACCCACCCCCCCTCGGATGTGCCGTGGCCGGAAATTTCGAGCCGCTCGCTTTATACCAGCCGGTCGAATACCCCAAGTGCGGCCCAATTTCCCGGCTCAGGCAGTGATACTCGCAGACGAGCGTGATGGGAACCTGCTAACACCAGAATCAGCGAGCTGAATCTGGAAATAAACAGGGTAGTCAACGAACATAAGCGGAATTTGTGCCTGGAACACTTGGAGCAATGTAACTTAGGCACCAGTGTAGGCAAACTGTGGTCTACTGTTAAGTCACTCCCGAACGACAGGACCTCAGTCACTTTTGGCGAAATAACCGTGACTGATCCGTAGGTTGTTCAACCGTCAATTTATTGTACATCCCGAGAGAGACAGGGCAAGGAGGAGAGCCATTCGCCGTATTCGTGGTCTCCGAGACAATGAACAGCCATCACAATTTACCGTGGGCGAAGTTACGAATGTCATCCGTGGCGCCAAATCATCTAAGGCGTTGGACCCCGACGGAATCTCTACATTGATGTTGAAGAATCTGGATTTGCCTGGAGTTGAGTACCTTACAACTGTCCTCAACCTATCTTTGAACACTCTTATAGTTCCTAGTATAGCTACTGAAGCGTGAAAAAGACTCGAGTTGGGGGAGTCGTACAGACCGATCTCCCTAGAAGTAGAATTTCCATTCGCCGAACATTTGCCGTGGCTTCAATCAGCCCAGGCAATGTGATAGGACGGTCCTCGTGGCACTGGACCTATCGAAGGCATTCGACACGGTCAACCAAGCCATATTATTTGAGGACATCGGCAACACGTCCCTCCAGCCAGGCCTGGGTCGCGAATTATCTGTGTGGTCGCCAGTCATTTGTGGAATTTAGGGATAAAAAGTCGAAGCACCGTAGAGTGAAACAGGGAGTTCCCCAAGGTGGTGTGACATCTCCGGCACTGTTTAACCTCTACCTATCCTCCATTCCACCCCCTCCAGACGGCATAGAGATCGTATCATATGCGGACGATTGTACGATCATGGCATCAGGTCCCCCACCCATTGATGACATCTGCGATAGGTTGAACGTCTTCCTCAACGAGCTTGCCTCTGAGCTGACTGTAATGGTCGATGGAGAAATTATTCTGACCATCAAGTGTCCCAAAATACTTGGTGTCACATTTGACAGCTCTTACACATTCTCCCCACTGCGACAGCAATCTGCGATAAAGTCAAAAGTAGAAACAAGGTCCTCAAGTCACTTGCTGGCAGCACTTGAGGTGCAGAGCAAGAAACCTTGTTGACCACGTACAAAGCAATTGGCCGGTCTGTGGTAAGTTATGCAGCACCAGTGTGGTCTCATCAACTTTGTGGCACGCAGTGGAATAATATTCAGATATGTCGGAATGCCGCCCTCCGAACTGCGACGGGCTGTCTCCTCAGTTCTCATGTGGACCACCTCCATCAGGAGACAAAGACCCTACCAGTGCAAAGACATAACTACATGCTGTCTAAGCAATACCTTTTGGGCTATTATCGCAGAGACCATCAAAATCATCATCTTGTGGATGAAGCCCAGAAGCCTTAAGGTAGATATACATGATCTAGAGCGTGAGGTTCAGCGCTGCAAGAGAGAACCTCTAGATCAAGCGGCATATCAAAAAGGTATAAATAACATTCTTGCAGACACGGTAGCAGTTGCGGTAAAAGGCTACCGGGTGAATGTTGTCCTTGGAAAACGACCGCCACCCATTGCACCTGAAGAAATCGACCTCCCCCGGCAAATCAGAGTTGTTCTGGCTCAATTACGTTCCGGCAGATGCAGCCGCCTCAATTCCTTCAGAGCTAGGATTGATGCCGACGTGCAAGATGTATGTCCCGATTGTAACCAGCGACCGCACGATACACGTCACCTGTTTAACTGTCCGGCCAGACCCACGCGACTGTGACTCAGTTCCCTGTGGACGCACCCCATCTTAGTCGCAGAGTTCCTGAGTCTTGACACTCGACAGAATCAAGCAGACGAAAGATAGAACACAATAAACTGCAACAACAACAACATAAGGAATTGTCACTTTGTATGCACTGATCTCGAGGGCAAAAATAACAACAACAAAGAGCCGCGTATTGTATGACGAGCAAAGGTTATGGATTTTATTTAAAAGGTTTTACCATTCGAAGCAAAACACTAGCGAATATGCATGAAAAGATGAGAGGTGATGATGATGGTTTGATAATCGTGAGTGGTATGATGAGCTTCTATGACAATAGAAGAAAATAAAAAAAAACATTTTAATTGGTGAAAACAATAAACTATCGGGTTCGCTCGTGACCAAATGGCAATAGAAGAGAAGAAGTAAAAGCGTGCTAAGTTCGGCCGGGCCGAATCTTATATACCCTCCACCATAGATCGCATTTGTCAAGTTCTTTCAATGACTTTTTCAAATAGAAAAACACCAATCACTAAAAAACACCACCTCCAAAATTTCAGGCTAATCGAGTAATAATTGAGCCCTCCAGAGGCTCAAAAAGTCATACTGGGAAGTTGGTTTATATGGCAGCTATATCAGGTTATATACCGATTTAGATCATACTTTGAACGGTTGTTGGAAGTCATACTAAAACGATATATGCAAAATTTCAACCGTATTGGATAAAAATTGCGCCCTTTAGAAGCCCAAGAAGTCCCATCGGGAGATCGCTTTATATGGCGGCTATATCAGGACATGGACTGATTTAGACCATACTTGACACAGTTATTGGAAATCAAAATAAGACACTTCATACAATATTTCGGCCAAATCGGATAAGAATTCCGCTCTCTAGAAGATCAAGAAGTAAAGATCCAAGATCGGTTTATATGGCCATTTACAATCCCAATCGACCTACACTAATAAAAAGTATTTGTGCAAAATTTCAAGCACCTAGCTTTACTCCTTCGAAAGTTAGCGTGCTTTTGACGGACGGACGGGCATTGCTAGATCGATTTAAAATGTCAAATCGATCACGAATATATGTACTTAATGGGGTCTTAGATGCATATTTCGAGGTGTTACAAACGGAATGAGGAATTACTATACCACCTATCCTATGGTGGAGGGTATAAAAAACACAGGATGGTTTTAGTTGCTGGTTCTTGTCAGTAACAACGGGTTTAATTAATTATTATCGTAAATAATAATTATCAACTATCAATCAAAGATGATGTGGCTATTATCAATCAAAGATGATGTGGCTAGACGTAATCCAGAAACGAATTGCTATTGAAAAGCAACGAGTAAGAGTAGGTGTTGCAATGTGGCGCTCAGTGCTCGTTGCCTAATACTAGGCAATATCGCCTAGTATTATTTTGTTCGCTGCATTGGCAAAGATTTTTAATACGATTTGGTATCAATTCAATATCAGACAAGGGAGACTGTTAAGAATTGACAGCGTCGCATTCTTATTCTTGTCATCGCGCCAGAAGTGTTGTTGAGCTTTGTACTTAAAATGTTTACGCCATTATAAAATATCACTAAACAAATAAATGAAATGTTTTAATACAATTTGAGTGCGTAAAAACCTGCTCAAATACACGAAAGCCATGAAAATATAAAGAGTACAAATTCTAAGAACATTCTAGATCAAAAACTTGGTAGTCTTTTGTATGGAAAACGATGCTGTGTTGGTGTATTCATATGAAAACCACTTCTGGGAATCAATTGCGAAATACAAATAATTGAGGTTGGTCACGGTGTAACATTACTTTTTATAATTATTAACATAAATAATCGAAATAAAATTATATTAAACAAGTAAAAGCGTGTTAAGTTCGGCCGGGCCGAATCTTACATACCCTCCACCATGGATCGCATTTGTCGAGATTTTTTTCCGGCATCTCTTCTTAGGCAAAAAAGGATATAAGAAAAGATTTGCTCTGCTATTAGAGCGATATCAAGATATGGTCCGGCTTGGACCACAATTAAATTACATGTTGGAGACCTGTGTAAAATGTCAGCCAATTCGAATAAGAATTGCGCACTTTGGGGGATCAAGAAGTAAACTAGAGATCGATTTATATGGGAGCATTATCGGACTACAGACCGATTCAGATCATAATCAGTTGTTGGATATCATAACAAAACACGTCGTGCAAAATTTCATTCCAATCGGATAAGAATTGCGCACTCTAGAGGCTCAAGAAGTCAAGACCCAAGATCGGTTTATATGGCAGCTATATCAGGTTATGGATCGATTTGAACCATACTTGGCACAGTTGTTGGATATCATAATTAAACACGTCGTGCAAAATTTCATTCCAATCGGATAAGAATTGCGCACTCTAGAGGCTCAAGAAGTCAAGACCCAAGATCGGTTTATATGGCAGCTATATCAAAACATGGACCGATATGGCCCATTTACATTACCAACCGACCTACACTAATAAGAAGTATTTGTGCAAAATTTCAAGTGGATAGCTTTACTCCTTCGGAAGTTAGCGTGCTTTCGACAGACAGACGGACGGACGGACGGACGGACGGACAGACGGACGGACATGGCTAGATCGACATAAAATGTCGCAACGATCAAGAATATATATTTTTGTTTCATGAAAGGGTGAAAGAATCAATAATGGTTTCGTACTAAAACCAATAACGATCTGGTGCTAAAACCAATAACAGATTGGTATTAAAACCAATACCAATTCGGTAATAAGGCTAGTACCAAACGGTACTAATCATTTTATGTTTCATCCATACCATCCAGTATTGATCGATCCAACTTTTGATCGCCCAAATTATTCTTGACTCACCAAATCTGCGACAAGCTTTTCCAATCCTTCTTTGTTCGTTGAAGAGTTCCCCGGAATATGTGTATCCAAGACTTCTGAATGTAATTGGTGTGGAACATCTTGGCCAACATAGAGGCCTTTGATATATTCTACACAAGGTGACAGATTGCAACATGTAATATATTCGACAAGGAGCTCACATCTTTTATTTGAATCTGCACTTCCCTATTACCCGCACCATTTATTTGTTTAAATTCATTTTAGTTTTTCATAAGAGCAACGTAAATCCTTTTGTCATGAAAATCACTTTTAAAGCTGCTTTTCAATGATGGAGACTTATCTGCAGAAAAGGGACCATGGCCAGGTTTCAGATTTTCCGCACTGTTTCGTTAGCCTCATCGTCTGTGTCCAACAGGATTTCATCCTTACAAAATTCGTTTTATCTGGTTATGATGAATTTTCTTACAAACAATAGCAACACTTTTCTTTAAGACATTCACGATGTGGACGGTTCCTCCTTAGATGCTTTCCAAGCTGTAAATATTTAACAAAATAGAAGAAAATTTTAAGACAGGAATTCCGTGCTACTTACAAAATACTCAATTGCTTTTCTTACCACGCTCCTAAGTTGGTGCTAATAATTTGTTTAATAATTTGTCCCCGACTAAGCACCGATAAGTTTTAGCCGAGAAAGCCGGGCAATGACATAGGAAATACTCCAACGTCTCATCATGTTTCCCGCATGCCCTAGACATGCTATCATTTGACGCATCGATTTTGTATAAGTGAGGTCATAGTCCTATGTTCCCGTTATGATAGCAAAAACTATACCGATCTCCTTCTTACTTCTTTTCAGTAATTGCCTCGTTCTCTCATGATCCGGATCACCCCATAGGATTTTAGCCATCCTACCGACTATTTCGCTATTCCACAGTGTTACATGGGCGTTCGTCGCCCATGTCCTTAACTCGTAATGCGTCGACCCGAAAGGCTTCGGGTTAACCAAGTTTATTGACAGTGGTCCTCTGGCCTTTACTGCCAAATCATCTCCCCTTTCATTTCCCCTTACTCCGTTATGGTCTGGCATCCAAACGATATGAATTGTGTTGTCCTCAGAGAAGGCGTTAATCTCCTTATTTTACTGCAAGACTGTTCGTGACTTTATCGTTTTAGTTGTTATTGCTCTGTGGCCATTTTACTGTCCGTTAAGATATTCACACTCGACGTCCTCGCGTTAGCACCACACCACCTCACGCATTCCGTTGTCGCCCGGATCTCCGCCTGCAGGACCGTATTATGAACAGGAAGTCGAAAACAGATCTAAGTCCCTGGGTTCTCAATGTAGACCCCAGTCCTACTCTGCCCTCTAGCTTTGGTCCATCCATGTAACATGATCTTCCAGATGGCAATACTAGGGTTCTGTCAGTCCAAGAACGTGTCGCTGGCAGCACTGCATTGCACTCGACCTCAAGGTTCATCTCAGGCATCCGATCGGAAACCTCTTCCCTTCCTTTCAGGTTTCTTATCGTCGCCTCGATTATACCGCGATGGTATGAGCTGCTCCCATTCTCCAATCATTCAATCCACTGTCCCATCGCTTTAAGCCTCATATCCAGAGTGGCTGTCTCACACTTAATCTGTATGTCAATGGGTCGGATATATACAATAGTTTCAGTGGCCTAGTGGGAGTGGTCCTCATCACTCCGCCTATGCCAAGACAACTTGCTCCCTAAACCTGTTGTATGATCCTTATGTTGCAATTTTTCTCCATAGCAGTCCACCAAACTACTGAGGCGTAAGTAAATATTGGTCTAATCACGCTCCTGTAGAGCCAGTGGACTATCCTCGGATTCAGGCCCCATTTCGAGAATATGGCCCGTCTACATAGCGCCCAACATATGTGAGCCTTCTCAGTACGCTCCTGAATGTGACACTTCCAAATTAGCTTCCTATTCAAAATCACTCATAAGTATTTGATCTTGTCAGATATCGAAATCGTTTTTTTGAGGAAACGTGGCGCATCATATTGTGCCACCTTCGTCTTCCTCGTGAACAGGCATATTCCAGTCATCCCTGGGTTGATATTAAGAACCCTGGGTCTAGACCAGTTATATGCCATCTGCAGTACCCTTTCGGCCCTTCAGCATAGCTGATTCAGATCCTTACCCCTAAAAAGTATTATAACATCGTATATGTAGAAGACGGGTTCAAATCCCTGGGTTGATATTAAGAACCTTGGGTCTAGACCAGTCATATGCCATCTGCAGTACCCTTTCGGCCCTTCAGCATAGCTGGTTCAGATCCTTACCCCTAAAAAGTATAATAACATCGTATGTATAGAAGACGGGTTTATTTATGGTGTCCACACAAAGAAGTGGATGATAAAGTACCCCCGTGGCATACCCTGTGCCACCTTATCCATTATATTTATGTCATAGCACCCGCAATTTACCCACCTGTTCCTTAGCATATGGTTTATCCAGTCTCTAAGGACCCAGTCCACCCGGTACTGGTCCAACGATTGGATCAATGTGTCGGTCCGCACATTGTTAAACGCCTCCTCGATGTCAATGCAAACCGTCAATGTGAACGTTTTGCACAACTTCGTACAGCGCAGTCTCCACCGACCTTCCCTTGACGTAGGCATGCTGTTTGTACTTGAGCATTTCGCTGTATGTCCTACTCTTTATCATTGTATCCACAATACGTTCCATGGTTTATAGGTCTGTAGGCCTTTGGTGTCGCATTACTTGCCTTGCCGGGCTTGGGTAAAAAGAGCAAATTGCCTCCTGCCAGCCTTTTGGAGTATATGCAAGCCCAAGGCACGCTATGAAAATAAAGGCCAGATGAGGCGACAGATAGGCGACTGCCTTTTGTAGTAACGCCGGAAATACTCCATCAGATTCAAATGCAAATTTGGCCATTAACATTCCATTTTGGAACAGGGGCAAATTTCTCACTTGTCAATGAGTGCAGTCCGATTCAAGTTAAAGCTCAATGATAAGGGGCCTCATTTTTATAGCCGAGTCCGAACGCCGTGACGCAGTGCGACACCTCTTTTGAGGAGAAGTTTTAACATGGCATGGTACCTCACAAATGTCGCCAGCATTAGGATGGGATAATCACCGCTGAAAATTTTATGATGGTCTCGCCAGGGTTCAAACCCAGGCGTTCAGCGTCATTCCAACAAGTTCGGGTTTGAAGCTCCTCAAGGCTTCCTTCACTATAAATTCCGTAGCGATAAGCCTTCGATCAACCTCATTATTCCAAGATTACGAGGTCTCCGTATCATATCCTGTGGAAAATGCGTTTTCACCAAAAGCTTCAACATGCCCTCCGTAGTCTCTGCTCTCACTCCCTTGTCGTCTTCTAAAGTTTCAGTTTGTACATGGGGTTTTTGAGAGAAACTCTTTCATATTGGCGGCGTCATTGACGCTTTCGACCTGTTCTAAGAAAAGCTGCCAGGAGTCACGTTTTGACGCTCTGGTAATCCTATTGTATTCCTTGAGCCGTGTGTAATACACATCCCAGTTAACTTCCGTTTTTTTACGACGTGTTATGTTGTTAAGTCTGCGGACCTCTTTCCCAATGTTACTAATCTCCCCGGTCAACCAGGGTTTTGCTTGATGTGATTTCCTATCTCGAAGAGGACAACTATTTTCAAAAGACCCCTATGCTTCGAAAATCTAAATTATCTTGCACTAGACTCTTTCCGAGTAGTCTTCCGAATTTTTTCCAGTTAGTTTCCAACTTATTCCGCATGCTTATCGAATTCGGCGCTGGCCGTGCTATTTCAAAACTAATGTAGCGATGGTCTGATAAAAAACGCTCCATGGAGACCCTCCAATCCTGAACCTCATCAAATAGATTTTCCGAACATATTGTGACTTTTAAAACCTCCTCCTTAATCCAATTAACAAATAAAGTGGTGTTACCAATATTTATTGTTTTTAGGTTGTTAGTATTCAAGATTTCGGCCAGGGCTTGGCGCCGCTTATTTATGTGCGCACTACCCCACGAAATGTGGTGAGAGTTCGCATCGCACCCTATTCCTCATTTCCTTGCAGCTCCGACGTGGTTGGCGATGTCGGAGAGTCGAAAGGAAGATAAAGTAATGCCAGGAATGCTCCACCGTCTCCCTGAATCATCACTGTTGCATCCTACGTTGACAACTCTGTGGGAAATAGGTTAGGTAAGGTTGAAAAGAGGTTGGAGATATTAGTCCTGCCCATGCCACTATGGACATAAACCTAAGCCAGTAATCAGCTTATTGTGCGCTCTAAAATAAGGTAACCTCCAAAAAGCTAATTTTAAGTTTGGAATTCCGTGCTACATACAAAATCCTTAATTGTTTTCAATACAACTCCCCTACGTTGGTTCATATCTGGTATTGTGTCCCCACCTAAGTGCCGGTATCTGTTAGACGCGAAAGCCGAGAACTGCGTCGAATTAAGGGAGAGGGCGTCGGCAGTCCTCTGGCCTTTACCGCCAAATCGTCTGCCTTTTTATTTCGCCTTACTCTTTTATGGCCCGGCATCCATACGATGCAGATTTTGCCATCCTCAGAGAAGGCGTTCATCACCTTTTTACACTGCAAGATTGTTTGTGACCTTACAGTCCTGGTTGTTATTGCCCTTATGGCTATTTTAGTGTCGGTAAAGATGTTTATACTCGACGTCCTCGCGTTAACACCACACCACTTCACGCACTCCGCCTACAGGACCGTATTATGGTCAGGCAGTCTAAAACAGATCTCAGTCAACGGGTTCTCAATGTAGACCCCCAGTACCACTCTGTCCTCCAGCTTTTATCCATCCGTGTAACATGATCTTCCAGATGGGTTCCGTCAATCCAAGACTGTGCCGATGGCAGCAGTGCCTCGCGCTCGACTTCAATGTTCATCTCAAAATATAGAATTTAAATTTTTATGTCAAATAACGCAGGTCCTCGGCCGAGTACCAGTGTTAGCATAGAATAATTAGTAGTTGATATTGGGTTGCCTAAAAAGTAATTGCGGATTTTTTAAAAGAAAGTAAATGCATTTTTAATAAAACTTAGAATGAACTTAAATCAAATATACAATATAATTGCCATTTTGTTCGATAACCTTTTGCCATCTTCCTGGCAAATTTAGTATTCCACGCTCATAGAACTTCTGGCCTTTATCTGCAAAAAACTGAACCAAGTGCGATTTTATAGCCTCATCATTGCCGAAAGTTTTACAATTTAAGGAGTTCTGCAAAGATCGAAATAAATGGTAGTCTGATGGTGCAAGGTCAGGGCTATATGGTGGATGCATCAAAAGTTCCCAGCCAAGCTCACTCAGTTTTTGGCGAGTGACCAAAGATGTGTGCGGTCTAGCGTTGTCCTGGTGGAATATGACACCTTTACGATTGCCCATTCTGGTCGCTTCTCCTTGATGGCTTTATTCAATTTGTCCAATTGTTGACAGTAAACATCCGAATTAATCGTTTGGTTCCTTGAAAGCAGCTTAAAATATACCACACCCTTCCAATCCCACCAAACAGACAGCATAACCTTCTTTTGGTGGAATCAGTCTTTGAAGTGGTTTGAGCTGGTTCACCATGCTTGGACCATGATCGTTTTCGACTAACGTTGTTGTAAACAATCCATTTTCATCTCCAGTTATGATTCGTTTTGAAAACGGATCGAATTCATTGCGTTAAGGTGCATATCACAAGCGTTGATTCGGTTTGTTAAATGAATTTCTTTCAATACATGTGGTACCCATATTAAAATTGACGCCAAACAAACAAATGTTAACAAAATTTCGCGCACTTTTTTCTAATGCAAGCTAAAAGTAACAGCTGATAACTGACAGAAGAATGAATGCAATTACAGAGTCACAAGCCGTTGACATTTTTTGGGCAACCCAATACTTTGTTCCGGGTCGTCTATGGTTCCTGAATTAAGGCAATATGAATCTTGCCCTTGCTGATTTTCTCCATATAAACCTCCTTGCTCCGGTGGAGGATTATATGGATGGATCATTGGTCCTTGTCCTTGCCCTTGCTGATTTTCTCCATATAAACCTCGTTACTCCGGTGGAGGATTACATGGATGGATCATTGGTCCTCCATTAGATGGACTTCTTGGGACTTGGTCTATTTAGGCTGCATTGAGTTTCCCATCACTTCACTACCTTATGAGAAAGTCGGTAATGGTTTCTTCATCGGGTCCCTGTTCGTTAGGCTGTATTGAGTTTACCGTCCCTGCACTGGCTGATGTTACATTATTAGGATCCTTACCTATACTAGACTTCCAAATCTTAAGTAAATGGGCTTCTTGGGAGTAGTGTTGGGTCTCTCGCCCATGCACAGCTTGGTGTTTAAGTCTTAGGAGCTTTGCTTATATTAGTCTTCTCAATATTGAGAAAGTCGGTGATTGTCTAGTCGTCGGCCCCCTGCTCGATAGGTGGTATTGAGTGTCCCGCCAATGCATGGCCTGATGGCTCAATATGGGGGCATTTACCTATCCTAGTCTTTCCAATCTTGAAAAAGACGGTGATGGCTCCGCAGTACGCCATGCCTTTAGTCTTAACCAAACTTGTCACGGAGACTTTATCAATGCCAACCACAAGGGGAGTTCCTTCCTCCTTCTCCTCCATGTAGAAAACCTGTCATTTCACCACGGCCAACTCTTAGTTATGCTTGTTCACTTCTTCCATCATACGTTCCGTCGCGATTTCGCCACCCACATCCTTGATGTAGACCGTCGCCTTTGTGAGCTGTGGGGTGTCCATCTTTCTCACAAGGTCGAGCTTTGAAGTCTCCCAGGGAGTGTGGATATTTCCAATGAGCTTTTTGACGGTATCAATACACTCCGCTGACGCAAAATGCAGCGTTAAGATGTCCCCTCTATACTATTTAGATCATAATTCGCATGGGTGGACCACCTTCAGTGTTCAACTGCTTCCTACCGGAAGCACAGCCGATATTGATGACTGCATAAGTCATCTCATCTCTGTTGTCCTTCCTTGCCACTTCGGTGAAGAGGGCGGCTCCTGACCTTTCTCAGCGACCATCTTCCCCTTCCGTTATGGCTGTGGCATCCTTTTGGAAGTCACAGTCCATCTTGACTTCTTAATCCACTAGAGGGCGCAATTCTTATCCGATTTGAATGAAATTTTGCACGAAGAATTTTGTTATGATATCCAACAAATGTGCCAAAGTATGGTTCAAATCGGTTCATATCCTGATATAACTGTCATATAAACCGATCTGAGGACTTGGCTTCTAGAGGGCGCAATTCCTATCCGATTTGGCTGAAATTTTCCATGACGTATTTTATTATGACTTTCAACAACTGTGCTAAATAATATTCAAATCGGTTCATAACCTGAAATGGCTGCCATATAAAACGATCTGGATTCTTGACTTCTTGAGCCTCAAGAGGTCGCAATTGTTATCCGATTTGCGTGAAATTTTGTTGTGTATATTATGGTCTGAATCGGTCTATAGCCTCATATAGCTCCCATATTAATTGATATCGCTCTAATAGCAGAGCAAATCTTTTCTTTTATCCTTTTTATACCCTCCACCATAAGATGGGGGGTATACTAATTTCGTCATTCTGTTTATAACTACTCGAAATATTCGTCTGAGACCCCATAAAGTGTATATATTCTTGATCGTCGTAATATTTTATGTCGATCTAACCATGTCCGTCCGTCTGTCTGTCGAAAGTACGCTAACTTCCGAAGGAGTATAGCTAGCCGCTTGAAATTTTGCACAAATACTTCTTATTAGTGTAGGTCGGTTGGTATTGTAAATGGGCCATATCGGTCAATGTTTGGATATAGCTGCCATATAAACCGATCTTGGGTCTTGACTTCTTGAGCCTCTAGAGTGTGCAATTCTTATCCGATTAGAATGAAACTTTGCACGACGTGTTTTGTTATGATATCCAACAACTGTGCCAAGTATGGTTCAAATCTGTCCATAACCTGATATAGCTGTCATATAAACCGATCTTGGGTCTTGACTTCTTGAGCCTCTAGAGGGCGCAATTCTTATCCGATTTGAATGCATTTTTGCACGAGGTGTTTTGTTATGATATCCAACAACTGTGCCAAGTGTGGTTCAAATCGGTTCATAACCTGATATAGCTGTCATATAAACAGATCTGGGGACTTGATTCTTGAGCTTCTAGAGGGCGCAATTCCTATCCGATTTAGCTGAAATTTTTCATGAAGTATTTTATTCTTACTTTCAACAATTGTGTCAAATAAGGTTCAAATCGGTTCATAACCTGCCATATAAACAGATCTGCGATCTTGACTTCTTGAGCCTCTAGAGGTCTCAATTATTATCCGATTTGCCTGAAATTTTGTACGACGGATCATGTCATGACAATCAACATACGTGGTTATTATGGTCTGAATCGGTCTATAGCCCGATACAGTTCCCATAAAAATCGATCTCTCTATTTTACTTCTTGAGTCCACAAAGGGCGCAATTCTTATTCGAATTGGCTGAAATTTTACACACGTCTCCAACATATAATTTAATTGTGGTCCAAACCGGACCATATCTTGATATCGCTCTAATAGCAGAGCAAATCTTTTATTATATCCTTGTTTTTGCCTAAGAAGAGATGCCGGGAAAAAAACTCGACAAATGCGATCCCTGGTGGAGGGTATATAAGATTCGGCCCGGCCGAACTTAGCACGCTTTTACTTGTTTTGCCTAAGAAGAGATGCCGGGAAAAGAAAACGACAAATGCGATCCGTGGTGGAGGATATATAAGATTCTGCCCGGCCGAACTTAGCACGCTTTTACTTGTTTATCTTTCAACGACATTTCAAGTCAGATCTAAGTTTGGTACCCCTGCAAAACAAAACTGCACCCAAAAAAATTAGTCTGCTGTTATAAGCAAACACTGTCTGCTGACATTTGATCAAAAAATTTAAACTTTTCAATAAATCCATTAAAAATTTTTGAACTTCTTAAATATTATTGAAGCATTTGCTATATATAAGTAACAAAAATTTGCCAAAGGTTTAAATTTTTGTTTAGAAGTTTAAATATAATAGAAGTAGTTATTTTGTCTGCTGTTATATAATTTCGTTGAAATCAGCAGCAAATTTTTGCTAGTTTAGCTACAAATTACTGCTCTCCGATTTTCAGCGGACTTTCTGCTGTTACAGCCAACATTATAACTGTTTTTACCAACAAATTTCTCTGAGTATACTGGATGACGCTTGCTGATACATGTTCCTCCGTAAGAAACGAAAGAATCTCTCCAAACCATTCAATATCAAACAAGGTTTCAGGCAGGGAACAGGTCATCATTTGATCTTTTTAATATCCTACTGGAGAAATTTATACGAGGTGCAGACGTGTCTAAATATGGCACACTACCTACAAAAGACCTCATGCACCACCTAAATTTTAACTACGGCACTGCCGTGAACGAAACGAATGACACCTGTTTTAAAATAAAACGAAGACAATGTTGGCTAACATAGGCTACTTTGGATTCAGCAAGCAATTCAGCAACAAAATCACCTCTCTCCCCCTCCTCTCACGATAGATAAAAATTGCACTATATAAGACACTGATACTACCCGTGTTGTTGTACGGTTCCGAAGCATGGGTAATTGTGACAGCCGACGAGTGTTTAAAAGAAAGTTTCATCATAAAATTGATGAACCAGTCGGCATTGATGGAGAATATCGTACTCGCATGAACCACGATTTGGATGAGCTGTATATAAGCATAGTTTACCGTATCAGAATACAGCAATTGCGTTGGCTAGGTCATGTGGTCTGAATGAATGAAAAGGCTCCAGCGTAGAAGTCCTTTAAAGGTTAACATTGTGAAATACGTAAAAGAGAAAGACGACCAAAAGTCCGATGGGAAGATCAAATGAAAAAAGACTAGATGTCAGAAATTGGAGAAGGAGCACAGAAGATCGAGGCGGTTGGAATCTATTATGCGGCACAAATGTTCTGTCAAGAGGTGCTACATAGTGCGCTTGAGGTTGGATTTTTATTTTACAAATTACAACGATTTTATTTTACAAAATTTGCCGCAAAAAGAATTCACATCTGATTTTCCAGTTAAAAGTTATACAGTTAGGAAGTCAAAAATGTGAAAGAAGTTTATTCGAAAAAAGTATTTTCATTGATTAGCCTTTATTGAAAAAAATTGTTTAAATACGTTAATTTTTTCTTTATTGCTTGTGAAGAAGACATATTGTAGATGCTTTTTAAGTGAAATTTGAATAAGGTCTGTCAATTTAAACGGGCGCTATATATAATTCAAAATCGGCAATTTTTTATTAATAAATTGGGTCTTGACTTCTTGAGCCTCTAGAGGACACAATTCTCGTTCGCTAAGTATGGTTGAAATCGATCCATGTTTTGATATAGCTGCCATATAAACCGATTTTGGGTCTTGACTTCTTGAGCCTCTAGAGGCCGCAATTCTTGTCCGATTTGACTGAAATTTTGAACGTGTTCTTTGGTAGCACTTCCAACAACTGTGCTAAGTATGATTTCAATCGGTTCATAATCTGGTATAGCTGTCATATAAACCGATCTTGGATATTGACTTCTTGAGCCAATAGAGTGCGCAATTTACCCGATTTGGCTGAAATTTTGCATTAGGTGTTTTGTTATGAATTCCAATAACTGTGCTAGGTATGGCCCAAATCGGTATATAAACTTATATAGCTGCCATATAAACCGATCTGGGATATTGAGCCTCTGGGATATTGAGCCTCTAGAGGTACAACGGCTTCTCTCATGACCTTCAACATACGTGTTCGTTATGGTCTGAATCAATCAATACATTGTTACAGCTCCTATATAAACCGATTTTGCTTCTTGAGCCCCTACAAGGCGCAATTCTTATCCGAATGAACTGAAATATTACACAATGAATCTATATAACTTGATATAGCTCCAATAGCATAACAGTTCTTATTCAATATTTTTTGTTTGCCTACAAAAAGAGATACCGCGCATTCCAAGATTCGGCCCGGCCGAACTTGGCACGCTCTTACTTGTTTCTTATTCGATATGACCCCCAAACCCATACAAAACATTTTTTGCACAATATATGTAGCCTCCACAGCAAATTTACTAAAAAAATTCCGATTTTTAAACCATTTTTGCACGAAAGGGGTATCTTGGATTTTAAGAGCTTAAGCTCTCAGCATTGGGATACAGTTACACTTGGCAGTATCTATTTGACGGCTACGAGATTTTTTCCAAATTCGTACATTTAGGTACTAAAACGTTCAAATTGGTACTTTCTTTACGAATTGGACCAAAGCTCTCACAATCAGGATACCGTTACTCCATGTCAGTATATATATATATATATATATATATATACATATATATATATATATATATATATATATATATATATATATATATATATATATATATATATATATTGAGCACTACAAGAGTTTTCTGCAATTCGTATCTTTTGGTAATAAATAGTATAATGATGGCATATCTTAGTTGACAATGGCAAAAATAGGATCTGAACCAATAAAAACAAGTAAAAGCGTGCTAAGTTCGGCCGGCATTTGTCGAGTTCTTTTCCCAGCATCTCTTCTTAGGCAAAAAAGGATATAAGAAAAGAGTTGCTCTGCTATTAAAACGATATCAAGATATGGTCCCGTTCGGACCACAATTAAATTATATGTTGGAGACCTGTGTAAAATTTCAGCCAATTCGTATAAGAAATGCGCCCATTGGGGCTCACGAAGTAAAATAGAGAGAACGATTTTTACGGGATCTGTATCGGGCTATAGACCGATTCAGACCATAATAAACACGTTTGTTGATGGTCATGAGAAGATCCGTCGTACAAAATTTCAGGCACATCGGATAATAATTGCGACTTCTAGGGGTCAAGAAGTCAAGATCCCAGATCGGTTTATATGGCAGCTATATCAGTTTATGAACCGATTTGAACCTTATTTGACACAGTTGTTGAAAGTAAAAATAAAATACGTCATGCAAAATTTCAGCCAAATCGGATAGGAATTGCGCCCTCTAGAAGCTCAAGAAGTCAAATCCCCAGATCTGTTTATATGACAGCTATATCAGGTTATGGACCGATTTCAACCATACTTGGCACAGTTGTTGGATATCATAATGAAATACTTCGTGCAAAAATTCATTCCAATCGGATAAGAATTGCGCACGCTAGAGGCTCAAGAAGTCAAGACCCAAGATCGGTTTATATGGCAGCTATATCAGGTTATGGACCGATTTAAACCATACTAGGCACAGTTGTTGGGTATCATAACGAAACACGTCGTGCGAAATTCCATTCCATTCGGATAAGAATTGCGCCCTCTAGAGGCTCAAGAAGTCAAGACCCAAGATGGGTTTATATGGCAGCTATATCAGGTTATGGGCCGATTTGAACCATACTTGGCACAGTTGTTGGATATCATAACAAAACACGTCGTGCAAAATTTCATTCTGATCGGATAAGAATTGCGCACGCTAGAGGCTCAAGAAGTCAAGACCCAAGATCGGTTTATATGGCAGCTATATCAGGTTATGGGCCGATTTGAACCATACTTGGCACAGTTATTGGATATCATAACAAAACACGTCGTGCAAAATTTCATTCCAATCAGATAAGAATGGCGCACTCTAGAGGCTCAAGAAGTCAAGACCCAAGATCGGTTTATATGGCAGCTATATCAGGTTATGAACCGATTTCAACCATACTTGGCACAGTTGTTGGATATCATAACAAAACACGTCGTGCAAAATTTCATCGCAATCGGATAAGAAATGCGCACTCTAGAGGCTCAAGAAGTCAAGACCCAAGATCGGTTTATATGGCAGCTATATCAAAACATGGACCGATATGGCCCATTTACAATACCAACCGACCTACACTAATAAGAAGTATTTGTGGAAAATTTCAACCGGCTAGCTATACTCCTTCGGAAGTTAGCGTGCTTTCGACAAACAGACGGACGGGCGGACGGACATGGCTAGATCGACATAAAATGTCACGACGATCAAGAATATATATACTTTATGGGGTCTCAGACGAATATTTCGAGTAGTTACAAACAGAATGACGAAATTAGTGTACCCCCCATCTTATGGTGGAGGGTATAAAAAGACGTACAGAATATGGGAAAAGGTACATTTAGTACGACTTTAGGTACTATTACGTATTTATGTTTCTTTTTTTTGAAATTCGTGCATTGGGCACTAAAACTTACAAAGTGTTTCTTTGTTTACGGATAAGGCTAAAGCTCTTAATATTGCGATACAGTTATACATTGACATTGGATGTACCATCGGGGGCAGACCGCAGACTGAGAGAAGATCAGCAAGGGCAAGATTCATATTGCCTTAATTCCGGAACCATAGACGACCCGGATCAAAGTATCAACTACTAATTATTCTATGCTAACACTGGTACTCGGCCGTAGACCTGCGTTATTTGACATAAAAATTTTAATTCTATATTTTGAGATGAACATTGAAGTCGAGCGCGAGGGATTGCTGCCATCGGCACAGTCTTGGATTGACGGAACCCATCTGGAAGATCATGTTACACGGATGGATAAAAGCTGGAGGACAGAGTGGTACTGGGGGTCTGTATTGAGAACCCGTTGACTGTGATCTGTTTTAGACTGCCTGACCATAATACGGTCCTGCAGGCGGAGAATCGGGCGATCACGGAATGCGTGAAGTGGTGTGGTGTTAACGCAAGTACGTCGAGTATAAACATCTTTACCGACACTAAAATTGCCATAAGGGCAATAACAACCAGGACTGTAAGGTCACGAACAGTCTTGCAGTGTAAAAAGGTGATTAACGCCTTCTCTGAGGATGGCAAAATCCGCATCGTATGGATGCCGGGCCATAAAAGAGTAAGGCGGAATGAAAGGGCAGACGATTTGGCGGTGAAGGCAAGAGGACTGCCGTCAATAAACTTGGTTAACCCGAAGCCTTTCGGGTCGACGCAGTTTAAATTAAGGGAGTGGGCGACGAATGAAAAATTGCGGAACACCGATGCGCATGCAACATTGCGGAACACCGAAACGGTCGGTAGGACGGCGAAAATCCTATGGGAGGATCCAGATCGTGGGAAGACGAGGCTATTGGTATCATAACGGGACACATAGGACTACGAGCTCACTTATGTATGTGTAGAGCATGCGGGAAAGATGATGAGACGTTGCAGCATTTCCTATGTCATTGCCCGGCTTTCGCGTCTTATAGATACCGGCACTTAGGTGGGGACACAATACCAGACATGAACCAACGTAGGGGAGTGGTATTGAAAACAATTAAGGATTTTGTATGAAGCACGAGATTCTTAACTTAAAATTTGCTTTTTGGAGGTTACCTTATAGTTTTTAGAGCGCACAACAAGCTGATTACTGGCTTAGGTGTATGGACATAGTGGCATGGGGCGGACTAATATCTGCAACCTCTTTTCAACCTTACCTAACCTATTTCCCCCAGAGTTGTCAACGTAGGACGCAACAGTGATGATTCAGGGAGACGGTGGAGCATTCCTGGCATTACTTTCGACTCTCCGACATCGCCAACCACGTCGGAGCTGCAAGGAAATGAGGAATAGGGTGCGATGCGAACTCTCACCACATTTCGTGGGGTAGTACGCACATATATAAGCGGCGCCAAGCCCTGGCCGAAATCTTGAATACTAACAACCTAATAACAATAAATATTGGTAACACCGCTTCATTTGTTAATGGGATTAAGGAGGAGGTTTTAGAACTCACAATATGTTCGGAAAATCTATTTGATGAGGTTCAGGATTGGAGGGTCTCCGTAGAGCGTTTCTTCTCAGACCATCGCTACATTAGTTTTGAAATAGCATTCAATTCGACAGGCTTGCGGAATAAGTTGAAAACTAATTGGAAACAATTCGGAAGACTACTCAGAAAGAGTCTTGTGCAAGATAACTAGATTGTCCAAGCATAGGGACAATCTAAGATAGTTGTCCTCTTCGAGAAAGGAAATCACATCAAGCAAAACCCTGGTTGACCGGGGCGATTAGTAACATTGGGAAAGAGGTCCGCGAACTTAACAACATAACACGCCGTAAAAAACGGAAGTTAACTGGGATGTGTATTACACACGGCTCAAGGAATACAATAGGATTACCAGAGCGTCAAATCAAGCCTCCTGGAAGCTTTTCTTAGAACAGGTCGAAAGTTTCTCTCAAAAACCCCATGTACAAACTGAAACTTTAGAAGACGACAAGGGAGTGAGAGCAGAGACTACGGAGGGCATGTTGAAGCTTTTGGTGAAAACGCATTTTCCACAGGATACGTTACGGAGACCTCGTAATCTTGGAATAATGAGGTTGATAGAAGGCTTATCGCTATAGAATTTATAGTGAAGGAAGCCTTGAGGAGCTTCAAACCCGAACCTGTTGGAATGACGCTGGCGACATTTTGTGAGGTACCATGCCATGTTAAAACTTCTCCTCAAAAGAGGTGTCGCACTACGTCACGGCGTTCGGACTAGGCTATAAAAAGGAGGCCCCTTATCATTGAGCTTTAACTTGAATTGGACTGCACTCATTGACAAGTGAGAAATTTTCCCCTGTTCCAAAATGGAATGTTAATGACCAAATTTGCATTTGAATCTGATGGAGTATTTCCGGCGTTACTATTGGGTTGCCGGCGTTGACAAATTTTTTCACAGCTTGTGACTTGCATTCTTTCTTCTGTCAGTTATCAGCTGTTACTTTTAGCTTGCTTTAGAAAAAAAGTGTAAAAAAGTATATTTGTTTAAGTTCATTCTAATTTTTATTAAAAATGCATTTACTTTCTTTTAAAAAATCCGAAATTACTTTTTGGGCAACCCAATACAAAAGGCAGTCGACTATCTGGCGCCTCATCAGGCCTTTATTTTCATAGCGTGCCATGGACTTGCATATACTCCAAAAGGCTGGCAGGAGACAATTTGCTCTAAGCCCGGCACTTCTTAGGGGTAAGGATCTGAACCACGCCCACTAGGCCACTGGAAACTATTGTTGATATCCGACCCATTGACATACAGATTAAGTGTGAGACAGCCACTGTGGATATGAGGCTTAAAGCGATGGGAGAGTAATGATTGGAGAATGGAAGCAGCTCAAACCATCGCGGTATAATCGAGGCGACGATAGGAAACCTGGAAGGAAGGGAAGAGGTTTCCGATCGGATGCCTGAGATGAACCTTGAGGTCGAGTGCAATGCACGTTCTTGGACTGACAGAACTCTAGTATTGCCATCTGGAAGATCATGTTACATGGATGGATCATAGCTAGAGGGCCAAGTAGGACTGAGGTCTACATTGAGAACCCAGGGACTTAGATCTGTTTTTGACTGCCTGTTCATAATACGGTCCTGAGGTGGAGATCCGGGCGACAACGGAATGCGTGAGGTGGTGTGGTGCTAACGCGAGGACGTCGAGTGTAAATATCTTAACGGACAGTAAAATGGCCACAGAGCAATAACAACTAAAACGATAAAGTCACGAACAGTCTTGCAGTAAAATAAGGAGATTAACGCCTTCTCTGAGGACAACACAATTCATATCGTTTGGATGCCAGACCATAACGGAGTAAGGGGAAATGAATGGGGAGATGATTTGGCAGTAAAGGCCAGAGGACCGCTGTCAATAAACTTGGTTAACCCGAAGCCTTTCGGGTCGACGCATTACGAGTTAAGGACATGGGCGACGAACGCCCATGTAACACTGTGGAATAGCGAAACAGTCGGTAGGACGGCAAAAATCCTATGGGGTGATCCGGATCATGAGAGAACGAGGCTATTACTAAAAAGAAGTAAGAAGGAGGTCAGTATAGCTTTTGCTATCATAACGAGACACATAGGACTATGACCTCACTTATGCAAAATCGGTGCGGTATGTGATAGCTTGTGTAGGGCATGCGGGGAAGATGATGAAACATTGGAGCAATTCCTTTGTCATTGCCCGGCCTTCGTGTCTAACAGAAACCGGCACTTAGGTGGAGACACAATACCAGACACTACTACTACTACTATTTTTATACCCTCCACCATAAGGTATACTAATTTCGTCATTCTGATTGTAACTACTCGAAATATTCGTCTGAGACCCCATAAAGTATATATATTCTTGATCGTCGTGAAATTTTATGTCGATCTAGCCATGTCCGTCCGTCTGTCCGTCCGTCCGTCCGTCCGTCTGTCTGTCGAAAGCACGCTAACTTCCGAAGGAGTAAAGCTATCCACTTGAAATTTTGCACAAATACTTCTTATTAGTGTAGGTCGGTTGGTAATGTAAATGGGCCATATCGGTCTATGTTTTGATATAGCTGCCATATAAACCCATCTTGGGTCTTGACTTCTTGAGCCTCTAGAGTGCGCAATTCTTATCCGATTGGGATGAAATTTTGCACGACGTGTTTTGATATGATACCCAACAACTGTGAGAAGCATGGTTCAAATCGGTCCTTAACCTGATATAGCTGCCATATAAACCGATCTTGGGTCTTGACTTCTTGAGCCTCTAGAGTGCGCATTTCTTATCCGATTGCGATGAAATTTTGCACGACGTGTTTTGTTATGATATCCAATAACTGTGCCAAGTATGGTTCAAATCGGCCCATAACCTGATATAGCTGCCATATAAACCGATCTTGGGTCTTGACTTCTTGAGCCTCTAGAGTGCGCAATTCTTATATGATTGGAATGAAATTTTGCACGACGTGTTTTGTTATGATATCCAATAACTGTGCCAAGTATGGTTCAAATCGGCCCATAACCTGATATAGCTGCCATATAAACCGATCTTGGGTCTTGACTTCTTGAGCCTCTAGAGGTCGCAATTCTTATCCGATTGGAATGAAATTTTGCACGACGTGTTTTGCTATGAATTCCAACAACTGTGCCAAGTATGGTTTAAATCGGCCTATAACCTGATATAGCTGTCATATGAACCGATCTTGGGTCTTGACTTCTTGAGCTTCCAGAGGGCGCAATTCGTATCCGATTTGAATGAATTTTTGCGCGAAGTATTTTGTTATGATACCCAACAACTGTGCCAAGTATGGTTCAAATCGGTTCATAACCTGATATAGCTGCCATATAAACCCATCTGGGGTCTTGACTTCTTGAGCCTCTAGAGTGCGCAATTCTTATCCGATTGGAATGAAATTTTGCACGACGTGTTTTGTTATGATATCCAACAACTGTGCCGAGTATGGTTCAAATCGGTTCATAACCTGTTATAGCTGCCATATAAACCGATCTTGGGTCTTGAATTCTTGAGCCTCTAGAGGGCGCAATTCTTATCCGATTGGAATGAAATTTCGCACGACGTGTTTTGTTATGATACCCAACAACTGTGCCAAGTATGGTTCAAATCGGTTCATAACCTGATATAGCTGCCATATAAACCGATCTGGGGTCTTGACTTCGTGAGCCTCTAGAGGTCGCAATTATTATCCGATTTGCCTGAAATTTTGTACGACGGATCCTCTCATGACCATACACATATGGTTTATTATGGTCTGAATCGGTCTATAGCCCGATACAGCTCCCATATGAATCGATCTCCGTTTTTTACTTCTTGAGCCCCAAAGGGCGCAATTCTTATTCGAATTGGCTGACATTTTACACAGGTCTCCAACATATAATTTAATTGTGGTCCAAACGAACCACATTTTAATATCGCTCTAATAGTAGAGCAAATCTTTTCTTATATCCTTTTCTTGCCTAACAAGAGATGACGGGAAAAGAACTCTACAAATGCGATCCATGGTGGAGGGTATATAAGATTCGGCCCGGCCGAACTTAGCACGCTTTTACTTGTTATATTCATATAAAGGGTGATTTTTTTGCTATTATCTTTTTTGCAACACTGGTTTAAAGAGCTCACGCACGTTTCGTGTTTTGTTTCACTGTCAAGCATCTTCAGTTTAACTATGAATCGTCCTACAAACGAACAACGCTTGCAAATTATTGAATTTGATTATCAAAATGCGTCTCTGTTAAGAAAACACTTCTTCGATTGAGCAACGAAGCTCATTTTTGGCTCAATGGGTAAGTAGCTAAGCAGAATTGTCGATTTTGGAGTGACGATCAGCAAGAAGCATTGCAAGAGCTACCAATGTATCCAGAAAAAGTCACAGTTTGATGCGGTTTATGGGCTGGTGGCATCATTGGACCGTACTTTTTCAAAGATATTGCGAATCGTTACGTATCTATGAGTGGTGAGTGCTATGCATGAAGAGTTCATTGAACATTTTATAACACGTTCGGTACCCGTCAATTAGACGCCTAGATCGTGCGTTTTAACGCCTTTAGACTATTTTTTGTGTGGATATGTTAAAGCTCAAGTTTATACAGTCAAGCCCACTTCAATTGACGCATAGAAAGACATCTTTGACGCATTTATAAGAGAGATACCGGCCAAAATGTTGGAATGAGTTTGCCAAAATTGGAATAAGCGGTTGGACCATTTGAGGCGCAATCACGGTCAACATTTGCATGAAATAATCTTCAAACATTAAATTATATGGAACGTAATATCGATTCAAATAAAGATTTCATGTTTTTTTCTGCATTTTATGTGTTTTTTAACTTTCCTATATCTCTTAAGAGTTGAGTGACTGACTGATCATCGCCCAGTCCAAATTTTGCATGAATATTGGTCTTGAGTTATAGGCACGGTTTAAGACTGAATTTGGTGATATACGTACGTTTGGTACTAAAAAGGAGAAATGGTACATATTGGCCCAGCGTGAACTGAAAAGGCTAGAATTATGTTCTTCTGCTCAAATTTAAGAGCGCTTCGAAAAAATAAGTTATCGTAAAGAAAAATTTGGAAATCGTACCGGAAGTGGTAGAAATAGTACTTTAGTATCGCAATTGGTCTAGTGCTAGTGCTCTGAATTTTCGAAATTATTTAAAAACTTACTTGGGTGACTGAAAGAGATTTTGGAAATTTGTACATTCGTAAAAGAAACAAGTAAAAGCGTGCTAAGTTCGGCCGGGCCGAATCTAATATACCCTCCACCATGGATCGCATTTGTCGAGTTCTTTTCCCGGCATCTCTTCTTAGGCAAAAAAAAGGATATAAGAAAAGAGTTGCTCTGCTAATGAAACGATATCAAGATATGGTCCGGTTCGGACCACAATTAAATTATATGTTGGAGACCTGTGTAAAATTTCCGCCAATTCGTATAAGAATTGCGCCCATTGGGGCTCACGAAGTAAAATAGAGAGAACGATTTATATAGGATCTGCATCGGGCTATAGACCGATTCAGACCATAATAAACACGTTTGTTGATGGTCATGAGAGGATCCGTCGTACAAAATTTCAGTCATATCGAATAATAATTGAGACCTCTAGGGGTCAAGAAGTCAAGATCCCAGATCGGTTTATATGGCAGCTATATCAGGTTATGAACCGATTTGAACCTTATATGACACAGTTGTTGAAAGTAAAAATAAAATACGTCATGCAAAATTTCAGCCAAATCCGATAGGAATTGCGCCCTCTAGAAGCTCAAGAAGTCAAATCCCCAGATCTGTTTATATGACAGCTATATCAGGTTATGGACCGATTCAACCATACTTGGCATAGTTGTTGGATATCATAACGAAATACTTCGTGCAAAAATTCATTCAAATCGGATAAGAATTGTGCCCTCTAGAGGCTCAAGAAGTCAAGACCCAAGATCGGTTTATATGGCAGCTATATCAGGTTATGGACCGATTTAAACCATACTTGGCACAGTTGTTGGGTATCATAACAAAACACGTCGTGTGAAATTCCATTCCAATCGGATAAGAATTGCGCACTCTAGAGGCTCAAGAAGTCAAGACCCAAGATCGGTTTATATGGCAGCTATATCAGGTTATGAACCGATTTGTACTATACTTGGCGCAGTTGTTGGATATAATAACAAAACACGTCGTGCAAAATTTCATTTCAATCGGATAAGAATTGCGCACTCTAGAGGCTCAAGAAGTCAAGACCCCAGATCGGTTTATATCGCAGCTATATCAGGTTATGGACCGATTTGAACCATACTTAGCACAGTTGTTGGATATCATAACAAAACATGTCGTGCAAAATTTCATTCTGATCGGATAAGAATTGCGCACGCTAGAGGCTCAAGAAGTCAAGACCCAAGATCGGTTTATATGGCAGCTATATCAGGTTATTGACCGATTTGAACTATACTTTGCACCGTTTTTGGATATCATAGCAAAACACGTCGTGCAAAATTTCATTCCAATCGGATAAGAATTGCGCACTCTAGAGGCTCAAAAATTCAAGACCCAAGATCGGTTTGTATGGCAGCTATATCAAAACATGAACCGATATGGTCCATTTACAATACCAATCAACCTACACTAATAAGAAGTATTTGTGCAAAATTTCAAGTGGCTAGCTTTACTCCTTCGGAAGTTAGCGTGCTTTCGACAGACAGACGGACGGACGGACGGACATAGCTAGATCGACATAAAATGCCACGACGATCAAGAAAATATATACATTATGGGGTCTCAGACGAATATTTCGAGTAGTTACAAACAGAATGACGAAATTAGTATACCCCCCATCTTATGGTGGAGGGTATAAAAATAGTACCGATAACGGCAGAAAACGTACGTCAAGTAACGCAATTGGTGCCATTTGATACATTCTTTACAGGGTGAGCTACAGGTCTGAAACAGGTAGGTACAACTAGGAAATATGAAACAATCCCATGGCAGCCGGTTGTACGCACCGGATTGACCCGATGGAATCTTCATCGGCAAGGGCTGCCGCCTCAGTGTACGTGTTCGTCTTTTTTCGTCATGGGAGAGGCACATCCCGGAGTGCCTTCTCCGTATGCTTCTGGTCCGTGCCGGGATTGAAAAGAACCCCGGACCCTGATTCTGTTCCGTTTGCCAGAACCGCCTTCATCATCGGTCAGTGTCGGTGAGGTGTAACCGGTGCTTGGAGTGGGTACATTTCCGTTCTTGCTCTGGCCTAACCTCGCTACGGGAGTATAGTCATACTGGCTATGTCGCTAGGTGCTGTGCGAACATAGCCAGCAGTGGGTCACAAGCGTCGCCGCCGTCGCCTTCGGCGTCCTCGTCGTCGGACTATGTGACCCCCCCGACCTCTCCCGTACGGCAATTTATGCAACGACAGCACCCTAGCCCTACTATTGCCAGGCCAGTGTCGGGAAATGTATCGTTCTTGCAGTTAAACTGCAATGGACTGCGAGGCAAGATTGATGAGATTGTAGATTTTATGAGTCGGAAGAGCATATCGGTCGCAGCGATCCAGGAGACAAAGCTGACTAACACCTGCAACTTGCACAGTTGTCACGGCTACAATGTGCTACTTAGGATCGCTCAAGGAATGGAGGTGGGGGGCTGGCCTTCGTTATACACCATTCCGTGCAGTATAGACCTATCTCGCCTGCGCTTGACGCTAGTGACCCATACATGGAATGTATGGGGGTAGCAGTCAGGTCTGGTACTGCCGAGATAGAGATATACAACGTGTATATACCGCCGGTTGGTAGCTGTGTCCCGATTAATGGCCAGGCCTACAGCCCCGACATTAGTGGGTTGCTATCTGGCCATAGTCGTCTGGTTCTGGGGGATTTTAATGCACATCACTCGTCATGGCATTCTCCCCTAGGTAACGACCAGCGTGGCATAGCTTTGACAGAGCAGATAGATAGCTCCACGTTTTGCACGGTGAATGAGGATGCCCCCACTAGGATTACGAGGAGGTGCAGCAGCTCACATCTCAATCGCATCCCCTGATCTCCTGAGTGACGTATCCTGGCAAGCCGTCATCTCTTTGGGGTCAGACCACCTCCCCATAATCCTCTCCATCGACCGACCACCCGACTTCATAACCTCTGAGCGCCGCACGTTCATCAATTACAAGAAGGCCAATTGGACTGGCTTCAGAGAGTATACCAATCGCCGCTTCAATGAACTGCCACCCCCCTCTGATGTGCTTGTGGCCGAGAGGAAATTCCGAGTCATCATCAACGCAGCAGCCGCTCGCTTTATACCAGCCGGTCGAATACCGCAAGTGCGACCCAATTTCCCGGCGCAAGCAGTGGTACTCGCAGACGAGCGTGATGGGATTCGTGCTATGGACCCCGCTAACCCCAGAATCAGCGAGCTGAATCTGGAAATAAACAGGGTAGTCAACGAACATAAGCGGAATTTGTGGCTGGAACACTTGGAGCAATGTAACTAAGGCACCGGTGCAGGCAAATTGTGGGCCACTGTTAAATCTCTCTCGAACCCCGGTAGACGGGACGACAGGACCTCAGTCACTTTTGGCGAGTTAACCGTGACTGATCCGAAGAGATGCGCCAGGTTGTTCAACCGCCAATTTATTGTGCATCCCGAGAGAGACAGGGCAAGGAGGAGAGCCATTCGCCGTATTCGTGGTCTACGAGCCGATGAACAGCCATCACAATTTACCGTGGGCGAAGTTACGAATGTCATCCGTGGCGCCAAACCTTCCAAGGCGTTGGGCCCCGACGGAATCTCTACATTGATGCTGAAGAATCTGGATTTACCTGGAGTTGAGTACCTTACCACTGTCCTTAACCTGTCATTGAACACTCTTATAGTTCCCGATGTCTGGAAAATGGGCAGAGTGATCCCGCTACTGAAGCCTGGTAAGGACCCGAGTTTGGGGGAGTCGTACAGGCCGATCTCCCTTCTCTCACCAGTGGCTAAGACGCTTGAGGCATTACTCCTCCCGAGCCTCGTAGGAGAATTTCCATTCGCCGAGCATCAACACGGATTTCGGAGACTGCACAGCACAACAACAGCTTTGCATGCCATCACCACACACATTTGCCGTGGCTTCAATCAACCCAGGCCATGTGATAGGACGGTCCTCGTGGCACTGGACCTATCGAAGGCATTCGACACGGTCAGCCATGCCAAATTATTTGAGGACATCGCTAACACGTCCCTCCAGCCAGGCCTGAAACGTTGGGTCGCGAATTATCTGTGTGGCCGCCAGTCATTTGTGGAATTTAGGGATAAGAAGTCAAAACACCGTAGAGTGAAACAGGGAGTTCCCCAAGGTGGGGTCATATCTCCGGCTCTGTTTAACCTCTACCTATCCTCTATCCCACCTCCTCCAGACGGCATAGAGATCGTATCATATGCGGACGACTGTACGATCATGGCATCAGGCCCCCCACCCATTGATGACATCTGCGATAGGTTGAACGTCTACCTCAACGAGCTTGCCTCATATTTCGCTGCAAGAAATCTGAAGATATCCGCCACCAAATCTTCAGCCACACTGTTCACTACAAATACGCGTGAGGTGAATTCTGAGCTGACTGTGATGGAGAAATGATTCCGACCATCAAGTGTCCCAAAATACTTGGCGTCACATTTGACAGCTCCTACACTTTCTCCCCACATGCCACAGCAATCTGCAATAAAGTCAAAAGTAGAAACAAGGTCCTCAAGTCACTCGCTGGCAGCACTTGGGGTGCAGACAAAGAAACCTTGTTGACCACGTACAAAGCAATTGGCCGGTCTGTGGTAAGTTATGCAGCGCCAGTGTGGTCACGTCAACTTTGTGACACGCAGTGGAATAATATTCAGATCTGTCAGAATGCCGCCCTCCGAACTGCGACGGGCTGTCTCCTTAGTTCTCATGTGGACCACCTCCATCAGGAGACGAAGATCCTACCAGTGCGAAGACATAACTACATGCTGTCTAAGCAATACCTTCTGGGCTGTTATCGCAGAAATCATCCAAATCATCATCTTGTGGATAGATACCCACCGCCCAGAAGCCTTAAGGTTGATCTACACGATCTAGAGCGTGAGGTCCAGCGCTACAAGAGAGAACCTCTAGATCAAGCGGCATATCAAGCGGGTCTGAACAACATTCATGCAGACACGGTAGCAGACGCGTTAATTGGCTACCGGGTGAATGTAGTCCTTGGAGAACGACCGCCACCCATTGCACCCGAAGAAATCGACCTCCCCCGGCAAACCAGATTGGTTCTGGCTCAATTACGTTCCGGCAGATGCAGCCGACTCAATTCCCACAGAGCTAGGATTGATGCCGACGTGCAAGATGTATGTCCCGATTGTAACCAGGGACCGCACGATACAAGTCACCTGTTTAACTGCCCGGCCAGACCCACTCGACTCAGACCCAGATCCCTGTGGACGCACCCCATCTTAGTCGCGGAGTTCCTGGGTCTTGACACTCAACAGAATCAAGCAGACGAAAGATAGTACACAATAAACTGCTACAACAACAACAACAACAACTAGGAAATATGTAATGAGTGACAAAATGATCTATTCAAAATTCGTACATTTTGGTACCAAAATTGGTACCATTTTGTACTTTCTTAACAAATGTAGCTAGAGGTCTGAAATTTGGCTTTCAGGTACAACTAGGGAAAATATAATGAGTGACTATGATCTTTTTACAAATCGTACATTTAGGTACCAATGTTGGTACCATTTGGTACTTTCCGTGCAGATTGAGCTAGAGGTATGAAATTTCGCATGTAGGTAAAACTTAGAAATATATGATGGGCTACTTACTGATTTCACTATTCGAACATTTTGGCACCAAAATTGGTACCATTCTGTACTTTCAGTTCAGATGGAGTTTGAGGTCTGAAATTTGGCATGAAGGTACAACTAAGAAATATATGATGGGTATCTAAATCTTCTATTAAAAATTCGTACATTTTGGTGCAGATGGTATATAGGTACAACTAGGAAATTTATGATGGGTGGCTTACTGATCTATTCAATGTTCGCACACATTGGTACCTTTTGTTACTTTCTTCACAGAAGGAGCACGAGGTCTGAAATTTGGCATTCAGGTACAACTATGAAAAGTATGATGGGTGACTTTGATCTTTTTAAAACTCGTACACTTAGGTACCAATTTTAGTACCATTTGGTACTTTCTATGCAGATTGAGCTTAAGGTCTGAAATATAAGATGGGCGACTAAATGATTTTTCCACAATTCGAAAATTTTGATAAAAAATTGGTACTATTTGGTACATACTTTATAGATGGAGCTAGAGGTCCGAAATTTGGCATGTAAGAAATAAATGATAGATGACTAAATTATCATTTTGGTATCAAAATTGGTACCATTTTGTGCTTTAAATTATGGGTGATGGGTGGCTAACTGATCTATTCACCATTCGCACATTTTGGTACCATTTTTATACCCTCCACCATAAGATGGGGGGTATACTAATTTCGTCATTCTGTTTGTAACTACTCGAAATATTCGTCTGAGACCCCATAAAGTATATATATTTTTGATCGTCGTGAAATTTTGTGTCGATCTAGCCATGTCCGTCCGTCTGTCCGTCCGTGCGTCCGTCCGTCTGTCCGTCCGTCCGTCCGTCCGTCCGTCCGTCCGTCCGTCCGTCCGTCCGTCTGTCTGTCGAAAGCACGCTAACTTTCGAAGGAGTAAAGCTAGCCGCTTGAAATTTTGCACAAATACTTCTTATTAGTGTAGGTCGGTTGGTATTGTAAATGGGCCATATCGGTCCATGTTTTGATATAGCTGCCATATAAACCGATCTTGGGTCTTGACTTATTGAGCCTCTAGAGTGCGCATTTCTTATCCGATTGGGATGAAATTTTGCACGACGTGTTTTCTTATGATATCCAACAACTGTGCCAAGTATGGTTCAAATCGGTCTATAACCTGATATAGCTGCCATACAAACCGATCTTGGGTCTTGACTTCTTGACCCTCTAGAGGGCGCAATTCTTATCTGATTGGAATGGAATTTCGCACGACGTGTTTTGTTATGATACCCAACAATTGTGCTAAGTATGGTTCAAATCGGTCCATAACCTGATATAGCTACCATATAAACCGATCTTGGGTCTTGACTTCTTGAGCCTCTAAAGGGGCGCAATTCTTATCCAATTTGAATGAATTTTGGCACGTAGTATTTTGTTATGATATTCAACAATTGTGCTAAGTATGGTTCAAATCGGTCCATAACCTGATATAGCTACCATATAAACCGATCTTGGGTCTTGACTTCTTGACCCTCTAGAGGGCACAATTCTTATCCGATTTGAATGAATTTTTGCACTAAGTATTTCGTTATGATACCCAACAACTGTGCCAAGTATGGTGCAAATCGGTTCATAACCTGATATAGCTGTCATATAAACAGATCTGGGGATTTGACTTCTTGAGCTTCTGGAGGGCGCAATTCCTATCCGATTTGGCTGAAATTTTGCATGATGTATTTTATTTTTACTCTCAATAACTGTGTCAAATAAGGTTCAAATCGGTTCATAACCTGATATAGCTGCCATATAAACCGATCTGGGATCTTGACTTCTTGACCCCTAGAGGTCGCAAATATTATCCGATATGCCTGAAATTTTGTACGATGGATCCTCTCATAACCATCAACAAACGTGTTTATTATCTTATACGAATTGGCTGAAATTTTACACAGGTCTCCAACATATAATTTAATTGTGGTCCGAACCGGACCATATCTTGATATCGTTTTAATAGCAGAGCAACTCTTTTCTTATATCCTTTTTTGCCTAAGAAGAGATGCCGGGAAAAGAACTCGACAATTGCGATCCATGGTGGAGGGTATATAAGATTCGGCCCGGCCGAACTTAGCACGCTTTTACTTGTTTACTTTCATAACAGATGGAGCTAGAGGTCTGAAATTTGGCATGCAGGTACAACTAGCAAAAATATCAATCCCATGACGGCCTGTTGAAAGTATCGGATTGACCCAATAAAGTACTTCATCCGCTAGAGCTGCCGTCTCAGTGTACAACACATTAATACAAAAACAACAACATCTTGCAAAAATATGATGGGTGACTTTATAATCTATTCACAATCCCAACATTTTTGTGACAGTTGGTACTTTTTTACAGATGGAAATTTTACATGTATGTACAAGAAGGCAATATACAATGGATCACAAAATTTCGCTCAAATCGCACCACTCATCTCCGAGATCTGAAGTTTTTGAAAATAAGTGTAAGGGGGATCCCCCCCCCCCCCCCCCCAATCATCACCCTAGACCTTTACGTTTGGTCTCAACAAACATGCAATATTTCGTACTTTTTGGTACTTTACTTCCGAAAGACAGAAATCTGTCTCCTTCCGTGTAGAAGGTACCAAGAATAACAATACATTGGAAAAATCATTATGTCACCCAATGACGAAAGGTCCTTGGAAGTACCCCACAAATCTGATATCAATATTCGGGAAAAAGTTTCTATCGGGGTCATACATATTTGCCGACTATGCAAATATGGGGCGCTAATGAAAGGTATTTTGGAGTAGACCTGACATCAACATTCGGGACCAACTGTCTAGAGGACGTCCCACCCCCAAAACAATCCCCAAATAGGACGAATTTGCTCACCATGGCAATTTGGGTCTTAAAGAGAGTGGAGCTCTCCACAAAGCGGACATATTTGCTGACTTTTGCAATAGGGGTTTAAATGAAAGTTATTTGAGATTGGATAACGAATTTTATATCCAGCTTGGCAATATGGGGTTCAAATAAATGATATTGGGAGTGGAGCACGATGCTGATTTATTTTCAGGGCTAAGTGTTTGAGGGACAACTACACTCCCCAAAACACACCTTAATCAGACATATATACCGACCAGGTCAATGTGGGTTTTAATGAAATGTATTGGGGAGTAGATCACGAAATTGATATCCATTTTTGGGACAAATTTTCTTGGGGTCTACAATTATATATTGACCATCGTAATATGGGGCTCAAGTAAAGGTATTTGGGAGTAGAATACGAATCCGATATCCAAATGTGGGACCATATATTTGGGGTACCGCCCTTTCCACAAGAATACAAGTTTACCGACCAATTGAAAGGTATTTGAGATTCGAAAACGAATATACCAATTTTGGGGCCAAATGATTGGGTACGCCTCATCTCTAACCAATGGCAATATAGAGTCAACATAAATGGTTTTTGAGAGAATAGCACGATGCGGATATTTTTTCAGGGCCAAGTATCTGTGGACCAACTCACCCTGAAAACACCCATTAATCGGACATACATATTTCCGGGTCAAGGCAATATGGGACTCAAATAAAAGGTATTTGAGATCAGATCACGAAATTTATACCCACTTTCGGAACCATGTTTCTGGGGGTCCACACCACCCCCTGAACCCACCAACCGCCACCCTGGGAACCTTCTTACTCCCATAATCCCCATGAGAATATCGGTCTCAAATAAAGTCCCTTGAGAATGGAGTACATCTAACATCAAAACTCAAATGATCCTAAATCCGTTGAGCGAATTCATAAATGAGTAAAGATCATAAGGGATTCAGATACAGGCATTGAAATTATTTAACTGCTAGCCATGCGATATACATACAAATACTATTTTTGCAACATTTTATTTCACTAAAATTTCTTTAGTTGTCGAAAATAAATATTTAAAGGACAATTTTGTTCCATATAAAGTATAAGAAGGCGCAGCCCAGCGGGCTCGGTTCAGCTAGTTAATTATAAAATCAATAGGGCCCCTTTTATTGGGTTTTCACATTCGTCCATTTTACACTTTTCTCATTGATTAAATTTTTTTGATAACGAAAGTTAAAATATAAAAATTTTTAAGAAATAAAACGAATAGAAATATCTTAATAATTTTCCAGATTAAAGTGTCATTAAAAAACAAAATAAATTCTCCCCGAATTTTTCCAAATCGGTATTTTTTAGCAAATTGGCTATGGGGCAAATTAAATAAAACAAGTAAAAAGGCGTTAAGTTCGGCCGGGCCGAACTTTGGATACCCACCACCTCGGGTATATATGTAAACCACCTTTCATCAAAATTCGGTGAAAATTTCATACCTTATGACCCATATCAGTTATATCAAAACATGTTCCGATTTGGACCAAATACTAATAAGTACAGTAGCTATATCTAAAAATTAACCGATCTGAACCATATACGACACGGACGTTGAAAAGCCTAACATAAGTTACTATGTAAAATTTCAGTGAAATTGGATTACAAATGCGCTTTTTATGGGGCAAAGACTTTAAATCGAGAGATCGGTCTACACGGCAGCTATATTCAAATCTGGATCGATCTGGGCAAAATTGAAGAAGGACGTCGAAGAGCCTAACTAAACTCACTGTCTCAAATTTCAGCGACATCAGACAATAAATGCGTCTTTATGGCCCCAAAACCTAAAACCTAGACATCGGTCTATATGGCAGCTATATCTAAATTTGGATCGATCTGGGCCAAATTGAAGAAAGATGTCGAGGGGCCTAACGCAACTCACTGTCCCAAATTTCAGCAAAATCGGGTAATAAATGTGGCTTTTATGGGCCTAACACCATAAATCGGAGGATCGGTCTATATGGCAGCTATATCCAAATCTGAACCGATCTGGGCCAAATTGACAAAGGATGTCGAAGGGCCTAACACAACTCACTGTCCCGAATTTCAGTGGAATCGGATAAAAGATGTGGCTTTTATGGCCCTTAGACCTTAAATCGGAGGGTCGGTCTATATGGCAGCTATATCCAAATCTGAACCGATCTGAGCCAAATTGACGAAGGATGTCGAAGGGCCTAACAAAACTCACTGTCCCAAATTTCAGCAAAATCGGGTAATAAATGTGGCTTTTATGGGCCTTAGACCATAAATCGGAGGATCGGTCTATATGGCAGCTATATCCAAATCTGAACCGATCTGGGCCAAATTGACAAAGGATGTCGAAGGGCCTAACACAACTCACTGTCCCGAATTTCAGTGGAATCGGATAAAAGATGTGGCTTTTATGGGCCTAAGACCCTAAATCGGAGGGTCGGTCTATATGGCAGCTATATCCAAATCTGGACCGATCTGAGCCAAATTGACGAAGGATGTCGAAGGGCCTAACAAAACTCACTGTCCCGAATTTCAGCAAAATCGGATAATAAATGTGGCTTTTATGTCCCTAAGACCCTAAATCGGTGGATCGGTCTATATGGGGGCTATATCAAGATATAGTCCGATATAGCCCATCTTCGAACTTAACCTGCTTATGGACAAAAAAAGAATCTGTGCAAAATTTCAGCTCAATATCTCAATTTTTAAAGACTGTAGCGTGATTTCAACAGACAGACGGACAGACGGACGGACATGCCTAGATCGTCTTAGATTTTTACGCTGATCAAGAATATATATACTTTATAGGGTCGGAAATGGATATTTCGATGTGTTGCAAACGGAATGACAAAATGAATATACCCCCATCCTTCGGTGGTGGGTATAAAAAAAACACAAGCACAAATGAGGGATCTGGAAATTCCCTATTTTAGCAATTGCTTTGTCGGTTCCAATTAAAAAAGTTAAAAAACCCCCTATAATACGTTTATCCGTTTTGACTCTTATGGAGGTGATTAATGTTTTGTGATTACTTTTTTAGGTAATAGATTTTGAAGCAAAAAAACTTCCTGATTTCCTTCAGTAGGATATTCCCTCATTACTTATAAAAAATCTTCATAAAAGTATTATGTTTTCATTAAGATTTTTATAGTCTTTCAAAAAAGTTACCGGAAAAATGTGTGTGTTTCAACTGTGAAAAACGAATATAGTACCAGCCTTTAGATATTATGCGTGTCCATCGATGTTTTGGTGTGCTCACAATTTTCCTACCTATTATGGTGATTTCGGTTGTGCAAAAAAGTGTATGCTACACTTTTTGCACATGTTGGACATGTTGCACTGAAATCGAAATTTTGTTTACGTTTGTCCAAAAAAATTTAACCTCACTACACCCAGTGGTAGTGTTCGTTTGTATTGGTGTTGTTGTTGTTGTAGTAGCAGTGTGTGGTACACTGAGGCGGCAGCCCTTGCCGATGAAGGAATTCACCGGGTCAATCCGGTGCGTACAACCGGCTGCCATAGGATTGTAATGGTGTTGCCTACAGAGAGTGGAAAAATTTTGCATTTCTTACACCGTGCCAAGTCTACGGCGGAGAATGTCGAATGCATTTAAAATCAGCGGCTATCAATCAAGAAAATTTTGTTTGAACAGAAGAAGAAGACAAAAGAGTTGAATGTTTGGAAAAAAGAGGCAAAATATATAAAAAGAAATAAATAAATATGGACAAAATTAACGCGTTTTATTTAGCTCACATCGTATTAGATGTATTGCTACCAAGATCTTCATCCGAAGACGAGGATGCGAATTTACCGTGTTATTTGGTCGAAATGACTGTCCCGTGTAGTGCAACATCAGTGTAACATTTTTTCAGAATCAAAATCAAATCATAAGTGCCGAGCACTTTCGTTTTCGACTATTTTATTTCGAAAAGATGTGTTTAATATTTTTGTATTAAAGTTCAGATTGTTATCGATGCATAATTAGCCACTAAAAAAGAATTCTTCATAAGTGCCGAGCACTTTCGTTTTCGACTATTTTATTTCGAAAAGATGTGTTTAATATTTTTGTATTAAAGTTCAGATTGTTATCGATGCATAATTAACCACTAAAAAAGAATTCTTCATAAGTGCCGAGCACTTTCGTTTTCGACTATTTTATTTCGAAAAGATGTGTTTAATATTTTTGTATTAAAGTTCAGATTGTTATCGATGCATAATTAACCACTAAAAAAGAATTCAATGACCGTTGACATTGAAAAGCATTCGATTATAATGACATCATGATGAGGCACCACAAGTCAATCACCAGAGTTTTCTAGTGGAATTTCCCGCTATAAAAGGGTGCGATGTGAGCTAAAGCAGCAGTTCAGTTGAAACCAGCTAGAGCAAATAACAACAAAAATTTTAAAAGTCGTTAAAACAATGGCCATTGTCAAGTATAATTTCTACGTCGTATGTGGCCTTTTGGTGGTGATCAGCCGTTCCTCTGTGGGTCAGTATGGTGGCGGTGGTATGGGATATTATCCATATCCCTACTATGGCGGTGGTGGCGGAGGAGGATGTGGTGGGTACCCTATGCCCTGCTACTATCAACCCTACCCTGTGTACAATAACCCATGCTACACAAGCGTCTGTTGTGGATGTGGTGGCGGAGCTGGCTATGGAATAGGTGGTGGGATGGGCGGTGTCATGGGTAGTGGCCCGGATGGCGGTATGGGAGGTGGTGTAGGTGGCTATCCGTACTACACTAGTGGATATCCTTACTACGGAAACACCTTGAGTAAGTTTCATTTGACTATTTCAAACGATTGCTCCTTTTATTTTTTCTTCTAATTTAGTGTTTTGGACATGTTACTTTTTATAGGTGGTACATTGTATGCTGCTTCCAATGTCCTGAATTATGCAACTTCTACCGCCTCCACTGCTGGAGGATACTTCGGTTAAAGCTGTCTATAAACTTAGAAATTTCTCATACCACACATTCAAATGCCATCATTTCTCGTTATACATTTTTTATAGCTGTGATTTTAAGTACATCAACACTTTCGTGCTACCAATCCTCGATTATGGTTTCGTCCACCGAATGCATCAAACACCATCATATTTCATCCATAATTAACCAATTTCTTAAATAAATACAAGTAAATGGTGATACATAGTTAAATTAGTTAGAACCAACAAATTTTCCCATGAACACTCCATTAAGGAACAGGCGCAAACTTCTGACATATCAATGAGTGCTGTCCGATTCAAGCTCAAACTCAATGATAACGGGCCTCCTTTTTATAGCCGAGTCCGAACGACGTGCCGCAGTGCGAGACCCCTTTGGGGAGAAGTTTTCAAAATTTCAACTAAATTAGTTATAAAGGAAAATATTATAAGTATAATAAGACAAATAAAAAAAAATAAATAAATAAATTTTTTAATAAAAGATATATTCTAATATATAATTTACAAATTAACTATCACTGTGTTAAAAATATATGGATTGCTATACCTCATCGTAGTTCAAACATCTCTCAAACTTTTGATATTTTATTAAAACTATTTGCTACGATAGTAGAGAAGGGATATGCAATATAGAGGTTAATCCGAATATTTCATAACCCCCTTCATAGCATACATATGCTAACATCCCGGCTTATGGATAAGCGAAAGCTAAGTGAGTACACTGTGAAAGTGTACAAAGTGTACTGACACCGAAAGGTAACCAACAAAATGGGAAAAATTCCCGCTTCTGGATATTTTTCTGAATTCTTGGCTTACGATTACATACTAAAAAAGAATTCAATGACCGTTGACATTGAAAAGCATTCGATTATAATGACATCATGATGAGGCACCACAAGTCAATCACCAGAGTTTTCTAGTGGAATTTCCCGCTATAAAAGGGTGCGATGTGAGCTAAAGCAGCAGTTCAGTTGAAACCAGCTAGAGCAAATAACAACAAAAATTTTAAAAGTCGTTAAAACAATGGCCATTGTCAAGTATAATTTCTACGTCGTATGTGGCCTTTTGGTGGTGATCAGCCGTTCCTCTGTGGGTCAGTATGGTGGCGGTGGTATGGGATATTATCCATATCCCTACTATGGCGGTGGTGGCGGAGGAGGATGTGGTGGGTACCCTATGCCCTGCTACTATCAACCCTACCCTGTGTACAATAACCCATGCTACACAAGCGTCTGTTGTGGATGTGGTGGCGGAGCTGGCTATGGAATAGGTGGTGGGATGGGCGGTGTCATGGGTAGTGGCCCGGATGGCGGTATGGGAGGTGGTGTAGGTGGCTATCCGTACTACACTAGTGGATATCCTTACTACGGAAACACCTTGAGTAAGTTTCATTTGACTATTTCAAACGATTGCTCCTTTTATTTTTTCTTCTAATTTAGTGTTTTGGACATGTTACTTTTTATAGGTGGTACATTGTATGCTGCTTCCAATGTCCTGAATTATGCAACTTCTACCGCCTCCACTGCTGGAGGATACTTCGGTTAAAGCTGTCTATAAACTTAGAAATTTCTCATACCACACATTCAAATGCCATCATTTCTCGTTATACATTTTTTATAGCTGTGATTTTAAGTACATCAACACTTTCGTGCTACCAATCCTCGATTATGGTTTCGTCCACCGAATGCATCAAACACCATCATATTTCATCCATAATTAACCAATTTCTTAAATAAATACAAGTAAATGGTGATACATAGTTAAATTAGTTAGAACCAACAAATTTTCCCATGAACACTCCATTAAGGAACAGGCGCAAACTTCTGACATATCAATGAGTGCTGTCCGATTCAAGCTCAAACTCAATGATAACGGGCCTCCTTTTTATAGCCGAGTCCGAACGACGTGCCGCAGTGCGAGACCCCTTTGGGGAGAAGTTTTCAAAATTTCAACTAAATTAGTTATAAAGGAAAATATTATAAGTATAATAAGACAAATAAAAAAAAATAAATAAATAATTTTTTTAATAAAATATATATTCTAATATATAATTTACAAATTAACTATCACTGTGTTAAAAATATATGGATTGCTATACCTCATCGTAGTTCAAACATCTCTCAAACTTTTGATATTTTATTAAAACTATTTGCTACGATAGTAGAGAAGGGATATGCAATATAGAGGTTAATCCGAATATTTCATAACCCCCTTCATAGCATACATATGCTAACATCCCGGCTTATGGATAAGCGAAAGCTAAGTGAGTACACTGTGAAAGTGTACAAAGTGTACTGACACCGAAAGGTAACCAACAAAATGGGAAAAATTCCCGCTTCTGGATATTTTTCTGAATTCTTGGCTTACGATTACATACTAAAAAAGAATTCAATGACCGTTGACATTGAAAAGCATTCGATTATAATGACATCATGATGAGGCACCACAAGTCAATCACCAGAGTTTTCTAGTGGAATTTCCCGCTATAAAAGGGTGCGATGTGAGCTAAAGCAGCAGTTCAGTTGAAACCAGCTAGAGCAAATAACAACAAAAATTTTAAAAGTCGTTAAAACAATGGCCATTGTCAAGTATAATTTCTACGTCGTATGTGGCCTTTTGGTGGTGATCAGCCGTTCCTCTGTGGGTCAGTATGGTGGCGGTGGTATGGGATATTATCCATATCCCTACTATGGCGGTGGTGGCGGAGGAGGATGTGGTGGGTACCCTATGCCCTGCTACTATCAACCCTACCCTGTGTACAATAACCCATGCTACACAAGCGTCTGTTGTGGATGTGGTGGCGGAGCTGGCTATGGAATAGGTGGTGGGATGGGCGGTGTCATGGGTAGTGGCCCGGATGGCGGTATGGGAGGTGGTGTAGGTGGCTATCCGTACTACACTAGTGGATATCCTTACTACGGAAACACCTTGAGTAAGTTTCATTTGACTATTTCAAACGATTGCTCCTTTTATTTTTTCTTCTAATTTAGTGTTTTGGACATGTTACTTTTTATAGGTGGTACATTGTATGCTGCTTCCAATGTCCTGAATTATGCAACTTCTACCGCCTCCACTGCTGGAGGATACTTCGGTTAAAGCTGTCTATAAACTTAGAAATTTCTCATACCACACATTCAAATGCCATCATTTCTCGTTATACATTTTTTATAGCTGTGATTTTAAGTACATCAACACTTTCGTGCTACCAATCCTCGATTATGGTTTCGTCCACCGAATGCATCAAACACCATCATATTTCATCCATAATTAACCAATTTCTTAAATAAATACAAGTAAATGGTGATACATAGTTAAATTAGTTAGAACCAACAAATTTTCCCATGAACACTCCATTAAGGAACAGGCGCAAACTTCTGACATATCAATGAGTGCTGTCCGATTCAAGCTCAAACTCAATGATAACGGGCCTCCTTTTTATAGCCGAGTCCGAACGACGTGCCGCAGTGCGAGACCCCTTTGGGGAGAAGTTTTCAAAATTTCAACTAAATTAGTTATAAAGGAAAATATTATAAGTATAATAAGACAAATAAAAAAAATAAATAAATAATTTTTTTAATAAAAGATATATTCTAATATATAATTTACAAATTAACTATCACTGTGTTAAAAATATATGGATTGCTATACCTCATCGTAGTTCAAACATCTCTCAAACTTTTGATATTTTATTAAAACTATTTGCTACGATAGTAGAGAAGGGATATGCAATATAGAGGTTAATCCGAATATTTCATAACCCCCTTCATAGCATACATATGCTAACATCCCGGCTTATGGATAAGCGAAAGCTAAGTGAGTACACTGTGAAAGTGTACAAAGTGTACTGACACCGAAAGGTAACCAACAAAATGGGAAAAATTCCCGCTTCTGGATATTTTTCTGAATTCTTGGCTTACGATTACATACTAGTAATAGTGTCATTTTAGGTGTTAATGTATTCGGCAATATTACTGAAAAGACTGCGAGCAGTATTTTTAATTTTAAGCAGGAAGCTTCACTCCTTTGAATTATGCATTGCATTCGTAAGACGATCAGGTAGACGTATATCTCTAAATTATAGAAGAATTTTGTGACGAACCCGGATAAGGGCGAACACTAAAAATACATCAATTTGGTTTTACTTATCACATTTCAGTTATCGTAGTTCGGATAAGTGAAATTAGTTTTCAGCTATGCGATATAAGCCTAAATTCAAGAAAATTTTCAAATTAAGCTACAAATATATATGAAATGACTTTAGTTAAAAAATAGCAATGCTCAATAAAACCCTTTTAATGTCTGATAAAATAATTAGCGATATATCAAAACATTTTTTTATTTTTATTGGCGACGCGAATTTGAAATTTCCGATAATTTCCTATAGAAATAGAAAAACTTTTTCAGTTTAGCGGTATTTTCAGTTAAGCGATGTCAATTGCATTGAAGCGATGTCAATTGCATTGAATAACACCAAATATGACTGGTTCTTTCCTTCAAGTTTCACTTAAGCCGGATTTTCACTAAAACGTTTTACAGTTATGCGGTTTCGATACACATACTTAACAAGCTCTTAAATATTAATTTCGCGGTTTTTTGGCAAAGTTTATATGCGTCAATTCTATGATGGACAAAAACTAAAAATATTCTTGTTTTAGTATGAGCAAACTCTTTCCGATATTTTACTAATAGAGGCTTATGTTGAAATGATTGTGTATGGAAATAATTGTAAAATAAATTAAACACAGTGATTAAGGGGTTTTCTACTATAAAAGAGCTGTTTTTATTGGTGTGTGATTTTGCAACAAATCCCCTGATAATTACTTTGAAGACAAAGGATAAATGAATGATTTGGAGGCGTCGCTTTTATACCGGAAGTATTTCTTTACATCCGAACTAAGCGAACAAGCTCCAAAAAAGATGTGTAGAAAGAGAAAGTGTTCTTAAGAAATCTTGCTACAGTTCGGCTGAGCGAATCCCCCTACGGCTGGTTAGAATCCCTCCTACGATCCGGGCTAGCGCACAAGTTTCATGGCAGGTTGTAGGAAAACTATAATAGCGACTCTTTCTATTTATTTCATACAATATATATTCATCATATTTTCCAATAACTCAGTTACAATATTAATGGAATGTTGGTGGGCAAATTTGCAAAAACAAATTCGAAAAAAGAGATGCAATAAAACAATTCAGGGTTGAACGAGGCCTGAAACAACCCAAATTTCGCATTTTGGTCCGTTGTACAGTGGTAGAAAATCGAAAAAAAACTAGTACTTCAATCTGAAGTGTTATCAATATCATGTGCAAAATTTCAAGGCTTTACACTGGAAAAAAGGGTATCGTATTATGTAGTAAAAAATTTACCCAAAATTGGTATAAAATTGTATTACGCTTTATGAAAATTTTCTCTTTTGTAATGAAATTTTGCTAACCTACGGTAACATATCCTATTTTCAAAGAAATTTCCTCAACATTTTATAACTAGTTTAAAAGTCTTAAATTAAACAAGTAAAAGCGTGCTAAGTTCGGCCGGGCCGAATCTTATATACCCTCCACCCTCCATCGCATTTGTCGAGTTCTTTTCCCGGCATCTCTTCTTAGGCAAAAAAAAGGATATAAGAAAAGATTTTCTCTACTATTAGAGCGATATTAAGATATGGTCCGGTTTGGACCACAATTAAATTATATTTATGTTGGAGACTTGTGTTAAATGTTAGCCAATTCGAATAAGAATTGCGCTCTTTGTGGGCTCAAGAAGTAAAATAGAGAGATAGATTTATATGGGAGCTGTATCGGGCTATAGACCAATTCAGACCATACCAAACACGTATGTTAATGGTCATGAGAGAATCCGTCGTACAAAATTTCAGGCAAATCGGATAATAATTGCGACCTCTAGAGGCTCAAGAAGTCAAGATCCCAGATCGGTTTATATGGCAGCTATTTCAGGTTATGGACCGATTTGAACCATACTTGGCACAGTTTTTGGATATAATAACGAAACACGTCGTGAAAAATTTCATTCCAATCGGATAAGAATTCCGCACTCTAGAGGCTCAAGAAGTCTAGACCCCAGATCGGTTTATATGACAGCTATATCAGGTTATGAACCGATTTGAACCATATTTTGCACAGTTGTTGAATATCATAACAAAATACTACGTGCCAAAATTCATTCAAATTGGATAAGAATTGCGCCCCTTTAGAGGCTCAAGAAGTCAAGACCCAAGATCGGTTTATATGGCAGCTATATCAGGTTAAGGACCGATTTGAACCATGCTTCTCACAGTTGTTGGGTATCATATCAAAACACGTCGTGCAAAATTTCATCCCAATCGGATAAGAATTGCGCACTCTAGAGGCTCAAGAAGTCAAGACCCAAGATCGGTTTATATGGCAGCTATATCAGGTTATGAACCGATTTGAACCATACTTGGCGCAGTTGTTGGATATAATAACGAAACACGTCGTGCAAAATTTCATTCCAATCGGATAAGAATTGCGCACTCTAGAGGCTCAAGAAGTCAAGACCCAAGATCGGTTTATATGGCAGCTATATCAGGTTAAGGACCGATTTGAACCATACTTGGCACAGTTGTTGGATATCATAACAAAACACTTCGTGCAAAATTTCATCCCAATCGGATGAGAATTGCGCACTCTAGACGCTCAAGAAGTCAAGACCCAAGATCGGTTTATATGGCAGCTATATCAAAACATAGACCGATATGGCCCATTTACAATACCAACCGACCTACACTAATAAGAAGTATTTGTGCAAAATTTCAAGCGGCTAGCTTTACTCCTTCGGAAGTTAGCGTGCTTTCGACAGACAGACGGACGGACGGACAGACGGACGGACATGGCTAGATCGACATAAAATTTCACGACGATCAAGAATATATGTACTTTATGGGGTCTAAGACGAATATTTCGAGTAGTTACAATCAGAATGACGAAATTAGTATACCCCCCATCTTATGGTGGAGGGTATAAAAATACTTGCGGAAGGGAAAATCACACCCTTAATTGTTATCTGTGACATACCAAAAATAAATTTTATATGGAATACATTTTTTTTTGCAATATTTTACTGAAACATATTACCATATATTTTGAGGACATGTCCACCACGTTGTGAAACTAAGATTAGTATACAACATTTTAGTTAGTAGGGAATGAAATATGGCATACGTGATCCTAAAATATGTAAATACACTTTAAAGACATTTTCACTAACTTCTTGTAGAAGATATAGTCCTTTACAAAACAATCAGCATGTTTTGTTAAGACTTTTTCATAAATTTGCATTAACGAATCTAATTTCGTTTTTTACGGCATTTTTATATCCTCCACCATAAGATGGGGGGTATACTAATTTCGTCATTCTGTTTGTAACTACTCGAAATATTCGTCTGAGACCCCATAAAGTATATATATTCTTGATCGTCGTGACATTTTATGTCGATCTAGCCATGTCCGTCCGTCCGTCTGTCTGTCGAAAGCACGCTAACTTCCGAAGGAGTATAGCTAGTCGCTTGAAATTTTGCACAAATACTCCTTATTAGCGTAGGTCGGTTGGTATTGTAAATGGGCCGTATCGGTCCATGTTTTGATATAGCTGCCATATAAACCGATCTTGGGTCTTGACTTCTTGAGCCTCTAGCGTGCGCAATTCTTATCCGATCAGAATGAAATTTTGCACGACGTGTTTTGTTATGATATCCAACAACTGTGCCAAGTATGGTTCAAATCGGCCCATAACCTGATATAGCTGCCATATAAACCGATCTTGGGTCTTGACTTCTTGAGCCTCTAGAGGGCGCAATTCTTATCCGAATGGAATGGAATTTCGCACGACGTGTTTTGTTGTGATACCCAACAACTGTGCCTAGTATGGTTTAAATCGGTCAATAACCTGATATAGCTGCCATATAAACCGATCTTGGGTCTTGATTCTTGAGCCTCTAGAGGGCGCAATTCTTATCCGATTGGAATGAATTTTTGCACGACGTGTTTTGTTATGATACCCAACAACTGTGCCTAGTATGGTTTAAATCGGTCCATAACCTGATATAGCTGCCATATAAACCGATCTTGGGTCTTGACTTCTTGAGCCTCTAGAGTGCGCAATTCTTATCCGATTGAAATGAATTTTTGCACGAAGTATTTCATTATGATATCCAACAACTGTGCCAAGTATGGTTGAAATCGGTCCATAACCTGATATAGCTGTCATATAAACAGATCTGGGGATTTGACTTCTTGAGCTTCTAGAGGGCGCAATTCCTATCCGATTTGGCTGAAATTTTGCATGACGTATTTTATTTTTACTTTCAACAACTGTGTCAAATAAGGTTCAAATCGGTTCATAACCTGATATAGCTGCCATATAAACCGATCTGGGATCTTGACTTCTTGACCTATAGAAGTCGCAATTATTATCCGATATGCCTGAAATTTTGTACGACGGATCCTCTCATGACCATCAACAAACGTGTTTATTATGGTCTGAATCGGTCTATAGCCCGATACAGATCCCATAAAAATCGTTCTCTCTATTTTACTTCGTGAGCCCCAATGGGCGCAATTCTTATACGAATTGGCTGAAATTTTACACAGGTCTCCAACATATAATTTAATTGTGGTCCGAACCGGACCATATCTTGATATCGTTTTAATAGCAGAGCAACTCTTTTCTTATATCCTTTTTTGCCTAAGAAGAGATGCCGGGAAAAGAACTCGACAAATGCGATCCATGGTGGAGGGTATATAAGATTCGGCCCGGCCGAACTTAGCACGCTTTTACTTGTTTCTTCTGTATTGCATTGTTTATGGTGATCGCAATTATTCTTATTTAATATTTTTTAACAGATTTCAGCAAAATAGATGACAACTTCTTGTCAAAAAATTTGTGTATTGCTTTGAATGTGTATGTGTGGATATGTTTTGTCTGCCTTTGTATGGGTTAGTATATTTCCGCAGGGGTCGCGGTTCGTGGTTTTTCCTTAAAATTTAATTTCGGGCAAATGTGAAATTAGGTATGAGTATGTGTGAGCGCTCGTTATGTGCACAAAATCATCGTAACGGAAAGGTTAGAATTTTTTGTGTGTTTTTGTTGTTGGACAATCGTGCGTGTCGCTTAGCAGATGTTTGTTTCGTTATTTGGCAGACAGTTTGGCTTGTTATTTGAGTAATGTGGTTCGAAAGCGAGCAACGGAAAAAATGTGGCTAAATGTTATAGATGAACACAAAAAATAAAACAATAAATGACCCTTTTGTGAAAAGTGGGCCAAGTAAGCAATTAAAGATGTAGAAGGAAAATTAATAGATTGTTGTAGCAGTCTGCTTTGGTTTTTATGGTGAATTATTCGAAAAGACATTGAATTATTTTATTAATTTCTGCTGAGCGACACGCACGATTGTCCAACAACAAAAACACACAAAAAATCCTAACCTTTCCGTTACGATGATTTTGTGCACATAACAAGCGCTCACACATACTCATACTTAATTTCACATTTGCCCGAAATTAAATTTTAAGGAAAAACCACGAACCGCGACCCCTGCGGAAATATACTAACCCATACAAAGGCAGACAAAACATATCCACACATACACATTCAAAGCAATAGACAAATTTTTTGACAAGAAGTTGTCATCTATATTGCTGAAATCTGTTAAAAAATATTAAATAAGAATAATTGCGATCACCATAAACAACGCATTAGAGAAGAAAAAATGGCGTAAAAAACGAAATTAGATTCGTTAATGCAAATTTATGAAAAAGTCTTAACAAAACATGCTGATTGTTTTGTAAAGGACTATATCTTCTACAAGAAGTTAGTGAAAATGTCTTTAAAGTGTATTTACATATTTTTTTAGGATCATGTATGCCACATTTCATTCCCTACTAACTAAAATGTTGTATACTAATCTTAGTTTTACAACGTGGTGGACATGTCCTCAAAATATATGGTAATATGTTTAGAGTAAAAAATTGCTAAAAAAAATGTATTCCATATAAAATTTATTTTTGGTATGTCACAGATAACAATTAAGGGTGTGATTTTCCCTTCCGCAAGTATTTTTTAATTTAAGACTTTTAAACTAGTTATAAAATGTTGAGGAAATTTCTTTGAAAATAGGATATGTTTCCGTAGGTTAGCAAAATTTCATTACAAAAGAGAAAATTTTCATAAAGCGTAATACAATTTTATACCAATTTTGGGTAAATTTTTTACTACATAATACGATACCCTTTTTTCCAGTGTAGAGCCATGAAATTTTGCACATGATATTGATAACACTTCAGAATGAAGTAATAGTTTTTTTTCGATTTTCTACCACTGTACAACGGACCAAAATGCGAAATTTGGGTTGTTTCAGGCCTCGTTCAACCCTGAATTGTTTTATTGCATCTCTTTTTTCGAATTTGTTTTTGCAAATTTGCCCACCAACATTCCATTAATATTGTAACTGAGTTATTGGAAAATATGATGAATATATATTGTATGAAATAAATAGAAAGAGTCGCTATTATAGTTTTCCTACAACCTGCCATGAAACTTGTGCGCTAGCCCGGATCGTAGGAGGGATTCTAACCAGCCGTAGGGGGATTCGCTCAGCCGGACTGTAGCAAGATTTCTTAAGAACACTTTCTCTTTCTACACCTCTTTTTTGGAGCTTGTTCGCTTAGTTCGGATGTAAAGAAATACTTCCGGTATAAAAGCGACGCCTCCAAATCATTCATTTATCCTTTGTCTTCAAAGTAATTATCAGGGGATTTGTTGCAAAATCACACACCAATAAAAACAGCTCTTTTATAGTAGAAAACCCCTTAATCACTGTGTTTAATTTATTTTACAATTATTTCCATACACAATCATTTCAACATAAGCCTCTATTAGTAAAATATCGGAAAGAGTTTGCTCATACTAAAACAAGAATATTTTTAGTTTTTGTCCATCATAGAATTGACGCATATAAACTTTGCCAAAAAACCGCGAAATTAATATTTAAGAGCCTGTTAAGTATGTGTATCGAAACCGCATAACTGTAATACGTTTAAGTGAAAATCCGGCTTAAGTGAAACTTGAAGGAAAGAACCAGTCATATTTGGTGTTATTCAATGCAATTGACATCGCTTCAATGCAATTGACATCGCTTAACTGAAAATACCGCTAAACTGAAAAAGTTTTTCTATTTCTATAGGAAATTATCGGAAATTTCAAATTCGCGTCGCCAATAAAAATAAAAAAATGTTTTGATATATCGCTAATTATTTTATCAGACATTAAATGGGTTTTATTGAGCATTGCTATTTTTTAACTAAAGTCATTTCATATATATTTGTAGCTTAACTTGAAAATTTTCTTGAATTTAGGCTTATATCGCATAGCTGAAAACTAATTTCACTTATCCGAACTACGATAACTGAAATGTGATAAGTAAAACCAAATTGATGTATTTTTAGTGTTCGCCCTTATCCGGGTTCGCCACAAAATTCTTCTATAATTTAGAGATATACGTCTACCTGATCGTCTTACGAATGCAATGCATAATTCAAAGGAGTGAAGCTTCCTGCTTAAAATTAAAAATACTGCTCGCAGTCTTTTCAGTAATATTGCCGAATACATTAACACCTAAAATGACACGATTACTAGTATGTAATCGTAAGCCAAGAATTCAGAAAAATATCCAGAAGCGGGAATTTTTCCCATTTTGTTGGTTACCTTTCGGTGTCAGTACACTTTGTACACTTTCACAGTGTACTCACTTAGCTTTCGCTTATCCATAAGCCGGGATGTTAGCATATGTATGCTATGAAGGGGGTTATGAAATATTCGGATTAACCTCTATATTGCATATCCCTTCTCTACTATCGTAGCAAATAGTTTTAATAAAATATCAAAAGTTTGAGAGATGTTTGAACTACGATGAGGTATAGCAATCCATATATTTTTAACACAGTGATAGTTAATTTGTAAATTATATATTAGAATATATCTTTTATTAAAAAAATTATTTATTTATTTTTTTTATTTGTCTTATTATACTTATAATATTTTCCTTTATAACTAATTTAGTTGAAATTTTGAAAACTTCTCCCCAAAGGGGTCTCGCACTGCGGCACGTCGTTCGGACTCGGCTATAAAAAGGAGGCCCGTTATCATTGAGTTTGAGCTTGAATCGGACAGCACTCATTGATATGTCAGAAGTTTGCGCCTGTTCCTTAATGGAGTGTTCATGGGCAAATTTGTTGGTTCTAACTAATTTAACTATGTATCACCATTTACTTGTATTTATTCAAGAAATTGGTTAATTATGGATGAAATATGATGGTGTTTGATGTATTCGGTGGACCAAACCATAGTCGAGGATTGGTAGCACGAAAGTGTTGATGTACTTAAAATCACAGCTATAAAAAATGTATAACGAGAAATGATGGCATTTGAATGTGTGGTATGAGAAATTTCTAAGTTTATAGACAGCTTTAACCGAAGTATCCTCCAGCAGTGGAGGCGGTAGAAGTTGCATAATTCAGGACATTGGAAGCAGCATACAATGTACCACCTATAAAAAGTAACATGTCCAAAACACTAAATTAGAAGAAACAAGTAAAAGCGTGCTAAGTTCGGCCGGGCCGAATCTTATATACCCTCCACCATGGATCGCATTTGTCGAGTTCTTTTCCCGGCATCTCTTCTTAGGCAAAAAAGGATATAAGAAAAGAGTTGCTCTGCTATTAAAACGATATCAAGATATGGTCCCGTTCGGACCACAATTAAATTATATGTTGGAGACCTGTGTAAAATTTCAGCCAATTCGTATAAGAATTGCGCCCATTGGGGCTCACGAAGTAAAATAGAGAGAACGATTTTTATGGGATCTGTATCGGGCTATAGACCGATTCAGACCATAATAAACACGTTTGTTGATGGTCATGAGAGGATCCGTCGTACAAAATTTCAGGCATATCGGATAATAATTGCGACTTCTAGGGGTCAAGAAGTCAAGATCCCAGATCGGTTTATATGGCAGCTATATCAGGTTATGAACCGATTTGAACCTTATTTGACACAGTTGTTGAAAGTAAAAATAAAATACGTCATGCAAAATTTCAGCCAAATCGGATAAGAATTGCGCCCTCTAGAAGATCAAGAAGTCAATTCCCCAGATCTGTATATATGACAGCTATATCAGGTTATGGACCGATTTGAACCATACTTGGCACAGTTGTTGGATATCATAACAAAACACGTCGTGCAAAATTTCATTCTGATCGGATAAGAATTGCGCACGCTAGAGGCTCAAGAAGTCAAGACCCAAGATCGGTTTATATGGCAGCTATATCAAAACATGGACCGATATGGCCCATTTACAATACCAACCGACCTACACTAATAAGAAGTATTTGTGCAAAATTTCAAGCGGCTAGCTATACTCCTTCGGAAGTTAGCGTGCTTTCGACAGACAGACGGACGGACGGACAGACGGACGGACATGGCTAGATCGACATAAAATGTCACGACGATCAAGAATATATATACTTTATGGGGTCTCAGACGAATATTTCGAGTAGTTACAAACAGAATGACGAAATTAGTATACCCCCCATCTTATGGTGGAGGGTATAAAAATAAAAGGAGCAATCGTTTGAAATAGTCAAATGAAACTTACTCAAGGTGTTTCCGTAGTAACGATATCCACTAGTGTAGTACGGATAGCCACCTACACCACCTCCCATACCGCCATCCGGGCCACTACCCATGACACCGCCCATCCCACCACCTATTCCATAGCCAGCTCCGCCACCACATCCACAACAGACGCTTGTGTAGCATGGGTTATTGTACACAGGGTAGGGTTGATAGTAGCAGGGCATAGGGTACCCACCACATCCTCCTCCGCCACCACCGCCATAGTAGGGATATGGATAATATCCCATACCACAGCCACAATACTGACACGACAGCGGTCGAACCCGCAAAGCTGGCAGCTTGAAATTTTGCACAGATACTTTATATTGATGCAGGTCGTTGGGGATAGCAAATGGGCCATATCGGTTAAGATTTAGATTTGGCTCTTATATAAACCGATCTTCCGATTCGAATTCTTGAGCCCCAGGAAGCCCCAATTTTTCTCCGATTTGGCTAAAATTTAGCACGTAGTGTTCTGTTATGACTTCCAGTTGGTCCAAGTCGATTTATAACCTGAAATAGCTCCCATATATACCGATCTTCCGATTAAACTTCTTGAGCCCTTACAAGTCGCAATTTTTGTCCGATAAAGGCCCTACGAGCCGCAACTTTGTCGGATTTGGTTGAAATTGAGCATGTAGAGTTCTGTTATGACTTTCAACAACTGTGCTTAATACGGTCCAAATCGGTCTATAACCTGATATAGCTCCCATTCAAACCAATCTCCCGATTTAACTTCTTGAGCCCTTACAAGCCGCAATTTTTGTTCGATTTGGCTGAAATTCTGCATGCAGGGTTCTGTTACAACTTCCAATAACTGTGCCAAATATGGTCCAAATCAGTCTATAACCTGATATAGCTTTCATATAACTAGTATCTTCATCATCCTAGTTCCATTCCTAGGAGCTAATTTTTGCTGGTTTGACAGAAATTTGGTATGTACAATAAAATTATGCCCTTCACTTAAATTTTTTATGTATAAATTTTTAGCAGAATCTATGATGGTGGGTTCCCAAGATTCGGCCCGGGCGAACTTAGCACGCGTTTACTTGTTTTACTTTATTTTAGACATTTAATTCAAAACATCCTAACTCCAGTAAATGTAATCAAAACCACACGTAACCGTGGGGTTAAGCAGCAGATACATATCCGAAATGGCTTAAAGAATGGTAAAAACACTTCAAAGATTACGTTTATTAACTCATCTTTAAAGTAAATACATTTTTTAGATAATTTATTTATCTAAATATTTAGGCGCTATGACGCTAAACGCCTGTGTTCGAATCCTGGCAAGACCATCAGAAAAAAATTTCAGCGGTGGTTTTCCCCTCCTAATGCTGGCAACATTTGTGAGGTACCATGTCATGTTAAATTTCTCTCCAAAGAGGTGTCGCACAGCGGCACGCCGTTCGGACTTGGCTATAAAAAAGAAGGCCCCTTATCATTGGGCTTAAACTTGAATCGAACTGCACTCACTGATAGGTGAGAAGTTTGCTCCTGTTCCTTAGTGGAATGTTCATGGGCAAAATTTGCTGTATTTGTAGATAATTTATTTATAAGTACATCTTGAAAGTGAAAGTAAACTGTTATAAAGCGATCAAATTTGAACTTTTTGTTTGACTAAAATTATAAATTAATGACCATTGTTTAATTTTACTTCTTGACTAAGCGCAAATTAAATAAATGTAAAAAATTTAAATCCAAATAAAATGATAAATTTTTTCTTATTTTACTATAATTTATTACACAATGTATAAGCATTGAGTAAAGTATTCCAGGGAACTATTATTTCTTCTACGTAACACAAATAAAATCTAACTTTTATTTATTCTGCTTACACCTCATACGTTGAAAATAATTTTCATAATACAGGAAAAAGAGAATAATTTTTAAGAAATACATTAATATTTTCTAAATTTATATGTTAAAAATTAAAAGTTATCATACGACAAATTTGTATAAAATTGGTATTAAAACCCATAGGAATTTTCCTTATAACTATGTTCACAATGTGCTGAAATTTAGTTCAGATATCCCAATAGAAAATTTCAACTTGGTTTTATTAAGGAAAGGAATTTTTTCAAAGTTTTGGCATGTATGGAGAGCTAATGCAAAATGCAAATTTTGCCCATGAACATTCCACTAAGGAACAGGGGCAAACTTCCCACCTATCAGTGAGTGCAGTCCGATTAAAGTTTAAGCTCAATGATATGGGGCCTTCTTTTTATAGCCGAGTCCGAACGGCGTGCCGCAGAGGCTTTATATGTTTTGAAAGTTCCACCATTCCACCATACGGTCAGCTTTTCTGTAGTTGAAACACACACCCACAAAGTGGAGGCCTACATTTGCATAAACTTTGCTGGCCACAGGCCTTCAAATCAAAGCCCCAAGGGAGCAGAATCCGTCAATGTATTGATGTTGACTGAACTCGTTACAGAAATCGAGATTTTTCAATTTTTCTAAAAGAGCATGCGAATCTCAGTTTAGACATCTCTGGTAAGAAAAAAAATTATATGTTTGGAAAGCTTAAAGGTAGTACCATGCTCCTATATAATCATATTTTCTGTAGTTGTAACCAGGGCTGCGGAGTCGGTCAAAGTCTTGGAGTCGGAGTCTAGCAATTTTGCCTGGAGTCGTAGTCGAAAAAATTACCTCAACTCCAAGATTGGTGTATATGACAGCTATATCCAAATTGAAGAAGAATATCGACTGGCCTAACACAACTTACTGTCCCAAATTTCAGCAAAATCGGATAATAAATGTGGCTTTTATAGCCCTAAGACCCTAAATCGGCGGATCGGTCAATATGGTGGCTATATCAAGATATAGTCCGATACAGCCCATCTTCGAACTTAACATGCTTATGGACAAAAGAAAAAGAATCTGTGCAAAGTTTCAACTCAATATCTCTAATTTTAAAAACTGTATCGTGATTTCAACAGACAGACGGACGGACATGGCTAGATCGTCTCAGATTTCTATGCTGATCAAGAATATATATACTTTACAGGGTCGGAAATGGATATTTCTGTGCAAAGTTTGAACTCAATAATTATATTTTTAGAGCCTGTAGCGTGATTTCAACAAACAGATGGACGGACATGGTAAGATCGTCTTAGATTTTTCCGCTGATCAAGAATATATACACTTCTTCCGACAACTTCGAAAAGTAACTTGACAGCCTGGAAATTCAAAATGTAAAAAGGCTAAGGATGGATGAGACGTGCAAAATAAAAGAAGAGTTTATGCTTGACCTGGATTCAATCACATCCTACGAAAGAAAATTAAAGCAGATATTGTCCGAGCTTAGATATAGCTACTGTACTTATTAGTATTTCGTCCAAATCGGAACATATTTCGATATAACTGCTATGGGACATAAGGTATGCAATTTTCACCGGATTTTGGTATATATAACCGAGGTGGTGGGTATCCAAAGTTCGGCCCGGCCGAACTTAACGCGTTTTTAATTGTTATTTTTGTTCTTACATTTTCGTTATCTACTCGATAATAACTTTTATTTGATACCCATATTGCTTAGGTTGGATATCACCCCCATTCTTCAGTGGTGGGTATGAAATATACCATTTTTAAGTGCCCGGAGTCGACTCCGAAGTGGGAGTCGAGCAATTAGCCTGGAGTTGGAGCCCTGGTTGTAACAAAAACATATAAAACGTAACCTTACTTTTAAACTAGTTTTAGACCTGCTCCAATCAGAACGGGCAAGATTGAAACACGAAATTAAAATTAATACATCTCAGGGAATTTTGAGCGTTTTTGGAAAATTTTATATCAAAAGAGAACCTAAAAAGAGGAGAATCCGCTACAGTTGGTCTCAAAGTTAAGGCAAATGTAGGCCTCCATTTTGTGGGTGTGTGTTTCAACTTCAGAAAACCTTTCCAAACATTCAAATTTTTTTGGCTAAGTCCTTCCAGAGATGTACAACCTGAGGTTCGGATGTCCATACAAAAAAATTTAAATATCTCGATTTCTATAACGAGTTCAAACAACATCAGTACATTGGCGGATTCTGCTCACTTAGTGCATCCATTTGAGAAATGTCCGAAATGTGGCCCACAAAGTTTATACAAATGTAGGCCCCTATTTTGTGGGTATATGTTTCATCTAACGAAAAGCTGATTACATGTACTCCCCCTTACCTTTCCATACATGCCAAAATTTTGAAAAAATTCTTTCCAGAAATGTTCAAACTGCGGTTCGTATGACCAACCTTAAAAACAAAATATCTCTATTTCTATAACAATTTCAGTAAATTTTGTTACTTTAAGGAATTTTGCTCCCTTAGGGCTTTCTTTTGAAAACCATTTTTCTGTTTTAATATTTACTAGAAATGCCCAAAAAACGCCTTTCAATTTTTTTTTGCCAAAATTGTATGTCAATTCACAGCAGTACAAATGAAGCTTTGAAACGGATTCTTCTCGCTTGGAGCTTTCTTTGGATGTCAAATTTTCCAATATCAGTATTGTACTTTGTATTTCAATCTCATCCTTTCCAGGTTCAAAATAACAATAACCTCACACCCTTAACATTATTAATATATGCTGGGGGTATTTGTGAATATCTTAACGTGGTCAAACTGCTTCGGAATTTTTTATATTTTAAATTTTGGAAAATAGCACTAAAAACAAATCTAAAACAATGATATAACGTCGAAACGTTCAATACTTTTTACGTTTTATACAAGTATACGACTTTTTGACAGTCAAAAACTGATCAGCGTGGAGCTTAAGTCACTAACAGGTAAAATTCCTAGAAACTTTTGCGTTGCCAACCATAGTTCCACCGCAATAATCATCACGGCCGATTCCACAAAATATATCGTTAGCAGATCCTTAGTTCTATAACACGGGTTGGTTGGAGCAGAGTTTTACTTCGACCTGATATTGTCACAAGAAATTCTAATGTCCAAGGAGATCCCTATACTGAAACAACTCGAAACTAGGATGGATTGCTAGTGGAAGGATCCAGGCAGATTTCGCAACCGTGCAGTTATTGGAGAAAGTGAGCGGATTTTGGAGGACTTATTAAAGAGGTTTTGGGAACAAGATGATGTGTTTGAGACTCAGAAGTTGACGCTACCATTTCAACCAACACGCAACGTCAATGAAGGAGGCCGATTTGTAGTACGATTGCCATATGCCGATTATTCAGAAATATCCGTGTCGCTCAATATCACTACGTCCAGATTATTTTCATTGAAGTGCCGATTAGTGAAGCATGCTATTCATCGAGAGCAACATGTTAAGTTCATAAAGGTGAATGAAGATCTGGGACACATGACAATAATACAATCAAGCAAGGTGCGCGGCAGCCATTACTATATTCCCCACCACTGTTTCCTACGACCAGATAGCAGCACGATAAAGCTGAGGGTCGCGTTAGATACATCCTGTAAATCGCCATCAGGATGATCGCTTAACGATGTTCTACAATCAGGTCCGAAGGTTCAAGGAGATTTCTTTTGAATGTTGCTGTGGTTCAGATTGTCAGATTTGTGATCACGACAGGCATTGAGAAGATGTACAGTCCTGGTCGACAAAAGGGATCACAAGTATCAGCTGATCCTATGGAAAAAATTCCCCGAACTAGGAACTCGAGCACCAGATGTTGAACACGTTAACATACGGCACGACATGTGCTCTCTTGTTGCAGTTTTTTTGTTTGTAAGATTTTTCTTTTTTACTTCTCCAAAATATTAAGGATTTATTTTATTTAAAATTTGGCCTAAGATACACTTATTTTTTTTATACAAATATCCTACGAGAGATGGTACATTTTAAATTTAAAACTAACGACTTCGTCAGCAACCACAGGTGGTTGATTGAGCAAGAGTGGCATGATTTAATTTCAAATGGGAACAGAAATATGTCCATGTGTATTCGATTATGCCAATGAGCGTGCTTCGATTCTTTTTTTCCTTTCCTCGACCTCGAAGTAAACGTGCACCTCCGCTGCCAGTCAATTATACCATAAAGTTTTGGAATTGAAAAAAAATATTAATTTGGAATAATCAGTTGATCGCTCTGAAATATCTTTTAAAGTGTTTAAAATTTACCCGATCTACACGACTAGTGAGGAAGGTGTAAAGGTATTTTTTTTTTACAGAGAAATTGTGAAGAATAAGTGTATCTTTGCTAATAGACTTTTTTGGTACAAATGGGCAGTTAGCCAAAGATTATTATCTTTGGCTAACTAAATTAATTTAACCGGTACTGTGATGAATGTGGATTGAAGCTTTAAAATAGATGACCGAGAGTTACTACAATCTGTGGAAAGAAATTACGCCAAGACACCAGAAAAAATTTGCAATCATTTAAATCAACTTTGACTTTGCGGCCGCGTATGGATTACGAAAAAGTGTTTTGTGATCTTACGCTTTATAAAAAAATATAGCATAGCAACACATGGTAAAAAGGGTCGCAAAGAAGCATATGTCCAGAAAAATCATAAAAGTCATAACATTCCACTCCACACCGAATTTCGAATTTTGTCTTGCCTAAAGCGGAGACAAGAAAAAAAAAACACTGCGTTAAAACAACAAGCAACGACTTTTTATGATCCCCCCGCATACAAGTTTTTTTCTCATCAACAACAAACCCATGACAATTGCAGGCCTATGGATCTTTGCAATTTGATAGTTCCTCACACTTCCGGACTAAAAGATTGAGAGCAGCCCTGTTAAGTCACTCACTTTTGCTTAAGTAATGTTAATAACATAGAATAATGAAGTATTTAACATAAAGCTTTTTTTATTGCATTGTTTTTTTTTTTATTCGTAGTCTAACAGTTTTAATTTTAATGGCATAAGCCATTATTCCTAATTACAAAAAAAAGATAAAAAGAATAACAACATAATGTGCTTGAGAGAATTTGCTATGTAAATTCTTTATATAGCCCAAAAATCTGTTTGGATTATGGGGGCATGTTAGTTAAGTATTTATTTTCTCTTGTTAATTCTAAACGATGATTGATTCTGTTGGAATATTTTAATGATATTTTTAATTTGGAATATATTGCAGAATAGATATGGATTGAGCTCAATGCATCATTGCAGAATACTACGGCTGTGGAAACATTTTTGGTCCAACAATTTCCATTTATTACAGATTATCGTTATCCTAATATGAGGATCTAAAAACGTAAGTCAAGCCTTTATGTTTTCGTTTTTTTTTTTTTGTACTTAGAGGAACCTTCGAATGAGCCAAATTTGATGTTAGTTTCTTATTATTTCGTATACAGAAGTATACGGTCGATTTATATTTTCTAAGCTTAAATTAGCAATAGATTTAAAAGTTATACTTGATTTTTTTAATAAAATAATAATGAATTGAAACATGAGATAAATATTTTCCGATATGGGAATGGTGCTTTGCAAGATAAATGGTAATGTGGTAAAGTAATTTCGTGGTTATAGACCGATTTAGGGAAATGGATATTAGCATTCAACGGACACGAAATTCATTAAGAGAAGAGGGTGGGTTATCGTTTGTAAAGTGTCCTGGGCGATAACAACATCTTTCGTCCTCATAGAACAAGCTAAATATTATTCTTAAATTTTATTGCCACAGTTTCAGATCCCTTTTATGTTCATTTGTTTTAAAGTCTTAGGATGTGCATATTTTTAGTTCTTATTGTTGTCTCAGTAGCTCTTTCAGCAAGGTCAAAGGACCCTCCCCTATCCGGCGAGCTAAGTTTTTTTTACATTCTAAGCAGACTAAGCTAAAGAAAAGGAAAATTTTATACATATTCAGAACTTAAGGCAACACTCTATCTCGCTACAAGATCCCTCAAACGAATATCAGACACTAATTTACACAAATCTTCATCATGTGCACCAGCACATCAAAAGAATTTCTACGTGGACGATGGCATGTGACGATCTGACAGTATATCAAAAGCAATAGAAATGCAGAAGCAGCTGTGCAGTTAATTGTTGCAAGCAGGTTTTAAATTGCGAAAATGGTGTGAAAACCACTTGAAGATTCTGACTGGAGCCCATCCATAATATATGGAAATGGACCTAAAATTCGACGATTCGTCAACCAAGGTTTTGGGTTTGCCATGGCGTCCTCAAGCAAATTGATTTTGTTTGTTTGTTTGAAAAGCGGTGTAAATGTATATAAAGTTATTACCAAGCGGAAGGTTACATCTGACTTGGCACGATTGTTCGATCCATAAGAAATTTATTCAACAAATATGGGAACAGAACATCGCGTGAGATGACGAGCTATCGTCGGAGATGACATCATATTGGCTATCGTCCCGTGAGAGTCTGAAACTTTTGAACAACTTCGAGTTACCCAGGTATATGTTCGACGGGAAAAACCGACTACGGTCGAAATCCACATTTGTGGATGCTTCAGAGATTACCTTGCCATGGCTAGAACTGTGTGCTGCCGGATCAGGAGCAAAACTGACTGCAAATGTCGGAACAGAATTAGGCTACGAAGAGTCAAGGACAGTTAACTGGTCAGATTCGAAGATCACTCTGTACTGGATAAACACGGAACAAAGGACAATCCGGCAGACTTTATATTTGAAGGAATTACACCGGATCAACTATCGATGTGGTTTTACGAACCCATCTTCTTGCACCGATACGAATCACACTGGCCAGAGCCTTACTTTACTTACTTAAATTGGTCATGAAAGAAAATGTGTTCCTCTAGCGGAACGTAGAATAGATGCCCAAGCGCCTAGATCTTCTGCGCTTATTCTCAAATTTCTGACACCCCCCAGTTTCGAGATGTCACTTTCCACTTGGTCATTCCATCGGAGTTTTGGTCTTTCCCTTTTGCGTTTCCTTTTATGGTCGCCTTCAAAAGACTGCTTTGTTTGAGCTTCTTCATCCATTCTGACAACATGTCTGAACCAAAGAACACGTTGCATTCGTGGGAGTTGATATCATCCACTTTGTCTTATCTCTGTTAACTGCCAAACCCACTTTCGTTGGTTCTCTTTCGATACTTTCAAAGGTTGTGATTGCTTCTTCCTGTGGCGAACCTATAATATCGATGGCATAGGCAAGTAGCATATGTTCTCTTGTGCATATTCACACCTGCATCTCGTATAATCTTCTCCAGCAGGATATTAAAGATCACACAATAGGCGGTTTCTTTGTCTATAACCTCGTTTGGTATTGAACGGTTCGGAGAGGTTCTTTCCTATTTTAACTGATGAGCGTTAATCAGCAAGCGTCATCCTGCAAAGTCGTATCAGGTTTGCAGGAATACCAAACTCTGACATGGCTTGAAATATTGAACGTATAGTCAACTAAAAAGGAAAAGATGGTAGGTGTTGATTTGTCCTTCTCGGACCTTTTTCACGATTTGGCGCAGTGCTAATATCTGGTCTATGATGGATTTACCAGGACTAAAGCCACACTGTTAGGGCCCCATTATTTCGTTGATTTTAGACTTTAATCATTCACAAAGTACCCCCGATAGTATCTTGTAAGCGATGGGGATGAGACTCATTCCTCTGTTGCTGGCACTTACCATCTTGTCCCCTTTCTTGTGTACGCGACATTGTATGCTGAGGTTCCAATCATCGGGTATGCGTTAAAAATGTAAATTTGCCCATGAACATACCATTAAGGAGCAGGGACAAACTTCTCACATATCAATGAGTGCTGTCCGATTCAAGTTTAAGCTCAATGATAAGGGCCTTCTTTTTATAGCCGATTCCAAACGACGTGCCACAGTGCAACACTTCTTTGTGGCGAAGTTTTTACATGGCTGCCATACCAAATGGTATAGTACCACCCAAATGTCGTCAGCCTTAGAAGGGGAATAACCGCCGCTAAAAATTTTCATGATGTTCTCGCCAGGATTCGAAACCAGGCGTTCAGCGTAATACGCTAACCTCTGGCCTCGGATATGCGTTCTTCTAGCTAAATTGCGTAGACGAGCTAATGCATATGCGTATAAGCGTGTGGCCTCCGGTCTTAAACAGTTCAGCCGACAACCCATCGGCTCCTGCTGCCTTAATGTTTTACACCCGGGTTACTGCTACGCGGACCGCGTTTTGACTAGGTGGTTCACATTCTATACCATCATCAGGGATTTGTTCTGCGGTCCATCATCAGTTACAGCCGCTGGGAAATGTGTTCTCTCCATATCCTCCGCACACAATCTGTATCAGTTACCAGGGTTCCTTCTTTGTCTCTGCAGGAGGATGTGCCTGTACTAAAACCATCGGTTGGATGCTTAATTCGTTGGTAGAATTTTCGGACTTCACTCTGGCTCCTGAACATCTCAATCCGCTCACACTCACGTCTTTCCATTTCCTTCTTCTTTTTGCAGAAGGGACGTTTTTCCTTTCTCCCTATACCTCTCCTTCATCTGGCGCGTTTTTACCGCCTGTAATGTTACCCTATTTGCCGCATTCTTGGCTTCAGTAGCTTTTTGGCACTCAGGTTGTACCATGGGTTACTTGGGGGAGACTTTTGGTACCCAAATATGGGCAATGGTTTACCATTGCGCTGATATACGAGGGTTGCCTTTTATATTTCAGGATTGGACAACCCTTGTGTTGTAATCTGTCAACTGACAGCTCTATCGTAAAGCTTGACATTTTTGAGGTTATACGTACTTAAAACGTTTTGACATACAAGCGCTATTTGTGTTGTTTACAGTAACTTAATAGATTCATCCCGCCCAAAAATTGGAATTAAATCGTGAACATGTTCATGCGATTATTTTTTACAACTTTCGACGTGGATTAACTCAACAACAGTGCATCGATGAACTTAATTCAATTTTTGGCGATGAAGCTCCATAAAGAACCAGTGTTTATCGATGGTATAGTGAATTCAACCGAGATCGTAGTTCACTCCAAGGCGAATTTCGCGAAGGTCGTCCAAAATCAGTTGTTGTTCCAAAAACCATTGATGCTGTGCGCCATCTGATATTGCAAAATCGTCATGTGGTCTATCGTGAGATTGAAACAATCTTAGGCATTAGTGGGTCCAGCCTATGTTCAATATTGCATGAACATTTGACCGTCAAAAAATGTGTTCGCGTTAGATCCCACACAATTTTTCAATCGCCCAAAAAAGGCTCGTGCCGTTTGGTCGAAAGAAATGCTCTCAAAATACGAAACAACTGCATTTTGGAACACTCAGAACATCGATTTGATGAGCCATCCGCCGTATAGTCCTGACTTGGCACAGAATGACTTCTTTTTATTTCCGTACGTAAAAAATATAATGAGAGGTCAACGTTTTTCGATACATGAAGAAGCGGTTGATGCGTTCAGAATGCATGTTTCGATATACCTCAATCAGAGTGGCAAAAGTGATTCGACAATTGGTTCAGGCGATAGTTAATATTTGTTTATGTGTTCTCTAATCCCAAAATATAAAAGGCAACCCTAAGGACAGGGAGTGCTTTCTTCAAGCAATTGGGTCAGCCGAGTGGTGTAAGCCGGGCCGCCTGTTGTGCTTGCAGCTTTTCGACGTCCAACTTCCGTGCAGTGTAAGATCGTACTTTTATCGCCACACTAAGATGTTATACTAGGACTACGAGCTCACTTATGTAAATCGGTGCGTCAAGTGATAGCATGTATAGGGCATGCGGGAAAGATGATGTGACGTTGGAGCCTTTCCTATGTCATTGCTCGACTTTCGCGGCCAACACATACCGGCACTTAGGTGGGGACACAATACCAGACATTAACCAACTTAGGGGCATGGCTTGGAAAACAATTAAGGATTTTGTAAGTAGCATGGAATTCCCAAATTAGATTTTTTTCGAGGTTAGTTTTTTACTACAGCGCATAACAAGCCAATTACTGGCTTAGATGTATGTCCATAGTGGCATGGGACAGATAAATATTCGCACAGTCTTTTTAACCTGACCGATACGGGACGACTATGAGCACCACACAGGCTGGAACTTTGAGCTCCGACTTTCGTGGTGTCCATCGTTATCACGGGAAGCATAACTGAAATCTACCGGGCGCGTCCACAGGTTGCGGATGGTGGAAAGCTCCGTTTTAATGCGGAGTAGCTGCAAATGCGGCCGCGGGAAGTCAGCGATTTTCGAGAGGAGAGTCTCAGTGAGGAGTCAGGTGGCACTGGCTCTTAATTAAATACTGAGTGCCAATGATACTCGAGATGACAAGGCGAGTTATTGGCGCCTTCAAATAACCAATGGCCAACATCAGCGTGTGTTCCCAGGTTTGGGCGGCTGGCGTCGGATCTTGCAGCAAGTGGCTCGCCACCAAGAGGGATACGTGTGCAATCCCACAAAACCCATGCGGTTGGGGCGCTGGGCCAGTAACCCGCCCCCGGAAAACTGAGAACTACTATGAGAAACAAAGGAATAGTAAAAACGGACCCCCCAACGTTGACGACCCACGCAAACGAAAATAGGACGACGATTTGCGGATCTTCACCTGGAATGTCCGCACTCTTTTTAGAGAAGGTGCAGTATACGCGCTGGCGGGTGTTTTAGAGAAGTACAAGGCAGATATTACCGCCTTGCAGGAAGTTCGATGGACTGGGAATGGCGTCACTACAACACCAAACGGTGCCAAGCTATACTATAGCTGCCATAACACTTTCAAATTCATGCCTGAATTTGGTTGTGGATTTGCGGTTAGTCGGAGACTGAAACAACTTGTCTCCAGCTTTACTCTGGTGGATGAGAGGCTAGCCACAATCCGCATAAAAGCCAAATTCTTCAACATCAGTCTTATTTGTGCCCATGCCCCGACGGAAGACAAAGACGAGCAGACCAAGGATATTTTCTACTAACGCTAGAGAGAGAATATGACCACTGCCCTGCCCATGATATTAAAACCGTTCTGGGAGATTTTAATGCGAAAATAGGGAAGGAAGACATCTTTGGTCCAAAGTCGGAAAGTTTAGCCTCCACGAGAAAACGTCCTGTAATGGGTTGAGACTGATAGATTTCGCCGCGGCAAAAAACATGGTAGTTAGTAGCACCAGATTTCAACATAAAAATATTCACAAAGCCAAATGGCTGTCACACGATCAAAACACGAGAAACCAAACTATGGAAAGTGCCGCGAAATCCGTACTTGGGTACCGGAAGCTACCAAGAAACCCATGGTAGGACCAAGAGTGTCGAGATGCTACTAGATGATGGAGAGGTATCGGGAGAAAAGGAGAGAGGAGAAACGTCTATTCCACAGAAAGCAAAATGAAATGGAAAGACGTGAGTGTGAGCAAATTGAGATGTACAGGAGTCAGAATGAAGTCCGGAAATTCTACCAAAGAATTGAACATCAAAACGATGGCTTTGGTGCAGGCACATCCTCCTACAGAGACAAAGAAGGAAATCTGGTAACTGACACAGATAACATGCTGAGGATATGGAAAGAACATTTTACCCAACTACTAGTGTCCAACGTTGGCGGCGAAGAGGACACCACAGAACCAATCCCTGATGATGGCATAGAATGTTTACCTCCTAGTCCGAATGAGGTCCAAGTAGCAGTGACCCGACTAAAGAACAACAAGGCAGAAGGAGCCGCAGAACTATTTAAGACCGGAGGCGACACGCTGATAAGGCGTATGCATCAGCTTATCTGCGCAATCTGGCTAGAAGAACGCATACTCGATGATTGGAACCTCAGCATCATCGTACACAAGAAAGGAGACAAGATGGAATGTGCCAACTACAGAGGAATAAATCTCCTCCCCGTCGCATACAAGATACTCTCGAGCGTACTGTGTGAAAGATTAAACCCTAAAGTCAATGAGATAATTGGGCCCTATCAATGCGGCTTTAGACCTGGTAAATCCAACCTATACCAGATATTCACACTGCACCAAATCCTGGAAAAGACCCGAGAAGGATAAATCAACACCTACCATCTCAAGCCATGTCTGAGTTTGGTATCCCTGCAAAATTAATAAGACTCTGCAGGATGGCGCTTGCTGGTACGCGTTCCTTAGTAAGAATGGGAAAGAATCTCTCCGAACCATTTAATACCAAACGAGGTTTCAGACAAGGAGACAGCCTATCGTGTGATCTCTTTAGCATCCTGCTGAAGAAGACTATACGAGATGCAGATGTGAATAGATATGGAACACTAATCACAAGAGAACACACGCTACTTGCCTATGCCGACGACATCGATACCAAAGGTCGGTCACCGGAAGTAGTAACTGCAGCCTTTGAAAGAATCGAAAGAGAGTCAGTGAAAATGGGTCTGGCAGTAAATGGAGATAAGACGAAATAGATGGTTTCAGCTCCCAAACAGCCTTGCACAACCGAGCAGATAAAGAAAATGGAGAAAGTTGGGAACCACAACTTTGAGACAGTCAGTAACTTTATCTACCTCGGCACCGCCGCAACCGAAACGAATGACAATGACAGTTTTGAGATAAAGCGAAGAATAATACTGGCTAACAGATTCTACTTTGGACTAAGTAAGCAGTTTAGAAACAAGGCCACCTCTCTACAGATGAAGATTACACTATACAAGACGCTGATACTACCCGTGCTATTATATGGTTCTGAAGCATGGGTACTTGTGAAAGCAGATGAGGCAGTACTTGGAGTATTTGAGAGAAAGATTCTTCATAAAATATATGGACCAGTTTGCGTTAACGGAGAATATAGGCGACGTATGAACCACGAGCTGTATTAGCTGTATGACGACGATAGCATAGTTAAACGCATCAAAATACAACGGCTGCGTTGGCTAGGTCATGTTGTCAGAATGGATGAAGAAGCTCCAGCAAAGAAGTCTTTTGAAGGCAAACACGGTGGTACACGCAAACCGGGAAGACCAAAAGCCCGATGGAAAGATCAAATTCTGGGAGATACCTCGAAACTTGGTGTCAGAGATTTAAGAATGAGCGCAGAAGATTGAGGCGCTTGGAACGCTATTCTACGTTCGGCTAGTGGAACAAATATTCTGTCGAAGCCAATTAAAGTAAGTAAAGTCTTTTTATACCCTCCACCATAAGATGGGGGGCATACTAATTTCGTCATTCTGTTTGTAACTACTCGAAATATTCGTCTGAGACCCCATAAAGTATATATATTCTTGATGGTCGCGACATTTTATGTCGATCTAGCCATGTCCGTCCGTCTGTCCGTCCGCCCGTCCGTCTGTCTGTCGAAAGCACGCTAACTTCCGAAGGAGTAAAGCTAGCCGCTTGAAATTTTGCACAAATACTTCTCATTAGTGTAGGTCGGTTGGTATTGTAAATGGGCCATATCGGTCCATGTTTTGATATAGCTGCCATATAAACCGATCTTAGGTCTTGACTTCTTGAGCCTCTAGAGTGCGCAATTCTTATCCGATTGGAATGAAATTTTGCACGACGTGTTTTGATATGATATCCAACAACTGTGCCAAGTATAGTTCAAATCGGTTCATAACCTAATATAGCTGCGATATAAACCGATCTTGGGTCTTGACTTCTTCAGCCTCTAGCGTGCGCAATTCTTATCCGATCAGAATGACATTTTGCACGACGTGTTTTGTTATGATATCCAACAACTGTGCCAAGTATGGTTCAAATCGGTCCATAACCTAATATAGCTGCCATATAAACCGATCTTGGGTCTTGACTTCTTGAGCCTCTAGAGTGCGCAATTCTTATCCGATTGAAATGAAATTTTGCACGACGTGTTTTGTTATTATATTCAACAACTGTGCCAAGTATGGTTCAAATCGGTCCATAACCTGATGTAGCTACCATATAAACCGATCTTGGGTCTTGACTTCTTGAGCCTCTAGAGGGCACAATTCTTATCCGATTTGAATGAATTTTTGCACGAAGTATTTCGTTATGATATCCAACAACTGTGCGAAGTATGGTTGAAATCGGTCCATAACCTGATATAGCTGTCATATAAACCGATCTGGGAATTTGGCTTCTTGAGCTTCTAGAGGGCGCAATTCCTATCCGATTAGGCTGATATTTTGCATAACGTATTTTATTTTTACTATCAACAACTGTGTCAAATAAGGTTCAAATCGGTTCATAATCTGATATAGCTGCCATATAAACCGATCTTGGGTCTTGACTTCTTGACCCCTAGAGGTCGCAATTATTATTCGATATGCCTGAAATTTTGTACGACGGATCCTCTCATGACCATCAACAAACGTGTTTATTATGGTCTGAATCGGTCCATAGCCCGATAGAGATCCCATATAAATCGTTCTCTCTATTTTACTTCGTGAGCCCCAATGGGCGCAATTCTTATTCGAATTGGCTGACATTTTACACAGGTCTCCCACATATAATTTAATTGTGGTCCAAACCGGACCATATCTTGTTATCGGTCTAATAGCAGAGCAAATCTTTTCTTATATCCTTTTCTGCCTAAGAAGAGATGCCGGGAAAAGAACTCGACAAATGCGATCCATGGTGGAGGGTATATAAGATTCGGCCCGGCCGAACTTAGCACGTTTTTACTTGTTTTTCCTTCTTTGCTTTTCCAAAGTATTTTTATACCCTGCACCATAAGATGGGGGGTATACTAATTTCGTCATTCTGATTGTAACTACTCGAAATATTCGTCTGAGACCCCATAAAGTATATATATTCTTGATCGTCGCGACATTTTATGTCGATCTAGCCATGTCCGTCCGCCCGTCCGTCTGTCTGTCGAAAGCTCGCTAACTTCCGAAGGAGTAAAGCTAGCCGCTTGAAATTTTGCACACATACTTCTCATTAGTGTAGGTCGGTTGGTATTGTAAATGGGCCATATCGGTCCATGTTTTGATATAGCTGCCATATAAACCGATCTTAGGTCTTGACTTCTTGAGCCTCTAGAGTGCGCAATTCTTATCCGATTGGAATGAAATTTTGCACGACGTGTTTTGATATGATATCCAACAACTGTGCCAAGTATAGTTCAAATCGGTTCATAACCTAATATAGCTGCGATATAAACCGATCTTGGGTCTTGACTTCTTGAGCCTCTAGCGTGCGCAATTCTTATCCGATCAGAATGACATTTTGCACGACGTGTTTTGTTATGATATCCAACTACTGTGCCAAGTATGGTTCAAATCGGTCCTTAACCTGATATAGCTGCCATATAAACCGATCTTGGGTCTTGACTTCTTGAGCCTCTATAGGGCGCAATTCTTATCCGATTGGAATGGAATTTTGTACAACGTGTTTTACTATGATATCCAACAACTGTGCCAAGTATAGTTCAAATCGGTCCATAACCTAATATAGCTGCCATATAAACCGATCTTGGGTCTTGACTTCTTGAGCCTCTAGAGTGCGCAATTCTTATCCGGTTGAAATGAAATTTTGCACGACGTGTTTTGTTATTATATTCAACAACTGTGCCAAGTATGGTTCAAATCGGTCCATAACCTGATGTAGCTACCATATAAACCGATCTTGGGTCTTGACTTCTTGAGCCTCTAGAGGGCACAATTCTTATCCGATTTGAATGAATTTTTGCACGAAGTATTTCGTTATGATATCCAACAACTGTGCGAAGTATGGTTGAAATCGGTCCATAACCTGATATAGCTGTCATATAAACCGATCTGGGAATTTGGCTTCTTGAGCTTCTAGAGGGCGCAATTCCTATCCGATTAGGCTGATATTTTGCATAACGTATTTTATTTTTACTATCAACAACTGTGTCAAATAAGGTTCAAATCGGTTCATAATCTGATATAGCTGCCATATAAACCGATCTTGGGTCTTGACTTCTTGACCCCTAGAGGTCGCAATTATTATTCGATATGCCTGAAATTTTGTACGACGGATCCTCTCATGACCATCAACAAACGTGTTTATTATGGTCTGAATCGGTCCATAGCCCGATAGAGATCCCATATAAATCGTTCTCTCTATTTTACTTCGTGAGCCCCAATGGGCGCAATTCTTATTCGAATTGGCTGACATTTTACACAGGTCTCCCACATATAATTTAATTGTGGTCCAAACCGGACCATATCTTGTTATCGGTCTAATAGCAGAGCAAATCTTTTCTTATATCCTTTTCTGCCTAAGAAGAGATGCCGGGAAAAGAACTCGACAAATGCGATCCATGGTGGAGGGTATATAAGATTCGGCCCGGCCGAACTTAGCACGTTTTTACTTGTTTTTCCTTCTTTGCTTTTCCAAAGTATTTTTATACCCTGCACCATAAGATGGGGGGTGTACTAATTTCGTCATTCTGATTGTAACTACTCGAAATATTCGTCTGAGACCCCATAAAGTATATATATTCTTGATCGTCGCGACATTTTATGTCGATCTAGCCATGTCCGTCCGCCCGTCCGTCTGTCTGTCGAAAGCTCGCTAACTTCCGAAGGAGTAAAGCTAGCCGCTTGAAATTTTGCACAAATACTTCTTATTAGTGTAGGTCGGTGGGTATTGTAAATGGGCCGTATCGGTCCTTGTTTTCATATAGCTGCCATATAAACCGATCTTGGGTCTTGACTTCTTGAGCCTCTAGAGTGGGCAATTCTTATCCGATTGGAATGAAATTTTGCACGACGTGTTTTGTTATGATATCCAATAACTGTGCCAAGTATGGTTTAAATCGGTCCATAACCCGATATAGCTGTCTTATAAACCGATCTTGGGTCTTGACTTCTTGAGCCTCTAGAGGGCGCAATTCTTATCCGATTTGAATGCATTTTTGCACGAGGTGTTTTGTTATGATATCCAACAACTGTGCCAAGTGTGGTTCAATTCGGTTCATAACCTGATATAGCTGTCATATAAACCGATCTGGGATCTTGACTTCTTGAGCCTCTAGAGGTCGCAATTATTATCCGATTTGCCTGAAATTTTGTACGACGGATCCTCTCATGCCCATCAACATATGTGTTTATTATGATCTGAATCGGTCTATAGCCCGATACAGCTCCCATATAAATCGATCTCTCTATTTTACTTCTTGAGCCTCCAAAGGGCGCAATTCTTATTCGAATTGGCTGACATTTTATACAGTTTTCCAACATGTAATTTAATTGTGGTCCAAACCGGACCATATCTTGATATCGCTCCAATAGCAGAGCAAATCTTTTCTTATATCCTTTTTTGCCTAAGAAGAGATGCCGGGAAAGGAACTCGACAAATGCGATCCATGGTGAAGGGTATGTAAGATTCGGCCCGGCCGAACTAAGCACGCTTTGACTTGTTTTTTTTTTAATTTTCCGGGTGATGTGCTACTTACCCGACGCCCCAACCTATCTTTTTATCGTTCTATAGGTGAACTCGTGCCACATTTTAGCTCACTACCTCTAACAGATGTTAAAGGTGACACCGCGGGGAGGTTTGTGTCCACCTTTGACATTAATAAAGACCAAGATAAGCCTGATTTTTTTTGAACTAATCAGAACCGTGTCTTTGCTTGCAAAATCCCCAAGTTACCCCAGAGCCTTTCTCAAAAAATTGAAACAATCATACCAATCTTGAATTTAAGGTGAAGTCCAGAGTACCAGCGGTAGCAGCACAGAGCGGATGGCAAGATATGATCTATGGAATAATTAATTTATAATTGTCTAGAAAAACAGTTCTGGAGTATGTGTGGTACATCAAATTAAAGGTGTTGATCTCCCCTTAAATTTGGTATACGCACTTTTTTGAACGAAGTGAATTTTCGGCTTCCAGAATGGAATCAGTTTGTTCACAGGTTAATATTCTGGCAACAGTAGCTTTAAATGGTTGATAATCTCCGTATATGCTGAGTTTTTTGTGTTAATGTCACCCTGTATTACTGCTATCTTGCGAGTTATGGTTCGTAACTTCACTCAGGTTTAAGACTCGCATCGGAATCAATTCATATCCTTGGTGGCGGAAGAAATACGCAGGTGCATACATACCAAGCCATATTAAGCCAGGTAGTGTACGGAAAACAGCTGAGTACAATTCTTTCTCACTATCTGTCAACAAGTTTTGGTTGTGTGTGTGCATTATAGTCATAGATTATTATAGATGAACTTTCACTCTCTCAAACAAATGGCAACCACGAACAACGATTAAAAATTCGACGTTTTCTTTTGTTTCATTCTTAAGAGCCACCTAAAAGAGGAGCAAATGGAATTGGGTGGACATAAAAACTGCATACGAAAAAAATACAACAAAAAGAAGCTAACAATAAAGTTAAAAAGTGTTTTGTAAAAATAATCTAAAGTTTTAAAACAAAAAATTGTCCACAATTCATTCAAAACTCATTCATTGTGCATACGCAGTCAGTGTTGGCGTTTTTGGTAGGTTCTTATTCTCTTGCTGGGTTGGTAGGTTGGCCTCAAATTTTGGTAGGGTTTCCCACATATAAATACCAAGTTAATTACTGAAAAAATTGCAGCGAATAACTCAAAATTATTTCACTTCTTGTTGATTTTGCACAAAAAAAAAAATAACTCTAAGAAAAAACCAACTAAAGAATTTGAATGTGAAACTTTAAATTCTCAAATTAATTGAAGACTATATTTGTTGAAGTAGGTTTGTAGAGACATGATAGACAAAATAATTGAAATTTCGTGGATTTTTAACAAATTCTTTTGTTTAGTTAGTTTTGTGTACATGTGTACATGGTAGTACGCGTATTTACTACCATGTACACAGAGAGAATTTTCCTTCATAATTGTTCATTAATATTATGAAAAGTTTATTATATTAATGAAAAAATCATAAATATTATGAAGATTCTTAATGAAAGAAAAGTTATGAATATGATCGTTTGTAGAGGGGTAGAGATCTGATGATTGGGGTGGTGTTTTAAGCTGCTTTGGAGTGTTATATAGAAGCCAAAGCCTAACAACCTCCGATGTATGCTTTGGATCGTTATCTTGTTGGAACCAAACCAAACCCTAGTTTAGCAGCACTTGGTTCTATTTTTTTTTTTCAAAATATTAAGATAACCCCATTTATCCATTTTGGACTCAATAAATTCTAATTGACCTACTCCACTAGCAGCCATACACCCCCACACCATAACTCCGGTGGTGGTGCTTCACCGTTCCAACTAAATTTTTAATTTTTTTTAATGCCAAAAATACATAATTTGCTCTCGTCGGAGAAAATAATTTGTTTCCAGAATTCAGGAGGCTTATTGATGAAAGTATTAGCGAATGCAATCCACTTTTGGCTGTTTATGACTGAAATATACGGCTTTCTTCGAGCAACACTTCCAAGAAATCCAGCTCTATGTAATATTTTTCTGGCAGTTTCGGCACAGATGCTTTTTTTAAACATTCTTTTAATATTTTTAACAATTTTGGTTGATGTTATACGAGGGTTGTTGCTTGCGATATTAATCACTTTGCGCTCTTCTCTAACGGATAATTTTTTTTGGACGCCAAGGCCGAGGTTTTAAATTATAATGCCGGTTTCTTTGTAATTATTAATTACGCACTGGACAGAAGAATACGTTCTTCCAACTGTTCCACCAATATTTCTTAAGCTTTGTCCTTCTTTCCACAATTCAATAATTATTTTTCTTTCCGATATGCATATTTCCTTTCCTTTAGTTTCCATGTTTCCAAATTTATTAATTTAAAAAAAAAACACGTGTAACTATCACTTGTTATGATAATGAACTGAAACTGATCAAAAATAAGAACAAGCATCATTAAAAGTAACGGTACTTTCGAAGTAAACAAAGTGAACGCAGACTTTTTGGTTGCCATAATATCTTCTTATGAGACAAAAGTACCGTTAGAACAAAAAAGCAAAAGCAAACTTGTATTTTTGTTTTTGTTTTCTAATTTAAGAAATATAAAGAAACAACATATACAACAAAACTGAACTTTATTTATTTTTTAATGTTGTTTTTTAATCATTAAAAAAGAAATTGTCACAAGAACGCAGACTTTATGGACTATGTGTATGTATTTTGCGGCCATGTTTTTATAGAAACTTTAGACTATTGTGGAAGCTTGTCCCGAAAACAGTCAAAGGTTAGTTCCTTTATTTTATTTATTCGAAGGATAGACAACTTGTCAAAACAATAGTGAAAATCATATGATCAACTTTGAACACACTCTTCTGTACCTCTCGCTCTCTTTTTCTTTGTTCGGGTTTGCTTGGCTATTTTAATAATTTCTATCTCCCAATAGATGGCGCTGAATTTGTTGTTGGTGATGCTCACTGTTGGTTCCCATCACATTGTAATCATTTTGTCTATTTTTAAATTCAATCGAATTTCCACTTTTGTCGGCCTATCTAATGTCACCGTTGCGCATAGGTACGCATCTTCGGCTTACCCATGCCAAAAATATCAGGAACAATTTGAGCACTGGATATTCCTTCAATAATAGTTACGACAAACACCATTATCCATTTAAGACTTCTGTAGAAAAACTAACGGCTTAGACCACTTAATTTGTTTTTTCTTTGTATTAACCATCATTAACTTATTTCGTCATTCCGTTTGTAAAGCATAGAAATTTTCATTTGAGACCCAGCAAAGTATATATGTATATTTTTGATCTTCTTGACATTCTAAGTCGATTTAGACATGTCGGTCCATCCATCTGTCGAAAGCACGCTAACTTTCGAAGAGATAAAGCCAGGCGCATGAAATTTTGCACAAATACTTCCTAATAGTGTAGGTTAGCTAAGATTTTAAATGACTCATATTGGTCGTTGTTTTGATATAGCTGCCATATAAACTGATTTTGGATTTTGACCTCTTGAGCCCCTAAACGCCGCAATTCGTTTCCGCTTTGTCTCAAATTTTGTATAAGATAATTTGTTATGACTTCCAACATCTATGCTTAGTATGGTTCAAACCTGTTTAAAATTTAATATAGCTCCCATATTAACCGATTTCCTAATTTGACTCTTTGAGCCTTTAGAGTGCGCAATTCTTATGCGAATTGGCTAAACATTATTTAAACGACTTCTCCTATGACCTTCCGTATATAACATACGTGCCAAATATGGTCTGAATGGGTACATATTCTGATATAGCTCCCATATGAACCGATCTCCCGATTTTAATTCTTAAGCCACTATAGGGCTCAATTCTTATCCAATGTTGGCTGACATTTTGCACAATGACATCTACTATGGTCTCCAACAGCCAAACCTAGAATGGACCGAATCGGTCGATAACCTGAAAAAGCTCCAAAAGCTTTGCAATTTGTATCCATTATGCTTTGTTTGTCTATAAAGAGATATCGGGCAAAAAAATGACACATGAGATGTATGACAAATGGGTATGTAAGATTCGGCCCGGCCCAACTTTTCACGCTTTTACTTGTTGTCACTCGATTCGTTCGCCAAGCTATTTCCCCTTTATAAAATAAGCTGTTTTCAATGACTTGACAAACGAATCGAGTGACAAAACGAAAAAAATGTGCGCTCATCGGAACGCCACTTGGGCTCGACTATAAAAGGAAGGCTTCTTATCTTTGAGCTAAATTTCCAATCAAACCTGCTCCACTGAGCTTTCGCTTTCAAGACGTAGAACAATTTCACCTCTGTAACGTCACCTACTCTCCAATAGCTCTGAGCCTTCCCCTCTAACAGTTAACACAAACTTGGATATTCGCACTCTACTAAATAAATTTGTATCTATGGCAAAGATAGCCACTTAAACTACCTGAAACACTTATAGTTAAAGCCCGTCTTATGGTGGGAAATTTAAAAAATAATACAGCAAACAACAGCAACGAAATTCCTATACTTTATTTTTCTTTTATTTTACTGACCGATAGGTTGCCATAACAAAGATAAATGCTGCATGATCAATTTTTACCACTCTGCCCTCTCTCTGTTCATGGTGGCGTCTCCATTCAGTTGATTCATTTGCAGAAGAGAATAAATGGCGTTTATTTTAATGTAAGTGCTGCCATCGATAAAGGAAAGGTTGTTAACAAAATAAAAGTTCTCCGTTCCATGTCGCCTCGGATCCTTGTGCAATCACATAAACAACTGAGAATTTGACATTTCTCCCATCTGATAAAGCTTTTTTGAACATATTGTTATGAGTACATAGATTTCCTTAGTCTATGCTGCCATTCGATTGGAGCGGCTTAGCGCCTATAACATTGATCATTATGTGTTAGTTGTCTATAACTTACTATATGGCTACCTGTTGAATAGTCATAATTTAGGCTTTTTATCAAATGCCATATTAAACGATTCTCAGTGGTAAAGAACTAATTTGCCGGTCTTTGTATTAGGTGCGTTGGCGACAGTTCTTAGTAATTAAACCATGTAAAACATTTGAAAATGATAGTTTTGCCCGGCAGCACCTTGTTTGGAGTTTTCTCGGAAAAGAAGGCTCCTTGTCGATGAGCTACAAATGGCGGCCACCTTGACGTTAAGGTTTTGCAACTGCTGCTATCACACTGAACGTCAGTACTTGGGGGGTATAATTGATCAACTGTTTTGGGGTGAGGTGGTCCGCTATGGATATGAGCTAAATAAAGATATCATATTCGAAGTCCACAACCTTATACTTTGACTTTAACCCCATATTGCCATTATTGGTGTATACAGCCGTTTGGTGGAGGGCGCTTCACTCCATTTGCCACTTGAGCACAAATTTGAATGACGCACTCCAGTTAAAAAGATTTATCACTTGATCCCCATTGTTTTAATGGTCAAATAAACTATTGGAGGCGGCTTTAGGAGGTAAAGCACCGCCTAGATTCTTGGACACAAAGTTTAATGTCATCATCTAGCTATGACCGAATTATATTCGCATTTGGGGTGGGGCGACCCCCAAATACTTGGAGCTCTCTTTTTATGTCATATTCGTAGTCTATCCCCATATTGATGTTTACGTCCAATATGTTTGTTTGGGGGAGTTTTTGGGGTTGGACGACACATCGCATACTTGATCCGAATTTTTAATACTAAAATTTGTATTCTACTCCCCAATACCTTTTATTTGATACCCATATTGTCCTCGTCGGTCCACTTTTGATTTGAAGTGGTGTTTTTGGGGTAACGGGGGAGAGTCCGCTTCCGAATACCTTTCATTCGAGTCCCATATTGCCATTATCGTCCAATAAACCTATTTTAGGGGGTTTTGGGGTCGGGGCGGCCCCCAGTAACTTGGATCCATTTTTTTTTAATATTAAATTCGTAGTCTACTCCTGAATACCTTTCATTTAAATCCCATATTGTTCCGATCGGTTCACTTTTGTTTTGGGGTCGTATTTTTAGGGTAAGGGGGAGGGTCCGCCACCCTACAAAATTTACAAACCCACAAACAAACAAGCATACAAAGAAACACAAATTCATTTATATATACATACTAGCTGACCCGGGCCCGCTCCGCTGTGCCATCTTTTACTTTATATGGAACAAAAGTTTCCTTGGAATATTTATTTTCGACAATTAGAGAGCTTTTAATGAAATATCATGCTACGAATATAGTATATCGCTTGACTAATTGTTTAACAATATAAGTGCCTTCGTCCGAAATCCATATTATCGTTATTGGTCTACGAATTTAAGTTTGGATGTAAGGTGTACTCCATTCTTAAAATACTTTATTTCAGCCCCATACCCTCATGATATCTGATTTAGGGGTGTTTTCGGGGGTGAGGTGGTCCCCCAGGCACTTGGCCTTGAAAAAATATCAGCATCATGCTCTTGTCGCAAATACCATTTATTTCAACCCCATATTGCCATTGGTTTAAGGGAGTTTACACGATGAGGCGTCCCCCAAACACATGGCCCAAAATAGGTTATCAAATTCGTTTTCTAATCTTAAATACCACATATTGGCATGGTCGAAAAATGTTTACCCTTTTCGGGGTGTTTTGGAGAAGGGTGATGCCCTAAATCAATACATGGTCCTAAATTTGAATATCAAATTCGTATTCTACTCCCAAATACGTTTATTTGAGCCCATTTTGCGATGGTCACTAAAAAATTGCTGCTTGTGGGGTATATATTAAATATTCAGTTCCACTTTCTTTAAGACCAATATTGTCTTGGTGAGCAAATACGTCCTATTTGGTAGTTGTTATGGTGGTGGGACGTCCTCTAGACAGTTGGTCCCTAATTTTGATATCAGATACGTGGTCTACTCCCAAATACCTTTAATTTGAGCCCGATATTTCCATAAATCGCACCACCAATCTCCGAGATCTGGCGTTTCTGAATATTAGGGTAAGGGGGAGGGTCCGCCCCCCTTCAGATATCAAAAAATCTAGTACCCCATTTTCACCACGGGATCATTATGCAACATCTGTGAAAATTTCAAGAAAAACGGTTCAGCCGTTTCTGAGTCTATGAGGAACACACAAACATACAAACAAACACAAATTGATTTTTATACCCTCCACCATAAGATGGGGGGTATACTAATTTCGTCATTCTGTTTGTAACTACTCGAAATATTCGTCTGAGACCCCATAAAGTATATATATTCTTAATCGTCGTGACATTTTATGTCGATCTAGCCATGTCCGTCAGTCTGTCCGTCCGTCCGTCCGTCTGTCTGTCGAAAGCACGCTAACTTCCGAAGGAGTATAGCTAGCCGCTTGAAATTTTGCACAAATACTTCTTATTAGTGTAGATCGGTTGGTATTGTAAATGGGCTATATCGGTCCATGTTTTGATATAGCTGCCATATAAACCGATCTTGGGTCTTGACTTCTTGAGCCTCTAGAGGGCGCAATTCTTATCCGAATGGAATCGAATTTCGCACGACGTGTTTTGTTATGATACCCAACAACTGTGCCTAGTATGGTTTAAATCCGTCCATAACCCGATATAGCTGCCATATAAACCGATCTTGGGTCTTGACTTCTTGAGCCTCTAGAGTGCGCAATTCTTATCCGATCAGAATGAAATTTTGCACGACGTGTTTTGTTATGATATCCAACAACTGTGCCAAGTATGGTTCGAATCGGCCCATAACCTGATATAGCTGCCATATAAACCGATCTTGGGTCTTGACTTCTTGAGCCTCTAGAGGGCGCAATTCTTATCCGAATGGAATGGAATTTCGCACGACGTGTTTTGTTATGATACCCAACAACTGTGCCTAGTATGGTTTAAATCGGTCCATAACCCGATATAGCTGCCATATAAACCGATCTTGGGTTTTGACTTCTTGAGCCTCTAGAGTGCGCAATTCTTATCCGATCAGAATGAAATTTTGCACGACGTGTTTTGTTATGATATCCAACAACTGTGCCAAGTATGGTTCAAATCGGCCCATAACCTGATATAGCTGCCATATAAACCGATCTTGGGTCTTGACTTCTTGAGCCTCTAGAGGGCGCAATTCTTATCCGAATGGAATCGAATTTCGCACGACGTGTTTTGTTATGATACCCAACAACTGTGCCTAGTATGGTTTAAATCCGTCCATAACCCGATATAGCTGCCATATAAACCGATCTTGGGTCTTGACTTCTTGAGCCTCTAGAGTGCGCAATTCTTATCCGATCAGAATGAAATTTTGCACGACGTGTTTTGTTATGATATCCAACAACTGTGCCAAGTATGGTTCGAATCGGCCCATAACCTGATATAGCTGCCATATAAACCGATCTTGGGTCTTGACTTCTTGAGCCTCTAGAGGGCGCAATTCTTATCCGAATGGAATGGAATTTCGCACGACGTGTTTTGTTATGATACCCAACAACTGTGCCAAGTATGGTTGAAATCGGTCCATAACCTCATATAGCTGTGATATAAACAGATCTGGGGATTTGACTTCTTGAGCTTCTAGAGGGCGCAATTCCTATCCGATTTGGCTGAAATTTTGCATGACGTATTTTATTTTTACTTTCAACAACTGTGTCAAATAAGGTTCAAATCGGTTCATAACCTGATATAGCTGCCATATAAACCGATCTTGGATCTTGACTTCTTGACCCCTATAGGTCGCAATTATTTTCTGATATGCCTGAAATTTTGTACGACGGATCCTCTCATGACCATCAACAAACGTGTTTATTATGGTCTGAATCGGTCTATAGCCCGAAACAGATCCCATATAAATCGTTCTCTCTATTTTACTTCGTAAGCCCCAATGGGCGCAATTCTTATACGAATTGGCTGAAATTTTACACAGGTCTCCAACATATAATTTAATTGTGGTCCGAACCGGACCATATCTTGATATCGTTTTAATAGCAGAGCAACTCTTTTCTTATATCCTTTTTTGCCTAAGAAGAGATGCCGGGAAAAGAACTCGACAAATGCGATCCATGGTGGAGGGTATATAAGATTCGGCCCGGCCGAACTTAGCACGCTTTTACTTGTTATATATAAGATGTATATAGATTCGTAAATTTTACACGTGAAATTGAAAAGAATTGTCGGAAAACCACATTCATGTGTACAGAATCATACATAATAACATAAACAGTAAAACTTTTGGCATAAGGCCGAGATTATAAGATCTTATTTGTAATTGTCCAGAAAAGGACGCTTCATTTTGGTCAGAATGTCCCAAATTCCACAAATTTCGGCAGTTAAGTTGTGTGTGTGCGAATGTAAAAATAAAAAATTAAATGCCCATACTGTTCAAAATATTCTGTATAGGACCGGTTGTGTATCACGTCAAAAACCTGTGCTTTCAAAAGCAACACAAAGAATTGTTTGGAGTTGGCTACACAATAGAGCTGTGCACGTGAGTAGTCGTGTCACGCATGAGTCACATGATTCGTTAGTGAGATCCAAATCTAATCACCTGATCGTGAGTGAGTTAAAATTCTTCGTGAGTGAGCGTGTATTACGACTCACAGCGCTAATCACGACTCACGAGAAAATCACGACTTAGGATTGGTATTCTACTCTATATAAAATGGAACATTTTTAAGTCGAATTGTTTAATAAAATGAGGGAAAAACTAATGAGGCTTAAAAGGCCCCCAGGTACTTGGAAATTCGTACTCTACTCTTGAATACCTTTCATTTGAATCCCATATTGTCCCGATCGGTCCACTTTTATTTTTGGGTAGTACTTTTAAGGTAAGGGGGAGGGTCCGCCCCTCCCGATATCAAAAAATTATATAGCCTATGTTTCCTTCCAGACCAACCTACACAATCTGTGAAAATTTCGAGGTAATCGGTTCAGCCGTTTTTGAGCGGAAGTTTATTGGGAAGTGTATTACACATAGCTCAAGGAATACAATAAGATTACCCAGGATTCACTGAATAAGGTTAAGCCAAGCGATCAGCCGATATACTTTTTTTTTAATATTTGGCAGTACTTGGCATTGAGGATATCAACTTGTTCTCTTTTTACATTCATTCTTTGTTTACGTTTTCTCCTATATGATGACATTTTCAATCGTCAGATTTGACATCCTTAATGATGTTTATGGGGCCTATCCACTTTGTGTTTTTGCATGTGACCTAACCTTCTATTAGTGAATCCTGAAGATTACCAGAGCGGCCAAACGTACCTCCTGGAAGCTTTTCTGCGATCAGGTCGATAGCGTTAACGCCGCCAAATAAAAAAGTTTCTCTCAAGAACCCATATCCAAACTGAAACGAAGGACATGTTGAGGCTTTGATGAAAACGCATTTTCCACAGGATACAACGGGACTCACGGAGACACCGGAATCTTGGAAAAATGATGTTGATCGAATCCTTTAGGAGCTTCAAACCATTTAAGTCTCCTGGACCTGATGGAATATTTACGGCGTTACTACAGAAGGAAGCAGACTATCTGGCGCCCCACCTGGCCAATAGTTTCACAGCACGCCTGGGACTTGCATATACTCCGAAAGCCTGGCATGAGGCAAGGATGGTATTTATACCCAAGCCCGGCAAGGCAAGTTATGCGACACCAAAGGCCTACAAACCTATAAGCCTAAAGTACTTTCTACTCAAAACCATTGTGCGGGATTGGCCAACATACCGGCAGATTACATTCGTACTTTGAATCAAAAAAAAATATTTCCACACACAAAGATGTGGTCGTTTGTTAGCTACCCGGTAAATCTAAATAACATGCACTTGTTATTATTAATATAAATGTTTCATTTAGATTATTAAAGTACGCTTTATTCGGCTGCGAATACGCACAAAGTTATTGTCCTCTTTAAAGTCAGAGGACGACAAGCACAACAAAAGCAATGAAACAATGCTGTTTTATTTAAAAATTAACGTTTGTTTCCGAAAATTTCAATAAGTTCATATTTTTTAACAAAAGCCTGATAGATGTTAATTGTGATTTGTGTATTTGCGTTGTTTTGATTTGCCACAAACATATGTTCAACTCAACTCTGGTGCAAAAAAATATCGGTACCCATTTGAAAAATTTCGAGTGCGGTAAAACATCCATTCGATGCGTGACGAAATCTCATTCGATACAAAAGCGTACTCGATCATGTATGCGGTAATTCGGCCCAAGGACGGTAAGGTCACGAACAGTCTTACAGTGTAAGAAATAAGTTAACAACTTCTTTGAGGATGTCAAAATCCGCATCGTTTTGGTGTCGGGCCATAACGGAGCAAAGGGGTATGAAAGGAGAGACGATTTGGTGGGAGGACTGGCGCCAATAAACTTGGTTAACTTAAAGCCTTTCTGGCCGGCACAGTCCGAGTTAAGGACGTGGACCACGAATGCGCATGCAAACCTGTGGAACAGCGAAACGTTCAGTAGGTCGGCGAAAATCCTATGGGGGGATCCAGATCGTGAGAAGACGAGGCTATTACAGAAAGGACGTAAGAAGGTCAGTGTAGCTATTGGTATCATAACGGGACACATAGGACTACGAGCCCACTAATGTAAAATCGGTGCGGCAAGTGATAGCATGTGTAGGGCATGATGAGACGTTGGAGCATTTCTTTTGTCAGTGCCCGGCTTTCGCGTCTAACAGATACCGGTACCTAGGTGGGGACACAATACCAGACATGAACCAATATGGGGACGTGGCATGGAAAACATGGATTTTGTAGTTAGCACGGAATTCTTAACTTAGATTTTCTTTTTCGAGGTAACTTTTTTTGCATTTAGAGCGCACAAAAAGCAAAAAAATTTCATTAAAATGTTTTTAGAAAAATCATCACAATTATGTCGATAGAAAATACAATTTAGTGGGAACCGGGCCTGTGCAAAATTTTAATTTTTCATAGAAGTTGTGCCTTTAGAAGAACTTTTTTTTCTACAGAAAAATTTGTTTATAATTTCATCATTAAAAAATTTAAACTTTTCAAAATTTTATTAAAATAATGCCTCTAGAAAATTTTGCCATTAAAAATATTTTAATTTGGTCTTCATATAAAATGCCAAAAATCTCAAAAAATTCATTTGAAATTTTGTCTTTAGAAAAAATAATTTCGAGGGGCCCGGGCAGTCCTTGCCGATAAAAAACTCCACGAGGCCAATCCGGAACGTACTACCGGCTGCCATGGGATCGTTGATTTCTCTTTCGAGATCACAACACATCAACCACTATGGGATACATTTTGACCTTGAATAGGGTACTTAGTCAACCACATTAGGGGTGGAGGCTTCAAGGTCCAAATAGTTCTCGCGGTTGCTCGGGTGTTCAGTTCGAATTTCGAGCGGGGTCTGCCGCATTTTTATTTTCAAGTTATCTTGCCCACCAGGATGAAAATAATTCATTCCATAACTTTTCGTTTATTCGTTTATTCTTCCAAGACTTAAAAATCGAAGATTTGTTTGCAATGGATAAGGAAAGGCAGAGATCACAGCACATCAACCACTTAGAGACGCGTTTCGTCCTTGGTTGGGGAACTTATTTAACCATATTAGGTGTGGAGGATTCAAGGGCCATTCATTGGTAGGTCATGCTTCTATCGAATATACAGCAAAAACGTGTCAACGATGTAAGTACAGCACTAACCAACACATTTCACACTAACTGTTCTTTTCCACCGCATGTGTTTTCGTTCCAATGATGGATTTATTTTCCATGTAACTACAATTGCCTCCATGGTATACACATATCATTAGTACATCTTTTGAAAGTTTTATTTGTGGCTTCAGGCGATAGGCAACGGCAACGGCTTTCCCTGTTGCTCTGAGTGTCCAGATCAGAGTCCTGCCCGGCTCTGCCGAATTTTTAATTTCAAGTTTTTTTTACTTTTTGGGGCGAAGATCTATTATTCACAATTTTTCGTTTATTTATCTTTTGAAACACACCAACCACTGTGAGACGAGCTTAATGACCGAAGCTTTTCTACCATACTTAAAGCACTTAAATGATATGAACCAATGAATGGTATGAATCCACGCGGTTTTGAGCGTGAGTGTTCTTTAAAGTTTTAATTTTTACAATTTGCATAGTCTGTTTTTTATCTATGTTTATGGTAAGTGCTTAAAACTATTACTTGTTTACATTGGTGTTGATACGTCAATCCGATTCCTCTATATTTACAATAAAACATTTAGTGGAATAGAAACACAGAAAATACTATATCATAAAGCGATGTCTTTGGTGCATATGCCAATTACATTGACACTACATATCGTTAGGATCCTTCCAGCCATACTTTGGTTTCTTGCCCTTGTAATACTTTTCACCGTTGCTATTTTTGTAGTAAGGCTTCTCGTCTCGCTGCGGTTTAGGTGGCGCACAATAACAGGTGCGTTTTTGTGAATCCAGGTAGGATTTACAACCGAGAGTAATAGTGCCTGTAAAAAGCATCTTTGCTGCAGCCTTACAACCTTTTATCATCAGATCTCCAGCTAAAGACTTGTCATAAGTATCGCAGTGTTTGTAAAGGCAACGCTTAAAATCGAGATCACAGAGTTCTTTGTCACTATTGCAGGTGTCGTAGCAAATATCATGAGCATTACAGCATGTTTCCATTTCTACCGCTGGCAAATACTCCGTGCTAATGCGTAGACCCAAGGAACCACATCCATCGGAGGTGGGAGTATATAGTTTATTTTGAATTGGTCGTATATCTGAAATTGAAAATATGTTGAAGAATAAGATATAAATGCATGCTTATATTTAACAAAAATGCGGAAGTATCAAATGTATCAAAAAGTTTATACATTCTTAGTTTAATTTTTGTGGAAAACAAACATAAATATATATGTACTAGCCGAATCGGGCCCGCTTCGCTGCGCCTTCTTTAACTCTCTAAAATTTTTTTAGGGTGGGGACACTACGCCCTGAATGTGGATATAGAATTCATGCCATTGTAGTCTTTGATGCTGAACGCGTTCGAATCCTGGCGAGAACATCGGAAAAGCGGTGTTTATTCCCTCTTAATGTTGGCGAAATTGTGAGATACAATGTCATGCATGGTCATTTAAAAAATGTTCCCCAAAGAGGTGTCGCTATAAAAAAAAGTCCCTTATCATTGAGTTTAAACTTGGATCGGAAAATCGGTGCTTTAGGGTGTACCACAAAACACTTCGCTCCAAAATTGGATATCAAATTCGTTTTCTACTCGCAAGTACCTTTCATTTGAGTCCTTTAATGCCATAATGGGCCAAATAACCCATTTGACGTATCTTTAGGAGGAAAACCTCCACCTAGACATGAACGCAAACTTTAATGGCATATTCGTAATCTTCTCCCTAATACCTTCCATTTAAGTCCCATATAGCCATGGTCGGCTAATATGCCCATTTGGGCGTATTTGCGTTGGGCGACCTCCCATTACTTGTACCAAATGTTTTATGCCATATCTGTAATCTACTGCCTAATACTTTTCATTTGAGTCCCATATTGACATGATCTTCGAATATATCTGTTTAGAGAGTTTTGGTGTTGGGGGGGGGGGGGGGGGGGTTGCTGTGTACTTGGACCAAATTTCAATACCACATTCGTTTCCTGGTCTCCAATACCTTTCATTTGATACCCTTATTGTACCCATCGGACCACTTTCGGATATGGGTGGCGTTTTTGGGGTAAGAGGGAGGGTCCGCTTCCACCTGATATCTAAAAATTATATAGCCTATGTTTCCTTCCAGACAAACGTACACAATCTATGAAACTTTTAAGAAAATCGGTTCAGCCAAGTATGATATAGTCATAATGGGTCTAATGACTTTTTTGCGGGGTGGCGTGACCCCCTATACTTCGATTTGATTTTGTATGCCAGATTCGAAATATAACCCCGAATACCTTTCATTTGAGCTCCGTATTGAAATGAACGTTCAATATGTCCGTTTGGTGGGGGTGTTTTGGGGTTGGGTCGGCCAGACTCAAATTTTAATACTATATTTGTATTCTACTCTCCAATACCTTTCATTTGATACCTATATTGTCCCGATCGGTCCACTTTTTATTTTGGGTTGTGTTTTTGCCATAAGAGGAAGGGTCCGTCCCCCTTCCGATACCGAAAAATTAAAAAGCCTATGTTTCCTCCCAGACCAACCAAGACCAAGGTAATCGGTTCAGCCGTTTTTGAGTCTATACGTAACAAACAAACAAACACAAATTGAATTTTATATATAAGACTAGCTGACTAAGACCGGGCTCTCTCCGCAGCGCACTCTTTTACTTTATATGGAACAAAAGTTTCCTTGTAATATTTATTTTCGACAATTAAAGAGCTTTTAGTTAAATACCATGCAACGAAAAAATTATATCGCTTGACTAACAGTTTAATAATAAAAGTGCCTTTATCTGAATCCCATATGGTTCATCTTGGTCTACGAATTAAAGTTTGAATGTAAGGTGTACTCCGTTCTTAAAATACTTCATTTCAGTCCGATATTCTCATGATATCTGATTTAACGGTGTTTTCGGGGGTGGGGTGGTCCCCCAGACCCATGGCCTTGAAAAAATATCAGCATCGTGCTCTACTTTTAAATACCATTTATTTAAACCCCATATTGCCATTAGGTTAGGCGAATTTACACGCTGAGGCGTCCCTCAAACACACGGCCCCAAAAAAGGTTATCAAATTCGTTTTCTTATCCCAAATACCTTTCATTTGAGCCACATATTGGCATGGTAGACAAATGTTTACCCTTTGGGGGGTGTTTTGGGGAACGGGTGATGCCCTAAATACATGGTCCTACATTTGGATATCAAATTCTATTCTTTTTCCAAATACCTTTATTTGAGCCCTATATTGCGATGGTCACTAAAAAATTGCTGTTTGTGGGGTATTTTGGGAAAGGGATAGACCCCCAGAAAATTGGTCCGAAAGTTGGTATCAATTCAGTCTATGTGGCAGCTATATCAAGATATAGTCCGATATAGCCCATCTTCGAACTTAACCTGCTTATGGATAAAAAAAGAATCTGTGCATGGCTAGATCGTCTTAGATTTTTACGCTGATAAAGAATATATATACTTTACTAGCTGACCCAGGCCCGCTCCGCTACGCCTTCTTTTACTTTATATGGAACAAAAGTTTCCTTGGAATATTTATTTTCGACAATTAAAGAGCTTTTAGTGAAATATCATGCTACGAATATAATATATCGTTTGACTAATTGTTTAACAATATAAGTGCCTTTGTCCGAAACCCATATTGGTCTACGAATTTAAGTTTGGATGTAAGGTGTATTCCATTCTTAAAATACTTTATTTCTGCCCGCTACTCTCATGATATCTGATTTAGGGGTGTTTTCGGGGGTGATTTGGTCCTCAGGCACTTGTCCCTGAAAAATATCAGCATCGTGCTCTTGTCGCAAATACCATTTATTTAAACCCCATATTGCCATTGGTTTAAGGGAGTTTACACGATGAGGCGTCCCCCAAACATATGGCCCAAAATAGGTTATCAAATTCGTTTTCTAATCTTAAATACCACATATTAGCATGGTCGAAAAATTTTTACCCTTTGCGGAGTGTTTTGTGGAAGGGGTGATGCCCTAAATACATGGTCCTAAATTTGGATATCAAATTCGTATTCTACTCCCAAATACCTTTATTTGAGCCCCGTTTTGCGATGGTCACTAAAAAATTCCCGAAAGTGGGTATCAATTCTTGCTCTACCCCCCAATACCGTTCATTTAAGCTCCACATTAACATGGTCGGTAAGTATGCCCGATTTAGGGGTGTTTTAGGGATTGGGGTGGTCGCCCAAACACTGAGCCCGAAAAATATATCAGCAATATATTGCCATTGGCCTCAAAATTGGATACAAAATTCTTTTTTAAATCTCATTTAAACTCCTTATTGCAAAAGTCAGCAAAAATGTCCGGTTTGGGGTATTGGCCCAAAAAACTATAAATATTTAGTTCCACTCTCTTTACGACCCAAATAGTCTTGGTGAGCAAATATGTCCTATTTGGGGGGTTGTTATGGTGGTGGGACGTCCCCTACACAGTTGGTCCCTAATGTTGATATCAGATACGCGGTCTACTCCCAAATACCTTTAATTTGAGCCCTATATTTCCATAGTCGGCAAACATGACCGGCTTGGGGGATGGGCGGCCACTCAGTGAGTTGGCCTTGAAAATATATATCGGATTCGTGTTCCACTCTAAAAACCCTCTTATTTGAGCCTCATATTGCAAAAGTCAGCAAATTCTTACTATTTCAAATTTTTCCCAAATATTGATATCAGATTCGTGCTTTACTCCCAAAGACCTTTCATTTGAGCCCCATATGACTTTGGTCGTAAGTTTGTCCCCTTTGGGGGATGTTTTGGGGAGAGGGGGCCCCCAAACACTTGGTCCCATATTTGGATATCAGATTCTAATTCTACACTCAAATACCTTTTATTTAAGCCCCATATTTCCATGGTCAGTAAATAAGTTCTGTTTGGGGGGTGTTTTGGGGAAGGGCTGGACCCCCAGAATCGTGGTCCCACATTTGGATATCAGATTCGTATTCGACTCGCAGATACCTTTTATTTGAGTCTTTGTTTGGGGGGTGTTTTGGGGAAGGGGTGAAACCCCAGAAACGTGGTCCCACGTTTGGATATCAGAATCATATTCTACTCGCAAATACCTTTCATTTGAGTTCCATATTGCCATGATCGGTAAATATGTATGATTTAGGGGTGTTTTGGGGGTTGGGTGGTGCTGTGGGAGTGGGCTGGCCCCATAGAGACTTTTCCGAATATTAATATCAGATTTGTGCTTTACTCCCAAAGACCTTTCATTTGAGTCCCATATTGCCATGGTCGGTAAGTATGTCCGATTTAGGGGTGTTTTGGGAGTTGGGGTGGTCCCCCTAGCACTTGGTTCGACAGTTGGATATCAGATACGATTTCTTATCCTAAATACCTTTCATTTGAGTCCCATATTGTCGTGATTAGTGTAAATATATGTTTTGTAGGTTTTAGGGTGGGGCGGCCCCCCTAGGTACCCCATCCAAAATTTGGATACCAAATTTTTATTTTAAGGATACTATATGGGAGTACACAAAATTTCGCTTAAATCGCACCACCCATCTCCGAGATCTGGCGTTTCTGAAAATTAGGGTAAGGGGGAGGGTCCGTCCCCCCTTCAGATATCAAAAATTGTAGTACCCTATTTTCACCACGTCATTATGCATCTGTGAAAATTTCATGAAAATCGGTTCAGCCGTTTCTGAGTCTATAAGGAACACATAAACAAACAAACAGACCTACAAACAAACACAAATTGATTTTTATATATAAGATGGGGTCGGAAATGGATACTTCGATGTGTTGCAAACGAAATGATAAAATGAATATACCCCCATCCTTCGGTGGTGGGTATAAAAACATCACACACAAAATGACTTTAAAATTTTTATTTCGGCAATTTAGGCAATTGTTTGAAGTCACTATAAACAGTTATATAATTGAACACAGCTTTAGAGGCACATATATGTAACTTCATCTACCATTCATGGAAGTTAAATATCGACGTTCTTATTGGAGGTAGTCCTTGTTGCGGCAGGAGCTATATAAGTCTTGCATAACGTTGATCGCACGCTCAAAGTACTGGTTGCTCCGGGCAATGTTGGTTGGACATTCATCTTTTTCCAGTGTGTTTTCAAGCAAAAGAAAGTTCTTCAAAATCTTCAAAGTGAAACAATTGACTACTGAACCAATGATCAGCTATGAGTAAGAAATGAATGAACAGATTTCCACAACATGGGGCCTAATTCTCGCATCCGTTATCGAGGGAGTTTTTGTTCGAAGATTCGGATTTGTCAAGATCCGTTTATATGGCAGCTATACGAGTTTTTTAAACCGATTTGAGTCATACTTAGCACAATTGTTGGAAGTAATACCAAAACTCCACGTGCAAAATTACAGCCAAATCGGATAAGAATTTTGCCCCTTAAGCAGTAGAAGTCAATACCTCAGATCGGTTTATATGGCAGCTATATCAGGTTATGCACCGATTAACACCATACTAAGCACAGTTGTTGGAAGTGATACCAAAACACCACGTGCAAAATTTCAGTCAAATCAGGTGAGAAATGTGCCCTCTAGAGGCTCAAGACCCAAGATCGGTTTATATGGCAGCTATATCAAAACATGGACAGATATAGCCCATTTAAAAAGTAATTGCGGATTTTTCATATAGTCGGCGTTGACAAATTTTTTCACAGCTTGTGACTCTGTAATTGCACTCTTTTTTCTGTCAGTTATCAGCTGTTACTTTTAGCTTGCTTTAGAAGAAAAGTGTAAAAAAGTATATTTGATTAAAGTTCATTCTAAGTTTTATTAAAAATGCATTTACTTTCTTTTAAAAAATCCGCAATTACTTTTTGGGCAACCCAATATATACTTTATGGGGTCTTAGGCGAATATTTCGAGGAGTTACAAACAGAATGACGAAATTAGTATACCCCCCTCCTATGGTGGAGGGTATAAAAATGCGAAACACGATCGTAATAAGTCGATTGCGGATGCGAGAATCAGGTCCCTGTTCTGGGTTTCAGGCATCAGAATAAACGCAAGAGCTGGAATGGCACGAGAGTTCCAGCGTGCATTTCAGATGTTTGGTAGCTGGTTAAACTTTACAAAAAGGAATTCCCTCCTCTCAGTGAAATGACAGAAGAAACGGGTGAGGTGGAAGAGAAACGTCATGTCGTCTCTCCAGCCGCCTGTTTGCCTAGTCTGAGTTTTACCATTTCCGAAGGCTGCTTTCAATTCACCATAATTGCTCATCAATTCCTGCACTAAGAAGTGCTCGAAATTTGGTGATCTAGTCGATCCATAGAGCTCATCGTCCATGATAACACGAAGAACGCAATGCACCACATGGTGGTGGCAACTGGTGAACTTTTCTCTTCAAACATTTGCTACTGTCGAACTAAAACCCACGACTTTTTGCCGACTTTTGGTGCGGTATGGGGTACACCCAATAGCCCAATAATCAGGGAAGCCTGGGATAGAAAAGCTATCCCCACTGAACGAAAGAAGGGGATCATGGTCACAATCCCAAAAAAGGGTGACCTCACCCAGTGTAAGAACTGGAGGGGGACTACATTGTTAAACGCTAATGATGTATCGGAATTGCCTCTCGGCAAGTAGCACATTCAAGGGGGTGCAGTACACTGAATCGGCGATTGGTGTACTCTCTGAAGCCGGCCCAATCGGCCTTCTTCTGATTGATAAACGTCCGGCGCTCAGAGGTTATGAAGTCGGTTGGTTGGTCGATGGTGAGAATTATGGGGAAGTGGTCTGACCCCAAAGAGCTGTTGCACCGCCTCGTAATACTAGTGGGGGCATCCTCATTCGACGTGCAAAATGTGGAGCCTACAATCTGCTCTGCCAAAGCTATGCCATGCTGGTCGTTACCTACGGTAGAATGCCATAAAATGTGGATGAGTCTATATTGCACGGGATGGTGTATCACGAAGGCCAATCCCCCACCTTCATTCCTAAGCGATCCTAGTTCTCTTCGGTTCTGGCAAACCGAACAGAACTAGGGTCTGGGGTTCTTTTCAATCCCGGCACGGACCAGAAACGCGCAGAAGGCACTCCGAGATATGCCTCTCCTATGTCGAAAAGTGTATGAACGTACACTGAGACGGTAGCCCTTGCCAATGAAGATTCCATGCGTACAATTGGCTGCCATGGGATAGCTGGGAGCACCACACAGGCTGGAACATTGATGTCCGATCTGCGTGGTCTTCATTGATGTCACGAGAAGTTTAGCTGCGAGGTACCGGGCGCGTGCGCAGGTTGCGGATAATGGAATGCCCCATGCGGAGTAGCTGCAATTGCAGTCGCGGAAAAAAACGGTATCGAGCGACTCAGTGAGAGGGCGGCACCGGCTCTTGCACAAATACTGAGTGCCTATGATACTCAATATGACAAGGCGAGTTATTGGCGCCTTTAAATAACCAATGGCCACTCTGTTTCCGCGCGAGCTTGCCCACCTACAGATGCTTGATGAGGATCGCCACCTCCACATGAAAATGTGTCCACAACAACAACAACAACATGGGATTGTAGATTCATATTGTTGTTGTAGCAGTTTATTGTGTTCCATCTTTCGTCTGCTTGATTCTGTTGAGTGTCAAGACCCAGGAACTCTGCGACTAAGATGGGGTGCGTCCACAGGGATCTGGGTCTGAGTCGAGTGGGTCTGGCCGGGCAGTTAAACAGGTGACGTGTATCGTGCGGTCCCTGGCTACAATCAGGATACACATCTTGCACGTCGGCATCAATCCTAGCTCTGTGGGAATTGAGGCGGCTGCATCTGCCGGAACGTAATTGAGCCAGAACTACTCTGGTTTGCCGGGGGAGGTCGATTTCTTCGGGTGCAATGGGTGGCGGTCGTTCTCCAAGGACTACATTCACCCGGTAGCCAATTAACGCGTCTGCTACCGTGTCTGCATGAATGTAGTTCAGACCCGCTTGATATGCCGCTTGATCTAGAGGTTCTCTCTTGTAGCGCTGAACCTCACGCTCTTGATCGTGTAGATCTACCTTAAGGCTTCTGGGCGGTGGGTATATATCCACAAGATGATGATTTGGATGGTTTCTGCGATAACAGCCCAAAAGGTATTGCTTAGACAGCATGTAGTTATGTCTTCGCACTGGTACGATCTTAGTCTCCTGATGGAGGTGGTCCACATGAGAATTGAGGAGACAGCCCGTCTGACAGATCTGAATATTATTCCACTGCGTGTCACAAAGTTGACGAGACCACGCTGGCGCTGCATAACTTACCACAGACCGGCCAATTGCTTTGTACGTGGTCAACAAGGTTTCTTTGTCTGCCCCCAAGTGCAGCCAGCGAGTGACTTGAGGACCTTGTTTCTACTTTTATTGCAGATTGCTGTGACATGTGGGGAGAATGTGTAAGAGCTGTCAAATGTGACGCCAAGTATTTTGGGACACTTGATGGTCGGAATCATTTCTCCATCGACCATCACAGTCAGCTCAGTATTTACCTCACGCGTATTTGTAGTGAACAGTGTGGCTGAAGATTTGGTGGCGGATATCTTCAGATTTCTTGCAGCGAAATATGAGGCAAGCTCGTTGAGGTAGACGTTCAACCTATCGCAGATGTCATCAATGGGTGGGGGGCCTGATGCCATGATCGTACAATCGTCCGCATATGATACGATCTCTATGCCGTCTGGAGGGGGTGGAATGGAGGATAGGTAGAGGTTAAACAGTGCCGGAGATATCACCCCACCTTGGGGAACTCCCTGTTTCACTCTACGGTGTTTCGACTTCTTATCCCTAAATTCCACAAATGACTGGCGACCACACAGATAATTCGCGACCCGTCGAATGCCTTCGATAGATCCAGTGCCACGAGGACCGTCCTATGGGTTGATTGAAGCCACGGCAAATGTGTGTGGTGATGGCATGCAAGGCTGTTGTTGTGCTGTGCAGTTTCGGAAATCCATGTTGATGCTCGGCGAATGGAAATTCTCCTACGAGGCTCGGGAGGAGTAATGCCTCAAGCGTCCTTGCCACTGGTGAGAGAAGGGAGATCGGTCTGTACGACTTCCCCAAACTCGGGTCTTTTCCAGGCTTCAGTAGCGGGATCACTCTGCCCATTTTCCAGACATCGGGAACTATAAGAGTGTTCAATGACAGGTTGAGGACAGTGTTAAGGTACTCAACTCCAGGTGAATCCAGATTCTTCAGCATCAATGTAAAGATTCCGTCGGGGCTCAACGCCTTGGAGGATTTGGCGCCACGGATGACATTCGTAACTTCGCCCACGGTAAATTGTGATGGCTGTTCATCGGCTCGGAGACCACGAATACGGCGAATGGCTCTCCTCCTTGCCCTGTCTCTCTCGGGATGCACAATAAATTGACGGTTGAACAACCTGGCGCATCTCTTTGGATCAGTCACGGTTATCTCGCCAAAAGCGACTGAGGTCCTGTCGTCCCGTCTACCAGGGTTCAAGAGTGACTTAACAGTGGCCCACAGTTTGCCTACACCGGTGTCTAAGTTACATTGCTCCAAGTGTTCCAGCCACAAATTCAGCTTATGTTCGTTGACTGTTTATTTCCAGATTCAGCTCGCTGATTCTGGGGTTAGCGGGGTCCATAGCACGAATCTCATCACGCTCGTCTGCGGGTACCACTACTTGCGCCGGGAAATTGGGTCGCACTTGCGGTATTCGACCGGCTGGTATAAAGCGAGCGGCTGCTGCGTTAATGATGTCTCGGAATTTTCTCTCGGCCACAAGCACATCAGAGGGGGGTGGCAGTTCACTGAAGCGGCGATTGGTATACTCTCTGAAGCCAGTCCAATCGGCCTTCTTATAATTGATAAACGTCCGGCGCTCAGAGGTTATGAAGTCGGGTGGTCGGTCGATGGTGAGAATTATGGGGAGGTGGTCCGACCCCAAAGAGATGACGGATTGCCAGGATACGTCACTCAGGAGATCAGGAGATGCAATTGAGATGTCTGACGAGTTGCTGCACCTCCTCGATTATGGCCTGATAGCAACCCACTTATGTCGGGGTTGTAAGCCTGTTCATTAATCGGGACACAGCTACCAACCGGCGGTATATACACGTTGTATATCTCTATCTCGGCAGTACCAGACCTGACTGCTACCCCCATACATTCCATGTAGGGGTCACTAGCGTCAAGCGCAGGCGAGATATGTCTATACTGCACGGAATGGTGTATAACGAAGGCCAATCCCCCACCTCCATTCCTTGAGCGAGCGATCCTTACGTATCACATTGTAACCGTGACAACTGTGCAAGCTGCAGGTGTTGGTTAGCTTTGTCTCCTGGATCGCTGCGACCAATATGCTCTTCCGACTCATAAAGTCTACGATCTCATTGATCTTGCCACGCAGTCCGTTGCAGTTTAACTGCAAGAACGATACACTTCCCGGCACAGGCCTGGCAATAGTAGGGCTGGGATGCTGTCGATTCATCCTAATAGTGTTATGTTTGTGGAAGCTGAATTTTGGCACAAATGTATTTTTATCCATTATCCGTTTATGTTCGAAGATCGGCCGAATAGGATTTTATCTTTTCATTGCCCCCGCATAGACTGGACTCCAGATTTGAAATCTTCGACTCCTAAAAGGCAAATTTAATGTACGATTTAGCTTAAATTTGGAAAATTTTGTTATAATATACTCATCCCAGTCGATATTTTAATATAGCTCCCATATAGATCGATCTCCAGATTAAACATCTTTAGCCTTTAAACTACGAATATATCGGTTGAATTTTAGGGGTAGTTTACACACTAACGTACCTCCAAACCCAAATATTTGTTCCAATTTGTCTAAAATTTTACAAGCCCGATGAAAGTATATTCCATCGACGAATGTTTTATAGTAGCTCCCATATAAGACCACAATTCACAAATAGAGATTTTTGCACCGAATTCAGTGGAGTCTAGATGGAATTAAGAATAGATAGACTCATGTTTAATAGTGACGAGGCAACAAAATTCGACAATTTTGAAAAATGGTCTTTGAAAACACCCGATAACCCCGCACGGGATAGGTGCGAGTACCACACATGCTGGAGGTCCGATGTTTGCGGTGTTCATTGCTGTTACGAGAAGCTTAGCTGCAATGGCAGTTGCGGACAATCAGCGTTATCGAGCGGAGAGTCTCAGTGAGAGATCAGGAAAAATAAGATGGAATGTGAGCATTTTTGAAATCTATTAAATAAAATAAAAATATCCCTATTGGCAATTTTGCATTTAGAACTATTCTTTATACATCCCCTTTTATGAAAATGCAAAGAAATTATTATATCTTGATGGCAAAAGTTTACGAAAACTTGAATGAAATAGAGACGTATCTTATTTAGAAAATTTAGTAATTTTTTCACAGAGTCAAAACATCTACTTCTTGCAAAAGTCGGTTTTTTGATAATGTCGAGTTTTTGCAAAAAAAAAAGGCTTAAAGTAGACTTTACGTTCCAACTTGGTATTCCTACATTGGGTCGATCCGGTACGGACAACTGGCTGCCATGGGTTTGAAGTGAGGTTATTAATTGATCAAAAAAAGTCAGAGCCTTCAATAGTATATGCTTACTGAATTAAGCTTTATTAAACCCATAATAGGCTATTAACGGTTTGTGAATACAGTTTTTGGTGCAAATGCTGTTTTAAGCATTGAATAATGTCAAAAATAAAAATTTAATTTTTTCCAAAAAAAAGGAAACAAAACCAATAAAATTTTACAGATAAAGCAAAAAGCCATAGCTGTCTCCATTGACTCGTATTGAGAAACACCTCAACTAGTGTTAACGGTCTCTAACTAATTGAGATATTTTTGGAATTGGTTTTTTTGACACTCCAACATAAATGTTATGGTGCACTATTGTTAAAGCTTCTATTACATGATCAGACTTGTCTTATGTACTTCATATACGAATAGAGCACGCACTAATCGGCATGTATTCTCAAACGTATTGTAAATTTTTTTTTTTTATATAGAAATGTGTCTACATTTATATTCGATCAAATAAAAGCTTGATTTAATCGAAAAAGTTGCATATTTATTCTAATATTCACTCGTCATATTAAATTTTTCGTACGTATCACACGATGTGTACAACTTTCAGAGTTGTTATTTTTGAAATTGCATATGACATGTGTGATCGTGTAATGGCAGCTTAAGATTTATTTTTTCTTGCTTTAAGACTGGTACTATATTCGCTTTTCGCGATATTTTCACCGATTACTTTTTTTATTGGTTGCCCAAAAAGTAATTGCGGATTTTTCATATAGTCGGCGTTGACAAATTTTTTCACAGCTTGTGACTCTGTCAGCAATCAGCTGTTACTTTTAGCTTGCTTTAGAAAAAAAGTGTAAAAAATGTATATTTGATTAAAGTTCATTCTAAGTTTTATCAAAAATGCATTTACTTTCTTTTAAAATATCCGCAATAACTTTTTGGGCAACCCAATAGATAATGGATTTTGAAGCAAATAAACTTGCTGATTTCATTAGGTAGGCCATTCCCTTATAACTTATGGTAAACATTTAATAAAATTGTTATTTTATCATTATTATTTTTGTCTTGTTTCAAAAAGTAATAATGAAAAACATGGGGTTTCAACGGTGAAAGACGAACATAGTACCAGCCATTATCTGTAAAAATTTTGTTTATTTTATTAATTAATTTTGGAAAAATTTGAGTTTTATTTTTATTTTGAAATTATTCAGGGCTGTGTTTATTTAGCACAATTTAGGCATTTATTTGGGCTCACATGTTTCGAATGACTTGTTTTTCGTTTACTCAAATCAGTCTTGGGCTGAACATAGTAATACGAAATAAATTGGAACGAAATTTGCATCAAGCGGTCAGCTGATGAACAACTTGAAAACGGAAAATAGGGGCGGGTGAGAAATGGACGAAATATTATCTGGTTTGACCCTGCAATACACGAGTTGATAAATAAAAGAGATATTGCTCTCAAAAGACGTAAACTGTTTAAAATTTTCCTCGCTTCCACGAATAATTTTGCTTACTAAGGGCTGAAGTCAACAACGCGGTAGAGAAGTTTTGTGAATGTCGAACAATAATCTAGTCGAACAAACAACAATCTCTCGAAACGAATCTTTTTCGGTTTGCGTATGTCGAAATAAATTTTTCGCCTACACATACGTAATTGGGATTGCCGAAGGGTTATTTTTTTCCCCGGCATCTCTTCTTAGACAAAGAAATGATATAAGAAAAGATTTGCTCTACTATTAGAGCGATATCAAGATATGATCCGGTTTAGACCACAATTAAATTATATGTTGGAGACCTGTCAGCCAATTCGAATAAGAATTGAGATCGATTGAGAGAGATCGATTTATATGGGAGCTGTATCGGGCTATAGACCGATTCATACCATAATAAACACGTATTTTGATGGTCATGAAAGGATCCGTCGTACAAAATTTCAGGCAAATCGGATAATAATTGCGACCTCTAGAGGCTCAAGAAATCAAGATCCCAGATCGGTTTATATGGCAGCTATATCAGGTTATGAACCGATTTGAATCATACTTAGCACAGTTGTTGGATATCATAACAAAACACGTCGTGCAAAATTTCAGTCAAATTGGATAAGAATTGCGCCCTCCAGAGGCTCAAGAATGCAAGACCCAAGATCGGTTTATATGGCAGCTATATCAAAACATGGACCGATATGGCCCATTTACAATACCAACCGACCTACACTAATAAAAAATATTTGTGCAAAATTTCGAGCGGCTAGCTTTACGCCTTCGGAAGTTATCGTGCTTTCGACAGACAGACGGACGGACGGACATGGCTAGATCGACATAAAATGTCGCGACGATCAAGAATATATATACTTTATGGGGTCTCAGACGAATATTTGGAGTAGTTACAAACAGAATGACGAAATTAGTATACCCCCCATCTTATGGTGGAGGGTATAAAAATGGACTCATCCGTTGGCGTTTACTTTTTTAGGCGGGGGAGAGAGCCCAACATTCTATAACTACTTGGATAACCATTAGCACCACGCAGGCTGGAACTGTGAGCTCCAAACTGAGTATTATTCATCATTGTCACAAGTAGCGAGCTGCTGGGCGAGTCAACCGGTTGCGGATAGTGGAGTGCTTCTACGGAGTAGCTGCTACTACAGTCGCGGACAATCAGCGGAATCAAATGAAGAGTCTCAGTGACAAGCCGGACGGCACCGCTCTTGCATAAATACTGAGAGCCAATGATGCTCGATATGACAAGATGTGTTTTTGGCGCCGTTAAATAACCAATGACCATCTTGTTCCCGCGGCGATCCCGAAACGAGCTTGCTCATCTATGGAGCCTGACGATGATCGCCATCTCCACATACAGACATATAGCTACAACAACAACAACCTCGAGGCACAAGGAACAATTTTTACTTTTGGAGCTACTAGAAGCTCTAATGTGTGTCCAAATTTGCGGAAGTACCCAAGAGATATACGTAAATTGTTATAGACAACGTGCTTTGGCCCTCAATTTTTATCATAGAATCCGTGGTGGGCATCTTAGGATCGTATATGATAATATATGTATAACTTTGTAATATCAATTGGTTTTTGCTTTTCATTTTTGCTCAAAAATTCTCGCTCGAAAGCAAATTATCTAGTGACTGGTTTTGACATTTGCTTCGCATTGTTGACAACTGTTACGATATACACGAACCCATTTTTGTATGGGAATTTTTATATTGTTGTTCGGCTTGTCGTTCCATAAATTCTTCGTTTAAAATGAGATACACAAACCCAAATCAGTTTTTTTTTCGTTTGCAGGCTTAATGAACGCTTGCGTTCGCCATCGACAAACAGGCTATAAGAGTCTACTACGCAATAGATTTCGGGATGCTACCAATTCGAAAACGGAGTCGAAAATTATACAGGAAATAGGATACGGCGACAAAACTCCAAATCCACTTATAATTATTGGTGTTCCCGACAAAAATTTATGAATCCTTTATAATAACGTCATCCAGTCTAAATACGCAACATTCATAATTGATTATCACTAACATTGATATCCCAGGCACGGGATAGCTGTGAGCATCACACCGGAACATTGAGGACCGATCTGTGTGGTGTTCATTGCTGTCACGCTTCAAGTTTAGCTGCGAGCTACCGGGCGTATCCACAGGTAACGGGTAGTGGATTGTTCCTTACGGAGTAGCTGCAACGGCAGTCGCCGACAATCAGTGGTATTGAGCCGCGAGTCCCATTAAGAGATCGGATGCCACCGGTTCTTGCACACATACTGAGTGCCTGTGATGCTCGATATGACAAGGCGAGTTAATGGCGCTTTTAAAAAACCAATGGTCACCCTGTTACCGCGGAAATAGTTCTTTTGGACTGGAACGAGCTTGCTCACCTACAGGAGCTTGACGAGGAACACCACCTCCACATTAAAATGTGGCTACAACTACAACTAACCTAGAAAATCCAGCGACTTGCATATAAATATCCTCAGGTCTCCCCATTCGAATTTTCATGTGTCCTCCCCAGTGATGTAGCAAAATGTTGCTTGTCTGTAAAGTCGGATGCAGTGGGATCCGATACCATACACTCAAGGTATTTTAAATGGCATATATCCATTTGCTACGCACATTTTTTATGCAAGTCCAACAACGAGCCAATTGCCCTAGAAATTGGAAATATGCCAAAACTATTCCAATTCCTGAGTCTTAAAACAAATATCAACAAAACTCATTCCTATCCAAGGTCTTTGAACGAATAGTCCATCTGCAAATGCATGAATATTTAAATTCACACAATATGCTTTTAAGTAGACAGTCTGGTTTTCGACCAAAGCATAGCTATATAACTGCACTGATCGATGAAACCGCGGAAATACAGTCGAGGGAATGATTTCATGCCATGTTTTACTGGATTACTCAAAAGCATTTGATTTCTATTCCTCGCATACTGCAATCACACTCATATCTACTTATCTGCGAGATCGGGTACAGTTTGTTGTGTCTTCATACCAATGCATACTACTCATGATGTTCCACAAGGATCTTGGATCTTGGGACTGCTTCTCTTTGATATATATGTAAATGAACTGCCATCGGGATTTAAATACGCAAATATTCAGATCTATGCAGATGATGTACAGAATTATTTGAGTTATTCAAAGACTGAATTGTGCTATGGAATAGAGAAGCTAAATCCCGGCTTATGCAATATTAACGAATATGCTGTTGAAAACAGGTTGCACCTTAATCCGAATAAGCTCTCAATTACCAACCTCTCAAAATTTTGCCAGCAGAAGATTGCGGGAGAGTGCGTGAGAGCGAGCAAAGTTTTGAGAGTTGGTAATTGAGAGCTTGCAAATTTCTACTGGAGGTATTTTCCCAACAGAAATTTGCAGCATTGCAGCTTACTTTTCCAGTAAAAATTTGCAGGAGATTAAGAACATACTTTACGCTCTTTTGCTATTTATTTTAATTAATCAGCTGATTTTCACGAAACAGCTGATCTATTCTAAAAATTTTTGCTGGGAAAAAAACCTCCTGTAGAAATTTACAAGCTCTTAATTATCAAACCCTCAACATTTTGCTCGCTCTCACGCACTTTCCCACTATCTTCTGCTGGCAAATAAAATACACGAACGACTTTTAATAACAGTTTGAGCAAATTTTTGAGTACACGAGCACCTAAAACACAGCAATTAGAAGGGCAAAAATAAAATGCAAAAAAAGGTTTCAGTGCAAGTCTGTATGTTTGTCATGAAGTGGTAACTCCATATTCCAACCTGTCAAAACAATACGAGGTAAAAAGTGTAAATAAATGTAAAATTTATAAATAAAATTTGCAAAGCGTGTTTGGGCTTAGAAGACAAATAAAATGTATTGAGATTTGCGTACGTAATTTTATCAATTATAGGTTTTAATAATTTTTTTGCCATTCACAATAGAGGATTTCTGCTTATTTGTGAAAAACATCATGGCAATCCTGACGATAGCTGTTCTACATAAGCCTGCACTGGATAGATGTAATTTTCATACAAATTTCATTGTACTGCACTTTATAGTACTAAAATTAAACACAGCTAATATCAACATCGGAGGCTACCGTAGCCCAGAGGTTAGCATGTCCGCCTATGACGCTGAACGCCTGGGTTCGAATCCTGGCGAGACCAACAGAAAAAATTTTCAGCGGTGTTTTCCCCTCCTAATGCTGGCAACATTTATGCCAAGTAAAACTTCTCTCCAAAGATATGCGGCACGCCGTTTGGACTCGGCTATAAAAAGGTCCCTTATCATTGAGCTTAAAACTTAAATCGGACTGCAGTCATTGATATGTGAGATGTTTGTCCCTGTTCATTAGTGGATTGCTCATGGGCAAAATTTGCAATTTGCAATATCAACATCACATTCAAAAAACATTTTTCTCTTACAAAAGTCCAAATCAAATTGAAATGTTAGCGACATCTTTTGTAAAAGACAGACAATGCGCACGAAAGTAATTTATTCACGTACAACAGAGTGGAAGCCACGATATCCAATTGGGATAACACACGTATATTTCTTCTTGTTCTTCCCATCGGTCTGAGCAGACAAAACCTATGAAATTATTTTTGGCGTTTCGGTTGCATATAGATTAACTTTGCGCATCTTAACTAAGTTGGGCTAAAGCTTTGCGTTGACGGCAAGAAAAAGCTTTTTATTGGAAAAATTTGTGCTAAAATTATGGAATTGACTAACAGCTGGTTTTAAAACAATTGAGGCATATGGTCACGTATGTAATTAAGGCAACAACAAAACGAAAGTATAAACAAATGACGTACATTGTCTCTGCAGATGTGGACGTGCAACGCTCTGACTGGATACGCGGGTTAACATGGGAAATTGCACAAAAAATTGAGGATTTTTACGTAATTGCATCCATGGTATCACATACCTGCCGCTCCTTGCTCTGTGGGGCACTTGAAAACACAAGTTTCCTCTACCGCCGCATCAAATACCTCGTGAACGGTGCGGAACTTTTTGCTTAGGGTGATGAGATTTGAGAAGACATCTCCAAATATAGCCTCAGCCGCAATGATGGCATCACGTAAGTGCGCAATGGTACTGGATCCATAGCCGGAGTACGCGTATGTTATGAACGTTAACACGTAAATCGCTATTTTCATGTATGAAAAATTCATCTCTGCTAGTTTGTTATGTTTCGCCTTTTGGTATTGTTGTTTTTTTTTTCTTCTAGCTTGGGACAATTTTTTTACTTTCGTTGCAATTGACTGGCAATGTATGACTGACATTTGGGGTTTGTTTTTACCAGCAAAACAGCTGAGCGGAAAATAAATAACACCACAATGTCGCCACTAGTGGTGAGTATCGAATACATGGTACTGTTATACACTTACAGCTTGGTAGAAAGCTTTCGCATTTGTCCGTTATTTTCAAGAAAGACTAACGTTAAGGGTTGGTATTCAATTCTGCTTTCGGAATGGCCGCTGAAATTTTATATTGCTTCGCGAGCGAAATTTGACATCAATCAAATGTTTTTTTTTCCTTACCAAAATATGTTTTTTATCAGCACTTATTGTTTTCTCTGTTTAATTTATTTTTTTGCAGATAAATGAACCATTGAAACCAATAAAACAAACAAAAATGATGCCGGCAATAGTTTGAAGTGTTGCCACTATAATAGTTTTCTCCATCTTGTTGTTGTTGTAGCAGTTTATTGTGTACTATCTTTCGTCTGCTTGATTTTGTTTAGTGTCAAGACCCAGGAACTCGGCGACTAAGATGGGGTGCGTCCACAGGGATCTGGGTCTGAGTCGAGTGGGTCTGGCCGGGCAGTTAAACAGGTGACGTGTATCGTGCGGTCCCTGGTTACAATCGGGACATACATCTTGCACGTCGGCATCAATCCTAGCTTTGTGGGAATTGAGGCGGCTGCATCTGCCGGAACGTAATTGAGCCAGAACTACTCTAGTTTGCCGGGGGAGGTCGATTTCTTCGGGTGCAATGGGTGGCGGTCGTTCTCCAAGGACTACATTCACCCGGTAGCCAATTAACGCGTCTGCTACCGTGTCTGCATGAATGTTGTTCTGACCTGCTTGATATGCCGCTTGATCTAGAGGTTCTCTCTTGTAACGCTGAACCACACGCTCTAGATCGTGTAGATCTACCTTAAATCTTCTGGGCGGTGGGTATCTATCCACAAGATGATGATTTGGATGATTTCTGCGATAACAGCCCAAAAGGTATTGCTTAGACAGCATGTAGTTATGTCTTCGCACTGGTAGGATCTTTGTCTCCTGATAGAGGTGGTCCACATGAGAACTGAGGAGACAGCCCGTCGCAGTTCGGAGGGCGGCATTCTGAAAGATCTGAATATTATTCCACTGCGTGTCACAAAGTTGACGAGACCACACTGGCGCTGCATAACTTACCACAGACCGGCCAATTGCTTTGTACGTGGTCAACAAGGTTTCTTTGTCTGCACCCCAGGTGCAGCCAGCGAGTGACTTGAGGACCTTGTTTCTACTTTTGACTTTATTGCAGATTGCTGTGGCATGTGGGGAGAATGTGTAAGAGCTGTCAAATGTGACGCCAAGTATTTTGAGACACTTGATGGTCGGAATCATTTCTCCATCGACCATCACAGTCAGCTCAGAATTCACCTCACGCGTATTTGTAGTGAACAGTGTGGCTGAAGATTTGGTGGCGGATATCTTCAGATTTCTTGCAGCGAAATATGAGGCAAGCTCGTTGAGGTAGACGTTCAACCTATCGCAGATGTCATCAATGGGTGGGGGGCCTGATGCCATGATCGTACAATCGTCCGCATATGATACGATCTCTATGCCGTCTGGAGGGGGTGGAATGGAGGATAGGTAGAGGTTAAACAGAGCCGAAGATATCACCCCACCTTGGGGAACTCGCTGTTTCACTCTACGGTGTTTCGACTTCTTATCCCTAAATTCCACAACTGACTGGCGGCCACACAGATAATTCGCGACCCAACGTTTCAGACCTGGCTGGAGGGACGTGTTGGCGATGTCCTCAAATAATTTGGCATGGCTGACCGTGTCGAATGCCTTCGATAGCTCCAGTGGCACGAGGACCGTCCTATCACATGGCCTGGGTTGATTGAAGCCACGGCAAATGTGTGTGGTGATGGCATGCAAAGCTGTTGTTGTGCTGTGCAGTCTCCGAAATCCATGTTGATGCTCGTCGAATGGAAATTCTCCTACGAGGCTCGGGAGGAGTTATGCCTCAAGCGTCTTTGCCACTGGTGAGAGAAGGGAGATCGGTCTGTACGACTCCCCCAAACTCGGTTCTTTTCCAGGCTTCAGTAGCGGGATCACTCTGCCCATTTTCCAGACATCGGGAACTATAAGAGTGTTCAATGACAGGTTAAGGACAGTGGTAAGGTACTCAACTCCAGGTGAATCCAGATTCTTCAGCATCAATGTAGAGATTCCGTCGGGGCCCAACACCTTGGAAGATTTGGAGCCACGGATGATATTCGTAACATCGCCCACGGTAAATTGTGATGGCTGTTCATCGGCTCGGAGACCTCGAATACGGCGAATGGCTCTCCTGCTTGCACTATCTCTCTCGGGATGCACAATAAATTGACGGTTGAACAACCTGGCGCATCTCTTCGGATCAGTCACGGTTATCTCGCCAAAAGTGACTGAGGTCCTGTCGTCCCGTCTACTGGGGTTCGAGAGAGAATTAACAGTGGCCCACAGTTTGCCTGCACCGGTGCCTAAGTTACATTGCTCCAAGTGTTCCAGCCACAAATTCCGCTTATGTTCGTTGACTACCCTGTTTATTTCCAGATTCAGCTCGCTGATTCTGGGGGTGGCAGTTCATTGAAGCGGCGATTGGTATACTCTCTGAAGCCAGTCCAATTGGCCTTCTTATAATTGATAATTGATGAACGTCCGGAGTCGATGGTGAGGATTATGAGGAGGTGGTCTGACCCCAAAGAGATGACGGCTTGCCAGGATACGTCACTCAGGAGATCAGGGGATGCAATCGAGATGTCTGGCGAGCTGCTGCACCTCCTCGTAATCCTAGTGGGGGCATCCTCATTCACCGTGCAAAACGTGGAGCTATCTATCTGCTCTGCCAAAGCTATGCCACGCTGGTCGTTACCTAGGGGAGAATGCCATGACGTGTGATGTGCATTAAAATCCCCCAGAACCAGACGACTATGGCCAGATAGCAACCCACTTATGTCGGGGTTGTAGGCCTGGCCATTAATCAGGACACAGCTACCAACCGGCGGTATATACACGTTGTATATCTCTATCTCGGCAGTACCAGACCTGACTGCTACCCCCATACATTCCATGTATGGGTCACTAGCGTCAAGCGCAGGCGAGATAGGTCTATACTGCACGGAATGGTGTATAACGAAGGCCAATCCCCCACCTCCATTCCTTGAGCGATCCTTACGTAGCACATTGTAGCCGTGACAATTGTGCAAGCTGCAGGTGTTATTCAGCTTTGTCTCCTGGATCGCTGCGACCGATATGCTCTTCCGCCTCATAAAATCTACAATCTCATCAATCTTGCCACGCAGTCCGTTGCAGTTTAACTGCAAGAACGATACACTTCCCGCCACTGGCCTGGCAATAGTAGGACTAGGGTGCTGTCGTTGCATAAATTGTCGTACGGGAGAGGTCGGGGGGGTCACATAGTCCGACGGCGAGGACGCCGAAGGCGACGCTTGTGACCCACTGTTGGCTATGTTTGCACAGCACCTAGCGACATAGCCAGTATGACTATACTCCCGTAGCGAAGTTAGGCCAGAGCAAGAACGGAAATGTACCCACTCCAAGCACCGGTTACACCTCACCGACACCGACCAATGATGAAGGCGGTTCTGGCAAACCGAACAGAACCAGGGTCCGGGGTTCTTTTCAATCCCGGCACGGACCAGAAGCGTACGGAGAAGGCACTCCGGGATGTGCCTCTCCTATGACAATCCCGGCTGCCATGGGATTGTCTCCATCTTCTTCACTATAAGCAGAGAACTACTATTCCGCCTATTTTTAGCCGTTTCGCCGACGTTGTTTTTATATGGAATTTGATAGCATTCCGCCCGAAAGGCTGAATTACTTTTTTTAGATAACTTATTTTAAAGCAAATCATTCAGTAGGACATTCCCTAATTTGTGTGGTGTTTCAAAAAAGTAATCGCGAAAAAATGGGTTTTCAATGGTGAAAAACGAACATATTACCAGCCATAAGAGGGAAAAACAAAGGAAATGAAGAAACACAAAAACTGTCAAACTAAAAAAAGAAATTAATAACAAGGGCTTGTTTTATTTGCCGCTTAATAGATTTTCTGGTTTAGTTTCTATAGATAAAAAATGCTTATTAAGCGGGCGTCTATTAGCCGGTTGTATGTACCGCATAGGCCCGATGGATTCTTTCACTGTACAACACACTGCTACAACAACCGTGCACGAAGCTACGAATGTCATCCATGGCGCTAAGTCGCGCAAGACGCTGGTTCCAGACAGAATCTCTACACTGATGCTGAAGAATCTGGATCTGCCTGGAGTCGATTACCTGCTCAACAACTGTCCTCAACACTGTTATAGTATCCGATGTTTTGGAAGATGGGCAGTCTGATCCCGCTGCTGAAACCTGGAAAGGACACGAGCAAGGGGAGTCGTACAGATCGATCTCCCTTCTCCCATCAGTAGCCAAGACAAGACTTGTTGGACAATTTCCATACTACAACGGCCTTACATTCCATCACCGTATACAAAAGTACACTTGTTGTGCTGACAAAGAAACCTTGGACTAACCATCTAATGCTTCTGGATATTGTGGCTAGACAAATTGCTACAACCACTGACGTGAGGCTAAGGGCCATGTGGCGGATACGAACACTTTGTTATCATTGAAGATATCTGTATCCGTTCACAATTGGCAGACAAATTTGCACTATTTTATTCTAATCCCACTGTGCGTCACTTGTTTAACTGCCCAGCTAGACCCAACTCAATTCCATGGCAGCATCTTCCCTCCTTAACAAATTCAAAGGAACGATGTTGGCTTCATCGTAACTCCCCGATGAGGATGATTCCAACAAAACAGTTAAGAAACCAATAATTGTTTTTTTTTCTTGGTGTCTGGAAGGATACAATGTTTTAATTTTTCAAGATTTTCCAAATAATTCCGCAAATTTTGCACTACCTTCTTATATAGAACAACCAACTTGAGGTAAAGTGACAACTTCTTTGTCGAGTTTTCTGTACCTGAACACTAGCTACTGCCTTCTTCATTAAAAGTAAATAAAAACCAAACAAATGCAATAATAACCAATAAACAATATTTCTATTTTTTACTTACTTCTGCCTTTTTGATCCATTTTGGCGTTAACTTTTGTATTTCCATGTAACGGCTGCTTTTCTAAAAACAGCTGACCTTTACAAAACATCTGTTCAAAGTTGCAAATTTCTGCTGGCAAAAAAAGTCCCAGTAGAAATTTGCAGGTTCTCTATTTTCTAACTGTCAACATTTGCTGTCTCGCGCGCTCGCTTCTGCTGGCAAATAAAGTATGCGAACAACTTCCAGTAAAAATTTGCAAAAATTTTAGAGTTTCCGAACACATCTATTAATGGAATGCAGAAAATTAAAAAATAAGAAAAAAAAATTATGAACTCTGAGAAACATTTCTAACTAGAAGACATATCTTTTTTGACAGATTCTACTGACGGATTTGGTGGTACCCAAAGAAATCGATATCTAAGAAACCAGTCAAATGCCATTACAAAGCAAAAACCCATTTTCTCCCTAACTTTTTCTATTTGTAATATAAACAGATTGCCCTACGGTCTTCAGCCGTACAATATCCGATTGTATGCATTATTTCAAGACCGATTACATTTTACGCAAAACGTGTGAATGGACGGAACGACACGCCGCAAACAGTTTAGGCTGCAATATGCTTAGATTGAAAACTTAGGTTAGGTTAGGTTTAAGTGACAGTCTGCCATCAGGTTCACTTTGACGTTTTAGTCCACTGTGATACCACAGGAACAGAAGAAGGAAGATGCCTTCTAGTTTCTATCGTTGAACCATTCAGATCGCTTAAAAAAGCCCAATAACTTGCGAATGTTCACATCCGCTAAATCATACAGGTTCTCAAAGAAATGAGAACCTAAAGTGGAACTCCTTTTGACTGCTAGTGCGGGACACACACACACATGGAGTTCTATAGTCTCTTCTTCTTTAATGTCCTCACAGCTCCTGCAAAAGTCGTTGCTGGCAAGCTTCAGAATGCCAGCATGTTTTCCGATTAGACAGTGACCTGCCATGACGGACGCAATGACTTCGACTTAGATTCTGGCGATTGACAACAAAGCGGTAAATCTCTTCAGGTCTAGATTAGGCCACATAGTTTTGGAATGCTCACAGCCCCCTCTTTGTGACCATCTATCATTCATTGTCCTTCGGGTCTGGTTCTGAAAACTTAGCTTACATGTCGCTAGAGGCATACCCACAGACTCCAGTATCCTTGGAATGTGTAGGGTAGTTCCTAGTCTCGCAAGCTCGTCCGCTTTACAATATCCTGGGATATCTCTCTGGCCCGGCACCCAGCTTTAAACACACTGCAGTAGTCGGGCACCCTTTTCGATACGGCCAGTTCTAGATCTTTAGAGTACACCCCAAAGCCCACCTGGTCGTTTAGTTTGGAATCATCCGTATAGAAGTGTATGTAACTTCTGTTACCAGGGATATCGTAGTTCCAATCGGTTCTATCAGGAATAGTGGTACAGTACTTTTAATCAAAAAGCGGTTCAGGTAGTGTCTAATCTACACTGCCTGGAACATCGGTTATTGTACCAAGGATAACACAGTGTCCTCGTTACGATGACCAGAGCAGCTGTGGTCATCCAACACATCCCAGTCGCATATCTTACCTTAGTACCTCCTGCCTGTTCTTCGTAATATCGGCGTATCCCCTTTATTACAAATCGCCAGATTGCAACTTATAATATATTCGATAAACAGCTCACCCCTTTCGTTGACATTCTTCCATATCTGGTGATGTACATAACCATCACTTCCTACAATGAGGCTCTTCTTCCCTACAGAAGCGGCTTAAACCAGCAAATTAGGTTTGAAGGCGGCATCTCTGAATCGTGTGCCATATAAAGGGCAGCTTATTGCTTATTTTAAGGCTGGCTACTACTAAATCTTCCGTGCTTAGCGACGAAAGGGACAGATGCATAAATTGGGGCCCCTAAGGCCTGTGGAGGACACAAAGGAACTGGATGCAGCAGTCGATGTTGTCACGGGATGCCTAAACGAGACATTTTTAAAGGCATGTTCCGAAAGAGTATCGCCACGCAAAAAAACGCTATTCATGGTGTTCACCGGAGCTGAAGGTGCTCGGGAGGGAGAGCAGAAGGCTTTTCAATAAGGCCAAGAGCCACGGCTGAGGACTGGGACGAGTATCGCGACGCGCGAGGGCGTCTTTATCCACAAGGCTGGAATAAAGCACAATATGACGAAGGATTATAGGCCTATTTGTCTGTTTTTGCTGGAAACACTGAAAGGACTGATTGACATGAAGCTGAGAGGGAGACTGATGCCGGAAAACTTCAGTGGGGCACAACACGCATACCTTAAAGGCAGGTTGGTGGAGACGGCCCTTCACCAGGTGGTACAGGAGGTCGAGAAGTCTCTCCGACAGAAGGAATACACTTTGGCGGCCTTGGATATTGAGGGGGCTTCCAATAATGTGGAGATGGGACCAATAATAAGCTTTATGGCAGGATAATTTATACGAACCTGGGAGATAGTGTGTTCAAAAGGCGGGTGACCAGGAGGGTTGTTTTCGCCGATTCTTTGACCTATGGAGCACTGGCATCTTGGAATGCCGTAGAGAAGAGGACGCGTGCGAGGTAGTTCATGAAGGTCCAAAGACTGGCATGCGTCGGGGTCACAGAGATCCGCACTTCAGGTAGGCCTGGAGGCGATGCTGGAATTCGGAACTGCGCCCAGGGTTGCGCTTAGGTTGAGGGAGCTCAGCATGCTGAAGGAGGATGGTTGCGGCCACAGTTCGATTCTGGGTGTTATAAGTGCGGAGGATATCCGACTACCTGGCACCGGTGCCGACTGGAGTGATGACATTCGCGATTCGATTTCCTGGGAGGGATGAATGAAGGGCGAATGCTGTACTTGCCTACGTGCCATTTGTTGAGCTACTGAAGATAGTAAATGGGATGGCCAGGACGGCGTCGGTGGCAAGGTGGGACTCGCTGGATGGTTGCAGTCCGGCAAAGGCGCTCTGGCTGGCTATCGACCGGAGGAGGACGAGGGAGTTGCTGGCGGTTATAACCGTATACTGTGCATTAGGCCGCATGGCGGCGCGCATGGGAATACCGCACAATGACTTCTGTAGGAGTTGCCTCGAAGAGGGGACTATATAGCATTTGATGTGTTCATGTCCGGGTCTGCAGGGACGTAGGCTATCATTTCTGGAGAGCCGTTTCCTCTGTGATCTGTGTGAACTTGCGAACGTACCTCTGGTAGGTCTCGTGAGATTTGTTGAAGAAACAGAATATTTCCGACGGGGGGTGCCATAAGCTCCGGCGTAAGTACATCCGTGCTTGCCTCGGGATGGGCGTTTCATTGAATTGAATTTTGGAGACCATAGTATAAGTCATTGTGTAAAATTTTAGCTAAATCTAGTTAGAATTGCGCACTTTAGGGGCTGTAGAAGTAAAATAGGGATATCGGTTTGTAGGAGAGCTGCATTAGGCTATAAACCGATTCATACCATATTCGACACCTATTTTAAAGGTCATGAGAGAAGCCATTGTTCCAAATTTCAGGCTCAAGAAGTCAAGACCGCAGATCGGTTTATATGGCAGCTTTGGAACGATTTGAACCATACTTAGCACATCAGCTGAAAGTCATAACAATACACCACATGCAAAATTTCAGCAAAATCGGATAATAATTATGCCCTCTAGTGGCTCAAGAAGTCAAGATCCCAGATCGGTTTATATGGCAGCTATATCAGGTTAGGAACCGATTTGAACCATTCTTAACACAGTTGTTGGAAGTCATAATAAAACACCTCAGGCAAAATTTCAGCCAATTTCGGATAAGAGAATTGTGCCCTCTAGCGGCTCAAGAAGTCAAGATCCAAGATCGGTTTATATGGCAGCTATATCAAAACGTGGACCGATATAGCCCATTTACAATCCCAACCGACCTACACTTATAAGAAGTATTTGTGTAAAATTTCAAGCGGCTAGATTTACTCCTTCGAAAGTTAGCGTGCTTCCGACAGACAGACGGACGGACGGACAAGACTAGATCGGCTTAAAACGTCATGACGATCATGAATATATATACTTTATGGGGTCTTTGACGAATATTGCGAGGAGTTACAAACAGAATTAGTATACCCACATCCTATGGTGGAGGGTATAAAAAGGGGCTTTTTTGAAACATAGAAACTGATTACGCTACGGTCTGCTGCCGACAATATCCAAAAGTATAATTTTTTTTCGTTTTGTTGATATTTGTTTATTTTGGATGACTGTAAAGGCCGAAACGACCTTTTGAACGTTGTGTTGCAAAAGTAGAATTTTTAACTCGTCGCCCCTTAACGCGCTTATTTGGTTTAGGCCTAAACCTAAGAGCGCGCATTAAATTTTGAGCGTCGCTTTTGTGGGATTTGTTTGCAGGCTTGCATTTTTAATGCGCGCACATAGTATGTAACTCCAACTTTAGTGTTGATCAACACAAAATATATTCATTTACAGGTAGTGGCAGTTGCCCAACAACAAAATATTGAGTGTACTATGTGTCAATATCAGTGATCAGTTCAACTCTGATTTTGTGTATGCTACTAGTTCGCGCCATTTTTCGTTGTTTGTGTGTGTTATGGATCTTAACTAAAGGGTGATTTTTTTGAGGTTAGGATTTTCATGCATTAGTATTTGACAGATCACGTGGGATTTCAGACATGGTGTCAAAGAGAAAGATGCTCAGTATGCTTTGACATTTCATCATGAATAGACTTACTAACGAGCAACGCTTGCAAATCATTGAATTTTATTACCAAAATCAGTGTTCGGTTCGAAATGTGTTCAAATTTTGACAAATTTTGTTCAGCGATGAGGCTCATTTCTGGTTGAATGGCTACGTAAATAAGCAAAATTGCCGCATTTGGAGTGAAGAGCAACCAGAAGCCGTTCAAGAACTGCCCATGCATCCCGAAAAATGCACTGTTTGGTGTGGTTTGTACGCTGGTGGAATCATTGGACCGTATTTTTTCAAAGATGCTGTTGGACGCAACGTTACGGTGAATGAACACATTTCGAACCGAACACTGATTTTGGTAATAAAATTCAATGATTTGCAAGCGTTGCTCGTTAGTAAGTCTATTCATGATGAAATGTCAAAGCATACTGAGCATCTTTCTCTTTGACACCATGTCTGAAATCCCACGTCATCTGTCAAATACTAATGCATGAAAATCCTAACCTCAAAAAAATCACCCTTTACAATAGAAACACACAACCAAAACTCGTGGACAGATAGTGCACTTCGCGAGAGAAAATTGTACTCGGCTGATTACGGTACCATAATCATGGATCAACGTAAAAAACAAAGTTAAAGAATGTATTGTGAATATTATTGGGTTGCTCAAAAAGTAATTGCGGATTTTTTAAAAGAAAGTAAATGTATTTTTAATAAAACTTAGAATGAACTTTAATCAAATATACTTTTTTTACACTTTTTTTCTAAGCAAACTAAAAGTAGCAGCTGATAACTGACAGATGAAAGAATGCAATTACAGAGTCACAAGCTGTGAAAAAATTTGTCAACGCCGACTATATGAAAAATCCGCAATTACTTTTTGGGCAACCCAATATTTAAAGCTTAAAGGTGGGTATTAAGTTGGTGTTTCACAGTGAAAATCGATATTCTTTTAGATTACTTTTTTTAGATAATAGATTTTGAACCAGAAAACTTGCTAATCATTCTAAACTAATCATTCACTAAAGTCGTAGTGATATTTTAATACAATTATTGTGTTTTCAGATTTGTTGCATTTTTCAAAAAAGTAATAGTGAAAAACATGGGTATTTCACTGTGAAACAGGAACTTAACACCCATCCTAAAAGTAAAAAGTCCTACATTCAATTGAAAACCAGCTAAATCCTGGTCTCTGGTAAATTTGACCGATTAAATATGGCATTGACCTATAAAAAACCTATCAATTGTTTTAATAATTTTTACATAGAAATTCGATTTTCTTTTGTATCACGGCAAGTGATTGGTACACAAGTCATAAATTGTTATTTGATAATATAAATGGTTAAAAAAAGACCACCGCTCGACAGACGAAGATTGTACTATACAAGACACTGATACTACCTACCCGTGTTGTTATATGGTTCCAATGCATGGGTACTTGTGAAAGCAGACGAGGAAGTGCTTGGAGTGTTTGAGAGGAAGATTCTTCGTAAAATATATGAACCAGTTTGCGTAAATGGAGAATATAGGCGTCATATGAATCATGAGCTGTATGACGACGATAGCATAGTTACACGTTTCAAAATACAACGGTTGCGTTGGCTAGGTCATGCTGTTAGAATGGATACAGAAGCTCCAGCAAAGAAGTCTTTTAAAGGTAATCGCGGTGGTCCATACAAACCGGGACGACCAATAGCCCGATGGAAAGGTGAAGTGGTAAATTATAGGAGAAGCACAGAAGAACGGACAAACTTTCTGTCGCAATGAAGTAAAGTAAAGAAGAAATAGTATAAATTGTACGAGATTATATTGTGTTCCCTCTCACACATATGTAATGCGAAAAGAAGTGAAACTGAGACAAATATATGTTTCGCTTCTATAATATACACATACAAAGGAACGTGGCTAAACACGTATATATAGGTATATATATATATATATATATACATATATATATATATATATATATATATATATATATATATATATATATATATATATATATATATATATATATATATATATATATATATATATATATATATATAAATATGTATATATATATATATATATATATATATATATATATATATATATATATATATATACATATATATATATATATATATATATATATATATATATATATATATATATATTGCACAAGCTTAGAGGTTGCCTAGTAAGACGGAGCTGGGGTAAGTAAAATATAGACCTGAATTTGACCGATTAAATATGGTATTGACTTATAAAACAAGGTGATAATTGCTTTAATTACTTTTGATATATGTAGAATATCGATATTTTTTGTATCACGCCAAGTGATTGGTAAATAAGGCAATTGAATATATTGTTAATTGTACGAATTAAATTGTTATTTAATATTTTGTTCTCTTTCACAGATACATACATATGTAAGAAATGCAAATAAGTTAAATATATGTCTAGCTTCTATCACATACAGACGCAAAGTGGCGTGGCTAGACAAAAAAAATTCAAGAAAATTAAAAGTGTGGGTTTTATCGCTACATAAAATGTATTTTTTTTTTTTTATAATATTAAAGTTAAACAAATTTATTGTGAAACTCTTTTTATATAAAAGTTTGAATTTTTAAAACGAAAAATAAGCATTTCTTAAGAAACTACTACATCAAAAATTTTTCAGAAAAACTAAAAGCACTGTTAATTGTCGTTTAATTACTTTCCATTAATATAATATTTGGAATAATTTCAGATTCGTTCGCCAATTTTGAGCCAAAACGTTTTATTTTGCTTTTGACCGTAATAGGTACTTTATTAATTTTTCGCTCCGAGTTATTTGTAACGACGAATAAGCGTATAATGGCAAACGATTAAGTATTTTTAGTGAATTAAATTATGTTGTAAAAATTATTATATTAAAACTGAATTGTTTATATATATTTTATATTTGTTTATATTATTTTTTATTTACTTTATTTATAAAATAATACTTTTTAAATATTGGGGCCACCGTTGCACAGAGGTAAGCATGTCCGTCTTTAACGTTGAAAGCCAGGGTTAAAAAATCCTGCCGAGAACCTCTTGCTGCTGGCGACACTAGTAAGGTATTTGCCTTATCTACTAAAGTGTTATTGGTCTGCGGCAAGACGTTCGGACTCGCTAATAAAAAGAAGGTCTCTTATCATTGAGCTTAAGCTTGTATCGGATAGAACTCATTGATATGAGAAAAACCTCCCCACTGTTCCTTAATGAAATGTTTATGAACAACAACTGTAAAAGTTCTTGTAAATTGTAAATTTTCTGATGAACATCTCATTAGAATACGAGATTTCTCTCTAATTTCAATGAATGCTGTCAGCTTCCAATTTTTAGGTCAATAGTGTGCCGTTGAGCGAAACCAAAATGTACAGAAGCTTGACATGACTGATCTTAAAAATGTCGCTAGTATTAATGAGACATAATCAGCGCCGTTAATTTTTTTCTGGTTGAACTACTTTCCCATCAAAGGCTTGCAAATATCAATTTTGTTTATTATGTGATCAGAAGCATTTGAGTGAATTGAAAAAAAAAAAACAAGAAGTCAAGATCCCAGATCGGTTTATATGGCAGCTATATCAGGTTATGAACCGATTTTAACCTTATTTGACACAGTTGTTGAAAGTAAGAATAAAAAAAATATAAAAAATTTCAGCCAAATCAGATAGGAAATGCGCCCTCTAGAAGCTCAAGAAGTCAAGTCCCCAGATCTGTTTATATGACAGCTATATCAGGTTATGAACCGATATGAACCATACTTAGCACAGTTGTTGGATATCATAACAAAATACTTCGTGCAAAAATTCATTCAAATCGGATAAGAATTGCGCCCTCTAGAGGCTCAAGAAATCAAGACCCAAGATCGGTTTATATGACAGCTATATCAGGTTATGAACCGATTTGAACCATACTTGGCACAGTTGTTGGACATCAAAACAAAACACGTCGTGCAAAATTTCATTCCAATCGAATAAGAATTGCGCACTCTAGAGGCTCAAGAAGTCAAGACCCAAGATCGGTTTATATGGCAGCTATATCAGGTTATAGACCGATTTGAACCATGCTTGGCACAGTTGTTGGATATTATTTATATGGCAGCTATATCAAAACATGGACCGATTAAGCCCATTTACAGTACCAACCGACCTATACTAATAAGAAATATTTGTGCAAAATTTGAAGCGCCTAGCTTTACTCCTTCGGAAGTTAGCGTGTTTTCGACAGACACACGGACGGACATGGCTAGATCGACATAAAACGTCACGACGATCAAGAATATATTGGGTTGCCCAGAAAGTATTTTCGGATTTTTCATATAGTCGGCGTTGACAAATTTTTTCACAGCTTGTGACTCTGTAATTGCATTCTTTCTTCTGTCAGTTATCAGCTGTTACTTTTAGCTTGCTTTAGAAAAAAAGTGTAAAAAAAGTATATTTGATTAAAGTTCATTCTAAGTATTATTAAAAATGCATTTACTTTCTTTTAAAAAATCCGCAATTACTTTTTGGGCAGCTTATATACTTTATGGGGTCTCAGACGAATATTTCGAGTAGTTACAAACAGAATGACAAAATTAGTATTCCCCCCATCCTATGGTGGAGGGTATAACAAGAAAGGACTGGCTAAAGTCGGGCGAAGCCGACCTCTTGATTCCCTACACCACATTGGATATGCAGGCTAAGTCGTCGAAATTTATTTTCTTCTTAAATTTGATATGTAGAACTTCGACCAAAAACCGTACATATTGTAGGAGCCTAGATAAGGTCGTAGTGCAAATTTTTGAGAGGATCGATTGATGAGTTAGCTAAGGCCTTAAAAGTAAAAATCGGGAGATGCATATATATGGGAGCTATATCTAAATCTGAATCGATTTCTATTAAATTCAATAGCAATACTGGGAGTCATAAGAGAATCCTTTGTGGCGATTTACGTGTGAATCGGTTAACAAATGACCAAATTATTGCAATACTATTCCAAATAGCACGAACATATAAATGGGAGCTGTATCTGAACCGATTTCTATGAAATGTACCATGGCGAAACAATTAAACGTGGTCTCATTTGTACAACAACCACAAATCATATGGTTCAATTTGCCATCTTGTCATCAAGCTGATCTACGTTTACAAATTCACTAAGTTATAATACCCTGTACCACAGTAGCGGTGTAGGGTATAAAAAACCAAATGATGTTTTTACCTGGTATTCTACGGCTTAAAATTGACATTGGAGGCTTATAAAAAAAACCAAAGAATATAATTTACCTGATATGTTATGGCGTCAAATAAACGTTTGAAGAAAATTGGCAAAGGCGTCCTAACACTTTAAAAATCTTCTATTTTTAATAAAACTATCACAAAAAGTCTATTTTAAAAATGTTTACTCTTTGATATGGCATATTTCCAACTATTTATTAGTATATGAAATTGGCTAAGACACCAAAACACAAGACATGATGCCTTAGCACTCTTCTCAGTGTCTTCCGAATGTTACCAATTTGTCTAATTTGATTCACCACATTCGACGATTGAACGTCAATCAATGTATTTTTGGGCTTCATGCAGCGACATGACAGATGTATCGTGTCACACAAATCTTACTTTAACTTACTTTACATTAATTGGCTATGACAGAAAATTTGTTCCACTAGCCGAACGTAGAATAGCGTTCCAAGCGCCTCGATCTTTTGCGCTCATTCTAAAATCTCTGATACCAAACTTCGAAGTGTCTCCCACAACTTGAGAGGCTTTTGGTTTTTCCGGTTTGCGTGTACCACCGTGTTTGCTTTCAAAAGACTTCTTTGCTGGAACTTTTTCATCCATTCTTACAACATGACCTAGCCAACGCAGCTGTTGTATTTTGATGCGTTTAACTATGCTATCGTCGTCATACATTTCGTGCTTTATCTGGTCCATATATTTTATGAAGAATCCTTCTCTCAAATACTCCAAGCACTGCCTCATCTGCTTTCACAAGTACCTATGACTCAGAACCATATAACAACACTGGTATTATCAGTGTCTTGTATAGTGTAATCTTCATCTGTCGAGAGGTGGCCTTGTTTCTAAACTGATTACTTAGTCCAAAGTAGCACCAGTTTACCAGTATTATTCTTCGCTTAATCTCAAAACTGGTGTCATTCTTTTCGGTTACGGCGGTGCTGAGGTAAACAAAGTTACTGACTGTCTCAAAGATGTGGTTCCCAACTTTCTCCATTTTCTTTATATGCTCGGCAGCTGTTACTACTTCCGGTGACCGACCTATGATGTCGATGTCGTCGGCATTGGCGATTATCATGTGTTCTCTTGTGATTAGTGTGCCATATCTATTCACATCTGCATCTCGTATAACCTTCTCCAGCAGGATATTAAAGAGATCACACTGATCACACTCAATGGTTCGGAGAGGTTCTTTCCTACTCTTACTGAGGAACGCGTATCAGCAAGTGTCATCCTGCAGAGTCTTATTTATTTTGCAGGGATACCAAACTCAGACATGGCTTTAACTACCTTTGAACGTAAAGGGGTATCGAAGGCGACTTTGTAGTCAACAAAAAGATGGTAGGTGATGATTTGTCCTTCTCGGGTCTTTTCCAGGATTTGGCGCAGTGTGAATATCTGGTCCAGGGTGGATTTACCAGGTCTAAAGCCGCATTGATAGGGCCCAATTATCTCATTGACTTCAGGTTTCAATCTTACACACAGTACGCTCGAGAATATCTTGTATGCGATGGGGAGGAGACTAATTCCTCTGTAGTTGGCACATTCCGTCTTGTCTCCTTTCTTGTGCACGGGACATAGTATGCTGAGGTTCCAATCATCGGGTATGCGTTCTTCTAGCCAGATTGCGCAGATAAGCTGATTCATACAGCTTCCGTGCAGTGTCAGATCTAACTTTCCTCGCCATGTTAAAACGGGTGCTACCCTTTGCTGCAACAAGGTAAAGGTCCGAATCTACACTCGCTCCACGGATCGATCGTACATCTAACACGCTGGATGAATGCCTTCCATCTAACACAACGTGATCAATTTGGTTCCTCGTGTTTTGATAGCCATGTGGCTTTGTGAATATTTTTATGTTGAAATCTGGTGCTACTAACTACCATGCTTTTGTCGCGGCGAAATCTATCAGCCTCAACCCATTACTGGACGTTATCTCATGGGGGCTAAACTTTCTGACAGTTGGACCAAAAATGTCTTCCTTCCCTATCACAATCACACACAAATCACCCTTTATAATTGGTGAGAGTCGCTTAGGTTTCGATAACACTCTACATTTTAACTTCTTAAGCTCCTAGAAGCCTAAACTTTTATGCAATTCGGTTGGTACTTAGGGTACACTGTGCCCACCAATACCCAACCAAATGCCGGCGGGTGGGTTTATAAATATATAAAGGATTTATATATATAAAGGATTTATATATATCAGAAAAATTTGGCAACAAAATCCGCAATTAACAATTTTTTATGTCAAACCAAGTCATGCATTATAGTCCCATTTTTCAATGAGAATTTTTTGAATGGCAAAGAGAATTTAATAATTCTTCTCGAACATGGACCACATAGGTAAAATTTTTGATATAGAAGTTATGGAAACCTATCTCCGTATTTTGATAAATATTGGGATTGGACTCTCAATTGCCATATTTATTAATTTAGATCGCATAATTTAATAAATATGGAAATATGCCCCATAATAAGGACGATATCTTACAATATAATAAAAACTTGACTTTTGTTTAAGTGTTTTTTTATTCTTAAAAATAAAGTTGCAAAAAAATTCTAACTGTGGTGTGGTTTCCGTCAATTGTTATGTAATTTCTTTAACTTAAAGTTACTATACTGCAATATAACGCAACTCAAACTTAGCTTAAAGATATGCATCCTTATGCTAAGGACGAGATTTTAAAGATTAAACATACTATTTCTAAGGTCAATAAATCTTTGTGTTTTAGACGTAATCTTTAAAACATGCATCAAGTCGTAACCATAAGGAGCATTTAGGACTAAATCGCTATTACGAGTAAAATCTTCTATATAAGAATAATTTTTTTTTAGTGTACGTGCTTCTCATTATCCGTGCCATTTACGCGTATGAGTGACTCTACCACCTGTCCACCCAGGATGTACTTATAAGGTGAAGTCATGCGAGCAGTTGAGTACAATGTTTTTTTATTTTCGTTTTGATTTTGTAGTAAATCTAAATGTCAAAGGCTTGATAACACAGCTGTGATTTTTTTCTAAAATCTCGAGGGGATGTTCTATTTGATCCAATATTCCACATATAAGCCACAAAACAATGTCGTAATGATGAAAATACAAAAATAAATCACATTTGAAGAAGATGTGTTGTAAAACAAAATTTATTTCTAAAACCACGTTGACATTTCAATTTACGGCATTTGCCACTCAAGATAGTTGCTTTGGGGGTAGCGTTTTGTTGTTGTGCTAATAACCCTGCCTCTTAATTGTACCATGCTGTCCATCTTGGTCTTGTGAATACATTTAAGAAATATAACTCCAACATTATCAAGGTTCTCTAATCAATGCTATGGAAAATATTTCGATCCTAGGAGAGCTAATCTCAATGTTGACTCCAAGAATTATTTTTTACTTTGTCAATTCTAATAGAAGAGTGGCTAGCCTACCTGACATTGCACTATGGTTCCAATGAGCCATTTTTTTGGCCAAAAGTAAAAATCTAATTTTGATAACAAATTACCTGTCAGGGGTAGTTTGAATTTGAATTGTTTTTTACAAATGTTCTTCCTTTTACATGCCGAATTATTTGCTCTACTTTGCTTTAATAAATTACATACTTTAAAACAAGTTATATAACATAGTGTATTTACAAGAGCTTTCAGAAACATATACATAAAGATGCCACCTTGATGCAATTTGAGAGAAATGAGCTGTTTTTTTTTTAATAAATACTTTTATTTTTCAATTTTTGTTTCTTTCTCTTTCGAGACGCGCTCAATGATCGAAGATTTTCTTTTCAAGTTTTATTTTATTTTTTTTTTATTCAAATACATGTGTAGTGAGACTAAAAAGGACATGAAAGAACAAAGAGAGTTCATATATGGCCTTTGGTCCAACATGTGGGCTTTTTATAAAACTACACAAAATGCTTGCTTTTTGGCTGACTTTGATGAAATTTTGGGTTTCAATTTTTTTTTTGAAAAATAAAAACGTGATTTCAATAAGGTTCACGTAGATTAAACTTTTAATTTAATTAAATTTTAAAAGCTTAATATGATTCGTTATTGTTATATGCTGTAAAAAAACACAAATTACAGAGTAGTTTATTTGTATACACGTATTTCAATATTAACTCCTTGTTTGCCTCATAAATATCACCCCCTATTATGGTAAAATATAAAGATCTTATTCTATTCAAAAAATTGCCCTATAGAAACAAAATAAATAGTTCAAAATTTGTTACTTCTGGAAAAAAAATTTGAGGAAAATTTTGCAATAAAAAAACCTATTTTATTAACAACTAGCCGAACCTGCCCACTCCGCTACGCCTCGTTAACTCCCTAATATTTTTTAGGTCGGGGATACTTCGCCCTCAATGCGGATATCGAATTCGTGCCATTGTAGCCTATGACGCTAAACGCGTTCGAATCCTGGCGAGAACATCGGACAAAGCGGTGTTTATCCCCTGTTAATGTTGGCGAAATTTGGGAGGTACAATGCCTGCATGGTCATTAAAAAAATTAAAATTTTCCCCAAAGCGGTGTCGCACTGCGGGACGCCGTTCGGACTCGGCTATGAATAAGGTCCCTTATCATTGAGTTTAAACTTGAATCGGAAAGCACTCATGGATGTGTGAGAATTTGCCCCTTCTCGGTTCCTGGTGGTAATGTTCTTCCTTAGGGTAATGTTCTCATTAAGGGAGCGATGACACCTCAGATATTTTGACTAAAATATGGATATCAAATTCGTGGTGCACTTCCAAATTCCTTTAATTTGAGCTTCATATAGTCATGGCCGGTAAGTATGAACCGTTTGGAGGCTGTTTTGGGGCTGGGGCGGCCACCGGCACTTTGCACTGAAAATAGACATCAAATTCGTTCTTTATTCCCAACGGAAATGAAGTTCACTTTAGGGGGTGCCTTAGGGCGTAGTCCAAAACACTTTGCTCACAAATTGATTCGTTTTCTACTCTCAAATACCTTTCATTTGAGTCCCATGTTGACATAATGGGTCAAATAACCCATTTGACGTATCTTTGGAAGGAAAAGCGCCAATATGTCATATTCGTAATCTACTGCCTAATACTTTTCATTTGAGTCCCATATTGACATTAACTTCGAATATATCTGTTTAGAGGAGTTTTGGGGTTGGGGGGCCCGCTGGGTACTTGGATCCAAATTTTAATACCCGAATACCTTTCATTTGAGCCCCACATTGAAATGAACGTCCAATATGTCTGCTTGGGGGAGTTTTGGGGATGGAGCGGCCCGATGGGTACTTAGACTCAAATTTTAATACCATATTTGTATTCTACTCTCCAATGCCTTTCATTTGATACTTTTGATTTTGGGCTGTGTTTTTGGCATAAGAAGGAGGGTCCGTCCCCCTCCCGATATCAAAAAACTATATAGCCTATGTTTCCTTCCAGACCAATCTTCACAATCTGTGAAAATTTCAGGGTAATCTGTTCAGCCGTTTTTGAGTCTATACGGAACAAACAAACAATCCGACAAACAAACATTCAAACAAACACAAATTGAATTTTATATATAAAAATTGTAATTGTTCATATACTTTGGTGGTAATGAACATGTTGTCCAACTTAAAAAGCTTTTGGTAATATAGCAGAAACAACGATTGTGGCAGCTGCAGCAGCAATCGACGGACACAACTAGCGGCGAGCAACAACCGACCGGCCCAATCATACAACAAATAGCAACAGACCGAGGGAGCAGCAAATAAGCGCCAAACACATTTGGCCAACGCTTATTCGATGCGGCGACGACGACGGCATTCGTTGTGGTCGCACTTTTTCATATTTTTACGTTTCAGTTTCATTTAGAACGTGGAATCGCACGGTCGCACATAACGGAAAGTTAAATTCGAGAAAAATTCAAAATAACCCTAAGACCAAAAAAAAAAACGAAAATTTATATATAAAAAAAAATTTTCCAATTTGCACATTTTGCTGTTGTTCAAAAAGTTGAGAAAAGTGTGTGGGCTTTAAAATTAAGAAACAAAAAATAATTGTTAAAACAATAAAAATCTCAAAAGAGACATCCTCAAAACAAGTTTTGGTGAACTTTTGATTGTGAGTTGAAGGTGAAGAAAGTGTGAGTGAGTGCAGTGTAGTGTTGACAAATGACAGTGAATTCGTGACTGTGTTTGTTCTGGTCAATTTGTGTATTTGCACTAGAGTTGCATAAAGAAATCCAGGCGCAAATGTTGCAACAGCGAATGAAAGTTATGCACCAAAGAAGCGTTGCTACTGAATGAAAGCCAATAGAATAAACGTCTGGACGGAAAGTTTGCTTGCTGTAATAGAACCTTTGGCAAATACTTTGTGTTGGTATTGGCTTTTTCTGTGTTTTTCTTTTGTTTTGAGTGTTCATTCGTCGTTGATTCTTGCAAACTGAATATTTTGCAACAAACCGGAAATTCGAGATCAGTTGTTTGATACCGTTGCCAACAGACCGCAAATACGAACGTCTAACTACCAGAGTTCCTCAAGCAATTCGTTGTTGATTTCTTATCTATAATACATCGTGGATAACAATTCTACGCTAAACCTTTTATATGAGTAAAATCTATATACTAACTAACTTCGTCCCTTCAATTGTAAAATCTCGACTTTTTCATCTTAGCCCTAATAAGTTTACATATTCGATTGTCATGACATTGCATGAATTTCTAGCCAATTTGTGCACACATAATTTTTGTGAGACGCATTTGGATCGTTGCATAAGGTTTTTTATTTTTGGGGTGATAGGAGGACTCGTACTCTACTTTTCATTTGACCATACCTTTCATTTGACCATATGGGCCTGATCATGTTACAAGTCAATTCGAGGGGTTTTGTGGGTAAGGCAATCGCCTAGGGTTGTTAAACCCAAAGATTTATAACAATTTCCAGTTTTTGGGTTACCTAAAGGTGCAAACAAAATTTCGCTTTAATCGGTGCACCAATTGTCAAGATATAGCGTTTTTGAAAATTTGGGTTAGGGGAGTGCCCGCAACCTTCGGAATACCAACAAAAGTATCGCTCTATTTTCATCGGGTGCCAAGCTCCACATTCTGTAAAAATTTCATGAAAATAGGTCTAGCCGTTTTTGAGTCTATAGGTAACACGAAACACTTTGACTTTTAAATATAATATTTAAGGGTGGCTCGCAAAAAATGGGTTATCAAGTACAAATCATCATATGACATTCTTTACATTTGTTAACAAAGATAATTCTTAAATACCGCATTATGGAAGGGAGATCTGTAACTGCAAAAGGTTTCAAACATTATAAGTGTAATATTTGTTTGTTTTTCTCGAGTAAATATGAAAGAGCGTAAAAAAGAAGAAGAGTTGGCATAGAGCCCAATTCGAGATGACGAGTGACAAAGTTTAAAGACACAACATGTTTGAATTTCTTACGATATTTCGTTTTTTTCCTTTTATTCCAACTTTCGTTCGAACAAATGCCTGAATCAAAACAAAAAAAAACAAGTAAAAGCGTGCTAAGTTCGGCCGGGCCGAATCTTATATACCCTCCACCATGGATCGCATATGTCGAGTTCTTTTCCCGGCATCTCTTCTTAGGCAAAAAAAGGATATAAGAAAAGATTTGCTCTGCTATTAGAGCGATATCAAGATATGGTCCGGTTTGGACCACAATTAAATTATATGTTGGAGACCTGTGTAAAATGTCAGCCAATTCGAATAAGAATTGCGCCCTTTGTGGGCTCAAGAAGTAAAATAGAGAGATCGATTTATATGGGAGCTATATCAGGCTATAAACCGATTCAGACCATAATAAACACGTATGTTAATGGTCATGAGAGAATCCGTCGTACAAAATTTCAGGCAAATCGGATAATAATTGCGCCCTCTAGAGGCTCAAGAAGTCAAGACCCAAGATCGGTTTATATGACAGCTATATCAGGTTATGGACCGATTTGAACCATACTTGGCACAGTTGTTGGATGTCATAACAAAACACGTCGTGCAAAATTTCATTCCAATCGGATAAGAATTGCGCACTCTAGAGGCTCAAGAAGTCAAGACCCAAGATCGGTTTATATGGCAGCTATATCAGGTTATGGACCGATTTGAACCATACTTGGCACAGTTGTTGGATGTCATAACAAAACACATCGTGCAAAATTTCATCCTAATCGGATAAGAATTGCGCACTCTAGAGGCTCAAGAAGTCAAGACCCAAGATCGGTTTATATGGCAGCTATATCAAAACATGGACCGATATGGCCCATTTACAATACCAACCGACCTACACTAATAAAAAGTATTTGTGCAAAATTTCAAGCGCCTAGCTTTACTCCTTCGGAAGTTAGCGTGCTTTCGACAGACGGACGGACGGACGGACGGACAGACGGACGGACATGGCTAGATCGACATAAAATTTCACGACGATCAAGAATATATATACTTTATGGGGTCTCAGACGAATATTTCGAGTAGTTACAAACAGAATGACGAAATTAGTATACCCCCCATCTTATGGTGGAGGGTATAAAAACCGAAAATGTTGCAACCTTCAATGTGAATCCAATTGGAATACATGGAAAATGTTGTGTCTTTAACGCGAGTTATTTTACGGTATGGGGAAGACAAAGCAGAAACCCTCTCTGCTATTTCTCACCCTCTTTGGTAAATATGCTGTCAGTTAATGGTTTTCTATTTATTCCTTTCCATTGTTCTCCATCGTCGAGTAAAATATTTTGTTATTCAACAGGTTTGGTATGCTCTGGTCTTGTCTAGCTATGGATTACGATAGATTATGGGTTCAGTTGGCTGTCCTTTTGAACATCACATCCGATCTATTTACAGTTTTTGCCAAAATATTATCCGTTTCGACTTTAGATTGTATGTAAATAAATCTGTTTTATTTTTTCTCTTCCAAAATTTCAAGAATGATGATGTTTTTATCTTATATATAACAAGTAAAAGCGTGCTAAGCTCGGCCGGGTCGAATCTTGAGTACCAAACACCATTGATTCCGCTAAAAATGTACCCTTATTAACTGTGTTTGTATTGTCGGATAAAACTTGTAAGTCGTAAGATAGGTTTTTGGGCCAAATTTCAGCCAAATCAGGCGAAAATTTAGGCTACTAAGGGCTGAAGAAGTCAAATCCGTGGATCAGTTTATATGGGAGCTATATCAGTTCATAGACTGATTCGGATTATACTTGGCATGGATGTTGGAAGTCATAACTCAATTCTTTGTTCCAAATTTCAGCCACATTGGATGAAAATTAAGGCTCCTAAGGGATCAAGAATTCAAATCCGGGGATCGGTTTACATGGGGGCTAACTCTGTTTATAGATCGAATCGGATCATACTTGGCATAGATGTTGGAAGTCGTAGCTCAAGTTTTTGTTCCAAATTTTAGCCAAATCAAAAAAAAAAAAAAAAATAGAGGCTCAAGAAGTTAATGTATGCGTTCGACCGCTATCGTGATTTCGACAGACGGACGGACATGGGTAGATCGACTCAGGATGTCGAGACGATCAAAAATATATATACTTTTTGGGGTCCTAGATCAATATTTCGCGATGTTACGAACGGAATGACTAGATTAGTATACCCCCATCCCATGGTGGTGGTGGTGGTCGGTTTGTTTGTTTAAGCAAAAGGCTATATACGTACCCCAAAAACACCACCCAAAATCGGAAGTGGACCGATCGGAACAATATGGGTATCACATTAAAGGTATTTGGGAGTACACTACGAACATGGTATTAAAATTTGAGTCGAAGTACCCAGCGGGCCCGGTTCGGCTAGTATTCTAATATGAGTAGTTGAATCACCTTTTCTTGTCCGGTGGAATTTTTCTTATATTACGCCCAACCATTCAACTTACTGGCAATCGTATCATTCTTCTCTTTAGTGTATGACTAACAGTTTTATTATTTTTGCATAGTCGTGAAGACAAATGTTAAGGTGAAGTCAAGAAAACAAATATTTAAAAAGCGTGCTAAGTTCGGCCGGGCCGAATCTTACATACCCTCCACCATGGATCGCATTTGCCGAGTTCTTCTCCCGGCATCTTTTCTTAGGCAAAAAAGGATATAAGAAAAGATTTGCTCTGCAATTACAATTACATGTTGGAGACCTGTGTAAAATGTCAGCCAATTCGAATAAGAATTGCGCCCTTTGAGGGGCTCAAGAAGTAATATAGAGAGATTGATTTATATGGGAGCTGTATCGGGCTATAGACCGATTCAGATCATAATAAACACGTATTTTGATGGTCATGAGAGGATCCGTCATACAAAATTTCAGGCAAATCGGATAATAATTTCAAGAGGCTAGCTTTACTCCTTCGGAAGTTAGCGTGCTTTCGACAGACAGACGGACAGACGGACGGACATGGCTAGATCGACATAAAATGTCGCGACGATCAAGAATATATATAATTTATGGGGTCTCAGACGAATATTTGGAGTAGTTACAAACATAATGACGAAATTAGTATACCCCCCATCTTATGGTGGAGGGTATAAAAATAAAACAGTAAAAGATTTATTGGTTACTGTACAATATAACAAGCACAACTTTATTATTTATTAATAGATTGAAAAGTTAACAATTATGTATATCAGAACATAAATACTTAGTACTTATTTCATAATCTATTTTTCCATAACAAAAACTAATTATATAGAATTTGTCTCATACATCATATTAATATTTAAATTCATTTGATATTAAATTTCTATAATTTCGTGGATAGGTCGGCTTGAGGTCAGGTCAACTATTAAAAACAGATGTCGGTGTTTTTTTATTAATTGTTTTATCTTAAATTTTTATTGATAAACTGACGAGCAAACCGCGATTTTTGACCAAACATGTAGATGACATATTTTGCATAATCGCCAAGAATGAAGTAGAAAACACACTCCGAATATTGAATTCATTCAATAAACAGATCTAATTTACAATGAAATGCGAAACAAAGTCCATAGGAAAGGCAACAGATTGAAGATCGATTGGTACCAAAAAGAAACAGCATCGGGAAGGCTCATTCAACAAACAGCATCGGGAAGGAACTTCTATTCGAAGCATCCAAGGAGGATTAAAATCAACACTGCCATAAATTTTATCGATAGGGTTTTCAAAATAAGCGACAAATCCTTCCACATCGAAAATGAGAAGAGAATTCGAAACATACTAAGCAAAATGATTTCCCAAGAAAAACGATAACGGATCTAATAAAACACGTGAAGAATAACAAGTAAAAAGGCGTTAAGTTCGGCCGGGCCGAACTTTGGATACCCACCACCTCGGGTATATATGTAAACCACCTTTCATCAAAATTCGGTGAAAATTTCATACCTTATGACCCATATCAGTTATATCAAAACATGTTCCGATTTGGACCAAATACTAATAAGTACAGTAGCTATATCTAAAAATTAACCGATCTGAACCATATACGACACGGATGTTGAAAAGCCTAACATAAGTTACTATGTAAAATTTCAGTGAAATTGGATTACAAATGCGCTTTTTATGGGGCAAAGACTTTAAATCGAGAGATCGGTCTACATGGCAGCTATATTCAAATCTGGATCGATCTGGGCAAAATTGAAGAAGGACGTCGAAGAGCCTAACTAAACTCACTGTCTCAAATTTCAGCGACATCGGACAATAAATGCGTCTTTATGGCCCCAAAACCTAAAACCTAGACATCGGTCTATATGGCAGCTATATCTAAATTTGGACCGATCTGTGCGATATTGCAGATGTATGTCAAGGAGCTTAACTTAACTCACTGTCCCAAATTTCGGCGACATGGACAATAAATGAGCATTTTATGGGCCCAAAACCTTAAATCAAGAAATCGGTCTATATAGCAGCTATATCCAAATCTGGACCGATCTGGGCCAAATTGAAGAAAGATGTCGAGGGGCCTAACGCAACTCACTGTCCCAAATTTCAGCAAAATCGGGTAATAAATGTGGCTTTTATGGGCCTAACACCATAAATCGGAGGATCGGTCTATATGGCAGCTATATCCAAATCTGAACCGATCTGGGCCAAATTGACAAAGGATGTCGAAGGGCCTAACACAACTCACTGTCCCGAATTTCAGTGGAATCGGATAAAAGATGTGGCTTTTATGGCCCTTAGACCTTAAATCGGAGGGTCGGTCTATATGGCAGCTATATCCAAATCTGAACCGATCTAAGCCAAATTGACGAAGGATGTCGAAGGGCCTAACAAAACTCACTGTCCCATATTTCAGCAAAATCGGGTAATAAATGTGGCTTTTATGGGCCTTAGACCATAAATCGGAGGATCGGTCTATATGGCAGCTATATCCAAATCTGAACCGATCTGGGCCAAATTGACAAAGGATGTCGAAGGGTCTAACACAACTTACTGTCCCGAATTTCAGTGGAATCGGATAAAAGATGTGGCTTTTATGGCCCTTAGACCCTAAATCGGAGGGTCGGTCTATATTGCAGCTATATCCAAATCTGGACCGATCTGAGCCAAATTGACGAAGGATGTCGAAGGGCCTAACAAAACTCACTGTCCCGAATTTCAGCAAAATCGGATAATAAATGTGGCTTTTATGTCCCTAAGACCCTAAATCGTTGGATCGGTCTATATGGGGGCTATATCAAGATATAGTCCGATATAGCACATCTTCGAACTTAACCTGCTTATGGACAAAAAAAGAATCTGTGCAAAATTTCAGCTCAATATCTCAATTTTTAAAGACTGTAGCGTGATTTCAACAGACAGACGGACAGACGGACGGACATGCCTAGATCGTCTTAGATTTTTACGCTGATCAAGAATATATATACTTTATAGGGTCGGAAATGGATATTTCGATGTGTTGCAAACGGAATGACAAAATGAATATACCCCCATCCTTCGGTGGTGGGTATAAAAAGGACAAGGATACGAAGGAACTTACACCAAGAATTTATAAAAGGACAACATATATTTCAGGCTTTTCGGAGAGATTTGGTAATTCCAACATTTACAACAAAGACTCATACCAACTGGCACTAAAAAGCGGCAATACCGTCAACAACCTATTTAGCAAGACTAAAACCAGGATAAGGAAAGAGGAAAAGTCGATCGTGGTATACAAGATAAGCTACGATGGGGACAAGTCCAATATATGCCCACTGTGCAACTCTAGGACATGTACCAAATTTCAAGGACGTCAAGATATTAGCCCAAGAACCTAACTACAAAAGAAGATACACATTAGAAATGCTACACATAATTAACATCCCAATTGCCGAACGTATGAACTACAAAACCGATGCAGACCACTGTGCACCAACATATAGAAACTTAATACAAAAATATAAGCAATAGACAAAAAGCTTCAGTCATTCTTGTGTGGTGTAAGAAATAAGTTCACTTGTTTTAAAATGTAATTTCTTAATCAAATTCATATTTTGTTTCTGTGCTGTTTTTATGTTACTATAATCTTTTTAGTTATCCATTCCCTGATAAAGATTACCGGCGGTAATCGAAATATTGGAAAAATTTAAAATAAAACAATTAATAAAAAAAAACACCGACACCTGTTTTTAATAATTGTACATGACCTCAAGCCAAACTATCTACGAAATTATAATCAAAAAGGTCAACAATACATAATATAATATTAAATTTCTATATTTAATACAGCTTTACAATTATAAACATAGTGCTGAAAAATTCGTGCCATTTAATATGAGAATGTTTCATTTTCAGTAAGCGTAAATTTATTGAAGTGGATTTTTCTAAATTCCTTGGAAATACGACAGATACCAATAGAGTGAAAAGTATTTTCGGGTTCATTTGTGTTACAAATAGAACAAATGCCGTTTGTATGATTTTGCAGCAGTCATAACTTAATTATAATTAATTTCCATGAGAGCAATAGGTGATTTAACATACTTGGCATTTCATATTTTTTAAAAAGATTATTCAAAGATAATAACATAAATATTTTAATTAAAAACAACAAAATAATGGCGATGGTTGATTGATTGGTTTGTTTAAAAATTAAGATCACAAAAAGGGGAATGGAAGAAATTTTATATGGTGAACAGATAAGGCTGTACGAGTGCGAGAAAAGGCTGTTTTTTTCCTTGCAGCTAAACTTTTTAAATTTTTGTAAATAGAATGGACCGATTTTTATACCTTCCACAATAAGATGGGGTTATACTAATTTCATCATTTCAGTTTGTTTGTAACACCTCGAAATATTCGTCTAAGACCCCATAAAGTACATATATGTGTGTTCTTGATCTTCATGACATTTTAGGTCGATCCAACCCTGTCCGTCCGTCTATCTGTCGAAAACACGCTTACATTCGAAGGAGTAAAGCTAGGCGCTTAAAATTTTTCAGAAATACTTCATATTAGTGTAGGTCGGTTGGCATTGTAAATAGGACAAATCGGTCCACGCTTGAATATAGCTGCCACATAAACCTATCTGGGATCCTGACTTCTTGAGCCTCTGGAGGGCTTAATTATTATCCGATTTAGCAGACATTTTGCGTAAAGTGTTTTTGGTTTGGTCTCGCAACAACTGCCAAGTATGGTCTTAATTGGTTTATAACCTGATACAGCTCCTATAAAAACCGATCTCCGGATTATCTTCTTAAGCCTCTGGAGGCCGCAATTCTTATCCGATTTGGCTGAAAATTCGTACAATAGTTTCTCCCAGGATCTTCAACATACTTATCAATATAAACTTGTCCCATATAAACGGATTCACCGATTATATTTCTTGAGCAATTCTTATGCGAATTGGCTGAAGTTGTATACAATGACTTCTACTATGGTCTCCAACATTCAATTGAATTATGGTTCGAATCAGAAACTTGATATAGCTCCAATATCATAGCAAATCTTATTCATTATCCTTTGTTTGCCTAAAAAGGAATACCGGGCAAACAACTCGACAAATGCGAACCATGGTATATACGATTCGACCCGCCGAACTTAGCACCCTTTCACTTGTTTACTTTATTTTAAGGTGCCTTCTTGTGAAGTTGCAATGAACCGCCAATAAATGCATGAAAAGTCGTAGAAAATTTATCCTGGTATTTGGAGGGCACCGTAGCGCAGAGGTTAACATGTTCACCTAGGATGCTGATCGCCTGGGTTCAAATCCTGGCGAGACCATCAGACAAAATTTCGGCGGTAGTTATATCTTCCTAATGCTGGTGACATTTCTGATGTACTATGCCATGTTAAAATTTCTCTTCAAAGAGGTGTTTCACTGCGGCATGCTAACTTTCGAAGGAGTAAAGCTAGGCGCTTGGAATTTTGCACAAATGCTTTTTATTAGTGTAGGTCGGTTGGTATTGTAAATGGGCCATATCGGTCCATGTTTTGATATAGCTGCCATATAAACCGATCTTGGGTCTTGACTTCTTGAATCGGGCGCAAATCTTATCCGATTGGAATGAAATTTTGCATGGCGTGTTTTGTTATGATATCCAACAACTGCGCCAAGTATGGTTGAAATCGGTTCATAACCTGATATAGCTGTCATATAAACCGATTTGGGGACTTGAATTCTTGAGTTTCTAGAGGGCGCAATTCCTATCCGATTTGGCTGAAATTTTGCTTGACGTATTTTATTATGACTTTCAATAACTGCGCCAAATAAGGTTCAAAACGGTTCATAACCTGATATAGCTGCCATATAAACCTATCTGGGATCTTGCCTTCTTGAGTCTTTAGAGGTCGCAATTATTATCCGATTTGCCTGAAATTTTGTACGACGGATCCTCTCATGGCCATCAACAAACGTGTTTATTATGGTATGAATCGGTCCATATAAATCGATCTCTCTATTTTACTTCTTGAGCCCGCAAAGGGAGCAATTCTTATTCGAATTGGCTGACATTTTACAACAAATAATTTAAATTTTGTCCGAACCGGACCTATCTTGATATCGCTCTAATAGCAGAGAAAATCTTTTCTTTTATCCTTTTTTTGCCTAAGAAGAGATGCCGGGAAAAGAAATCGACATATGCGGTCCATGGTGGAGGGTATATAAGATTCGGCCCGGGCGAACTTAGCACGCTTTTACTTGTTTTATAATTTCTTATTTTTCGTATGTAAAACTGATTTCCAGTTCTCATAAAATCGAACTTTAGATATATATGGCCACTTTATAGACCGATCTCCCGACTTAAAGTCTTGAGGCAATAAATTGCTCAGTTTTCACCCGATTTCGATGAAGTTTGGCACAGTGAGTTCTGGTAGACTCTTTCAATTTTGTGTCAAATATGGGTATGTTTAGACCATATTAAGGGGTAAGTAGTTTCCTTCAAACTACTTCTGGTTAGTTGAAAGCTTGGAAGAGTGGCTATTGTAATCTGAAGAAATTTACGATATTTTATAAAGGAAAATGACAATGAAATTGTCGTTTAATCAAACTTTAATCAAATATACTTTTTTTACACTTTTTTTCTAGATGTGGATCAATGTGGACCATATTAAACACGAATGTCGAAGAGCTTAACACAGCCCATTGTCACAATTTTCATCTTATATGACAGCTATATATCTAAATGTAGCATGCTCTTGACCATACTCAGTACGAATGTCCAGCACAACCGACATAGTTGGGTTTCAAGATCAAGAATATATATTACGTACATACTAAAGTGTCGGAAATAACTGTTTCGATATTGCAAACGGAATGACAAAATGAATATACCCTTATCCTTCGGCTTCTTTAACTCTCTAATATCTTTTTAGGGTGGAGACACTTCGCCATGAATGCGGATATCGAATTCGTGCCATTGTGGCCTATGACGCTGAACGCGTTCGAATCCCGGCGAGAGCATCGGACAAAGCGGTGTTTATCCGCTCTTAATGTTGGAGACATTTGCGAGGTACAATGGTCATTTAAAAAATTTTCTCCAAAGAGGTGTCGAACTGCGGGACGCCATTCGGACTCATGGATGTGTGAGAATTTGCCCCTTCTCGGTTACTGGTGGTAATGTTCTTCCTTAGGGTAATGTTCTCATTAAGGGAGCGATGGCACCTCAGACATTTTGACTCAAATATGGATATCAAATTCGTTGTGCAACGCAAATTTTAATGTCATATTCGTAATCTACTCCCTAATACCTTTCATTTGAGTCCCATATGCCATGGTCGGCTAATATGCCATGGTAATGTTCTCATTAAGGGAGCGATGGCACCTCAGACATTTTGACTCAAATATGGATATCAAATTCGTGGTGCAACGCAAATTTTAATGTCATATTCGTAATCTACTCCCTAATACCTTTCATTTGAGTCCCATATAGCCATGGTCGGCTAATATGCCAATATGGGGGTATTTGGGGTTGGCGACCTCCCATTACTTGGACCTAACTTTTTAAGCCATATTTGTAATCTATTGCCTAATACTTTTTATTTGAGTCCCATATTGACATGAACTTCGAATATATCTGTTTAGAGGAGTTTGGAGTTGGGAGCCCGCTGGGTACTCGAACCCAAATCTTAATACCATATTCGTTTTCTGGTCTCCAATTCCTTTTGATACCCTTATTGTGCCCATCGGACTACTTTGGGATATGGGGGAGTTTTTGGGGTAAGGGGGAGGGTCCGCCTCCACCCGGCAGCTAAAACTTACATAGCCTATGTTTCCTTCCAGATAAACCTTTACAATCTATGAAAATTTTAAGAAAATCGGTTCAGCCAAGTAACATATAGTCATAATGGGTCTAATGGCGTTTTTGAGGGATGGCGTGACCCCCTATACTTCGATCTGGTTTTGTATACCAGATTCGAAATCTACTTCCGAATATCTTCGTCAAATAAACTTATTTTATGGGTTTTTGAGGCTGGGGCGGTCCCCAAGGTACTTAGACCCAACTTTTGTTATGAAATTCGTACTCTACTCTTAAATACCTTTCATTTGAATGCCTGATCGGCCCACTTTTATTTTGGGTAGTACTTTTGGGGTAAGGGGGAGGGTCCGCCCCCTCCCAATATCAAAAAATTATACAGCCTATGTTTCCTTCCAGACCAAACCATACAATCTGTGAAAATTTCAAGGTAATCGGTTTAGCCGTTTTGAGTATATACGGAACAAACAAACAAACCGACAAACAAACAAGCAAACAAACAAACAAACATACAAACAAACAAACGCAAATTGAATTTTATATATAAGATTGTACAGGTACAATAAGAACAAGTAAAAGCGAGCTAAGTTCGGCCGGGCCGAATCTTACATACCCTCCACCATGGATCGCTTTTTTCGAGTTCTTTTCCCGGCATCTCTTCTTAGGCAAAAAAGGATATAAGAAAAAATTTGCTCTGCTATTAGAGCGATATCAAGATATGGTCCGGTTTGGACCACAATTAAATTACATTTTGGAGACCTGTGTAAAATATCAGCCAATTCGAAAAAGAATTGCGCCCTTTGGGGGCTCAAGAAGTAAAATTGAGAGATCGATTTATATGGGAGCTATATCGGGCTATATACCGATTCAGATCATAATAAACACGTATGTTGATGGTCGTGAGAGGATCCGAAGTACAAAATTTCAGGCAAATCAGATAATAATTGCGACCTCTAGAGGCTCAAGAAGTCAAGATCAAAGATCGGTTGATATGGCAGCTATATCAGGTTAAGAACCGATTTGAACAATACCTGGCACACTTGTTGGATATCATAACAAAACACGTCGTGCAAAAATTCATTCAAATCGGATACGAATTGCGCACTCTAGAGGCTCAAGAAGTCAAGACCCAAGATCGGTTTATATGGCAGCTATATCAAAACATGGACCGATATGGCCCATTTACAATACCAACCGGCCTACACTAATAAGAAGTATTTGTGTAAAATTTCAAGCGGCTAGCTTTACTCCTTCGAAAGTTAGCGTGCTTTCGACAGACAGACGGACGGACGGACGGAAATGGCTAGATCGACATAAATTGCCGCGACCATCAAGAATATATATACTTTATGCGGTCTCAGACGAAAATTTCGAGAAGTTACAAACAGAATGACGAAATTAGTATACCCCCCATCCTATGGTGGAGGGTATAATAAGTACAAGTAAAAGCGTGCTAAGTTCGGCCGGGCCGAATCTTATATACCCTCCACCATGGATCGCATTTGTCGAGTTCTTTTCCCGGCATCTCTTCTTAGGCAAAACAGAATATAAGAAAAGATTTGCTCTGCTATTAGAGCGATATCAAGATAGGGTCCGGTTTGAACCACAATTAAATTATATAATGGAGACCTGTGTAAAATGTCAGCCAATTCGAATAAGAATTGCGCCTTTTGGCGGCTCAAGAAGTAAAATAGAGAGATCGATTTATATGGGAGCTGTATTGGGCTATAAACCGATTCAGACCATAATAAACACGTATGTTGATGGTCATTAGAGAATCCGTCGCACAAAATTTCAAGCAAATCGGATAATAATAGCGACCTCTAGAGGCTCAAGAAGTCAAGATCCCAGATCGGTTTATATGGCAGCTATATCAGGTTATGAACCGATTTGAACCTTATTTCACACAGTTATTGAAAGTAAGAATAAAATACGTCTTGCAAAATTTCAGCCAAATCGGATAGGAATTGAGGCCTCTAGAAGCTCAAGAAGTCAAGTCCCCAGATTTGTTTATATGACAGCTATATCAGGTTATGAACCGATTTAAACCATATTTGCCACAGTTGTTGGATATCATAACAAAACACGTCGTGCAAATTTTCATTCCAATCGGGTAAGAATTGCGCTCTCTAGAGGCTCAAGAAGTCAAGACCCAAGATCGGTTTATATGACAGCTATATCGGGTTATGGACCGATTTGAACCATACTTGGCACAGTTATAGAATATCATAAAAAAACACGTAGTGCAAAATTTCATTCCAATCCGATAAGAATTGCGCACTCTAGAGGCTCAAAAAGTCAAGACCCAAGATCGGTTTATATGGCAGCTATATCAGGTTATTGGCCGATTCAAACCATACTTCTCACAGTTGTTGGATATCATAACAAAACACGTAGTGCAAAATTTCATTCCAATCCGATAAGAATTGCGCACTCTAGAGGCTCAAGAAGTCAAGACCCTAGATCGGTTTTTATAACAGCTATATCGGATTATGAACCGATTTGAACCATACTTGGCACAGTTACAGAATATCTTAAAAAAACGCGTAGTGCAAAATTTCATTCCAATCCGATAAGAATTGCGCACTCTAGAGGCTCAAGAAGTCAAGACCCAAGATCGGATTATATGGCAGCTATATCGGTTATGGACCGATTTGAACCATACTTGGCACAGTTGTTGGATATCATAACAAAACACGTCGTGCAAAATTTCATCCCAATCGGATAAGAATTGCTCTCTCTAGAGGCTCAAGAAGTCAAGACCCAAGATCGGTTTATATGTTATATTAAAACATGGACCGATATGGCCCATTTACAATAACGACCGACCTACACTAATAAGAAGTATTTGTGCAAAATTTCAAGCGGCTAGCTTTACTCCTTCGGAAGTTAGCGTGCTTTCGACAGACGGACAGACGGACGGACGGACAGACGGACGGACGGACAGACGGACGGACGGACATGGCTACATCGACATAAAATGTCGCGACGAGCAAGAATATATATACTTTATAGGGTCTCCGACGAATATTTCGAGTAGTTACAAACAGAATGACGATATTAGTATACCCCCCATCTTATGGTGGAGGGTATAAAAACAAGTAAAAAGGCGTTTAGTTCGGCCGGGCCGAACTTTGGATACCCACCACCTCGGAAATATACGTAAATCACCTTTCATCAAAATCCGATGAAAATTGCATACCTTATGCCCCATAGCAGTTATATCGAAATATTTTCCGATATGGCCCAAATACTAATAAGTACAAGTTATTGTTCAATTACGTATAACAAAATATTGGTCTATTTAGTAGCTATATCTAAAAATAAACCGATCTGAACCATATACGACACGAATATCGAAAAGCCTAATATAAGACTTTAAATCGAGATATCGGTCTACATGGCAGCTATATCCAAATCTGTACCCATTTGGGCCAAGTTGCAGAAAAATGTCGAAGAGTCTAACACAACTAACTGTCTCAAATTTCAGCGATATCGGACAAATTTCGGCGAAATCGGACAATAAATGCGCCTTTTATGGCCCCAAATTCTGTTTGCACTCCTCCAATTAATAATGTAGGTTAGATTAGGTTGAATGGGTTGTTCACGATAGGTAAGTTCACTCGGAGGCCTGTGTAGCCCATTGTGATGTCCTAGAAAGAAAGAGATGAGAAAGAAGATGTGAGACCTCGGACCACATCCAGAGGCTATACACGAAAAAAGAAACAGGTAAAATGTAGAATCTAAGCGGGGGGTGAAACGTCTATCCCTCATGTAAGTACGTATGTACCTCGTCAGAACCATCAGGTCCCGTCCACTAATCTCAGGGGACCTCCTAGGGGTACGTACGCAAGATCGCCTCTCCAGAAAGGATACTCTGTGTCCCTGCAGACCCGGGCATGGACAGAGCAAGTGCTCGATAGTCTCCTTCACATCCTTATCAAGACAACTCCTCCAGATGTTATTGTGCGGAATTTCAATGCGCAGTGGCCTATGGCATAGTTTCCGGTTATGATCCCTGTCAATGTGCTCAGCAATCTTTAATCGAATACCAGTAACTCCTTCGTCCTCCTCCGGTCGATGACAAGCCAGAGCACCATAGCGGTCCGGCAACCACCACCTGAGTCCCATCTCGCCACCGATCCCGCTCTGTCCGTCTCTTCTATTATGTTCAGTAGCTCGACAAATTGCACGTAGCCAAGACCGCTGACTGGTTCACCCGCCGCAGACGAACCCCAACTGGCGTATTCTTACACGCCTTTATTTCCCGGAATCCTTTATGTCCGGGAACCATATCAGCGTCAAGGCCCGGAGTCTATCCAGATTCCAAACAATTCGCCACACACCTCGACCTCTCCGCCCTCGAACCCAAGGCCTTGAGCACGGCCATACTGTCCACATAAATCCTGAGTTTCTGGGCGGTAGATCTCTTACCAGAAATTCTTTGGCGGCTAATGTAATGGCACAGACCTCCACTGTAAATGGATTGTATTTCAAAATGATCGTAAAATCACATTTTCCATTTCTTAGTGTTTTTTTTTTTTTGATACAAGAATTTTCGTCTACAAGGATGCACAAAATTTTGTTTTTGCATTCAGTAGTTACGCACACATCACATGTTTGGCTCATTACAGCTTCTGTTCGGACACATTATTAGCTTTGTTATTGAAGAAAGAAAAATATACCGCTTATGATATGAAACCTAGTACTGACTTCGATTTTTCGGCCGAACAACTTTCAAAACGCATTATAAAAAAATTGTGACGAAAAAAATGCGAACATATTCTGTAGAAGTAGTACTGAGTTCCATAAGCCAAATATTAGCGACATGTCGCTGCGCCAATACAAATTTTGCTTTAATTAATGCCAATGTAATTAAAAGCTTCCGAAATGGGCACCAATCAAATCTGTTTCAATGATGTTGTCTTTGTTGTGTGTTGTTGTTTGACGTTTGTTTGTGTTCGGGCAAAGAATAAAGTTCATCGGATTTTGCAATAATGTAATAGACATTTTCCCTGCGAATAAGGTCAGTTCTAGGCTTTAAATAAAACATTTAATTCGAACAACCAAAAATTTGTTAAACATACGTCATTGTGGATCAATGGAAAATAGAATATCAATGCCAAAAATTATCAAAGAAATTTAACACTTTCTTATAAGTGTTTTTATTAATCAATATATGACCATGAAATTTTCCAAATTCTTTCTAAGCCATCGAACCCACAAACATCGCCAGCTAAACCCAACTTACTAACAACTTTCTACTAGACTCACAAGCCCGCCTTATAAGGTACTGACGCGAGGACATCTTTCCAAAAATGTATGGCCTATTTTGCGTTAACGTATATTATCGTTGTCGTAGGAACCATGTTAAAGAGCATAGTATTAGCGCATACGTTGGCTAGGTCATGTTGGGAGAATGGAAGAAGGTTTAGCCAGAATGTCAATATCGAAGGTTCTAAGGAAAGGTCAAGGAAAGGAAAAGCTTGGTATTTGAAATATGAGAAGAAGCGTACAAGACCAAAGCGGTAAGAGTAATCTATTTCATTAGGCTATGGAAGCCCTTTTGTTCAGCTTTGTAATCATGAAGCCTGTTATGGCCGTCTCAGTAAGTTAGTCATATTTCGTGATGAGAATGTTACAGCGATCAATATCCAATGCGAAAATATTAGACTGCTCCCCGCTTTCACATTATTTTCGAAAGTAAATGAATTTTTTGCATACACTTCTTTTTCGTTTAACACATCTATGTATGTAAAGGTCGTCTCTGTTTGTACGGCCTCCCTGTTTGCTTTGGCCGTGTTCAAAAATTCAGAATCCAAATATTTCATGGCGATGTTATTTACTTTTATCTCATAATTATTATGTTTCTTTCCTCCTGTTTTCTTATGGTTGCTCGTTGTGTTTTGAATTCGATTTTTTTTACTCATTTGGAAAAAAATATACTTAATATTGTGGAAATTTATTGAATTGGACTTTTCGTATTTTATAAAATTGTTAAAAAAATGTGTGATGGGCGAATGTTGAAGATATTCGGACCCTGTTTAACCATCACTATCACGAAATCTTCTATATTTGGAAATGCTGACGTTATAGCCTATAAATACATATGTATATACCATAAACAATGATTGGATGAACATACTACGAGTGAATGAATGATAGTGAAAGTTTTTTTTTTAGTTTTTCATTTTATATCCATCATCATAGGATGGAGGTGTATAAATTTCGTTTTCCATTTACAATACATTGAAATATTCATCGTCGACCCTATAAAGTATATATATTCTTGATCGTTGTAAAACTTAACCGATTTCCCCCAAACTGCTATAATTACGCTAGTCTTTAAAACTGAGCAATTGAGCTGGAACTTGGTACGAGTACGGGCCCGCTCCGCTGCGCCTTCTTTTACTTTATAGGGAACAAAATTTTTCTTGGAATATTTATTTTCGACAATTTAAGAGCTTTTAGTGAAATACCATGCTACGAAAATAGTATATCGCTTGACAAACAGTTTAACAATATAAGTGCCTTTATCTGAATCCCATATGATCTTTATTGGTCTACGAATTTAAGGTTGGATGTAAGGTGTACTCCATTCTTAAAATACTTTATTTCAACCCGATATTCCCATGATGTCTGACTTATGTGTCTCTCAAATACTATTTATTTAAACCCCATATTGCAATTGGTTTTGAGAGGAGTTTACAGGATGAGGCGTCCACCAAACACATGGCTCTAAAATTGGTTATTGAATGCGTTTTCTAATCTCAAATACCTTTCATTTGAGCCACATATTGGCATGGTCGAAAAATGGGGAAGGGGTGATGCCTTAAATACATGGTCCTACATTTGGATATCAAATTCGTATTCCACTCCGAAATACTTTTATTTGAGCTCCATATTGTGATGGTCAGTAAAAAAAGCCCCACATTGGCATGGTCGGTAAATATGCCCGATTTAGGGGCACATATATTCGAACCCCATATTGCCATTGGCCTCAAAATTGGATATCAAATTAGTTTTCTAATCTCAAATACCATTCACTTAAACCCCTTATTGAAAAAGCCAGCAAATATATTTACGGTTTGGGGTAGGGCACAAAAAACTATGAATATCGAGCTCCATTTGGGTTTTGAAGACCCAAATTATCTTGGTGAGCAAATACGTCCTACTTGGGGGTTCTTATGGTGGTGGGACATCCCCTAGACAGTTGGTCCCGAATGTTGTTGTCAGATTCGTGGTCTACTCCCAAACACCTTTCATTTGAGCTCCATTTTTCCATAGTCGGCAAACATTTTCGGTTTGGGAGGTGTTTTGGGGGATGGGGCGGCCACTCATTGACTTGGCTTTGAAAATGTGTATCAGATTCATGTTTTACTCTAAAATACCTCTTACTTGAGCCTCACATTGCAATGGTCAGCAAATACTTCCTATTTGGGTGGTGTTATGGGGGTGGAGTGGCCCCATAGACACTTTTCCGAACATTGATATCAGATTCGCGCTTTGCTTTCAAAGACCTTTCATTTCAGCCCCATATTGTAAATTGCTTTCTTTGGGGGATGTTCTCGGGGATGGGCGGCGTCAACACTTGGTCCCACATCTGGATATCATATTCGTATTCTACACTCAAATAGCTTTTATTTAAATCCCATATTGCCATGGTCAGTAAATAAGTCCTGTTTGAGGGTTGTTTTGGGAAAGGGGTGGACCCCCAGAAACTCTGTCCCAAATTTGGATATCAGATTCTTAGTTTACCCGAAAATACCTTTCGTTTGAGCCCCATATTGCCATGGTCGGTAAATATGTCCGATTTAGAGGTGTTTGGGGGTTGGAGTGGTCTCCAAAACACTTGGTCCGACAATTGGATATCACATACGTGATATCTAACTTGAGTCCCATATTGCCGTGATTGGTGTATATATATATTTGGTAGGTTTTGGGGTGGGGCTGCCCCCTTAGGTACCCCATCCAAAATTTGAATACCAAATTTTTGTTTGTAGGTTACTATAAGAGAGCACACAAAATTTCGCTTAAATCGCACCACCCATCTCCGATATATGGCGTTTCTGAAAATTATGTTAAGGGGGAGGGTCCGCTCCCCCTTCTGATATCAGAAAATGTAGTACCCTATTTTCACCTACAAACAAACACAAATTGATGTTCATATATATGACTAGCTGAGCCCGGCCCGCTCTGCTGCGGCCGATTATGCTAAGTTGGAGAGAAGTACTCTAAATTTGAACATTTCTGTGTAATTGTAGTTGAAATTGTATTCCAATTTTCTTATGGATTTTTCTACACTCAAATAGCTTTTATTTAAATCCCATATTGCCATGGTCGGTAAATATGTCCTATTTGAGAAGTTTTATGGCAGCAACGAAATTCCTATATTTTATTTTTCTTTATTCAAAGGACCGATAGGATGTCATAATAAATATACATGCTGGATGATTAATTTTTATCACTCTGCCCTCTCTCATTCCATGTTGGCTTCTCCCAATTACAGCCATTTTCTGGCTGTTTTCAATTGGATCAACTAAATCCAATTGGATCAAGTAAATCCAATTTAAGACTGCCAGATGGCGCTAATTTAAATTTTAGTGCTACTCGCTTAAAGTGGATCATCATGTGGTGGTTGTCTTTGAATGACTACCACTATTAAATCGTCATCATTTAGAATTTTTTAAGTCAAATCAAATTGCCATATTAAACGATTTTCTGTGGAAAAGAACTAATTTGGCAGTCTAAATATTTGGTGTGGCGGCGATAGTTCTGACTATTAAACCATGTAAAACTTTCGAACAAAAAAGTGTTGTGCAGCAACACGTAGTTTGGTCTTGTCTATCGATGAGCTAAAAATGGTTGCAACCTTAACGTTAAGGTTTGCAACTCCTTCTATCACGCTGAACGTTATAATTTCGGGGCTATGGCGGCCTACATGTATTTATGTCCCTACACATTAATTAAATCACGCAGTGTCCCGTTAGGTCATTATAACTGATCGACTGTTTTGGGATGAGGTGGTCCGCTAAATATATGAGCAGAATAAAGATATCAGATTCGCAGTTCACAACCTTATACCTCAAATTTAACCCCATATTGTCATGATTGGTGTACATACCGTTAGGTGGAGGGCGTCTTTATGAGGTTTGTGCGCCACACCCCACCAGTCACTTGGGCACAACTTTGAATGACGCACTCTAAAAAATCTATCATTTGATTTCCCATTGTTTAATAGGTCAAATAACCTATTGGAGGCGATTATAGGAGGTAAAGCACAACCTAGATTCTTAGACACAAAGTTCAATATCATATTCGTAATCTGCTCTCAAATGCCTTTCATCAAGCTTTGATCGAGTAATATTCCCATTTGGGGAGCTTACCGGGGATGGAGCGACCATCAATTACTTGTCCGATTTAGAGGTGTTTGGGGGTTGGACCTCGTTTTATATGTCAAATTCGTAGTCTACTCCCGAACACTTTTCATTTGAGTCCTATATTGATATATACGTCCAATATTTCTATTTGGAGCAGTTTTTAGGGTTGGGCGACCCCTTGGATACTTGAACCCAAGTTTTTATACCACATTCGCTTTCTACTCTCCAATATCTTTCATTTTATACCCATATTGTCTCTATCGGCCAACTTTTGATTTTGGGTGTCGCCTTTCCTACGTCAACAAATTACATAGCCTATACCTCCTTCCTGACCATATTCGAATACCTTTCATTCGAGCCCCATATTGTCATTATCGTCCAATAAACTTATTTGGGGGGTCTTGGGTTCGAAGCGGCCCCCAATTACTTGGACCCTATTTTTAATATGGAGTTCGTATTCTACTCTTGAATACCTTTTATTTAAGTCCCATATGGTCGCGATCAGTCCACTTATTTCGGGGTTGTACTTTTGGGGTAAGGAGGAGGATCCGCCTCCCTTGCGATATCAAAAAATTATATAGCCTAATGCTCCTTCCGGACCATATTCGTTATCTACTCTCGAAAACCTTTTATTTGAATCACATATTGTCATTATCGCCCAATAAACCCATTATGGTGGGTTTTGGGGTCGTGGCGGACCCTCAATTACTTGGACCCAATTTTTAATACGGAGTTCGTACTTTACTCTTGAATACCTTTCATTTAAGTTCCATATTGTCCCAATCGAAATTTCAAAGAAATCGGTTTTGCCGTTTTTAAGTCTATACGGACAAACAAATTTACAAATCCACAAACAAAAAAAAAAAACAAGCAAACATGCAAACAAAACATGCTTGGATGAACATGCTACGAGTGAATAAATGATAGTGAATGTTTTTTTCTAGTTCTTCATTTAAATCTATTATCATAGGAGGTATATAGGTGTATAAATTTTGTTTTCCGTTTACAATCCATTGAAATATGTATTTATCTCCGACCCTATAGTTTCTTCTTCCTTGACGATCTCACAGCTTCTGCAAAAGTCGTTACTAGACAGTCACTTGTCTTGACGGACACAATGGCTAAGACGTTTGTCCTAGCAACCAACAGCAACGAGGTAGACCTCTTCAAGTCTAGATTAGGCCACTTAGTGGTGAAATGGCTAAGATGTACTTTCATAATGATGTACAGTGGAATAAAATCGTAAAAAACTATTAAAAAATATGCCATTTGAGAAAGGATAGAGATAACTCTTTGAAATGGTTGGAGCTGAGGTGTTCGAGATCATGGGCAAATTTTCAAGGCCATAGGTGGTGTCTCCTGCCAGGGTCCTAAAGTTAGTCACCTCTGTGTTTTGAAAAATTGTTCGAGCTACCAAATCTTCATTTGTGGTCCGATTTCCAAAATTCCTTTTTGCAACAAAAAGGTATACAATATCTCTACTGGTTTCGGGAATATTTGACTTTTATTTGTTACAATTTTTTTTGCACCAAACAATATTTGAAGCCTCTACACCAAATTTACTAAAAAATGCCAATTTTGATATGATTTTTTCCCAGAGTGATGATTGGAAATTTTTGTAAAAAATTCGCGTAGAATTTATTTTCGGTTTTTTAAGAACTCTTTTGTCTACGAAATTCAAAAAGAATCATTAGATATTTTTATCCGGGTTTTTCTTAGATCTAAAAATTAAAAGCTGTATATTCCCGAAACCAGTGGAAATATTGTATATTTCAAGCAGACTTTTTTGTAGCGCTTATCCAACGATAATCCAATTTTGGAAATCGGACCACAAATGAAGATTTTGCAGCCCGAACAAAATCTCAAAATGTCGAGCTGACTAATTTTAGGGCTCTCGTATGAAGCGTCCGGACGACCTAGGGCCTTGAAATTTTGCGCATGATCTCGACCTCAGCTCCAACCATTTATTATTGCAAAGAGTTATTTCTATCCCTACTCATGTGGCATATTATTCGATTCTATCCCTATGAAAGCATATATCTTAGACATTCCACCAAATCCTTTATTGCAAGGATCTCCGCTTGGTGGTTCCCCACTATGGTTCGAAATCGAAAAATTTTCAAAATCCTCCAGTACCTGTAAAATTGATAAAAATATTGCAACCCTCTCATAGTGTTACACTTTATGCATTTGCATTTGAACATGTTCATATGTTTTCATTTCGACCAACTAATGTGGTACAAATCGGATCCCCGGCATCGGATGAAGAACTTTCTAGCAATGCATTTTGTTTCTATTTTTATATACTTTACTTTACTTGGCTATTACAGAATATTTCTTCCACTACCCGAACGTAGAATATCGTTCCAAGCGCCTCGATCTTCTGCGCTCATTCTAAAATCTCTGACACCAAGTTTCGAGGTGTCTCCCACAACTTGATCTTTCCATCGGGCTTTTGTTTGTTTGTTTGCCTTCAAAAGACTTCTTTGCTGGAGCTTCTTCATCCATTCTGACAACATGACCTAGCCAACGCAGCCGTTGTATTTTGATGCGTGTAACTATGCTATCGTTGTCATACAGCTCATACAGCTCGTGGCTCATACGTCGCCTATATTCTCCGTTAACGCAAACTGGTCCATATATTTTACGAAGAATCTTTCTCTCAAATACTCCAAGCACTGCCTCATCTGCTTTCACAAGTACCCATGCTTCAGAACCATATAACAGCACAGGTAGTATCAGTGTCTTGTAAAGTGTAGTCTTCGTCTGTCGAGAGGTGGCCTTGTTTCTAAACTGCTTACTTAGTCCATTTTTATATATTTCTTTTTAATATTTTGTCGCTTTCTTCCAAACATTTAACAAATTTTGTCATCTATAATAGTTAGCCAACGCCGTTATTTTTGTGTAGGTGCCTATGAAATTCCACTCCACCAACATTTTTCCACTCTCTGTAGGCAACACCATTACAAACGATAACTACACCTGATGGTGGGTTAACTTTTTTTGGACAAACGAACACAAATGTCTAAATTGGTTAAATAATTTCAACGGGATATTGCCCCCGATTCGACAATCGGTTTTAAATGTATATTTGCATAAAATACTACTACTATACACAAACTGAAAACATTAAACAAATGCCATTTTTAGATGCATTTGATGAAAATACATTTTGACCAATTGTTATAAAAAATCAACTACATTCTGCTCAAACGATGTCCTCAAATTTTTCTACAGACTTCATTTAAATCGATCGAAAATCATTTTAGATGGATGCTGACTAATTGTGTATAATATAAATCTCACCTGTTTGAAAACATTTCCCAATTTAAGAAGTTTTCGAAATTTTTTGTCAATATTTTGGGAATTTGACTGGTCAATTTTCACCACAGTTTTTCTTACGTACCCGTAAAGAAAATCATTATTCGTGAAATTGTTAATTTTTAAATAAAATTAGCCTTCATGTGCATTTATTTTATGCATAAAAATAAAACAAGTAAAAACGTGCTAAGTTCGGCCGGGCCGAATCTTATATACCCTCCACCATGGATCGCATTTGTAAAGTTCTTTGAATGATTTTTTGTTTCTTCAAATAGAAACACACCAGTCATAGAAAAACACCACCTCCAAAATTTCCGTCAAATCGAGTAATAATTGCGCCCTCCAGAGGCTCAAAAAATCAAACTGGGAGATCGGTTTATGTGGCAGCTATATCGGGTTATATACTGATTTAGACCATACTTGGAACAGTTGTTGGAAGTCAAACCAAAACGACATATGCCAAATTTCAACCGTATTGGATAAGAGTTGCGCCCTCTAGAATCCCAAGAAGTCTAATCGGGAGATCGGTATATACGTCGTCTATATCAAGATATGGACTGATTTAAACCATTCTTGGCACAGTTGTTGGAAGTCAAAATTAAACACTTCATGTAAAATTTCGGCCAAATCGGATAAGAATTGCGCTCTCTAGAAGTTCAAGAAATCAAGCCCCAAGATCGGTGTGTATGGCAGCTATATCGGGTTATAGACCGATTTTATAGACCGAGATCGGTTTATATGGCGGCTATATCAGTTTATGGACTGATTTAGACTATACTTATGAGTCATACAAGAGCACTTCAAGCTGAATTTCAGCCAAATCGCATAAGAATTGCGCCCTCTAGAATCTCAAGAAGTCAAGACCGAAGATCGGTTTATATGGCACCTATATCAAAACATGAACTGATTTGGCTCATTTACAATCCCAACCGACCTACACTAATAAAAAGTATTTGTGCAAAATTTCAAGAGCCTAGCTTTACGGACTTGACTTAAAATGTCATGATGATCAAGAATATCTATACTTAATGGGGTCTTAGATGAATATTTCGAGGTGTTACAAAGGGAATGACGAAATTAGAATACCCCCATCCTATGGTGGAGGGTATAAAAAATATGTTTATATATATTAAGTCTATAGAGAAAAGTTTGTGAAAATATTAGCTTATAGAATATATATGTATGACAATATGGTCTTTACAGATAATTTCATTAATAATATTGTTTTTAGAAAACATTTGTGTTTTGAAAACCAATTTTTTTAACAAATTGTTTTAAGAAAATTCTTTTTACAAACTTTGAATACAATTTTATCATACGTTTTCTTAAGACAAACTCTTGGTTGAAATTTGTTCTTAATTTTTTTTTTACTTTTTCTACAAAAAAGGATTTAGTATAAAATGTTGTCGTTGGAAAAGTTATTTTTAGAGGGTTCAAACATGTGCACAATTTTATACTTAGATGGCGTCTTTAAAATAATAATTTTGAGATGGATCGGACAATATATTATCTTTAGATATCTTTTAATTAAAATTTTGCCTATAAAAAATGACGAGTTAAAAAAAATGTTATTACAATTTTGCCTTAAGAAAAAATTTCATTTAAAGTTATGTATGTTTTCATTGCGATTTTGTTTTTCAAAAAATTTAAAATTTGTTTTAAGAAAATATGTCATTTAAATTTTGTCTTTAAAAAACGACAGACTTTTCATTACTATTTTACCTTTCAACAAGTAAAAGCGTGCTAAGTTCGGCCGGGCCGAATCTTATATACCCTCCACCCTGGATCGCATTTGTCGAGTTCTTTTCCCGGCATCTCTTCTTAGGCAAAAAAGGATATAAGAAAAGATTTGCTCTACTATTAGAGCGATCTGAAGATATGGTCCGGTTTGGACAACAATTAAATTATGTGTTGGAGACCTGTGTAAAATGTCAGCCAATTCGAATAAGAATTGCGCCCTTTGGGGGCTCAATATATGGGAGCTGCAACGGGCTATAGACCGATTCAGACCATAATAAATACGTATGTTGATGAGGCAAATCGAATAATAATTGCGACCTCTAGAGGCTCAAGAAGACCCCAGATCCAGACCCCAGATCGGTTTATATGACAGCTATATCAGGTTATGAACCAATTTGAACCATACTTAGCACAGTTGTTAGATATCATGGCAAAACACGTCGTGCAAAAATTCATTCAAATCGGATAAGAATAGCGACCTCTAGAGGCTCAAGAAGTCAAGACCCAAGATCAGTTTATATGACAGCTATATAAGGTTATGGACCGATTTGAACCATACTTGACACAGTTTTTGGATATCATAACAAAACACGTTGTGCAAAATTTCATTCCAATCGGATAAGAATTGTGCACTCTAGAGGCTCAAGAAGTCAAGACCCAAGATCGGTTTGTATGGCAGCTATATCAGGTTATAGACCGATTTGAACCATACCTGACACAGTTGTTGGATATCATAACAAAACACGTCGTGCAAAATTTCATTCCAATCGGATAAGAATTGCGCACTCTAGAGGCTCAAGAAGTCAAGACCCCAGATCGGTTTATATGGCAGCTATATCAGGTTATGAACCGATTTAAACCATACTTGGCACAGTTGTTGGATATCATAACAAAACACGTCGTGCAAAATTTCATTCCAATCGGATAAGAATTGTGCACTCTAGAGGCTCAAGAAGTCAACACCCCAGATCGGTTTGTATGGCAGCTATATCAGGTTATAGACCGATTTGAACCATACTTGACACAGTTGTTGGATATCATAACAAAACACGTCGTGCAAAATTTAATTCCAATCGGATAAGAATTGCGCACTCTAGAGGCTCAAGAAATCAAGACCCAAGATCGGTTTATATGGCAGCTATATCAAAACATGGACCGATATGGCCCATTTACAATACCAACCGACCTACACTAATAAGAAGTATTTGTGCAAAATTTCAAGCGGCTAGCTTTACTCCTTCGGAAGTTAGCGTGCTTTCGACAGACAGACGGACGGACGGACGGACAGACGGACGGACATAGCTAGATCGACATAAAATTTCACGACGATCAAGAATATATATACTTTATGGGGTCTCAGACGAATATTTCGAGTAGTTACAATCAGAATGACGAAATTAGTATACCCCCCATCTTATGGTGGAGGGTATAAAAATAAATTCGAGGAAGCCGCCTGGACAAATTTTGTCTTTAAACAAGTAAAAAGGCGTTAAGTTCGGCCGGGCCGAACTTTGGATACCCACCACCTCGGGTATATATGTAAACCACCTTTCATCAAAATTCGGTGAAAATTTCATACCTTATACTCGTATACCTCATACCGATCTAAACTATATACGACACGGATGTCGAAAAGCCGTTATAAGCAGATATAAATGCGAATTTTATGGGGCCAAGACTTTAAATCGAGATATCGGTCTACATGACAGCTATACCCAAATCTGGACCGATTTGGGCCAACTTGCATATACATGTCGAAGGGCCTAACTCTAAGCACTGTCCCAAATTTCGGCGAAATCGGACAATAAATGCCTCTTTTATGGTCCCTAAACCTTAAATCCAGAGATCGGTCTATATGGCAGCTATTTTCAAATCTGGACCGATCTGGGCAAAATTGAAGAAGGACGTCGAAGAGCCTAACCAAACTTACTGTCTCAAATTTCAGCGACATTGGACAATAAATGCGTCTTTTATGGCCCCAAAACCTAAAACCTAGATATCGGTCTATATGGCAGCTATATCCAAATCTGGACCGATCTGTGCGATATTGCAGAAGTATGTCAAGGGGCTTAACTTAACTCACTGTTCCAAATTTCGGGGACATCGGGCAATAAATGAGCATTTTATCTGCCCAAACCCATAAATCAAGAAATCGGTCTATATGGCAGCTATATCCAAATTAAAACCGATCAGGACCAAATTGAAGAAATATTTCAAAGGGCCTATCATATCTCACTGTCCCAAATTTCAGCAAAATCGGATAATGAATGTGGCTATTATGGGCCTTACACCATAAATCGGAGGATCGATCTATATGGCAGCTATATCCAAATCTGGACTTTATGGGCCTTAGACCCTAAATCGGAGGATCGGTCTATAAGGCAGCTATATCCAAATCTGGACGATCTGAGCCAAATTGACAAAGGATGTCGAAGGGCCTAACACAACTCACTGTCCCAAATTTCAACAAAATCGGATAATAAATGTGGCTTTTATGGGCCTAAGACCCTAAATCGGCGGATCGGTCTATATGGGGGCTATATCAAGATATAGTCCGATATAGCCCATCTTCCAACTTAACCTACTTATGGACAAAAAAAGAATCTGTGCAAAATTTCAGCTCAATATCTCTATTTTTAAAGACTGTAGCGTGATTTCAACAGACAGACGGACATACGGACGGACATGGCTAGATCGTCTTAGATTTTTACGCTGATCAAGAATATATATACTTTATAGGGTCGGAAATGGATATTTCGATGTGTTGCAAACGGAATGACAAAATGAATATACCCCCATCCTTCGGTGGTGGGTATAAAAATTGAAATTCTATGAAATTTTGTTTTCAGTGAAATTTTTGTTTTGAAATTTTGTCTTTGGAAAAATTTTATTGAAATTTTTTCCTCCTGGCCGGAACATCGAGCATTGTATCAAGGATAACACAGTGTCCGTAGCCCCCAAAGAGAAAGCTTCTATAGCCTCACAGCAGTATCAGCAATTTGTCTAGTGATAATGCCCAGAGTCTTGAATGTAGCAAAAACTTTAAATATGGTGTCGTCCTCATTGAACAGTTGTGGACTTTTGAAGCGCCCCAGACTACAACACTATATAGCATTATAGGTCTGACAAATGCCGTATGTACTCACTGCGAGACACACGGTTTAAACCCCCATCTTTTGCAAATGGCTCCTTACAGGTATATAGGGCAAGAGCCTTTCTTGCCCTTTCCAAAATGTTGTCTCGAAGATGGGAAGACTGATCACGCTACTGAAGCCTGGAAAGGATCCGGGTAAGCGGGAGTCGTACAGACCGATCTTCTTACTCACCATTAGCCAAGACACTGAGGGACTACTCCTTCCAAACATTGTTGGAGAATTTCCATTCGCCGAGCATCAGCAAGGATTTTGAAGGCTGCATATCACAACAACTTCTCTGCATGCCATCACCGCACACATTTGCCGTGGCCTTAATCAGCCCAGACCATGTGATAGGACGGTCCTCGTGGCACTGTACCTATCGGAGGCATTCGACACGGTCTGCCATGCCAAACTATTTCAGCCAGACCTGAAACACTGGGTCGCGAATTATATGTGTGGTCGCCAGTTATTTGTGGAATTTAGGGATAAGAAATCGAAACACCGTAGAGTGAGATATCACCCAAGGCGGGGTATATCTTCGGCACTGTTTAATCTCTAGCTATCCTCAATTCAACCCCCGCCAGACGGCATAGAGATTGTATCATATGCGAACGATACACCCATTGATCACATCTGCGATAGCTTAAACGTTTACCTCAACGAACTTGTCTCTTATTTTGCTGCGAGAAATCTGAAAATATCTGCCGCCAAATCTTTGGCCACATTGTTCACTACATGAGGTGAGGTGCATAGGGAGCGCAAAGTGATGGTCGACGGAGTGACAATTCCGTCCTTCAAGTGTCAAAAAAAAAACTTGGCGTCACATTTGACAGCTCTTACAAACTCTTCCCACATGCCACAGCAATTTACGATAAAGTCAAAAGTTTAAACAAGGTCCTCAAGTCCCTTGCCGGCAGCACTTGGGTGCAGAAAAATAACCCTTGTTGACCATGTACAAAGCAATTGGCCGGTCTGTGGTAAGGTATGCAGGGCCAGTGTGGTCTCGTCAATTTTATGACACGCACTGGAATAATATTCATATCTGTCAGAATGCCGCCCTCCGAACTGCGACGGTCTGTCTCCTCAGTTCTCACGTGGACCACCTCCATCAGGAGATAAAGATCCTACCCATGCGAAGCATTACCTAAGCAATACATTCTGAGCTGTTATCGCAGCTCAAATCATCACCGCCTAGAAGCCTTAAGGCAGATCTACATGATCTAGAGCGTGAGGTTCAGCGCTACAAGAGAGAATCACTGGATCAAGTGGTATATCAAGCGGACCTAGACAACATTTATGCAGACACGATAGCAGATGCGGTGAATAGCTTCCGGGTTAATGTGGTCCTTGGAGAACGACCGCCCCCCATTGCAGCTGAAGAATTTGACCTCCTCCGACAAACCAGAGTAGTTCTGGCTCACTTTCGATCCGGCAGATGCAGCCACCTCAATTCTTACAGAGCAAGAATTGATGCCAACGTGCAAGATGTATGTCCCGACTGTGACCAGGGACCACACGTCACCCTAGTCTGCCCTGTCATACCCACTCGTCTCAGAACCAGATCCCTCTGGACGCACCCCAACGTAGTCGCAGAGTTCCTGGATCTGGATACTCAACAGATACAAGCAAACGAAGGATAGAACACAACACACTGCAACAACAACAACCACAAAATATTCTTTCAAAAACATTCGGACAAGAATATTCAGACAACTCTTTGCACTGTGTCTCCCATTCCCCATACCCTTGAGTAGTTTAAACCCAGGAATTGTCCTGAATAAGAACCACGTCCAATCTTCCTGCCATCAGATGGAACTTAAGTTCCACCGAAGCGGAATTACAATGGTGGTGATTTATCTGTAGAAACAGGACCATAGTCAGGGTTCAGAATTTCCGTCAGGAGTTCATGATCGTTCAATTTCATCATGACGAGTTTCCTTATGCATTAAGGGCAGTTGAGAAAGCAGTGGAAACACTCTTCCTCAGCGCACTGGCTTCCGTCGCAATACCTTTCGAGTTCTGTCCTTTCCCGCTGGCGTACACCTTAAACCCAATACAACCATTCACACCTCTCAATAAACCTGTCAGCAACAGCGGTCTTTATTATTCCAAGCGCTCAAAGAGCGTATTAGAAAAAAGGCCAATGGCATAGGCAAATTATGGACATGCGAAGATAAAAAGGTTCGGCCTTGTCCTCAAGACTGGAACTAAATAGATGCCTAGGTTAAAGGGCCCTGCAGACCAGTCATCTGTCGGCTAGCCGGCTGCCAGGCGCAGCCGCTTCACCCGTCGAGGTCTCAGTAGCAGACAGCATGCTACGGCCTGATACCACCACTGCAGCTGTTGGGTCTTTGAAGTACGATTTAGGGCTTCTCCTAGGCCTAGATCTCAAGAAAAAATATACATTGTTTTGGCCAAACTGCAACTTTTTTGATGACAAAGTACGCATTTATCAACTTATTTTGTAGAAATAAGTCCAAGTCCGTATTTTGTAGAAATAAGTCCAAGTCCTTATTTTGTAGAAATAAGTCCAATATGTGGGGCACAAGATCATAAAAGTAATAGTTTTCTTGCAATGAAATCATAAAAAATATCCAGTGCTTTCAATGCCACCCTGTAACACAAAGAAAACCAAAAATTTCGCTTAGGATAAGTCAATGCATTTCTCATGGCAATGAAAATTTCGTTTGAGGTGCATACCGCCCTTTCCTCTTTAAAGAGCAGGCGGATATGCAAACAAAGCAACATTGACTGTGACTGTCAATAGTGAATCTTGGGTCAATATTTCACGGCGTTACAAACTGAATGGCGAAGTTAGTTTCCCCCTCCAATCGCATAGGTTATTAGAATATATTCCATCTGCAATAGTAATTGTGAAACCGTTAATAAAGGAAATCTTTACTGTTGAAAAATAAATAGACAAATTAAAAAGTTTCTTCACACTATCGGGCGTATTCACAAAACTTAATGTAGATTTGAAATATGTTTCTTTGACAGATTTCCTTTATAAAGCTGTCAAATAAACCTATTTTAAGGCTTCATTATGTTTTGTGAATAAGGCCGTATTCTTTATAATGTATATAGAGTACTAGTTGAACCGGGCCCGCTCCTCTGCCCCTTCTTTTACAATATATGGAATAAAATTATCTTTCGAATATTTATTTTCGACAATTAAAGACATTTTGGTGAATTACTATGTTACGAAAATAGTATATGTATATCTCTTGACTCACAGGATATAAATACAAATGCCTTAATCTAAATCTCATATGATCTTTATTGAGCTATGAAGTCGCTCGGAGGGTTAAGGGCCATTTAAGTTTGGATGCACTCCATTCTTAAGAGACATTAGTTGGGCCCGATACTCTCATGGGGATTTTGAGAGTGGGAAGACCCCAGGATGGTGGTTGATGGGTTTAGGGGGTTGTGTATGAAATGCGTGCTTTACTTCCAAATACCTTTCATTGAGCCCCATATCGGGAAATATGTATGTTCGATTTAGGGGTGTTTTCGGGTGTGAGGTATACACTTAGCCTGGAAAAAATATCAGCATCGTTTTGGGAAAGGGGAGGTGCCCCAAATGCATGGTCCCACATTTGGATATCAGATTCGTATTCTACTCCCAAATACCTTTATTTGAGCCCCATATTTCCAAACACGTCAGACATGTCCGGTTTGAGGGGGATTCGTGTTCCACTATAAAATAAGTCGTATCTGATCCCCATATTGCAACGGTCAGCAATACGTCCCATTTGGGTGATGTTTTCGGTGTGGGTGGTCCCATAGACACTTTTTCCCGAATATTGATATCAGACTCGTGCTCTACTTCCAAAGACCTTTAATGTGAGCCCCATATTGCTATGGTAGTCCTCTTTGGGGGGAGTTTTTCGCGGAGGGCGACCCCCCAAACAGTTGGTCCCACATTTAAATATCAGATTCGTTTTCTACTCTCAAATACCTTTCATTTGAGTAACATACTGCCATGTTCGTTAAATAAATCCGATTTAGGGGTATTTTGGGAGGTTGGGTTGGTCCCCCAAACATTTGGTCCGACAAGAGTGACTTTTTAAGAGCTATAGGAATGTAAAAAAAAACACATAAAATTCAGAAAAATTCATTTCAATCGATACGGTTTATACAATTTGGTATTTGAACATTATTTCATGCAAATGTTAACCGTAACCATCCGCTTAGTGCAATTTTGGCACACTCTTTCTCACATTTCGGCCAGTATCTCACGAATAAATGCTTCAATGTTGTCTTCCAATGCGTCAATTGAAGCGGGGTTATCTGTATAGAGATGAGCATTTACATAGCCCCACAAAAAATAGTCTAAAGCCCAATTGGCCGGTCACGAACGTGAAATAAAATGTTCAGCGAACTCGCCTCTCAATAAGTCCATTGTTATGCGTGCTGTGTGGCATGTGGCACCGTCTTGTTGAAACCACATGTCGCGCAAGTCAAGCTCCTGCATTTTGGACAAGAAAAAGTTGGATATCATCTCACGGTAGCGCTCACCATTCACAGTTACGTTACGATTCGCATAATCTTTGAAGAAGTACGGTCCAATGATGCCACCAGCACCAAACTTTGACTGTTTCTGGATGCATTGGTAGCTCTTGCAAGCTTATGGCTGATGTTCACTTCGAAATCGACAATTCTGCTTGGTTACATATCCATTGAGCCAAAAATGAGCTTTGTCGTAAAGGACTGCGCGAACACGCGTTTTGGTAATTAAATTCAACAATTTGCACGCCTTATTCGTTTGTAAGACGATTCATGGTTAAATTGTAGACAAAACTGATGATGTTTGAGAGTGAAACAAAACATGAAACATGCGTGAGCTGATTAAACCAGTGTTCCCAAAAGGATAATAGGTAAAAAATTACCCTTTAGAAGAAAGCGTGCTGTAAAATTTTTAGAAGATCGGCTGATAAATGCACTAGCTACAGCTCCGGAAGGGAAAATCAAACAATACACTTATAAGGGAGCTATATCTGAATCCGAACCGATTTCTACCAATTTCTACCCACAATTTTTCAAAACTGAAAATTACCAAAGGCCACCGTAGTGCAGAGGTTAGCATGTCCGCCTATGACGCTGAACGCCTGGGTTCGAATCCTGGCGAGACCAGAAATAATTTTCAACAGTGGTTTTCCCCTCCTAATGCTGGCAATATTTGTGAGGTACCATGCCATGTAAAACTTCTCTCCAAAGAGGTGTCGCACTGCGCCACGCCGTTCGGACTCGGCTATAAAAAGGAGGACCCTTACCATTGAGCTTAAAACTTGAATCGGCCTGCACTCATTGATATGTGAGAAGTTTGCCCCTGTTCCTTAGTGGAATGTTCATTGGCAAAATTTGCATTTGCAAAATTGCCAAAAAGATAACTCAAACATTTATTTTGACAATTGTGGTCGCTGTTGGGTTCAGGAACTGCCCAATCGGCGGTGACATCTGATTGCCCAATCGGCGGTGACATCTGACACTATTTTAAGGCCGATCCTAATCTTTCAAAGCCGTCAAAGTGTGGTTGTCTTTGCGAATATCTTAGTTTTATAGGGAAGTTTCGGGGAATCAGCTTCAGTATTTTGATGAAATTTTTTCATTTGCGCTTATTTTTCCCTAAAACTAGTTTCATTATTTCAACAGGTTATTGTTTGTGTCGGTCTATTGGTTTTAAATGACATTTAATTTCCATAACATTTTACGCAAACAAACTGAAAACATTAAGCCACAATAATTGTTAAATATTTCAAAACATAAATCATAACCCATTTTTACGAACCATCTACATGCTGCTTATATGATGTCGCTTATTTCTTCTTCGAACTTAATTAAAATCGATCGAAAATCTTTTCTTAATGGAAAAGCTATTTGGTAAAAATTGCACCCAATTATTGTTGTATGTGCTTTTACTTTCCACAATGTCTTTAGGACGTTACGAAGTCCTAAAGTTTTCCTAATTTATTGGAGATAAAATAAGAAAAAGCGGTAGAACTAAAAATCAAAAACACGAAGAGATTTCTACGTTCTTTCGGTTGTAAACTTTTCCTTTCTTTGCCCACTAATCGATGGCAAATGACCTAGCGGCAAACGTAAGTGTAATATAAAACTTGCTTTTATAGACACTCGTAAAAGTCTGCTGACTAAAATTATTTTACCACATTTCCCCACTTAAGGTGGGTATTAGGTTCGTGTTTCACAGTAGAAATTAAAAGTTTTTGCGATTACTGTTTGAAGATAGTAGATTTTGAAGCAAAATGAGTTCCTGATTCATTTGGGCGTTCCCATTATTTATGATAAAATTTTAATAAATGTACTTATGTTATCTGTAATATTTTTGAATTTTCTCAAAAAGGTAACCGTGTAAAACATGGATATTTCACTGTGAAATAAAAACTTAATACCCACCTTTTTGTAAACATGCAATTTGACTCGTCGTATTTCATTAAAGATTTTCCTATATAACACATAAGGAAATCATTATTCGCATAATTTCTTCATTGCAAAAAGATTTTCTTGGAAGAAATCAAAAATTCAATAAGTAAATTTTAAAATGTTTTAAATAATATTTCACAGTGCTCAAATCTACGGTCAAAACCAACAGAACTAACGAATTTCTTCAAAAATTTTCGTCCTTTGTCCCAAAATAATCACCTAGATTTATTTACACGTTTAAATGAGTATTTAAAATAAAACCCTTCGATTTTTTTCTTGGAATTCCATAATTACATTACAGTATTTAAGGCAATTGATGCGAAGCTAATCACTATCAGCTTTTATTTAAAATTATGTTTCCGAGTCCTTAAAATTATTCATTTCATTGCTGATGTAATTCAATAATTTATTATTAAATATTACTAATTTTTTCAATTTTTTTTTGTCTATTAAGGAAAGGTTATATAATTTGAAAATTTTTCGTTTTGTTTCTCTTTTGAGAAGAGCTCAATGAACGGAGATTTTTGCAATGGAAAAGTAAAGCCAGAGATCACAACACACACCATTATTTGGTTAGAATAACTCATAGGTCATATTAGGTTTGGAGGCTGGAAGGGCCATACGTTGGAACGTCGTACTTATACCAAATATACCGAGCAAGACGTGTCTACAATGTAAGGACGACACTTGGAGTGCTAAACAAGACAACGGCTCAATTTAATTAATAGAGTACGAGAATTCAAAAAAAATTCATATGGAATTATGTCTTAGATTTTTTTTAAAGGTTGCCTTTCGGAACAATTTTTATTTAATAAAATTTTGGCAGAACGAAACTTTTAATAACTTTTTGTTAAAAATAATTACAAAAATCTTATCCTTTGAGAAAATTACATTGGGATTCGTTCTTTAAAAAATTGCATTAACCCCTTATCGACTACAAATTCCCTAGAATAGAGCTGCCTTACAAAATTCCAACTCGACTGAAACCAGTCACAACAATTTTTCCATCATGTTTTGGGAGAAAATTGGCTAGTCGAAAGTTGGCTATTTTTTATATCCCAAAAATCAAACGAAAAAATTGGTTAGTTAAAAAAATAAATGTATGGCAATAAACCAACTTCTCTTGACAGCAGGTGCTATTTTAGCCCAAAATCATTAAATCCTGCTTTCTTCGCTAAGTGATCATGACATATTAGGAAAAGATTTTATTGTTGTAGGGACTTAGAAAATAAAAGGTAAAAATTTTAAAAATTAAAAAAAAAAATTTCTCTTAGTGTTAGCCTCAGCTAAATGTTGTCTTTGTAGAATATTGTAAATATAAAAAATTTGTCATTTTAAAAATTTTACTAAAATTTTTTGTTTAGAATAAATTTAATTTAAATTTTTTCTTTAGACAAAATCATTTTGTGTGGGACACAGGCCCGATGGCCTCCCGTGGCTACGCCTCTGTTCCAAACACTGCCTCGTCTGCTTTCACAAGTACACATGTCTCGGAAGCATATAACAACACGGGTAGTATCAGTATCTTGTATAGTGTGATCTTTGTCTGTCGAGAGGTGGCCTTTTTTTCTAAACTGCTGACTTAATCTAAAGTAGCATCTTTTATTCTTCGCTTTGTTTCAAAACTGGTGTCATTCGTTTCACAATCTCTTACGTGATTCTTGCGGGTTGTAATGGTCAATATGTTTCAAAATGCAAATAAAATAAATTTATTTCATCCTTTTCTTGACGTTTCGTCGGCTTTCTGACTTTCTCAAGAGTTTATTTAGTGAAATCTATTAACAAGAGACGCATCTAAAATATTTTGTTCTATTTTGTTATGTTTATAGTTTTTACTTATATATGTTTACATTTGCATTATTCTCTTAATTTATTAAAAAACTGGACATTACGACACATTTATAGTAAATAGAAAAAATAAATAAAATGTAAAATATTGCAGCGAAAAATTAAAAACTAATATCACAGAACTATGTTTATACTTTAAACTATCGCAACGGAATACTAGCTTTGTATTATCTTTGTTCTCTTTTGTGTTCATCGACGTCTCTATCCTTTGTTGAATACGTAAACTTTCAAGAGTATACCTCTTATTTTCAATCTTCTCTCTGTCAAAAATTCTGACAACTTTAAAGTCAATGTTGTGTCCCGTCTCTTTAATATGTTGTGATAAAGCTGTGCGCTCTCGGCCTTTCTGCTTCGTTTTCTGCCATTCGTATCTTCAGTCTTTGTCGAGTGGTGCCCACATAGCACAAATTGCATTGTTCCCCTTCTTCGCCGTGCACGTCAATTCGTAAACTACATTGTCTAGTTGGAGTTTGTCTGCTTTGGTAGTTTTTGTTGTGAACAGCTTTTGTAGTGTCTGGTTTGATTTGTATGCGATTGTTGTTTTTTCATTTTCTCTGTTTGGTGCCCAAGCATTGTTCTCTGTTAATTTGGGAATATATGGTACACTGTGAAAATAAGTATTTTCCGATGATTTTTCATATTTGTATTGTTTGGAATGAATTACATTCTGAATAAGAGTCTTTATAAGTGAAAGTGGAAAATTGTTTAATTTTAATATGGTTACTATTTTTGCTATATTGCGTGTAGTGTATTGCTCGTTACTAAGCTCTATAACTTTTTTGATAAAGTTAGATGTCATATTTGTTTTCATCCTTTTAGGTTGTGTTGAGTTGTAGCTCATCATTCGTCCAGACGCCGCGGCCTTCGTGTACCAGTCTGTAACTATTTTGTTCTGCTTTCTTATAATCTTCATATCCAAGAATGGTATTTCGCCATCTACTTCTCTTTGCAATGTAAATTGAATTCTCGTGTGATATGTGTTAAGTAGCCTTACTATTTCCTGCTCGTCCTGTTTTTTGATTATTCCCAAGAGGTCGTCCACGTATTTTGTTAAAAACTTGATTTCTATACCTTGGCTTCTTAGTTCTCCCAACACTTCGTCCAAAAGTGTGTCTAACACAATGTTAGCTATAGTCGGTGAGAGGGGGTTGCCCATTGGCATATCATATGTTTGATGGTAAATCTTCTCCTCGTGTTTAAAATAGTTGTTTTCTATTCTACGACAGAATTGCAAGATTTTGAGGAACCTCTGTTTCGTCATCTTAGTGTGTTCATTGGGATGTTCCTATTTACTCATGTTGTTTTTTGTAACCAAATTGTTGGTATATATGTAAATAATGATACCCCGTCAAATGATACAAGTATATCGTTATTTTCCAATATCATGTTCCTTATTCTTTATCTTACCTCCGTTGAATTTTTGACGTTGTATAATGAATATGTTAGTGTTTTTAATATATTGCCGACGAATTTCGATAAATTGTAGCACGGCACTTTCGTTAAGAAGACATAGGTCTTAGAGGTACATTGTTCTTATGTATTTTCGGCAGACCATAAAGTTGTGGAGCCAAGACTGAATTGCAAACTAACTTCGATCTTTCCCATTTTGTTATATTATTATTCTTATTCGTTCGTTCTTACTAATTTCATTGTAGGATCCTCCCTTACAGTCTTGTACGTGTTCTTGTCCTCTAACAGTTTTCTCATTTTGTTGTTGTAATTTTCTTTGTACAATACTACTGTTTTATTACCTTTAAGGTCCTTGTGCTCTTTGATAAATTTTCTGATATCTTCGTAAATTCCTAGTATGAACTTTTCTTATTCAGTGTTTTTTTAATTAGTTCTAAAGTCCGAAATCCTATTTGTCCATTTTGCCCGGTGTCCTCTTTTATCGTCTTTATCCATTGTTCAATGTCTGCAATCAGTGGAGCTGGGGCGAAAATGTTTTTGCAAACAGGGAGAGCGATTTTTTTCCCAATGATAGGATCCATCTGTTGTATATATTAAATTCTATATTTGCCTAGTTCATAAACCAGTCCTCGTTAAGTTTAAACCCGAATATCAAAAACTTCTCTGCTTCCAGTTTCTCGATTTTGCAATTGTGTGTCTGTCCTACCTTAGATTTGATATTGCTATATCTAGTCCATTGCTCTTGTTTATTTGCATAGTTCCGTTTCGTTCAGTGTATTTTTGATTTCTCCCTCAATGTTGTCAATCTCTTTCTTTACTGCTCTGATGGTGATATGACTCTCCCTTATTTCTACGTAAAGTAATTTGGTGTGAAATTTTTGGTGTATTCTCTCAGCCTGTTGCTTCGTCTGTGCTGATCTGAATCAGTTAGAAATATGTCTAGTCGAATTTTTAATGTGTGTTGGTGTTATGCCTTGTTGTTTACATTTAAGGAGAAATTTCAATCTTTCTGTTTATTTGGCTAGTTTATTTATCGTTCTGCAGTATTGCTTCAGTTTACTTGATATTTCGTTGTTGTATTTGAGTTTGAAGTGTTGGAAAAAGTTCTTCATTTTGCGATGCTCTTGTCTCTAGAATCCAAAGTACGATGTTGTTGTACGTATTTTTCATTCGGTTCACCCTCCGATTGTAATTTCAATTATTTTTGTTAGTAACCACTGTTGTTTTATAATCTCTTACGTGATTCTTACGGGTTGTTAGGGTCAATATGTTTCAAATTGCAAATAAAACAAGTTTGTTTCATCCTTTTCTTGACGTTTCGTCGGCTTTTTTCCATCTTTTTCAAGGGCTTATTAAGTGAAATCTATTAACAAGAGACGCATTTAAATTATTTTGTTCTGTTTTGTTGCTTTTATATTTTTTTAATGTTTGCATTTGTATTATTCTCTTACTTTATTAAAAGACTGGACATCACGACACATAAATTAAAAAAAAAAACAAGTAAGAGCGTGCTAAGTTCGGCCGGGCCGAATCTTATATACCTTCCACCATGGATCGCATTTGTCGAGTTCTTTTCCCGGCATCTCTTCTCAGGCAAAAAAGGATATAAGAAAAGATTTGATCTGCTATTAGAGCGATATCAAGATATGGTCCGGTTTGGACCACAATTAAATTATATGTTGGGGACCTGTGTTGCGGTACCCCTGTAAAAAAGTCAAGACCCAATATCGGTTTATATGGCTGCTATATCAAAACATGGACCGATATGGTCCATTTATACTACCAACCGACCTACACTAATAAGAAGTATTTGTGCAAAATTTCAAGCGGCTATCTTATTCGTTCGTTCTTACTAATTTCATTGTAGGATCCTCCCTTACAGTCTTGTACGTGTTCTTGTCCTCTAACAGTTTTCTCATTTTGTTGTTGTAATTTTCTTTGTACAATACTACTGTTTTATTACCTTTAAGGTCCTTGTGCTCTTTGATAAATTTTCTGATATCTTCGTAAATTCCTAGTATGAACTTTTCTTATTCAGTGTTTTTTTAATTAGTTCTAAAGTCCGAAATCCTATTTGTCCATTTTGCCCGGTGTCCTCTTTTATCGTCTTTATCCATTGTTCAATGTCTGCAATCAGTGGAGCTGGGGCGAAAATGTTTTTGCAAACAGGGAGAGCGATTTTTTTCCCAATGATAGGATCCATCTGTTGTATATATTAAATTCTATATTTGCCTAGTTCATAAACCAGTCCTCGTTAAGTTTAAACCCGAATATCAAAAACTTCTCTGCTTTCAGTTTCTCGATTTTGCAATTGTGTGTCTGTCCTACCTTAGATTTGATATTGCTATATCTAGTCCATTGCTCTTGTTTATTTGCATAGTTCCGTTTCGTTCAGTGTATTTTTGATTTCTCCCTCAATGTTGTCAATCTCTTTCTTTACTGCTCTGATGGTGATATGACTCTCCCTTATTTCTACGTAAAGTAATTTGGTGTGAAATTTTTGGTGTATTCTCTCAGCCTGTTGCTTCGTCTGTGCTGATCTGAATCAGTTAGAAATATGTCTAGTCGAATTTTTAATGTGTGTTGGTGTTATGCCTTGTTGTTTACATTTAAGGAGAAATTTCAATCTTTCTGTTTATTTGGCTAGTTTATTTATCGTTCTGCAGTATTGCTTCAGTTTACTTGATATTTCGTTGTTGTATTTGAGTTTGAAGTGTTGGAAAAAGTTCTTCATTTTGCGATGCTCTTGTCTCTAGAATCCAAAGTACGATGTTGTTGTACGTATTTTTCATTCGGTTCACCCTCCGATTGTAATTTCAATTATTTTTGTTAGTAACCACTGTTGTTTTATAATCTCTTACGTGATTCTTACGGGTTGTTAGGGTCAATATGTTTCAAATTGCAAATAAAACAAGTTTGTTTCATCCTTTTCTTGACGTTTCGTCGGCTTTTTTCCATCTTTTTCAAGGGCTTATTAAGTGAAATCTATTAACAAGAGACGCATTTAAATTATTTTGTTCTGTTTTGTTGCTTTTATATTTTTTTAATGTTTGCATTTGTATTATTCTCTTACTTTATTAAAAGACTGGACATCACGACACATAAATTAAAAAAAAAAAACAAGTAAGAGCGTGCTAAGTTCGGCCGGGCCGAATCTTATATACCTTCCACCATGGATCGCATTTGTCGAGTTCTTTTCCCGGCATCTCTTCTCAGGCAAAAAAGGATATAAGAAAAGATTTGATCTGCTATTAGAGCGATATCAAGATATGGTCCGGTTTGGACCACAATTAAATTATATGTTGGGGACCTGTGTAGCGGTACCCCTGTAAAAAAGTCAAGACCCAATATCGGTTTATATGGCTGCTATATCAAAACATGGACCGATATGGCCCATTTATACTACCAACCGACCTACACTAATAAGAAGTATTTGTGCAAAATTTCAAGCGGCTATCTTTACCCCTTCGGAAGTTAGCGTGGTTTCGACAGACAGACGGACGGACGGACATGCCTAGATCGACATAAAATGTCGCGACGATCAAGAATATATATACTTTATGGGGTCTCAGACGAATATTTGGAGTAGTTACAAACAGAATGACGAAATTAGTATACCCCCCATCCTATGGTGGAGGGTATAAAAAATAAAAAAACTATTGCAGCGAAAAAATCGTGTCTGGCGGTGCTACGGTAGATAAAGTTGCTGACTATCTCAAAGGCGTGGTTCCCAATTTTCTCCAGTTTCTTTATTAGCTCAGTTGTACAAGGCGTTTTGCGAGTTGATATCATCTATTTTGTATTATCTTCATTTACTTCTTTCAAAAGCTGCAGTTATTACTTCCCGTGACCGGGAAGTATGCGTTGTCTTGTGAGTAGTATGTCATATTTATTCACATTTATATCTCGTATAATCTTCTCCAGCAGCATATTAAAGAGATCATACGATAAGCTGTCCCCTTGCCTGAAACCTCGTTTGGTATTGAATGGTTCGGAAATATTCTTAACTATTCTTACTGAGGTACGTGTATCTGCAAGTGTGTCTTATTAATTTTGCAGGGATACCAAACTCAGACATGGCTTCAAATTCCTTTGAACGTATAGGACTATCGAAAGCGGCTTTGTAGTTAACAAAGAGATGGAGGGTTCTGATTTGTCCCTCTCGGGTCTTTTCCAGAATTTGGCGCAGTGTGAATATCTGGTCTAGGGTGGATTTACTAGGTCTAAAGTCACATTGACATTCTTCTAGCCAGATCACGCAGACTAGCTGATGCACTCGCCTTATGAGCGTGTCGCCTCCGGTCTTAAAGAGTTCAGCGGGCAACCCGTCGGCTGCTGCTTTGTTGTTCTTCAGTCGGGTCACAGCTACTTGGACCTCATTCTGACTAGGAGGTTAACATTCTATACCATCATCACGGATTGGTTCTGCGGTATCCTCTTCGCCACCATCGTCGAACACTAGCAGCTGGGTAAAATGTTCATTCTATATCCTCAGCACGTTATCTGTGTCAGTTACCCTGCAGTCTCTGCAGGAGGATGTGCCTCTGTATGCCGCATTCTTGGCTTCAGTAGAATCTCGACACTCTTGGTCGTAACATTGGTTTCTAGGCGCAGGCTTCCGCTACCCATGCACGAATTTTGAGGCATTTTCTATTGAGTGGGCAATGAATTGCCACTACGCCGTTATAACATCGGGACAAGGAGTGCTTTCATCAAGCAGTTGGGACAGTCGAGTGGGTCAGTCAAGTTTGCCGTTGTCATCAGTTGTGTTTGCAGCTTTTCAGTGTCTAGCATCCGTGCAGTGTCCGATCGTTCTTTTGTAGCCATACTCAAACGGTTGCGAACCTTTGTTGCAACAAGGTAATGATTCTATATTTGCTTCACAGATCGATCGTACATCTAACACGCCGAATGGAAATGCCTTCCATCTATCACAACGATATCAATGTAATTTCTCGTGTTTTGATCGGGTGACTGCCATTTGGCTTTGTGAATGTTGAAATCTGGTGCTGTTAACTACCATGTTTTTTGCCGCGGTGAAATCTATTAGCCTCAACCCATTATCGAACGTTATCTCATGAAGGCTAAATTTTCCGACTGCTGAACCAAATATGGCTTCCTTCCCTATCTTCGCAATAAAATCTCCCAGAAAGAGCAACATAAAAGAAACCTTCGCGAAAAATTTCGTGAGATTCGGTTGACAAATGACGATATTATTGCAGTATTATTCCAAATCGGACGAACATATATATGGGAGGTATGTCCAAATCTGAACCGATTTCTTCCAATTTTAATAGGCTTTGTCTACAAAAAGATGTCTTACTACATTTGATAGGATGACGATAGGATGAAAATTACGACCTGTACTTTGCACACAAATTAACATGGACAAAAATATATACAGACAGACGGACGAATATAGCTTATTCGTCGAGTTAAAATTGCTAGACTCCGCAGCCCTTAATTTTCCCACATAAAAATATTTGTATGTACCAACAAAAATTATATGGTGCTTATACATTTTTATACCCTCCACCATAGGATTAGGGAAATGCTAATTTCGATATTCTGTTTGCAACTCCTCGAAACATTCGTCTAAGACCCCATAAAGTATATATATTCTTGATTGTCATGACATTTTAAGTCCATCTAGCCATGTCCGTCCGCCCGTCCGTCTGTCTGTCGAAAGCACGCTAACTTTCGAAGGAGTAAAGCCACCCGCTTGAAGTTTTGCACAAAGACTTCTTATTAGTGTACATCGATTGGGATTATAAATGGGCTATATCGGACCACGTTTTGATATAGCTGCCATATAAACCGATCTGGGATCTTGACTTCTTGAGCCGCTAGAGGGCACAATTCTTATCCGATTTGGCATGAGGTGAAATTTAGCATGAGGTGCTTTATTTAGACTTCCAACAACTGTGCTGAGGATGGTTCAAATCGGTCCATAACCTGATATAGCTGTCATATAAACCTATCTGGGGTCTTAACTTCTTGAGCCACTAGAGGGCGCAATTATTATCCGATTTGAATAGTTGAAATCGGTCCATAACCTGATATAGTTGCCATATAAACCGATCTGGGTTATTGACTTCTTGAGCCACTAGAGGGCACAACTATTATCCGATTTAGCTGAAATTTTGCATGAGGTGTTTTGTTATGAATTTCAGCTGATGTGCTAAGTATGTTCCAAATCGTTTCATATCCGGGTATAGCTGCCATATAAACCGATCTTTGGTCTTGGCTTCTTGAGCCTGAAATTTTGTACAATGGCTTCTCTCATGACCTTTAACATACGTGTCGAATATGGTATTAATCGGTTTATAGCCTAATACAGCTCCCCTAAAAACCGATCTCCCTATTTTACTTCTTCAGCCCCTAAAGTGCACAATTCTTACTAGATTTGGCTGAAATTTTACACAATGACTTCTACTATGGTCTCCAATATTCAATTCAATTATGGTCCGAAATGAACCATAGCTTAATATTGTTCCAATAACAGCAATTCTTTTCGTTTATCCTTTGTTTGCCTAAAAAGAGATACTGTGGAAAGAGCTCGACAAATTCGATCCATGGTGGAGGGTATATAAGATTCGGCCCGGCCGAACTTAGCACACTTTTACTTGTTTCAAATATATTTTTCCACTTTTGGAGGATTTTTGTAATTATCTCCCTGTGGACTTAATTCATTTATTAAATGCCATTGAGTGGATGAATGGCTTTTGAAATGCCTTTGCTTGTGTATGAGCACTGCTGTTGTGAAAATGCAATTGAATATGCAGCAACAAGATTCAGAGTGAAATAAAAATTATTCAGCAGAGTGCTGGCCACTTGACCTAAACCATTGGGCGCAATGCATTATTGAGTCTTCGAGCAAGTGAATAAAATAGCCATCATCTATGCTATGTTCATATTCAACACAACAAGCTCCCCTACATTATCTTGTAATTGAATCTAGGATGCAATTTACCCATTTGGAGATGTGCTCAAGTGTACATTACCCTCAGTCCTTAGCCAGCACAGTGGATAGTAATGTGAATAAACCAAAACTAGTAAAAATGCATTGAGTTTGATCGGGCCGAAACGTATCCATCCTTTAAGGCTCTATCACACGACAGTGCGACATGTAAAATTTAACACATTTTGAGTTGTACTCGTCGTGTGATACAATCGAAACTAACATATGAAAATCACTTTTCAAAAAAGCACATGTAATTTTTTTTCGATTAGAGCGTCCTCTATTCCTTCTAACAAAAACATAAAGAAATCAGCTGTTTTTGTTATAAAACTAAAGTGTTTTCACAAATTTATGATTTAATCAGCTTTCTCACAAATTTAACAATAAAACCAGATTTTGCTCAAATTTTTAGGTTATGTCATATGAAAATAACATCAGGTGTGAAGCAAAAATGATGAATCGTATGCAAATTGACAATTTTGACAACGATTTTCAATTACACATGAATACAACAAGTGACATGTCATAAGACATCTACATACCGTGTAATAGCGCCTTTAGCGCCGTGTAATAGCGCCTTTACCAAGTTCTCTGGACGATTTCTTTCTGTAGGTAGAAGCAAAGAGACTTAATTGAAGGTCATTGTAGAATTCGACATTGAAAACGTTTATCATATTTTGGGACCATGTGTAGATGGTCAAAAATCAAACCCGAATATGGGTTTATATGGGGGCTATACTACTAGGTTGTGAACGTATGTATTTGCATCATAATACATAATGGCGCTGCCCAAATACTCCTTCAAACAAATTTGGGGATCGATATATAGGTGAGCTACAACAGGTTATGGACGCATTGGAAACATACTTGGCATAGATGTTAGAAGTCATGACAAAAGTCGTCATGCAAAGAATGGCGTTATTTGGATTCTCAAGAAGTAAAATCGAAAGATAGCTGTCAGTCTTTCGATTTTACTTCTTTAAATAAAATAGGCCAATCTTTATTCATTAGCAGACATATAAATAGTACCCCCACCATAGCAGATTACATAAATAGTCTTAGCTTATATCTGTGTTATCTTAAAGAAATCAAACCCGGTTATTTGTTTATATCCATTCAAAAGACTATTTGAGCGTCATTATCTACTCTATTTGAGCGACATACTCTACTTTCCGAATTCAAGCTAAGCCAGATTAACATTGGAGACCACCGGGGCACAGAGGTTAGCATGTCCGCCCATGAGGCCGAACGCCTGGGTTCAAATCCGGAGGTGAACAACAGAAAATTTTTCAGTGGTGGTTATCCTCTTACTAATGCTGGCTACATTTTTGAGGTATCCTGCCATGTTAAAACATCTCTACCAAGTAATGTCGCCACAATTTCCACAGGCGTGCCATTTAATTCAAAATTTAAATTTCAAGCTATAACAAAAAATAATGCACAATTCTAAAGTGTATAATATCTCTTTCATGTTCCGGAAAAAATTTGGTCTTACGACATATAGCCAAGTTACAGCAGGTTTATGAACATACACTTGTTTTTTTGTTTCTATACCCTTCACCATACACAGAAAATATATAGACCTAATTTGGACCGATTAAACATGGTATCGACATAAAAAAAAATTTTTAAACGAGGTTTTAATTGCTTTATTTACTTTGACATTGAAATCCAATTTTATTTGTATCATGGCAAGTGATTGGTAAAGAAGGCATACGTTAAACATACTTTTGATTGAATGAATTAAATTGTTTTTTAATAATACAAATTGTCAGTCTCTATTTCTGCGTTTTGTTGTGTCCTCTTTCACACATATGTAATGCGAAGAAGAGCGAATGAGCCAAATATGTGTCTAGTTACTTGCACATACAGATAAATAGTCGCGTGGCTAGACAAAAAAACATCAAGGAAAATAGAAAGTGTGGTTTTTATTTATCTCTCAATAAAATAAAATAATTTATTAAATAATCATTGTTAAGTAAAAACAATTTATTTTAAAAAGTGTTATGCTGAAATAGTGGTAAACAGAAAAAATTAGAATGTGAACAAATGAAATGCGTAGGTACACTCCAAACGAAACAAAATTGAAGACATGGAATAGAATGATGTGGTATTTATAAATATTACTTTATTTTAATATGTTATTATCCCTATTGAGACTATATTGGCTTGGAAAACGACGACGGAAGATAGCAAATGCAGTATTCCTTCATTCGTGCTATCGTGGATTTACTTTAACATATATATAAAATGTTTTTTTTTTCACTATACTTTTTACTGGCGGTATATCCACGACAATGCAGAGGTCCGATTTCAGCTTAATTTTTAATTGAATGTACAAATTTTTTAATTGAACCAAGTTTTTAATTTTTCCTGTGTAGTATGGGGGATATACTAATTTCTTCATTCCGTTTGTAACACCTCGAAGAAACATTCGTCTCTCAAGAATATAAAACCTTTTTGGGGTCTTATAAAGTATATATATATTCTTGATCGACTTAAATGTCATATTTAAGTCGATTTACCCACGCCCATCCGCCCGTCTCTTTGTCGAATGCACGCAAACTTTCGAAGGAGTTGAAATTTTGCACAAATACTTCTTATTAGAGTAGGTCGGTTGGGATTATAAATGGGCCAAATTGGTCCATGTTCTGATATAGCTGCCATATAAACCGAACTCCTGATTTGACTTCTTGAGCTTCTAGAGGGCGCCATTCATATTCGATTTTGCCGAAATTTTGCACATGGTGTTTTGGTATGACAGCCAACAATAGTGGCACAACAGTATGGTTCAAATCGGTTCATAACCTGATATAGCTGCCATATAAACCGATCTCCCGATTAGAATTCTTCAGCACATATCGTTTTGGCATGACTTTGAAAAACTGTGCCAAGTATGGTCGAAATCAATCCGTAACCTGATTATGCTGCTATATATACCGATCTTCCAATTTGACTTTTTTTGCTTGGAAAGGACGCAATTCTTAACCAATTTGGTTGAAATTTTCAACATAACGTTTTGGTATCGGTTCAAAACCTGATATGGTTGCCATCAGGACATAGCCCGGATTTCTTCTTTTGCGCTCATTTAAATTTGAATTGAATTTGCTCTCAAACTAGTTTTATGAGTTCAACAGATTATTGTTTGTGTTGTAAATGACTTTTATTTTCATAAAATTGTACGCAAACAAACTGAAAACATTAGGCAACTATAATTGTTACATATTTCAAAAAAAAAAAATTTTTTTTGATCAATTTTTACGAAGAACCATCTACATTCTGCTTAAATGATGTCGCTAATTTCTTCTTCGAACTTAATTTAAATCAATCGAAAATGCGTTTTTGATGGAAAAGATGTTCGGTAAAAATTGCATCTAACTATTGTCAAATACGCTTATAGTTGCCATCATGTTGAAGATAAAACAAGTAAAAGCGTGCTAAGTTCGGCCGGGCCGAATCTTATATACCCTCCACCATGGATCGCATTTGTCGAGTTCTTTTCCCGGCATCTCTTCTTAGGCAAAAAAAAAAGGATTTAAGAAAATATTTGCTCTGCTATTAGAGTGATATCAAGATATGGTCCGGTTTGGACCACAATTAAATTATATGTTGGAGACCTGTGTAAAATGTCAGCCAATTCAAATAAGAATTGCGCCCTTTGTGGGCTCAAGAAGTAAAATAGAGAGATTGATTTATATGGGAGCTGTATCGGCCTATAGACCGATTCAGACCATAATAAACACGTATGTTAATGGCCATGAGAGAATCCGTCGTACAAAATTGCAGGCAAATCGGATAATAATTGCGACCTCTAGAGGCTCAAGAAGACAAGATCCCAGATCTGTTTACATGGCAGCTAAATCAGGTTATGAACCGACTTGTACTTTATTTGACATAGTTGTTGAAAGTAACAATAAAAAACGCCTTGCGAAATTGCAGCCAAATCGGATAGAAATTGAGCCCTCTAGAACCTCAAGAAGTCAAGTCCCCAGATCTGTTTATATGACAGCTATATCAGCTTATGAACCGATTTGAACCATATTTGGCACAGTTGTTGGATATCATAACAAAATACTACGTGCCAAAATTCATTCAAATTGGATAAGAATTGCGCCCTCTAGAGGCTTAAGAAGTCAAGACCCAAGATCGGTTTATATGACAGCTATATAAGGTTATGGACCGATTTGAACCATACTTGGCACAGTTGTTGGATATCGTAACAAAACACGTCGCGCCAAATTTCATTCCAATCGGATAAGAATTGCGCACTCTAGAGGCTCAAGAAGTCAAGACCCCAGATCGGTTTATATGGCAGCTATATCAGGTTATGAACCGATTTGAACCATACTTGGCACAGTTGTTGGATAAAATACCAATACCAGACGAATATTTCGAGTAGTTACAATCAGAATGACGAAATTAGTATACCCCCCATCTTATGGTGGAGGGTATAATAAGAAAAGGTGGTGGAACTAAAAATCAGAAACACGAAGAGATTTCTACGTCATTGCAGTTGCCCACTAATTGAAGTCAAATGACCTAGTGGCAAACATAGGTGTAATATAAAACTTGTTCTCATAGATAAAAGTCTGCTGACTAATAGTATGTTAACGCATTTCCTTACTTAAGGTGGTTATCATGGTCGTGTTTCAACGTGAAAATTAATATTTTTAACTGTGAAACAAAAACTAAATATCTACCTTTTGACTCGCCAAGAAAAAAAAAGAAATGGTTTAATTGAAGTAATTATTTTAAATTGTAAATTATCGAGTTTTTAAAATTTTGCATTTCATTGCTGATGTAATTCACATAATTTATAACTAAATATTACTAATTATTCTTTTGAGGCCACCGTAGCGTAGAGGTTGGCAAGTCCGCCTATGACGTTGAACGCCGGAGTTCGAATCCTGGCGAGACTATCAGAAAGCATTTTCAGCTGTAGTTTTTCCCTTCTAAATCGAGCAACATTTATGAGGTACTATGCCATGTAAAAACTTCTCTCCAAAAGAGGTATAATAAGGAGGCCCCTTATTATTGAGCTTAAAGTTGAATCGAACTGCACTCATTGATATGTGAGAATGTTCATGAACAAAAACTGCAATTATTCTTTGGAAAAGTTGTTCAGACTAGCAAGCAAAACATTTCATAAAAAGACGTTTTTTAAATATTTTTTTTTTGTCACAGATAAAATTTCAATTAAAATAATAAAACGAGAATTTAGAGAAAATTCATATAGAATTATGTCTTAGAAAAATTTTTGTTAAATGTTTGTGTATCTAAACAATTTCTATGAAATTTTTTTTCAAGAAACTTTTTATAACTTTTCTTTTAAAACAATCACAAAAATTTAATCTTTTGAAACATTTACATTGCGATTTGGTATTTAAAAGAAATTGCATTAACCCATTAACGACGAACAATACCTGAGAATAGAGTTGCCTTAGAAAAATTCTAGCTCGAATTAGGAAAGAGGTATAGTAACGAAATTTGGATTGGCGTAAAGTGGACGAATGAAACCACTTACAAACAAATTTTCCCGTCATGTTTTGGGGGAAAATTGGCTTGTGGAAAGTCGGCAATTTTATATATTCCAAAACTCAAACGAAAAAAATTTCTCAAAATTCTTAGGAGTGAGATTTCTGGAATCATTTTTAATGTCTTGTTGTATTTGATGGTTTCTCTATTAAAAAGTATACATTTTTGACAATAATCCTAATTCTTTCGACAGCAGGTGCGATTTTATGCCAAAAATCATTAAATCCAGCTTTTTTCGCTAAATGGTCATAAAATATTAAGAAAATGATTTTTTTGTCTAACCCGATATAGCTGCCATGTAAGCCGATCTTGGGTCTTGACTTCTTGAGTTTCTAGAGGACGCAATTCTTATCCGATTTGGCCCTAATTTTGCGTGAAGTGTTTTATTTTGACTTCCAACAACTGTTTCAAGTATGGTCTAAATCAGTCCCTATCCTGATATAGGGACCATATAAAACGACCTCCCGATTAGACTTCTTGGGCTTCTAGAGGGCGCAACTCTTATCCAATACGGTTGAAATTTGGGATATGTCGTTTTGGTATGACTTCCAACAACTGTTCCAAATATGGTCTAAATCGGAATATATACTATATAGCTGTCATATAAACCGATCTCCCAGTTTGACTTTTTGAGACTCTGGAAGGTGCAATTGTTACTCGATTTGCCTGAAATTTTGCAGGTGGTGTTTTTCTATGACTGGTGTTTTTAAAATTGAAAAAACTCATTCAAAGAACTTGACAAATGCGATCCATGGTGGAGGGTATATAAGAATCGGCCCGGCTGAATTTAGCACGCTTTTACTTGTTTTAATGGCACATGCTTCTGCTTCGTTTGAAATTATGGCCCCACAGACCAAATCCCTTCGTGTGATAAAACTGTAAACAAAAAGGGTTTGGTGCAGTGCCTGGTGAGTTCTCTTTGGTTTCATTTTGATCGTGCGGATATTTCTGATAAGCAGTATTTCGTCTTAAGGGAATCGTCATCAATATATTTCAAGTGCACTGATGTGCTGTACCTTATAACCTTGAGAACAATGAAGCCACTGGTGATGTTGCACTTCATACCAAAATCGACAGAATTTTCATTTCTATGGAAGCCGATTAGAAATTAAAAAGAATTTTTTCTACCGCTATCACAGATCTCCGCAATGAAGTTATTCAGTGCAAATATAACATTACGAAATTTGACGTTTCGTGTGAAAAAAAATTGTGGCTGCATTTGAAGCTGAAAATAATTAATTACGCAGAAAACTAAACAGGTCTGACATAAAAATTGTTGGTCTTCCTGTTGGTTTGGTAAACGTCGTTGACCGCATTGTTGCGATTGGTGCTGTTTTCGATGTCCCAATTGAGAAGGGTGATTTGAACACTTTTTTTACACCTATAGGCGTCAGTCAAGTTTAATTAATTTTTTTTGCGTGACGCCATAATGACTCATACTCAACTCATACTCAAGGTTAGTGATGTTATTGGTGGCGATATTGTTAATCGGGTCTATTTAAACGACCAGCGGAAATCGTTTTAATGCTTTATGTCGACGTACTATGAAAGAAAAGAAGATTACTAAGTACCGGTTGATTCATTCTGATATTACTAAAGTCCGTTTGACACTCATCGATGTTGCACAGATACTTACTATTGATGTACGTCGTCGGGGATTGCAAATGGGCCATATCGGTTAAGATTTAGATATAGCTCCCATATAAACCGATCTCCCGGTTTGACTTCTTGAGCCCCTGGAAGCCGCAATTTTTGTTCGATTTGGTTGAGATTTTGCACATAGTGTTTTGTTATGACTCTCATCAACTGTGCCAGGTGTGGTCCAAATCAGTCTATAACCAGATAAAGCTCTCATATTTTCGCAGAATCCATGGTGGTGGGTTCCAAAGATTCGTCCCGGCCGAACTTAGCACGCTTTTACTTGTTTTTGTTTCATATATGTGCCTTGAAATAATTTAAAATCCATATGTATAAATGTTTGAGTTATTATTTATATTGGGTTGCCCAAAAAGTAATTGCGGATTTTTCATATAGTCGGCGTTGACAAATTTTTTCACAGCTTGTGACTCTGTAATTGCATTCTTTCTTCTGTCAGTTATCAGCTGTTACTTTTAGCTTGCTTTAGAAAACAAGTGAAAAAAGTATATTTGATTAAAGTTCATTCTAAGTTTTATTAAAAATGCATTTACTTTCTTTTAAAAAATCCGCAATTACTTTTCGGGCAACCCAATACTATACACATGTATATAAAGCTTTAATATGGTTCCCGCTCTATGTACACAAAGTTATGAATTTTGAAGTTAATCATGGTTCATTGATTAGCGACTCGTCTTTTTTTGTAAGAAAATTGAAAACCACAAACAGTATCTTACGCTTGGCAATTGCCAAAACATTTGTCCTTCTAACTACAGGAACCTTAGATGAAATTAGTAATATTCCAATTAACAGCGGTATTGACGTCTTGGCCGTTTCGGAATCTTTCCTTAAATCAAGTCTTTCTAATAGATTCGTTGTCATTAATGGCTTTTCTTTTGTGCGCAATGATCGCCCATTGACCAGAGGTGGCGGTGTAGGTCTTTAAGTCTTAATTGTGGTGAATGTGAGTCCTTGTTTGTGAAGCTAAGGGTTGGCACTTCTAAAATGCTATTTGGTGTCGTATATCTTGCACATAGTAATATTGATGTCTTGTTTGCGAGATACTCGAATATAATAGCCGTATGGGATTTTAATTATAATTTGTTCAATGGTTTCAAGTCGCACGTTTTGAGAAATTTTTGCCGTAGCCTAGGCCTTACTGTTTCGCATAATTCTTTACCAACGCATTATGACGTTGCTCATAAATCGTGTTTTCTTATTGACCTTTTTCTACTTAGTGATCTGACCAAACTTCGATTTCCATCATAGGGTCAATGCGCATCAGTTTGTCACCATGCTTTAATGTTTGGGGCATATGAATTTAATGTCGATTATTCTGACAGATATACCGAATTTCAAGATTATAGAAACATAGATTGGAATGGTTTTATGAACTACTAAGCATCGTATAACTCGGAGTCGCTTTATGCCACATCGAATTTGAACTTGCAACTTGGCATTGTCAATGATCTTTTCAACAGACTTCATTCTTTTGTCCCTCTTCTCTGACGGCGTATTGTAGATGTAAAGGATCCTAGGTTGATTTCAAAGGAGGTTATTTTATCGTAATCACCTACTAAAGAAAATTTACTCAGATACCGTCGCCATAGGAATTAATCTAAGTCGGTAAAGCGTAGGGCCAAAAGCAGTTATTATTCTCGAAGTTTTAGGAACATTGGCAACAGTCAGATCTGGAAGACTTTGCGTAACTGCGGATGTTTTAAAGACACGTCTTCACCGGAAGTTAGTCCTGAGTATTTTAGGAATCACCTTGTTAGTGGAAGAGCTGACGTTGGAGGCAGTAGAGCTGACGTTGGAGGCAGTAGAGCTGGCGTTAATATCGTGGGAACTACTGGATTTTCTTTTGAATGTTAATTAAACTTATTAAAATTGTACTGCCTTATATTTCACGTTTCATTTTATACTTTTTTAATAGTATTATAACTACGCCGGTGTTTTATGAGAAAATTGAATTGAAAAAGTAGAGGAGATGAGATGAGATGCCTAGGAATTATACTTGACAATAAACTGGTTTTTTAGCGCATTTTAGTTCTGTTAGTTGCAGGATCATTCATATGCTACGTAGACTTTACACCACGAATGCACATTTCTCTCGTCACGTAGTGAGAAGAATAGTGGTCTACTTATGCCCTTCGCATCAAGTTTTTCGCAGTTTAGTCGAACTTTGCATTCGCTAGTCAGATACGTGTAGGGACTATGTCGGTATGACCACGTTTCCCTTTTAATGGGGTTACCATTTGAGTTTTTGGTTGATATTCGACTTCTAATTTTGTTTTATACAATTACTAGCTGACCCGGGCCTGCTCCGCTGCGCCTTCTTTAACTTTATATGGAACAAAGTTTCCTTGGAATATTTATTATCGACAATTAAAGAGCTTTTAGTGAAATGCCATGCTACGAAAATAATATATGTATATCGCAAAAGCATAACAATATAAATGGCTTTATCTGAATTCCATATGATCTTTACTGGCCTACGAATTAGCTCGGAGGGTTTAGGGTCATGAACGTTTGGGTGTTAGATATACTCCATTATTAAAAGTCTTTATTTCAGCTCGATACTGCCATGATGTCCGATTTAAGGGGGGGTTTTCGGGGGGTGAGGTGGTCCCTTAGACTCTTGGCCCAGAAAAAGTATCAGGATCGCTCTCTTGTTGGGAAGGGATATGCCCCCAATACCTTTCATTTTAGCCCCACATTGACGTGGTTGGTAAATATGCCCGATTTAGGGGTGTTTTGGGAAGTGGGTGGTCCCCCAAATACTTAGCCCTAAAAATATATCAGCATCGTGCTCTACTCTCAAATATGATTTATTTGAACCCCATATTGCCATTGGCCTCAAAATTGGATATCAAATTAGTTTTTTAATCTCAAATAGCCTATCTTCACAACGGACCCTACTTTCACAACGGACCCTACTTTCACAACGGAATTATTATGCACCATCTGTGAAAATTTCAAGAAAATCGGTTCAGCTGTTTTTGAGTCTATAAGGAACACACAAACAAACACAAATTTATTTTTATATATAAGAAAAAACTGGTTTGCCTCCACTGTTAAGAAACAAGTTTTGTGTTCAGTAGGACTAACAGAAATCCCCAACTTATACGTCCTCACATTGTAAGATATTAATCTGCCCCATGCCACTATAGACATACAGCCAAGCCAGTAATCGGCTTGTTGTGCGCTCTAAAAACTAAAAAGTGACTTCGTATGTCCCGTTATAACACCAAAAGCTATACTGACCTCCTTCTTACTTCTTTTCAGTAATAGCCTAGTCCTCTCACGATCCTAATCACCCCATAGGATTTTCGCCGTCCTACCGATCGTTTCGCTGTTCCACAGTGTTACATGTTTGCGTTTGTCGCCCACTGCCTTGAATAGGACTGCGTCGACCCGAAAGGCTTCTGGTTAACCAAGTTTATTGACCTCAGTTCTCTGGCCTTCACTGCCAAATTGTCTGCCATTTCATTCCCCCTTACTTCGTTATGGCCCGGCATCCAAAGGATGTGGATTGTGCCATCCTCAGAGAAGGCGTTAATCTCCTTCTTACATTCCAAGACTGTTCGTGACCTCACCGTCCTAGTTGTTATTACCCTTATGGTATTTTTACTATCCGTAAAGTTATTCACACTCGACGTCCTCGCGTTAGTACCACACCCTCTCACGCATTCCTTGATCGCCCGGATCTCTGCCTGCAGAACCGTATTATGGCCAGGCAGTCTAAAACAGATCTCAGTCCCTGGGTTCTCAAAGTAGACTCCAAGGCCCTTTCTTTCCTCTAGATTTGATCCATCCACGTAACATGATCTTTTAGACGGCAATACTAGGGTTCAATCAGTCCAAGACTGTGCCGCTGGCAGCAGTGCCTCGCACTCGACCTCAAGTGTCATCTCAGGTATCCGATCGGAAACCTCTTCCCTTCCTTTCATGCTTCCTATCGTCGCCTCGATTGTACAGTGGTGGTATGAGCTGCTCCCATCCTCAATCCATTCTTCCATCGCAGTGGCTGTCTTACACTTAATCTGTATGTCAATGGGTCGGATATCTAGAATAGTCTCCAGTGCCCTAGTGGGGATGGTCCTCATCGCTCCGCCTTTGCCAAGACAACATTTTCTCTGAACCTGTTGTATGGCCCTTATGTTGCACTTTTTCTCCATAGCAGTCCACCAAACTACTGAGACGTAAGTAAGAATTGGTCTAATCACGCTCCTGTAGAGCCAGTGGACTATCCTAGAATTCAGGCCCTATTTTGAGCCTACGGTCCGTCTACATAGTGCCCAACATCTGTGAGCCTTCTCAGTACGCTTCTGAATGTGACACTTCCAATTCAGTTTCCTATCCAAGTTCACTCCTAAGTATTTGACCTCGTGAGATATCGAAATCGTTTTATTGAGGAAACGTGGCGCGTCAAATTGGCCCACTTTCGTCTTCCTCGTGAACAAGCATATTTCTGTCTTCTCTGGGTTAGTAGTCTCCATACTCCTGTGTCTAGCCCAGCCACAATACGTTCCAAGGTTTTGAGTAGAAAGGACGTAAGGCTTATGGGTCTGTAGGCCTGTAGGCATAACTTGCCTTGCCGGGCTTGGGTATAAACACCACCCTTCCCTCTTGCCAGGCTTTCGGAGTATATGCAAGTCTTAGGCACGCTGTGAAAACACAGGCCAGATGGGGCGTCAGATAGTCCGCCTCCTTCTGTAGTAACGCCGGAAAAATTTCATCAGGTCCGGGTGACTTAAATTGTTTGAAGCTCGTCAAGGATTCCTTCACCATAAATTCTGTTATGATAAGCCTTCGATCAACGTCATTATTCCAAGATTCCGGTGTCTCCGTGAGTCCCTTCGTATCCAGTGGAAAATGCGTTTGCATCAAAAGCCTTAAAATGTCCTCCGTTGTCTCTGTTCTCACTCCCATGTTGTCTACTAATGTTTCAGTTTGGACATGGGTTTTTAAGAGAATCTTTTTTTCATCGGCGTCATTAATGCTACCGACCTGTTCGGTAATCCTATTATATTCCTTGAGCCTTGTGTAGTGCACATCCCAGTAATTTTCCGATTTTTTACGCCGAGCTCTGTTATAAAGTCTGCGGATCTCTTTCCCAATGTTGCGAATCTCCACGGTCATTTAGAGATTTTTTCTTGGGCTGATTTCCTTTCTCAAAGAGGACAACTATCATCGAAAGATTCCACTAGTGCAGTCGTAATTTTTTTGACATTGTCGTCAATGTCTACTATGCTTGGACAATCTGAATTATGTTGCCCAAGCCTTCTTCTGAGTAATCTTCCGAATTTTGGCCAGTTGGTTTTCAAATTATTACGGAAGCTTATCGGATTCGGCGCTGGCCGCGCTATTCTAAACATAGTGTAGCGATAGTCCATAGAGAGCCTCCAATCCTGAATCTCATCGATTGGATTTTCAAAAAATATTGTGTTGGGTCTCTCGCCCCACCACTGCCTGATTTTTTTGTATTACGGTCTTTACTTTTACTAGTTTTCCCAATAATGAGAGAGTCGGTGATAATCTCGTCGTCGGCTCCCTGTCCATGTTCGATAACCCGATCGTTGGCTGGCGTGGTCTTCCCAGAGTACTTGAAAGCGGGGAGCTCTTTTTATTCTTCAACATTTTGGCAGTGTTATGCTCTTCGGGAGATCTGATTCTTTTTCCAGCTTCCGTTGAAGTGCCTGGAATGTCAGTCGGTACAAACTCCTCTGTCTCCTTCGTAGTGCTCCGGATCGCTTTCCCGGTCCGCTTGTGAGCTTAGTAAAGCCATCGCTCACCTCTGCCGTTATCCCGCTGCCCTCATCTCGCGATTCGGCTGCGATGACTGATTTACTTTCACTGTCGCTCTCTGGATCCGAGTCGGAAACACCATTTATATTTAAAGGCTGGGGACGAACTGTGCATTCCTCTGGTTTATCCGTCTCTTCCTCATTTATTTGTCTGACGGCTAGTTGTGCGATCGAAGCATTACTCTCGACTACAGGTGCCAAGGCACCCACACCTATAGGAGGGGAGGTTGACATGCTGCGGTCTGACGCCAACATCACAGTTGTTGGGTCTTTGGAGTTCATTTTGAGCCTCCTCCAAAAATTATTTACAATTTTTTCGTAATAGGTAGTACCTATTCCGAAATTCGGATATTTTTCTTTGGGGAGCGAAATGAAAGCACGTCTACATCACTTAACGGTTCACTACTTATTGACCATATAGTTCCCAATTAAATTAAATGAAAAAAATAACAAATTATTTAATCGAGTTTCATTGTTATATGTCTTTTAATTTAATAATTCGATCTTATGGCTGGGAGCCACTATTTTTGCGAATATAAATACGCATGTAATTGCATTTTTTTCTTCTAGACCATTTTGGTCTTTAAGAAAGTGGAACTAAATATGTATAGCTTTTAGGGCCAATACCCCAAACCGGACATATTTGCTGACTTATGCAATAAGCAGTTTAAATGATATTAGAAAACGAATTTGATATCCAATTTTAAGGCCAATAGCAATATGGGGTTCAAATAGATGATATATAGATATATAAGAATAGAGCACGTTGCTGATATATTTTCCGGGCTTAGTGTTTGGGGGACCACCCCAATCCCCAAAACACCCCTAAATCGGGCATATTTTCCGACCATGTCAATGTGGAGCTTAAATGAAAGGTATTGTGGGATAGAGGAAGAATTGATAAACACTTTCAGGACCAATTTTCTCCTCTTTCCCAAATTTTTTAGTGACCGTCGCAATATGGGGCTCAAATAAAGGTATTTGGAATTAGAATACGAATTTGATATCCAAATGTAGGACCTTGTATTTAAGGCATCACCCCTTCCCTAAAACACCCCTCAAAGGGTAAAAATTTTTCGACCATGCCAATATGTGGCTTAAATGAAGGGTATTTGAGGTTAGAAAACGAATTTTGTAACCTATTTTGGGGCCATGTGTTAGGGGGACGCCTCATCGTGTAAACTCCCCTAAACCAATGGCAATATGGGGTTTAAATAAATGGTATTTGAAAGAAGAGCACGATGCTGAGATTTTTTAGGGCCAAGTGTCTGGGGAACCACCTCACCCCCGAAAACACCCCTAAATCAGAGAAAACATGAGAATATCGGGATGAACTAAAGTATTTTAAGAATGGAGCACACCTTACATCCAAATTTAAATTCGCAGACCAATAAAGATCATATGGGATTCAAATAAAGGTACTTTTATTGTTACACTGTTAGGCAAGCGATATACTATTTTCGTAGCATGGTATTTCTCTAAAAGCTCTTTAATTGTCGAAAATAAATATTCCAAAGAAACTTTTGTTCCATATAAAGTAAAAGAAGGCACCACGGAGCGGGCCCGGGTCAGCTAGTATGTTATAAAGTTTGGGGTCTTAGCTTTGTGTTTTTAAAACTCGAAGGGTTTTCACAGTTTTTTTTGTTAAAAAATGCCAGTAATGTACTTCACTTCCTCTTCCTCTATTAGAGTTAACACACTTTAGAAAAATTAAACTTAAAACGCATCTACATTAAGTCTTCTTTACAGCACAGTAAGAAAAATTGATAGTGCCGGGCCAAGTTTTCTGTATAGAGACAAAATCAAATCAATTTCCGACCCTACAAAGTAGGTACAAAGGTTTAACGATGTCCGTGTGCCTGTCCGTCTGTCCGTCCGTCTGTTGTAGTCACTCTACCGCCTTAAAAAATTGAGATATTAAGCTGAAATTTGGCACAGTTACGTCTTTTTGATGCACGCTGGTTATGTTTTTGAACGGGTCAAATCGGACCATATTTGGGTATAGCTACTATATAGACCGATCTATCGATAAAGGGTCTGAAGCCCATAAAAGCTTTATTTATTACCCAATTTCGCTGAAATTTAAAACAGTGAGTAGTTTTAGGCCTTTCAACATTCGACCCAAATATGGTTCAGTTTTGAGTATATTAAGATATAGCTGCCATATAGACCGATCTCACGATTGGACCATATTTGGATATAGCGGTCATATATAGACCGATCTGCCGATGGGGTCTGAGGCCCATATATAGCTGTCATATAGACCAAACTGCCTACAAAGGCCCGATTTCGAGAAAATTTGAATCAGTGAGTTTTTTTAAGCTACCCGCCATCTTACCCAAATATGGTAAAGATCGAACTATATTTAGATACAGCTTTCATTAGAAGGAAATGCCGATTAAGGGTTTGAAGCTGATAAAAGCTTTATCAAGTCCCCCCCCCCCCCCCCCCCCCCCCCCGGCATCTGCCCAAATATCCGTGTCCCATACAGTTCAGATCGGTTTATATTTCGAGATAGCTGCCAAAAAGGCCAATATTTTGCTCTAAAATTGAATTGAACAGTGAATTATATTTATTAGACCAATGTCCGTTCCGAATTTGGGTGCATAAGGTATCCATTTGTCACTGGATTATGACGAAAGGGAGTTTACATATATATCCAAGGTGGTGGGTATCCAAAGTTCGGCCCGGCCGAACTATTCTTATGACTGAAGAATCGGACCTTAGCATATAGCGCGACAAATACAAATATTTAATTTTATTAGCTTTCCAACTCAGTTAAAAAATTTGAAATCGGTTCAGAAATGCTTTCACCATCAATAAAAAAAAAAAGAGAGCAGTCTCTGCGAAAATTAAAAAAAAAAATGTTAGTCAAATTTCTTGGACAGTATAAAAGACATCCCACACTTTTATTTGAAAATCGGACCATTTATGTGCTTTTGACAGCTCGAATTTCTGGGGCTCTGAAATTTTGCATATAAACTGGATAATACCTCAGCCATAACCATGTAAAATTTCATGAGAATATCTCTATGCGTTCCAAAACGGCAGACTTATTTCCACTTATTTTTTACCCATCCCACTGTGCGTCACCATAAAATGTGTGGGTAAGGTCTAATTTCTCTAGGTGTAGTTGATTACACGGCTGAAAACTTCACATTGAAAAAATGTTTGTCCTAATTTTAAAGATTCGAGCCAAAGATTAGCAAATTTAATATAAAGATGGTAAATTTTTCAACTTTTTAAGGAAAAATTCTCTTTGGTGGAAAATATTTTCCTCCATATTAAGGATTTTTTATTTTAAATGGTGGGTTAATAAATCCCTAACTTTGGATCTTGTTATTAAAGACAAAAATCTAACATGAAAGTCAAAATATCGTTGAAAGGGGGCCACCGTAGCGCAGAGGTTAACATGTCCTCCTATGACGCTGAACGCTTGGTTTCGAAACCTGGCGAGATCATCAGAAAAAATTTTCAGAGTTGGTTTTCCCCTCCTAATGCTGGCAACATTTGTGAGGTACTATACCATGTAAAACTTCTCTCCAAAGAGGTGTCGCACTGCGGCACGCCGTTCGGACTCGGCTATAAAAAGGAGGCCCTTATCATTGAGGTTAATACTTGAATCGGACTGCACTCATTGATATGTGAGAAGTGTGCCTCTGTTCCTTAGTGAAATTTTCGTGGGCAAAATTTGCATTTGCAAAAATGTACCCAAATTAAAGACGCAGAATAGCCTTACAAATAGAGGCGTCATTTTTTTTTTTTTAATTAAGGGTCTATGTTTAGAATAATAATTTTTCAGAAAACAATAGTTTTCTATGAATTAAGAATCAATCAGCGATCAAAATTTGAAACGGATGGTCATGTCCGCTAGCAAATAGAAAATTTAATTTAAAGATAACATCTTAATTGTAAAGTTTTGATTCTTTGAAAAATCTTAAATTTTCGGCCAACTTTTTTTTCAGTACACAAATGTCGCCAAGGTAAAACCACCACTCCAACCAACGTATGCACTTGGATATAATTTCCTACCAATCCACTGTAGATATAGACCAAGTTGGCAATAATGTGTTATGTAAGAAAAACAAAAGCAAAGTAAACTATGCATCATAGTTTCAAATACCAAAACAAAAGGGGAATGAATGACTTAACAATCCAACCCAATTGTTCATATCACTTGATTGAAAAGACACTTAAAAGTCCACTGGATTAATTAGAATTTTATCATGCAATAGTGTGTTAATACTCGTATGTGTGTCCAGGAAGGGTAAAGCAAGAATAAATTTAAACTATGTAAACGGTGGATGTGTGCTGTTGCCATAAAAGTGTCAAGTTACAAAGGATAGGAAATATGTCCTCTGTACACAAATCTAGAACATAATGAAGAATGATGCATAAATATTGACACACACACACACACACAGATAGACAGCATACAGACAGATAGGCAATTGCTAGAAAAACCCCTGTCAAATTCAAAAAAGAAAATCGATAACACATAAGACAAGATAAATCGGACAAAAGAACACTCACTCTACGGTGTATTCACACAAATTACAACATCTTTAATATATCCCTCTTTTTCCCTCTTTTGTATGACTTCAGACAAATAAATTTTGCGACGACTCTGATTGCCTGGCAATAAAGGACGTCAACTATCAATGTCAGCAGCCACTTGTTCCCGCGTATCGACAAAAATGGGCCCTACTACAAATTCCAAAGTCAACTCTGTCGCTGGGGACTCAGTGCCATTGAAACTAGGTCGCCAATGTGCTGGTGTGGCCAAAGGATATGGAAGTGGTCGCAGTGCAACAACGGCCAGCAGTGAATCATCAGATCCTTTTGAATCCGACTACAGTGAAGAGGCCGAAGAGGAGGAGGATTCAAAACACCACAGCTCGCGTGGAGAAAACAATTATGAAGACATAGATGGCGATGAAGAAGAGAATGATAACGAAGAGGAGGATGATAATGATGAAGAAGAGGAGCAAGATGAAGACGATGACGGCAATGAAACGGATGATGAAGAAGACGACAGCACAGAGGATAATAGCAGTGTGGAAACAGCCAAAGGTGTAAGGAAATACAGTCTGGATGACTATCAAATTATTAAAACCGTGGGTAAGTGGAACATGGCAATTTCCTTAATTTAATTGATATATACTAACAAATTGTGATGGAAAATTTTAATTGCAACTGTAGGTTAGCAAATGCATTTCAAAAAATTAATTTTCCCTGTACCGGAGACAATCAATAAGGAAAATTACAGGGAAATTAAATCTGAGAAATTCATGCTTCATGTTTTTCTGTGTACACATTAATATAAACAAGTAAAAAGGCGTTAAGTTCGGCCGGGCCGAACTTTGGATACCCACCACCTCGGATATATATGTAAACCACCTTTCGTCAAAATCCGGTGCAAAACTCATAACTTATGCCCCATAGCAGCTATATCAATATATGTTACGATTTGGACCAAATAGTAATACAATAATAGTCATTGTTCAATTGTATATAACAAAATATTGGTCTTTTTAGTAGCTATATCTTAAAATAAACCGATGTGAACTGTATACGACACGGATGTCGAAAAGACTAACATAAGTCAATGTGTCAAATTTCAGTGCAATCGGATTAAAAAAGCGCCTTTTATGGGGCCAAGACTTCAAATCGAGAGATCGGTCTATATGGCAGCTATATGCAAATCTTGATCGATCTAGACCAAATTGCAGAAATATGCGGAGGGGCTTATCTTAGCTCTTTTTCCCAAATTTCGGCATCATCGGACAACAAATGCGCTTTTTATGGCCCCAAAACCTAAAACCGAGAGATCGGTCTATATGGCAGCTATATCTAAATCTAGACCGATCTGAGCCAGATTGACAGAAGATATTGAAGGGCCTAACACAACTCACTGCCCCAAATTTCCGCAAAATCGGATAATAAATGTGGCTTTTATGGGCCTAAGATCCTAAATCGAAGGATCGGTCTATATGGCAGCTATATCCAAATCTGAACCGATCTGAGCCATATTGACGAAGGAAGTCGAAGGGCCTAAGACAACTCCCTTTTCCAAATTTCAGCAAAATTGGATAATAAAAGTGGCTTTTATGAGCCTAAGACCCTAAATCAGAGGATCGGTCTATATGGCAGCTATATCCAAATTTGAACCGATCTGAGCCAAATTGACGAAAGATGTTGAAGGGCCTAACACAACTCCCTTTTCCAAATTTCAGCAAAATCGGATAATAAAAGTGGCTTTTATGGGCCTAAGACCCCAAATCGGAGGATCGGTCTATATGGGAGCTATATCCAAATTTGAACCGATCTGAGCCATATTGACGGAGGATGTCGAAGGGCCTAAAGCAACGTACTGTCCCAAATTTCAGCAAAATCGGATAATAAATGTGGCTTTTATTGGCCTAAGACCCTAAATCGGCGGATCGGTCTATATGGGGGCTATATCAAGATATTATCCGATATAGCCCATCTTCGAACTTAACCTGCTTATGGACAAAAAAAGAATCTGTGCAAAGTTTCAGCTCAATATCTCTATTTTTGAAGACTGTAGCGTGATTTCAACAGACGGACGGACATGTCTAGATCGTCTTAGATTTTTACGCTGATCAAGAATATATATACTTTATAGGGTCGGAAATGGATATTTCGATGTATTGCAAACGGAATGACAAAATGAATATACCCCCATCCGTCGGTGGTGGGAATAAAATTACTGAGCGTACCGTAAATTGGATTATAATTAGTTTATATATAACATGTACAATAGCGTAAATGTAGTGTAAATGTAAAACAAATGTATCGTAAATGTAAAGAGGCAATTATGCTTATTACAAAACATAGCATTTGACATTTCAAACAAAACAATTTCTTTAACAAAAAAAACTTGGAGGTGAGAGAGGGTCTGATGTCGAAGAACTTCAGTCAGGTTTGAGACGACGGCCCTCCACGCAGTGATGTGATAAGTTGAGACGTCTCTCCATCTGAAGGAGTACGCGATGACGGCCTTCTCGAATATTGAGAAGGCATTTAACAACGAGGATATGGATCGACAGTCACCGTCCTGAGCCGCACGGGAAAACAAAATATGGCCATGGTTCCCTTCTGGACACTATGGATGCGGTGGGCAGACTGAGGCCCTCCCTCATGAGACGGACTGGATTGGGGCTATACTACAACACACACAACATTTCAGGGAGAGCTATGTGCTATAACGATAGATGCTAAAGAAATTCTGGGAAGGGATTTACACTCAGTTGTTGTTGCTGATATTGTAGCCACATCTATATGTGGAGGTAGCGATTCTCGTCAAGCTCGTTTCGGCCCATAGGACCGATCGCCGCGGAAACGTTATGTCCATTGGTTATTAAAAGACGCCAATAGATCGCCTTGTCACAACGAGTATCAGAGGCACTCAGTATTTAAGCAAGAGCCGTTGCCGCTCGCCCTCTCACTGAAACTCTCTCTTCGATATCGCTTATAGTTCGCGACTGCAATTGCAGCTACTCCGTATATGAAGCATTCCACTAACCGCAACCTGAGCTTCTTGTATTGACGATAAACACCAAACAAATTGAAGTTCAGAGTTTCAACAGATGTGGTGCTTATAATTATTTCGTGCCGGGCCGACCTAGAAGGCCACCAAACACATGGTCACCTTTTCACGGTGCGCTATCCATTCAACCTTAATTATGAACAATAAATTCCACGCAGAAATCGTAGAATAGGAGAATAACAGTTATTTAAACATACATTTTTGGAATTTTGAAATTTCTTCAAACTTCGAATTGTATCAGCCGACACGAAAACGGAAAGTAAAATTTTTGTTTTTATTGAATTCCACTTTCTGGTTACGGTCGACAGACGTTCCGTAATCCTTTGCATGTGTTTTCATAAAGCAAAACAAAGCAGCTGACACGTTTTCCTACATTTACGGTATGTTTACGAGATCATAACTAGGCCTTAAGTCCACATACCTTTTCATAAATGACAGCTGTCATTTGTCAGCTTTATTAAAATATATAGGTCAATTAGGACCGCATTAAGAATGAGTGACGGGAGGTTTAACACAACTCTCAGGTTTTATGTTACCGCAATCGCTCTGTTCTCAAGCATGTAGTACAAATGTGTCTTCAAAATTAAAATTTGTACAAAATTTTGAGCACACGAACACACTTATTAATGCCAATTTGTGTCACTCTTAGGCGTGTATTTTGGTTTAAAAGACAAATATGTGTTTAGGTTATATTTTTATACCCTCCACCATAAGATGGGGGGTATACTAATTTCGTCATTCTGTTTGTAACTACTCGAAATATTCGTCTGAGACACCATAAAGTATATATATTCTTGATCGTCGTGACATTTTATGTCGATCTAGCCATGTCCGTCCGTCTGTCCGTCCGTCCGTCCGTCCGTCCGTCTGTCTGTCGAAAGCACGCTAACTTCCGAAGGAGTAAAGCTAGCCGCTTGAAATTTTGCACAAATACTTCTTATTAGTGTAGGTCGGTTGGTATTGTAAATGGGCCATATCGGTCCATGTTTTGATATAGCTGCCATATAAACCGATCTTGGGTCTTGACTTCTTGAGCCTGTAGAGTGCGCAATTCTTATCCGATTGGAACGAAATTTTGCACGACGTGTTTTGCTATGATATCCAACAACTGTGCCAAGTATGGTTCAAATCGGTCCATAACCTGATATAGCTGCCATATAAACCGATCTTGGGTCTTGACTTCTTGAGCCTCTAGCGTGCGCAATTCTTATCCGATCAGAATGAAATTTTGCACAACGTGTTTTGTTATGATATCCAACAACTGTGCCAAGTATGGTTCAAATCGGTCCATAACCTGATATAGCTGCCATATAAACCGATCTTGGGTCTTGACTTCTTGAGCCTCTAGAGTGCGCAATTCTTATCCGATTGAAATGAAATTTTGCACGACGTGTTTTCTTATTATATCCAACAACAGTGCCAAGTATGGTTCAAATCGGTCCATAACCTGATATAGCTACCATATAAACCGATCTTGGGTCTTGACTTCTTGAGCCTCTAGAGTGCGCAATTCTTATCCGATTGGAATGGAATTTCGCACGACGTGTTTTGTTATGATATCCAACAACTGTGCCAAGTATGGTTCTAATCGGTCCATAACCTGATATAGCTACCATATAAACCGATCTTGGGTCTTGACTTCTTGACCCTCTAGAGGGCACAATTCTTATCCGATTTGAATGAATTTTTGCACGAAGTATTTCGTTATGATATCCAAACACTGTGCCAAGTATAATTGAAATCGGCCCATAACCTGATATAGCTGTCATATAAACAGATCTGGGGATTTGACTTCTTGAGCTTCTAGAGGGCGCAATTCCTATCCGATTTGGCTAAAATTTTGCATGACGTATTTTATTTTTACTTTCAACAACTGTGTCAAATAAGGTTCAAATCGGTTCATAACCTGATATAGCTGCCATATAAACCGATCTGGGATCTTGACTTCTTGACCCCTAGAGGTCGCAATTATTATCCGATATGCCTGAAATTTTGTACGATGGATCCTCTCATGACCATCAACAAACGTGTTTATTATGGTCTGAATCGGTCTATAACCCGATACAGATCCCATATAAATCGTTCTCTCTATTTTACTTTGTGAGCCCCAATGGTCCGAACCGGACCATATCTTGATATCGTTTTAATAGCAGAGCAACTCTTTTCTTATATCCTTTTTTGCCTAAGAAGAAATGCCGGGAAAAGAACTCGACAAATGCGATCCATGGTGGAGGGTATATAAGATTCGGCCCGGCCGAACTTAGCACGCTTTTACTTGTTTTCTGCTGTTGTTTGAAATAATTAAAAACTATTAAAGACTGCTAAGTTTGGCCGGGCCGAATCTTTGAAACCCATCACCATGGATCCTGCAGAAAATTAGCACAAAACCTGAAACGAACGGCAAAAGTCGGGCGGTGCCGACTGTATAATGCCCTACACCTACCCTTGTTGAGGAAAGCTTTGTGCAAAATTTTGGGAAGATTGGACAAAAAATGAGCTTTCAGTGGCATTAGAAGTGAAAATCGGGCGATATACATATATGGCAGCTACATCTAATTCTAAATCGATTTCTATGAAATTCAAAAGTCAAGAGTCAAGAGAAAATCTCTCCTGCCAAATATCGATTAACATATGGCCACATAACGGACGATTTTTGGTCAAATTTCAATAGGCTTCGTTCTTGGCCAAAAAAGATGCCATTACCAATCGAAGTATGAATCAAATCCGAAAGGGATTCTGAGTCGATCGGTATACCTATCAATAGGTCTATCTCTCTTCCTTCTGGGTGTTACAAATAAATGCACTAAGTTATAATACCCTGTACCTCAGTGGTGGTGTAGGGAATAATAAAATTAGTTGAAAGACATAAGTTTATTCCATGTACCAAATTTCTGCCAAACCAAGCAAAAATTAAAACTTCTGGCAAACGAACCAGGATAATCGAGAAATCGGTTTATATGCCCCATTTGCAATCCCCAAGGACCTACATCAAAAAGATGTATCTGTGTAAAATTTCAAGCGGCTAACTTTATGCGTTCGACCGCTATCGTGATTTCGACAGACGGACATGGCTAGATCGACTAGAAATGTCCAGACGGTCAAAAATATGTATTCGTTATGGGGACGCAGATCAATATTTCGAGGTGTCACAAGCGGAATGATTAGGTTAGTATACTCTCCATGCTATTGTGGTGGATATAACAACATTAAATAGTAAAATAGTGTATAATGAAAATATTAATCACTACGTTTAATGTTGTACCATTTGAAAAGAGCAAAAATTGTTTGCTGTTCTCTAGTTTTCAGGGATTTTCCGTTGTTACATCAAATATTTTTGCTGATTTTACCAACAAAATTTCTCTGAGTGTAAGATAGAACTCACAGTTCTTATACCCTCAACCATAGGATTGGGAGTCTACTAATTTTGTCATTCCGTTTGTAACACATCGAAGAATTCATCTGAGACTCAACACGGTATATAAAGTATCGGCCAAGACATAATCACCCCCTCAGTACATTTTTTAAATAATAATTTTTTTAAGAAAACAAAGTTATCAAAATGTTTTTTTATTATAGTTTTTATTTATGTAACCCTTTGTTATTGAAAAACACAAACTTAAGAAATTTTTAATTTAGTAAAAATGTTAAAATGCAGAAAACATGTTAAGTCACAAATATAAATCAATATTTCGTTGTGAATTCTTTATTCTGGATAGCACGAGCGCATCTTATAGGAGTAGAGGAATTAAATTATTAATTATTTCGGGTGATATTGCTTCCCTGGCTATCATTGCGGCTTCAAATCCATCTGCTTTTGTTTTGCAATTTTCTATGTTGCATTGCATTACACTAGCAACCAACAAAATGTCAGCCCCTTCATATTAAGGTTTCTAGGGACTTGATATGTCAAATCAGGAGATTGTTTTATAAAGGAGCTACATCAGGGAATACATCGATTTGGACCATTTGACGACTGTTGGAAGTCATAGCAGAACCCTGTGTGCAATTGTCAGCTCAATCGGATAACAATTGCGGCTTTAAGGGGCTTTAGTTTTTTATTTCGGGAGATTGGTTAATATGGTAGCCAGGGACGTAGCCTGGATTTTATTCAAAATCGAAAATTGCCAAAATTCTTTTGTTACTGTGAAATTGGTAATGATACTTCTAATTTGTTTTTTGAAAATTGGGGCCGCTATTGGCTGCAGGAACTAACCCATCAGCGGTAACATTGGCCATAAAGTCAGAGAAAAATTTTGTACTGTTTGCCAACGCACTATATATAGGCCGATCGTAATTTTTCAAAGCCTTCAAAGTGTAATTGTTGAATATCTAAGTTTTATAGTGAAAGTTTTGGCGGCGAATCAGCTTCAGTATTTTGACGAAATTTTTTCTTTTGCCCTCATTTTTCCTCTTTGCTTTGAAATGACTTTCATTTCTATAAAATTTTACGCAAACAAACTGAAAACATTAAGCAACCATAATTGTTAAATACATATATCAAAAAATAAATATTGACAAATTTTTAGGAAGGGTAGGTTTCCAACATGTAATAATATAAAAATAGCAGAGCAAATCTTTTCTTATATCCTTTTTTTGCCTAAGAAGAGATGCCGGGAGAAGAACTCGGCAAATGCGATCCATGGTGGAGGGTATGTAAGATTCGGCCCGGCCGAACTTAGCACGCTTTTACATGTTTCTTATATCCTTTTTTGCCTAAGAGGAGATGCCGGGAAAAGAACTCGACAAATGCGATCCATGGTGGAGGGTACATAAGATTCGGCCTGGCCGAACTTAGCACGCTTTTACTTGTTTTTTTTTTCATTTCATTGCTGCTGTAATTCAAATAATTTATAATTAAATATTACTAATTATTCTTTGGAAAAAATGTTCAGACTAACAAACAAAATATCTAATTTTATGACATTTTCAAATAATTTTTTTTCTACAGATAAAATTTCAATTAAAGGAAAATTCTTATAGAATTATATCTTAGAAAAAGTTTTATGTAATGTTTTATTTCGCAACCATTTTTATAAAAAACTTGTTTGGCAAGAAAATTCCATAAAAATTTTGGCCTAAAGAAACTTTTAATAATTTTTCGTTTAAAGCAATCACAAAAATCTTATCTTTTGAAAAAATTACATTGCGATTCGGTCTGTAAAAAAAATAACGACGAATAATACGCAAGAATAGAGCTGCCTTAGAAAATTCTAGCTCGGTTTAACAAAGAGGTATCGGAAAGAAATTTGATTGGCGTAAAGTGGACGACTGAAACCAGTTACAAGAATTTTTCCCCTCATGTTTTGGGGGAAAACTGGCTTGTCGAAGTTCAGCAAATATCAAACGAAAAAACTTCATAAAATTCTTAGGAGTGAGATTTCTGGAATCCGGTTTAATGGCTCGTTGCATTTGATGGTTTCTATATTAAAAAAAAAAAAAAATTAATGGCAATAATCCTACTTCTTCGCTATATGGCCATCAAATATTGAGATGCAAATTTTAATTGAAATATTGGCTTTAAAAATGGCTTTAGAAAATAATTTCGAGGTAAGGTTGTTTTTAGAGATTTTTTCGCTGAAATGTAGTTTTTAAAAAAATTCACTAAAATTTTGTCTTGTCCATAGAAAAAATTTGTTGAAAATTTTATTTAAAAAAATTTCTTCGAAAAAGAAAATAGTAAAATGTTGACTCTGAAAAAATTTAAGGAAATTTTTTCTTTAAAAAATTATTTCTGGTGGTCCGGCCCTCGATGAAGTTTTGACATTAGAGAATGTTGGCCTCAGCAAAATGTTGTTTTTGTAGACTTTTTGTTTAGAATAAATTTAATTTTAAATTTTTCCTTAGACAAAATCATTTTGGCCCCCTGGCTACGGCCCTGATGTGAACTAACCAAGTTATAGACCAATTCAGACTGTACTTGGCACTATTGTTGGAAGTCGTAACGGAACACTATGTGCAAAAGTTCAGCTCAATCGGTTAATAATTAAAGCTTTGAGGAACTTAAGAAGTCAAGTAAATGGACCATTTTATATGGGAGCTATATCCAAATCAGAAACTATATGGCCCATTTGCAATCCCCAACGTCCTACATCGATAAGAAGTATCTTTCCAATAACAAGTGTTCGTTGCTCTACGCGTTCGACCCCTATCGTTATTTTCACAGACGGACAGACACGAGGACAGGTGTTACAAACGGAATGGCTAGAATAGGTGACCGTTAATAACGCCCAGGACACAAAGCGCACCTCGGGTACATGTAAACCACCTTTCGTCATAATCTAGTAAAAAATGAATTATTTATGCACCCATTACGGCTACATCCAAATATGGTCCGATTTGGACCAAATTCGGCACGGAAATTGAGTGGTCTTATAAATACAAGTCACTGTTCAATTTTTGTTTCAATATTGGTCTTTTTAGAAGCTATATATAGACTAATCTGAACCATATAGGACACATATAACGAAAGTCACTGTGTCAAATTTCGGCGAAATCGGACTATAAATGGGGGAGCGGAGCGAAAAAGAATCCCGGTGCGAACAACATTTCCTGAGCTGGAGAGGAAAAACCGTACCCGCTCTGAATCTCTCGTTACGGACGGAATGACATAATTTTAATTTGCCTTAAATGATTTTTGTTGTTTAACAAGTTTGGCATTTTGTTTTTAGTAAAAAAAAATCCTTGTTTTGTATTTTTCAGAACAATTAATTTTTACCCGCCCTTTTGTCTAATTGCCGTGTGCCACAGGGAAGTTCTTCACCGGTTTTTGTTTACATTTGGGTTTTATTCACTTGTTTGCCGTAGAAAATGATTAAATGGTCTTGCATATTGCCATTGTATATTTGTATTACCGTCCTTTCGAATTTTCTTCGAAATCATGATAAAAATGTTGAATTGAAAACGAGAAAAACAAATAGAAACAACATAAACATGTTTTGATATTTCGACAGTTGTTTTCGCAATTTTTGCCTACAAATTACATCAGAACGATGAGTCAGCCGCATATACGGTCTCCTCGCAGCACGCTCTTGTTCCAAGAATAAATGCATGATCATTTCCAGACATGAGGTCGTGAGGTGTGAAAACACCCCATGGGCAAGAGTTGTAAACATTTTCATGTAAGCAATGCAAATTGCTTGTCTATACACATACTTTTGCGCAAGACACTAACTAGGACAAGGTAATGGAGGATTCCATGAAGATATCAGCCAAAAGAGATTTTTACATAAAGACCCCAATACAAACGGTGTGTTATGTGCGTGGCCCTACTTCGCGTGTAGGTCAGCCAATTCCTTAAGGCATGGCTTTGGCGTATTAGTTTTGCGAGACTGCACAACTACACAAACAATGTTATAATTGCAGGTCATATGCAATAGATGTGTTTTATATGAGCGAGCTTGTGGTACATATTACGGCCAAACAGCTGAATGGATTTTAACGAAATGGGCATCGATCGAAAGATATTTTTTCAGATTTTCCGAAAAGAAAATCAATGAGGAATTAATTTTCAATAAAAGAAGAAGAAGCAGAAACGAAACAATTTGTGGGTGTCGTTTACTTAAGCATCCGTTGTTTGTGTGAATGCAAAGCCATAGTGGGGAGTATAAGTGGTGAGAGTGCGAGGTATGTGTGAGAGAAGAGAGAAAGACTATGCTTAAAGAGGTCACTATTGGGGTGCAGGTGTTTGGTGGTGTGATTCGTATGGCCCCAATTGGTGTTCCTTGGCATGAATGTCAGTCAGTAGCTCAAGCTGCTGCTATGGGAAATGACGTTTGCTGTATAATATGTTGGCAACGTTTAAATATAACTTTGGCAACGCACTTATTTAAACATTGAAATAAACATTAAACGAAGTCAAGGAAACTAATTTTGCGGCCACACTATGCGCTTAATGAATAAAATAGTGGGCGGAGAATTAAACAAGTAAAGGAAAGAGGGTGCCGTATTTTTGCTTACATTATGCGATGGGTCCCATATGTTCCAATGTTCGTATAGACTTAGATTCACCTTGCAATATTCAGATAGTTTAAAATGATCATGTGATGAAAATAATGCACTTTATATTTCAATATATGAAGGGGGTTGTGTGAGGGGATTTCCCTGTCACAGAACAACCCAAATCGGCATGCAGCGCGATCTGGTAATATGGGGTCTCGAATGGAAAACAGAACGAATCTGACATAAAAATACGAATCTGACATAAAAATATGAATCTGACATAAATTTTCAGAGAGTTTTACATAAAAAGGTACCAACGGACATGTAGGCTTACTATGAACATATGGAACACAATTTCAAGGTATTTGAGAATAGAGTAAGAATTTGAAATCGAAATTTCGGGCTAACAATCTCAAGGGAAAGGCTGAAATGGCTATATAAAATAAAGTTTCTAGCGCTCGCATCTCCTTCAATTCCCACCAAACGGACATATAACCCGATAATAACAAAAAGGGGCATAAATTAAAGAAGAGGGATACGAATCCTACAAATAATAAATGAAAACGAAAAAATGCCTGTGCGGCTGCACTATCTTAATTTTTTAAAATAAGACTGCATTCAACCGAAAGGCATTGGCAGGTTGTGTATGCCAACAATGTGGAGTATATTTTTTGCCCAGATGCACGCATGAGAACTAGAAGTTAAGATTATAAATATAAGTAAATTTTTATACCCTCCACCATAGGATGGGGGTAAACTAATTTCGTAATTTTGTTTGTAACACCTCGAAATATGCGTCTGAAACCCCATAAAGTATGTATATTCTTGATCGTCATGTCATTTTAAGTCGATCTAGCCATGTCCGTCCGTCTGTCTATCGAAAGCACGCTAACTTTCGAAAGAGTAAAGCTAGCCGCTTGAAATTTTGCACGAATACTTTTTATTATTGTAGGTCGGTTGGGATTGTAAATGGGCATTAATTAATAAGTGTGGTATTAATAGCTCCATCATGGGATACATATCCAAATATTGGTCAAAGATCGCCATGTGAGATTCTAGATCGCCATGGGATTAACGATCACCATCTATCTGTTGAAATCACACTAACTGTTCATCGAGTAAAGCTAGCAGCTTTAATTTTGCATAAACATAAACACTTTTTGATGTGGATCAGTTAGGTTGCAAATGCCTCTAACCAATCTGCAAATAGACTTTATCAGCCCCTAGACGGCGTAAATCTTATCCGATTTTGGTAAAACTGTGCATAAAGGCTTCTGTTAGTATTTCCAAACTATACAAATCGATCTCTTAATTTGAACTGTTGGGAATATATTAGTACAAATTACATAACAAATGGCATCCTTGGTGGAAGGTATATAAGATTCAGCCAAGCCGAATTTTAATTAAGAACTCATTGATTCAGTGAAATTTTTCTTCTAAAATAAATTGACGTTTTGGTATATTTGTTAAAATGAAAATCAATTTCGGGAGAAGGACATTGTATTAAATACGCCATCCGCCCTAAAGAGAAAGTCTAACCCGAATATATTGATAAACTAGAAATCCGAATCTATATTCTGACACTGAACTTTAACGACTTAATTTTTCTACAAAGGAAATACGGTACTTGATTTCTTTGGTGAAACCATATTCAAGAATCGTAAAGAAATATGTATTGCCCAAGGCACTAACATATTGCTTTTTCCGTCGTTAACCACTGAAGATTAAGTAGTAGCCAGCCTTGAAAGAAATAAGTCTCATTACTGGCTGCTTCCCTATATATGGCACACGATTCAGCGATGCCGCCTTCAAACCTTAAGTCGCTGGTTGAAGCTGTTTTTGTAGGGAAGAAAAGTCTCATTGTAGGAAGTGATGCTAATGCACATCACCAGATATGGGGAAGTTCGGATGTCAACGAAAGATGTGAGCTTCTTATTGAATATATTATAAATTGCAATCTGGCGATTTGTAATAAAGGGGATAAACCGACCTTTTTTTAGCAAGAACAGGCAGAAGGTACCAGGTATTACCTTTGTATCAGAAGATGTAAGTGGAAGAATATGCGACTGGGAAGTGTCGGATGACCACAGCTTCTCTGATCATTGTTATATTAGTTTTAACCTTGGAGAAAATACTGAAGTAGTGGTCCCTCGGCTAAACAGAAGAAAGGCGGATTGATTCCCCTGATTCCCTGGCTTAGGAAAATATACTCTGCTTGAATCAGAATGTCATATATACCTGTGGGATGGAGGGACACGAAGGTCATTTTCATTCCGAAAGCAGGAACACCCTACCACACGAAAGCGAAATATTTTCGTCCTATGAGTCTCTCATCCTTTATGCTGAGGACTCTTGAGAGGTTGATGGAAACATATCCTAGAGCAAAGATCCCTGGAGATCGCCTATCACGGCAGCAGCATGCATATAGTAAAGACAAATCCACTGAAACAGCCCTTCACGACCTAGTCGGCTACATAGAGGGTTCTCTCGCTGTCAAGGAATATACAATGGTAGCATTTCTTGACATTGAAGGTGCTTTCAATAATGTAAAACCGACGTCAATCATGAAGGAGTTGAAGTTTCTAGACATCAACTCTACCGCAAGAAAGTTTATTAATAACTTATTTACTAAAAGATGCATTACGGCAGTCTTGGGATCTGTGGATCTAAATAGATGGGTCAGCAGAGGAACTTCGCAAGAAGGTGTACTATCTACTCTACTTTGGAATATAGCCATTAACAATATATTGGGTTGGCAAAAAAGTAATCGCGGATTTTTTAAAAGAAAGTAAATGCATTTTTAATAAAACTTAGAATGAACTTTAATCAAATATACTTTTTTACACTTTTTTTATAAAGCAAGCTAAAAGAAAGCTGATAAATGACAGAAGAAAGAATGCAATTACAGAGTCACAAGCTGTGAAAAAATTTGTCAACGCCGACTATATGAAAAATCCGCAATTACTTTTTTGGCAACCCAATATTATTGTCTCTGGAAGAAAAAGGCGTAAAAGAGGTCGCGTATGCTGATGACGTAGCAATTGCAGCATTCTAAGAGATATACTTCAGGAAGCTCTACGTGCAACAGCAAAGTGGGCTACCGAAAGTGGTCTGGATATAAATCCGTGCAAGACAGAAGTAGTGCTTTTCAGCAGGAGATACAAGTTGCCTACTCCTTGGGTGGAAAGAATGTCCTATTTACAGAAAGCGCAAAATACCTGGGTGTTTTGCTGTACTGGAAATTGAACTTAAAATCCAACATTGGAAAGGACAAGAAAGGCCACTCTTGTCCTATACACCTGCAAGACGCCATTGGCAAAAGTTGGGAATTTAAACCGCGTGTCATGCATTGGGTATATACTTCATTTGTCAGACCTATTATGTTATACAGGGTGGCTGATGAAAGCCGCTACCAAAAAAAAATGTAATAACTTTTTTTCTATTTAATAATAATAATTTAATAATTAATTTAATTAATTAATTAATTAATTTAATTAATAATAATTTAATAATTAATTTAATAATTTAATTTAACATGAATAAAAGAAAAATGTATTCCATACACCGAAAAAAAAATGTAGCAATATTCATCATTGTAGCAATATTCATCAGCCACCCTGTATGGTGCTGTGGTCTGGTGGACGGCGCATCAAAAATCCACCTACTGCTCAATACCTTACCGGATCCAAAGGATGGCTTGTTTGTGCATCACAGCCGCACTGAGGACAACACCATCTGATGCATATAATTTAATGCTACATCTTATGCCTCTGGACATTGTGGCTACCCAAATTGCAGCGACCACTGCCGTGAGGTTAAGGAAGCTTTCTCATTGGTCATGTGGCGACAATGTGTTATACTTAATACAATATCCGATGTTCCAGGCAGTATGGATTACACCCTACCACAGCCGCTTTTTGATAAAAAGTACTGTACCACTATTCCTGATAGAACCGATTGGAACTACGATATCCCTGGTAACAGAAGTTACATAGACTTCTATACGGATGGTTCCAAACTAAACAACCAGGTGGGCGTTGGGGTGTACTCTAAAGATCTATAACTGGTCATTTCGAAAAGGTTACCCGACCATTGCAGTGTGTATCAAGCGGAGATCCTTGCAATTAAGGAAGTGGTGGAATGGCTAAGATATAACGTTATTACGACGATTGGCATAAATATCTTCTCAGACAGCCAGTCAGTCAGTCAGCCATTAAATACCTGGAGAACGTATTTCTGAACACAAAAACCGCCCTCGACTGTCGCAGATCTCTCAACGAGATGGCTGAACAGTTCAAAATTCACCTGTTCTGGGTGCTGGGCCACAGATATATCCCAGGGAATTCTAAAGCGGACGAGCTTGCGAGATTTGGAACTACCTTACACACTCCAGGGACACTGGAATCTGTGTGTATGCCTCTAGCGACATGTAAGCTAAGTTGTCAGGACCAGGCCCGAAGGGCAACGAAGGATGGTCACAAAGAGGGGGCTGTGAGCATTCCAAAACTATGTGGCCTAATCTAGATTTGAAGAGGTCTACTGATTTGCTGTCATTGGCTAGAATAGGCGTCTCAATCATTGTGTCCGTCATGACAGATCACTCTCAAATTGGAAAACATGCTGACAGACTGAAGGTTACCAGCAACAACTTTTGCAGAAGCTGTAGGAACATCGAGAAAGAAGAGACTATAGAACACTTTCTGCATGTGTGTCCCGCACTAGCAGTTAGAAGGAGTTCCACTTTAGGTTCTCATTTCTTTGAGAACCTGTCTGATTTAGAGGATGTAAACATTCGCAAGTTATTGGGCTTTTTAAAGCGTTCTGGATGGTTAAAAGGTAGGAACTAGAAGGCATCTTCCTTCTTCTGTTCCTGTGGTATCACAATGGACGAAATCGTCTAAGTGAGTCTGATGGCAGATTGCCACTTCAACCTAACTTAACCTAAGGCACTAAGCGCACATTTTAAGCCCAAGAGAAAAAAAAATTAATTTATTTTGGTTGGGCCGAAGTTTTAAATACAATGAAATTAGGATAGTATTTTTATTTAACCGAATTCCAGAAAATGCCAAAGATCAACAATTTTTCTTCGAAATCGTCTTACACACATTTGATTAAAGTTTTTGAAATTCAATGTTTAGGATTATCCCTACTTCTTGTGATATTCGTGACACTCGACTATTGCGAAAAATGTTGGACTTTTTTAATTTTACGATTATGGAGCGAAAAAAACACTAATTCTATTGCAAATTCCACGACATATTATTCTATCATGCAATCAATCAGCTCAGTTTGACCATGTGGAATAACCTGGGAGTGTTTACTATAAGAATATTAAGAAATCTGTTTATTTGTTTGGCTTTTATAGCCGGTTAAGTGAAAAAATCTATTCTTTTGGATTTATTAATTATCCCATAAGGGAGTCGAACTTTTATCACCACGAGAATGCTACCTATACAGGAGTAATTGTTTAAATGTGCTCTGGATAAAAGAAATTGCCAGTTTGTAGACGAATCAGGAAACAGATATCGCAACGCTGGTAGACGCGTTTTAATGATTGGTTAGATTATCATCATCAAGCACCATCGTGATACAAATGTGCATACGTGATTGGCACAACGACTGTCTGAAATCTCAAATTTTAAGTCATTTACTATACATAATTTATTGATCCAATTAATTATTGAAAAATAATAAGTGCTTCAATCACAACCAGTAAAAAAGGGCAAAAGTTGGGCGGTGCCGATTTTATAATACCTTACACCTATCTTATAAGTACAATGTAGAAGCTTTATCCAATTCTGAGCTAATTTTGATAGACCTCGGCGGATATGTTCTAACTGTAATAACTACGGTTGACAAATGACAACATCATTGCAAATTACCCAAAATCTGGGGAACATATATATGGGAGCTATATCTTAATCTGAACCGGTTTTGAGCGAACTTCTCAGATATTGTGGTAGTCGTCGAGGAAAGCGTTGGGCAAAATTTTGGCAAGATTGTTCAATAAATGGGCTTGTTGTGGCTCTAGAAGTTATTGGGTTGTCTAAAAGTAATTGCGGATTTTTCTATAGTCGGCGTTGACAAATTTTTTCACAGCTTGTGACTCTGTAATTGCATTCTTTCTTCTGTCAGTTATCAGCTGTTCCTTTTAGCTTGCTTTAGAAAAAAAGTGTAAAAAAAAATATATTTGATTAAAGTTCATTCTAAGTGGTATTAAAAATGCATTTAATTTCTTTTAAAAAATCCGCAATTACTTTTTGGGCATCGGGCGAGAACTGAGTCCTGTACTTTGTACACAAATTAACATGAACAGACGGACAGACAGACAGACGGATTTTGCTAAATCGAATCAGAAAGTGATTCTGAGTCGATCGCTATACTTATCTATCTCTCTTCCTTCAGGGTGTTACAAACAAATGCACTAAGTTACAATACCCTGTACGACAGTAGTGGTGGAAATTTTTTCTATTTAATTCTTTTACGCAATTCGAAAATAATTGCAATTTTTAACTAATAATTTTAATGATCCAATTAAAACAAATAAAAGGGTATAAAGTTTGGCCGGGCCGAGTTTTGGACACCCTCCTAGGGTATATATGTAAATTACCTTTCGTCGTAATCCGGTGAAAATTCATTATTTATGCACCCATTGCAGCTATAGCCAAATATGATCCGTTTTGGACCAAATTCGGCATGGACATTGAGTGGTATAACAAATACAAGTCACTGTTCAATTTTTGTTATAATATTAGTTTCAATATAGCTGCCTTTTTGCCAGCTATATCCAAATATAGACCGGTCTGAACCATATAGGACAAGGATGTCGAAAAGCCTACCATTAGTCACTGTGTCGAATTTCAGCGAAATCGGATAGTCAATGCGCCTTTTATGGGACCAAGACCTTAAATCGAGAGATCTGTCTATATGGCAGCTATATCCAAATTTGGACCATCTTCAAGAAGGATATCGAGGGGCCTTACATAACTCACTGTCCTAAATTTCAGCGAAATTGGACAAAAAATTCGCCTTTATGGGGCAAAGCCCTTTTATCGAGATGTCGAACTATATGGCAGCTATATCCAAATCTGGACCGATCTGGGCCAAATTGAAGAAGATGTCGAAGTGGCGTAATACGGCTCACTGTCCCAAAATTCAGCGAAACCGGACAATAAATTAGTTTTTTTTGGGTCCAATACCTTAAATCGAGAGATCAGTCTATATGGCAGCTATATCCAAACCTGGACCGATCTGGGCCAAACTATAGAAGGATGTCGAATGGTCTAACACATTTGTAGGGCATGTGGCGAAGATGATGAGACATTGGAGCATTTCCTTTGCTATTACCCGGCTTTCGCGGCTAACAGACACCGTTACTTAGGTGGGGACACGATACCAGACATGAGCAAACTTTGCGGATTGGTATGCAGAACAATTAAGGATTTTGTAAGTAGCGCGGAATTCTTCACTTAAATTTTTTTTCGAGGTTACTTTATAATTTTTAGAGCGCACAACAAGCCGATTACTGGCTTAGGTGTATGTCCATAGTGGCATGGGGCAGATTAATATCTGCACCCTCTTTTCAACCTAACCGTAACTTTGCCCATAAGCAGGTTAAGTTCGAAGATGGGCTATATCGGACTATATCTTGATATAGCCCCATATAGACCGATCGGGTCTTAGGCCCATAAAAGCCACATTTATTATCCGATTTTGTTGAAATTTAAGACAGTGAGTTGTGTTAGGCCCTTCGATATCCTTCGTCAATTTGGCTCAAATCGGTCCAGATTTGGATATAGCTGCCATATAGACCCATCCTCCGATTTAGGGTCTTAGGCCCATAAAATCCACATTTTTTTATCCGATTTTGCTTAAATTTGGGACAGTAAGTTTTGTTAGGCCCTTCGATATCCTTCGTCAATTTGGCCCAGATCGGTCCAGATTTGGATATTGCTGCCATATAGACCGATCCTTCGATTTAGGGTTTTAGGCGCTTAAAAGCCACATTTATTATCCGATTTTGCTGAATTTTGGGACAGTGAGTTATGTTAGGCCCATCGACATCCTTCGTCAATTTGGTCTAGATCGGTTCAGAATTGGATATAGCTGCCATATAGACCGATCCCTCGATTTAAGGTTTTGGGCCTATGAAATGCGCATTTATTGTCTGATTTTGCCGAAATTTGGGAAAGTGAGTTAAGTTATGCCCCTTGACATACTTCTGCAATATGGTACAGATCGCTGGAGATTTGAATATAGCTGCCATGTAGATCGATCGCTCGATTTAAAGACTTGGCCCAATTAAAGGCGCATTTATAATCCGATTTTACTGAAGTTTGACACAGTGACTTAGGTTAGGCTTTTCGACATCTGTGTCGTATATGGTTCAGATCGGTTTATTTTTAGATACAGCTACTAAAAAGACCAATATTTTATTATACACAATTGAACAATGGCTTCAGAATTGGATATAGCTGCCATATAGACCGATCCCTCGATTTAAGGTTTTGGGCCTACGAAATGCGCATTTATTGTCTGATTTTGCCGAAATTTGGGAAAGTGAGTTAAGTTACGCCCCTTGACATACTTCTGCAATATGGTACAGATCGCTGGAGATTTGAATATAGCTGCCATGTAGACCGATCGCTCGATTTAAAGTCTTGGCCCCATTAAAGGCGCATTTATAATCCGATTTTACTGAAGTTTGACACAGTGACTTAGGTTAGGCTTTTCGACATCTGTGTCGTATATGGTTCAGATCAGTTTATTTTTAGATACAGCTCTTAAAAAGGCCAATATTTTATTATACACAATTGAACAATGACTTCTACTTATTAGTATTTGGTCCAAATACTAACATATTTCGATAGAACTGCTATGGGACATAAGGTATGCAATTTTCACCGGATTTTGATGGAAGGTGGTTTTCATATATACCCGAGGTGGTCGGTATTCAAAGTTCGGTCCGGCCGACCTTAACACCTTTTTACTTGTTTTACTAAAAAACAAACCATATTCACGCTAATTGCCCTTTACACAAGACCAGCTAGCTAGGCAGAAGAATTCCGCAAAAGTAATAAGGTTTTTGAAGAAAAAACTCTCGTAAAACCCATTATTAGGGGCGATTTAAATGCAAGGATAGGAGAATAATGAAATTTAGGAGGAGCTCTTCGTAGCGGACATGGAAACTAGAAAATCAAAAGATCATCCCATGAATAATAATCACAGAAAGTTATTATTGTAGAACTGTGTACCAACAATAATCTACTTATCTTGAATGGCAGAACCCAAGGAGATGAAGAAGGATCTTTTACATTCACAGTTCCTACAGGAGACTCCGTAAATGATTTCTGTGCGATCTCTCAGGAAATAGTGAACTTCATGAGGGAATTTCGAGTCGATGATAGAACATGGTCAGATCAATTGTCAATTAATGTGTTATTTAAAATACCAAACGAACATAACCCAAACAAGTAAAAGCGTGCTAAGTTCGGCCGGGCCGAATCTTATATACCCTCCACCATGGATCGCATTTGTCGAGTTCTTTTCCCGGCATCTCTTCTTAGGCAAAACAGGATATAAGAAAAGATTTGCTCTGCTATTAGAGCGATACCAAGATATGGTCCGGTTTGGACCACAATTAAATTATATGTTGGAGACCTGTGTAAAATGCCAGCCTATTCGAATAAGAATTGCGCTCTTTGTGAGCTCAAAAAGTAAAATAGAGATTTATATGGGAGCTGCATCGGGCTATGGACCGATTCAGACCATAATAAACACGTATGTTTATGGTCATGAAAGAATCTGTCGTACAAAATTTCAGGCAAATCGGATAATAATTGCGACCTCTAGAGGCTCAAGAAGTCAGACCCCATATCGGTTTATATGGCACCTATATCAGGTTATGAACCGACTTGTACTTTATTTGACATAGTTGTTGAAAGGAACAATAAAAAACGTCTTGCTAAATTTCAACCAAATCGGATAGGAACTGCGCCCTCAAGAAGCTCAAGAAGTCAAGTCCCCAGATTTGTTTATATGACAGCTATATCAGGTTATGAACCGATTTGAACCATATTTGGCACAGTTGTTGGATATCATAACAAAATACTACGTGCCAAAATTCATTCAAATCGGATAGGAATTGCGCCCTCTAGAGGCTCAAGAAGTCAAGACCCAAGATCGGTTTATATGACAGCTATATCAGGTTATGGACCGATTTGAACCATACTTAGCACAGTTGTTGGATATAATAACGAAACACGTCGTGCAAAATTTCATTCCAATCGGATAAGAATTGCGCCTTCTAGAGGCTCAAGAAGTCAAAACCTGAAATCGGTTTATATGGCAGCTATATCTGGTTATAAACCGATTTGAACCATACTTGGCACAGTTGTTGGATATCATAACAAAATACTACGTGCCAAAATTCATTCAAATCGGATAGGAACTGCGCCCTCAAGAAGCTCAAGAAGTCAAGTCCCCAGATTTGTGTATATGACAGCTATATCAGGTTATGAACCGATTTGAACCATATTTGGCACAGTTGTTGGATATCGTAACAAAACACGTCGTGCAAAATTTCATCCCAATAGGATAAGAAATGCGCACTTTAGATGCTCAAGAAGTCAAGACCCAAGATCGGTTTACATGGCAGCTATATCAAAACATGGACCGATATGGCCCATTTACAATACCAACCGACCTACACTAATAAGAAGTATTTGTGCAAAATTTCAAGCGGCTAGCTTTACTCCTTCGGAAGTTAGCGAGCTTTCAACAGACAGACGGACGGACGGACAGACGGATGGACATGGCTAGATCGACATAAAATTTCACGACGATCAAGAATATATATACTTTATGGGGTCTCAGACGAATATTTCGAGTAGTTACAATCAGAATGACAAAATTAGTATACCCCCCATCTTATGGTGGAGGGTATAAAAAGGGCTTACATTATTACCAAAACTTCACTGGACTGAATCGGAGCAGCAGAGGTACCAAATGTCAAAATTTGGTCATGTACTGTTGGATAATAATAATCTACCCTGGATGATAAGATAAACATCATATTGGACTCATCCCAAAAAACACATAAACAAAAAAATCATGTTTGAGTCCAGAAAAAATATTATAATTTTCAATGTCATAATGCAAGGAATAAAATGTTCAGCCTACTGAAAAAATTCAAAACTGAAAGCACATATGAGTCAAAGAAGAAATACTTGAAGCCATAAAACATTACAAAATCATATGTAAATCAAACAAAAAGAAATACGCTGACGGTCTAAAGTCATGCCCCAACTTCTACAGCGACCCACTTCTAGATAGTGATATCACTACAACTGAATTAAAATATGTTCTTGAAAAAATGAAACTGAATAAAGCTCCCAAAGAAGATGGCATCCCTTATGAGCATATTGTCAATGCCACAGACGATTTTCTCTGTCAACTATTGAGAAACTATAATAACATCTTAAACACTTATGAGATTGGCAGCAAATTCTCAAAGTCTATTATATTCCCGATATTTAAGAAGGGGGACATAACGCAGCCACAAAATTGTATGGGCATTGCTTTTAAGAAATGCTTAACAAATATAATGATGGGAATTCTAAACGAGAGAATATCGTATTGAATAGGCTTCCACAATATCGTCACAGAATACCAGGCGGGATTCAGAAAGGGATATTCTATAGTAGATAATATCTACAAGTTGGCTTCAATTGTTAGTATTCGACAAAAACAACGCAAAAGGTCTTATGTCTTCTTTGTAGACTTAAAGCTGCCTTCCACAACATATGCAGAAAATCTCTCATCTTTAAATTGCACCTGATTAGTGTATCATATAAGTCCGTAAAACGTATACCACACAATATGCCATATGGACTGGTGAAGAAATTTCCGATTACTTTGAATCTAACTCTCGCGTAGAACGTTTGCTTGCTTTCCCCAATCCGCTTTGTCCTTTATATTAATGATTTACATGAGTACTTAGAAGGGGGCATCTATATCCATAGCCAAAACCATCGGCTTCTATCATATGCAGATGACATAGCAATCATCGTAGATAATGTTGGTACTGTGTATAAACAAGGATCGCATTTGTCGAGTTCTTTTCCCGGCATCTCTTCTTATCCAAAAAAGGATATAAGAAAAGATTTGCTCTGCTTTTAGAGCGATATCAAGATATGGTCCGGTTTGGACCACAATTATATTATATGTTGGAGAATAAGAATTGCGCCCTTTGGGGGCTCAAGAAGTAAAATAGAGAGATCGATTTATATGGGAGCTGTATCGGGCTATAGACCGATTCAGACCACAATAAACACGTATGTTGATGGTCATGAGAGGATCCGTTGTACAAAATTTCATTCCAATCGGATAAGAATTGCGTCCTATAGAGTCTCAAAAAGTCAAGACCCAAGATCGGTTTATATGACAGCTATATGAGGTTATGGACCGATTTGAACCATACTTGGCACAGTTGTTGGATATCATAACAAAACACGTCGTGCAAAATTTCATTCCAATAGAATGGCGCACTCTAGAGGCTCAAGAAGTCAAGACCCAAGATCGGTTTATATGGCAGCTATATCAAAACATGGACCGATATGGCCCATTTACAATACAAACCTACTTACACCAATAAGAAGTATTTGTGCAAAATTTCAAGTGGCTAGCTTTACTCCTTTCGCGTGCTTTCGACAGACAGACGGACGGACGGACATGGCTAGATCGACATAAAATTTCGCGACGATCAAGAATATTTATACTTTATGGGGTCTCAGACGAATATTTCGAGTAGTTACAAACAGAATGACGAAATTAGTATACCCCCCATCTTATGGTGGAGGGTATAAAAACTTGAATGTTACTGCGATATGTGGAATTTGACAGTAAATATGGATAAATCGGAGATTATGGTATTCAGAAATGGAGGACAGTAATGTAGAAATGAACAATGGACCTATAAAGAAAGCTCGATCAAGATCTCTAATGAGTACAACTATTTGGGTGTTACTCTTACTCCTAAAATGAAATTTAGTAAACTTGTGGAAAAAATAAGACAATCAAAAACTGCAGTAAGCGCCACTTGGGCAGACCTGTTTGGAAACAAGGAAATTAACCTACAAATAAAATGGAAAGTGTATGATTTTATTGCACGGTATACGTGCAGAACGGTACGTGGAGCACGGTATACGTGCAATAAAATCATACACAAAATGCTTGATGCCGTGCAATACAATCATATGCAGCTCAAGTATGGGGCTTCTGCAATTTCGAGTAAGTGGACAATTTGGAGCGACATTTTTTGAAGAAGGTTTGAACCCTGCCAAGTTTTACACCAAACTATGCACTTATGCTGGAAATCGATATTGAAAAAAGTAATTTGTATTTCCTGGGACTCCACTTAGAATATATCAAAAAAGTTGTATTTCCATATGAAGACCAGCGTCTTCAAAAAATTTTGACAATGATAATGCCCCGGGAAATTGTATTTTGGGTTAAAGATCTGAAAGCATTGGGCCAAAACATGAGAGTTACTTGGCCTAATACAGCACAGATCAACGAATAGGAGTTTTTTGGTTTGAACCTTAAACAAGGTATAAATTTGCAAATTTTTCGGATCAATTTAAGACGAAAATCGCGAAGTCTATTCAGGGTGTACAAATATTTAGATTGTACGAGAGCAAAATAATATTTTACCAATTCTTGAAGCAAATAAGCTGGATATTGAAGGCAAGATGTGGTTTAATAAACCTGAGCTCTACAAAATTCAACGCAGAAGAAAGAAAAAAAGGGCGTACTCTACGCAACTTGGATGAGGAAGAAACCGTATTCCATTTTTTGGGAAGCTGTCCAGCGTTACGAAATGATATATATATATTGAATGGCGACTGGAAAATACTTGTTAAATGTTTGGAATCAGCTTTAAAATATAGAAATTTTCTTACAAATAAATGTAACTAAGTGTATCTTCTGAATTTAAATAATCAAATTATGACCGACGGTTGTTATAACCAATGTCATTAAATATATTCTTCTTTTCTTCAATAATGTTATGTATTTTAAGGGAATATATGTAAAACGAAATTGAAAAACTGAAATATCCTGTAAATAAAGAAGAAATCTAACTAACAAAGTAAGAAACTGTTTCAGCTCAATATCTCAATTTTGAAAGACTATAGCGTGATTTCAACAGAACGACAGGCAGACGGACGGACATGGCTAGATCGTCTTAGATTTTTACGACGATGAAGAATATATGTACTTTATAGGGTTGGAAATAAAAGGTCAGACTATAAAAGTAGCCATTGAGTGGAGCGAAGGTATTTTCCTTTCGCTCCTTAAAGAAAAATATCCGTATCTCCGAATAGGTACTACCTATAACGAAAAAAATTTTAAAGTCTTTTTGAATTAGGCTCAAAATGAACTCCAAAGACCCAACAGGTGCGGTGGTGGCGTCTAATCTAAACTAATCATCAGACTTATTAATGAGAAAGAGACGGATAAACCGGAGGGATGCATAGCTCGTCCCCAGCCTTTAAATAAAGGTTCCGACTCGGATTCAAACAGTCATCGCCCCGAATCGAGAGATGAGAGCAGCGGGATGACGGCAGAGGTGAGCGACGACTATACTAAGCTCACAAGCAGACCGGGAAAGCGATCCGGAGCACGACGAAGGAGACAGAGGAGTATGTACCGGCAACGCAATCGGGTGAAAGTGCAGGATGCTGGAAGAGATAGAACTGACATTCCAGGCACTTCTACGGAAGCTAGAAAGAGAATCAGATCTCCCGAAGAGTATAACACTGCCAAAATGCTGAAGAAGAAAAAGAGCTCCCCGCTTTCAAGTTCTCTGGGAAGACCAAGCCAGCCTTCCCGCAATGGAGACTCCAGACAGTGTCCTGCAGAGGTAGACAAAGTCGGAACAGGATCGAAGGAAGCGCACACGGCCTCTGAGTCTTCATGGAGGACTGTGACTTCCAAAAGGAGGCCACAACCATTACGGAAGGGGAAGATGGTAGCTGAGAATGGTAAGGAGCCGCCATCGTACGCCGGAGTGGCAAGAAAGCACAACGGAGATGAGATGACTTATGCAGTCATCGATATCGGCTGTGCATCCGGTAGAATTCTACCGGATCGTCGGTCCCAGGTGAGGCATTTGGTAAACGATCCTGTTAACGAACACATATTGAACTCTGAAGGAGGCCCACCCATACGATTTATGAGCTGTGAGTATAGAAGGGACATCTTAACGGTACGCTTTGCGTCAGCGGAATATATTGGTACCGTCAAAAAGCACGTTGGATGTATCCAAGCTACCTGGACGCAAAGCTCGACCTTGTGAGAACGATAGACATTCCACATCTCATAAAGGCGATGGTCTTCATTAAGGATGTGGATGGCGAAATCGCTACGGAGCGCATGATGGAAATCGTCAACAAGCAAAATCAAGAGTTGGTCGTGGAGATATGGCAGGTTTTCCACAGGGAGGAGAAGGAGGGGGGAATTCTCCTTGTGGTGGGCATTGATCAAGTCTCCGTGACAAGTTTGGCTAAGACTAAAGGCATGGCGTACTTCGGGGCCATGGCCTTCATTTTCAAGTTTGGGAAGACAAGGATAAGCAAATATCCTCACATTGAGCCTTCAGGCGGTGTAGTGGCGGGACACTTAATTATGCCTAAAAGGCAGTGGCCCTACGACGAGATTATCACTGACTCTCCCAATATAGGGAAGACTAGGATAATTAAAGATTCTAATACTAAAATAATAAGACAGTGCAGGAGCGAGAGACCCAAACAGCCTAAGGAACGGGTACTCGACGACGGAACCATCAACGACTTTCTAGAGATTAGAAAGACTAGGATGGATAAAGATCCTAATGCTGGCAAGTTATGCGACACCAAAGGCCTTACGTCTTTATGCGACACCAAAGGCCTTACTCGAAATCATGAAACGCATTGTGGGTAAAGGGTAGGACATCCAGCGAACTGCTTGAATACACACTTCATGCCTATGTCAAGGGAAGTTCAGCGAAAACTACCCTGCATGAGGTTGTGTATAAAATAGAAGAATTCTTCGATGCCAAGACGTACAGATTGGCGGTTTGTATTGACATCAAGGTTGTGTTTAAAAATGTGCGGACCGATACACTGATCTAATCCTTAGACCAGTACCGGGTGGACCGGGTCCTTAGAGACTGGATAAACCATATGCTAAAGAACAAGTGCGGGTCCCATGACATATATATAAGGAGAAAGTGGAGCAAGGTACGCCACAGCGGGGCATTTTATCGCCACTCCTTTGGGTGACTACCTCAAATAACCTATTTCGGATACTGACTGAGGAGGGATTTGAACCCGTCTGCTACGCAGACGACGTGATAATACTTCTTAAGGGTAAGGATCCCAACCAGCTATGCAGAACGGTCGAAAGGGTCTTGTATGTGGCATATGACTAGGCTAGACCCAGGAGTCTCCATGTTAACCCAGAGAAGACAGAAATACGCCTGTTCACAAGAAAGACGAAAGTGGGCCCATTTGACGCAACACGTTTCCTCAATAAAACGATTTCGAATGGGAACAGCCTATACCATCGCGGTATAATCGAAGCGACGATAGGAAACCCGGAAGAAAGGGAAGAGGTTTCCGGTCGGATACCTGAGATGAACCTTGAAGTCGAGTGCGAGTGCGAGGCACTGCTGCTAGAGGCCCAGTCTTGGATTGACGGAACCCTAGTATTGCCATGTGGAAGATCATGTTACACGGATGGATTAAAGCTACAATAGAAGACAGAGTGGGCCTGGGGGTTTACATTGAGAACCCAGGGACTGAGATCTATTTTAGACTGCCTCACCATAATACGGTGCTGCAGGCGGAGATCCGGGCGGTCGCGGAATGAGTGAAGTGGTGTGGTGCTAACGCGAGGACGTCGAGTGTGAACATCTTTACGGACAGTAAACTGGCCATAAGAGCAATAGCAACCATGACAGTAAGGTCACGAACAGTCTTGCTGTGTAAGAAGGTTATTAACGCCCTCTCTGAGGATGGCACAATCCGTATCGTTTGGGTGCCAGACCATATCGGAGTAAGGGGGGAATGAAATGGCAGACGATTTGGCAGTGAAGGCCAGAGAACTACCATCGATGAACTTGGTAGCCCGAAGCCTTTCGGGTCGACGCAGTTCGAGTTAAGGGAGTGGGCGACGAATGCGCATGCAACATTGTGGAACAGCGAAACAGTCGGTCGGACGGCGAAAATCCTATGGGGTGATCCGGATCCTGAGAGGACCAGTTGGTGTCATGACGGGACACATAGAACAACGAACTCACTTATGCAAAATCGTTGCTTCAAATGATAGCTTGTTCTGGGCATGTGGGAAAGATGAGGAGGCGTTGGAGCATTTCCTATGACATTGGCCGGCTTTCGTGGCATAAAGACACCGGTACTTAGATGGGACACAATACCAGACATTAATCAACTTGGGGGCGTTGTATGGAAAATAATTAAGTCGCACGGAATTCGCAAATTAGATTTTCTTCTTCGAAGATTTAGAGTGTACAATACGCCGATTACTGGCTTGGGTGTATGTCCATATTAACATGGAGCAGATTAATGTGCAGTCTCTTTTCAACCTAACATAATCTGCTCCAATTAACTACGTTAAAAGTTTTTTTTTTGAAAGAATAAAAGAATTCCAATAATTTTTTATTGATTTTTAATTGAATTGAGCTGAATAGCTCGTCATAAATGCGAAATCGTTGAACACAAATTGCTTTATAGGTTTCATTTTAGCAAAGTTTTTAATTGAATATACAAATTTCTTAATTAAATCTAGATTTTCATTTTTTCTGTGTATGTTTGATATGACGGTTTTATCATTGGATTTTCAGAACTAGATGGGGTTTCCAATTTTTTTTTGGCGAAAAAATTGTCAATTGCAAATTTACACTGTTCAACTTTCTGGAGGCTTACGAAGGAAATGTTTTTGGTCAGTCCGTCCCCTGCTTTCCAATTTAAATAGGATCATACAATTGCTTAAAACACTTTATAAAATTCGATCGATTCAATGAATATTGAATAAACATACAACATATCACGGACGAGTTCAAGCAAACAAAAATTGGGAATATGATTTTTAAATTCGACGTTATCGCAAAATGTACAAGTTCTCCAATTAAAAGAACATCGAAAAAATGAGACGTAAACAGAACATCATGAAAACATAAATATTCGGGTCAAGAAATCCTCTTCGAATAAACAACTTTATGTATTTCGACCGCGAAAATAAAATGTTCTCATAAGCGTGGAATAAAATGCTTGTGGTAAAAGTTAATAAAAAGTGCATATTGTAAAATTTATGACGGCAGTTGGCATCAATCGCCAGGAGTCATTCATTAAAAACTGTCTTCACACCACAGTCTGTGTTTAAATGGCAATAATTTCGCGGGAAATATCAATGCTTTTCTCGGTGTGTTTACCAGTTTTCGACGAAATTTATAGAAATGTCAAAACAAAAAAAAAAAACAGAAGTTTAACCGTTGATTTGGAAACACAAATTTAAAAAAAATTATTTTTTATTTGAAAAATACAAGGTATTCATCCGCATTTCTCATAAATTGGATACAATATGTGTTCTTCAGGGGTTATGGAAGTTAATTTATGGCGAATATTCGTCGGAGGTGTATCAATGACATTTATGGAAGTAACAGAAAAAATCAACAAAAACAAAGATGGGGCATAAAAAAAATTTATGGAATTATACAATATATAAATTTATAAATACGAAATGTAGAAATCTATTCTATCTAATCATATAAAAATCATTTTGTGTTTGCTTGTTTGTTTGTGGGTTTGTAGATTTGTTTGTTCCGTACGGCTAAACCGATTTCTTTAAAATTTTCACAGATTGTGGGGAGTGGTCCGGAAGGAGCAATAATTTTTTGATATCGCAAGGGGGGCGGACCCTTCCCCTTACCCCAAAAGTAACTTCCAAAAAGAAAAGTGGACCGATCGAGACTCAAATGAAAGATATTCGGGAGTAGAATACAAATTTGAAATCAAAAAATTAGGTCCAAATACCCAGGGGGCTGCCCCAAACCCCATCAAATAGGCATATTGGACAATAATGACAATATGAGACTCAACTGAATGCTATTCGGCAGTAGATTACGAATATGGTCTAGAAGGAGCAGTATAATAAAATACTGCGTGCAAAATTTCATTCCAATCGGATAAGAATTACGCACTCTAGAGGCTCAAGAAGTCAAGACCCAAGATCGGTTTATATGGCAGCTATATCATGTTATGGACCGATTTGAACCATACCTGGCACATTTGTTGGATATCATAATAAAACACGTCGTGCTAAATTTCATTCCAATCGGATAAGAATTGCGCACTCTAGATGCTCAAGAAGTCAAGACCCAAGATCGGTTTATATGGCAGCTATATCAAAACATGGACCGATATGGCCCATTTTCAATACCAACCGACCTGCACTAATAAGAAGTATTTGTGCAAAATTTCAAGCGACTAGCTTTACTCCTTCGGAAGTTAGCGTGTTTTCGACAGACAGACGGACGGACGGACATGGCTAGATCGACATAAAATTTCGCGACGATCAAGAATATATATACTTTATGGGGTCTCAGACGAATATTTCGAGTAGTTACAAACAGAATGACGGAATTAATATACCCCCCATCTTATGGTGGAGGGTATAAAAATCTTAAGAAATAGTATTAATCTCGATTTTAACTTTATAAACTTATGATAAAATTTTAATCAAAAGTTTTCAATGAATTTTTTTTTGAAACAAATTTTCCATTCAATTTTTTTCTAAAAACAAAATCTGAATGAAATTTTCTGTAGACCAAAATATAAAATATTTTTTTTTCTTAAAGAAAAAATGTTTCAGATTTTTTAAAGAAAATATTATTAAAAATGTCTTTGAAGTTAACATTTTCATGAAGATTTTTTCGAAAGAAACATTTTACAAGGCTTAAGCTTTTAACAAAATTTTACAAAATTTACAACTTTTGGATTTTTTTACTTTCTTTCAAGAAAATCTTGATATTGTTATCCTTTTTTTCATATTCATACATCATGTTTATTTTTCCCATGGAAATGCCATTGTAATATAAATAATGATAATGAATAAAGATTTTCTTAAGGGGTACAAAGGAATAACTGTGGTGAAAATTGGCCAGTGAAATTCCCAAAATGTTGACAAAAAAATTCGAAAACTTCCCAATTTGGGAAATCTTTTCAAGCAGGTAAGATTTTTATTATACGCAATTAGTAAATTTTGCCCATGAACATTCCACTAAGGAACAGGGCAAACTATCAATGAGTGAAGTTCGATTCAAGTTTAAGATCAATGATGAGAGGTCTCCTTTTTTAATGCCGAGTCCGAACGGCATGCCGCAGTGCGACATCTCTTTGGAGAGAAGTTTGTACATGGCATTGTACCTCACAAAAATTGCAAGCATTAGAAGCGGAAAACCACCACTGAAATTTTTTTCTGATGGTCTCGCCAGGATTTAAACCCAGGCGTTCTGCGTCATAGGCGGACATGTTAACCTCTGCGTTACGGTGGCCACCAAGTGGAACACTAGTGTAACACTTTTTTATACCCTCCACCATAGGAAGGGTATACTTATTTTCGTCATTCTGTTTGTAACTACTCGAAATATTCTTCTGAGACCCCATAAAGTATATATATTCTTGATCGTCTCGACATTTTATGTCGATCTAACCATGTCCGTCCGTCCATCCGTTTATCTGTCGAAAGCACGCTAACTTCCGAAGGAGTAAAGCTAGCCGCTTGAAATTTTGCACAAATACTTCTTATTAGTGTAGGTCGGTTGGTATTGTAAATGGGTCATATCAGTTCATGTTTTGATATAGCTGCCATATAAACCGATCTTGGGTCTTGACTTCTTGAGCATCTAGAGTGCGCAATTCTTATCCGATTGGAATGAAATTTAGAACGACGTGTTTTGTTATGATATCCAACAACTGCGCCAAGTATGGTTCACAACGGTTCATAACCTAATATAGCTGCCATATAAACCGATCTTGGGTCTTGATTTCTTGAGCCTCTAGAGGGCGCAATTCTTATCCGATTGGATATCCAACAATTGTGCCAAGTATGGTTCAAATCGGTCCATAACCTGATATAGCTGTCATATAAACCGATCTTGGGTCTTGACTTCTTGAGTCTCTAGACTCCCCCCTTTGGGGGATGTTTTTGGTGAGAGGCGGCCCCCAAAACACTTGGTCGCTTACTTGGATATCAGATTCGTATTCTACATTCAAATACCTTTTACAACACGTAAAATAATTACAAGAAGGCCAATTGGACTGGCTTCAGAGAGTATACCAATCGCCGCTTCAATGAACTGCCACCCCCCTCTGATGTGCTTGTGGCCGGGAAGAAATCCGGGAAGAAAGACATCATCAACGCAGCAGCCGCTCGCTTTATACCAGCCGGTCGAATACCGCAAGTGCGACCCAATTTCCCGGCGCAAGCAATGGTACTCGCAGACGAGCGTGATGGGATTCGTGCTATGGACCCCGCTAACCCCAGAATCAGCGAGCTGAATCTGGAAATAAACAGGGTAGTCAACGAACATAAGCGGAATTTGTGGCTGGAACACTTGGAGCAATGTAACTTAGGCACCGGTGCAGGCAAACTGTGGGCCACTGTTAAGTCTCTCTCGAACCCCTGTAGACGGGACGACAGGACCTCAGTCACTTTTGGCGAGACAACCGTGACTGATCCGAAGAGATGCGCCAGGTTGTTCAACCGTCAATTTATTGTGCATCCCGAGAGAGACAGGGCAAGGAGGAGAGCCATTCGCCGTATTCGTGGTCTCCGAGCCGATGAACAGTCGTCACAATTTACCGTGGGCGAAGTTACGAATGTCATCCGTGGCGCCAAATCTTCCAAGGCGTTGGGCCCCGACGGAATCTCTACATTGATGCTGAAGAATCTGGATTTACCTGGAGTTGAGTACCTTTCCACTGTCCTTAACCTGTCATTGAACACTCTTATAGTTCCCGATGTCTGGAAAATGGGCAGAGTGATCCCGCTACTGAAGCCTGGAAAAGACCCGAGTTTGGGGAGTCGTACAGACCGATCTCCCTTCTCTCACCAGTGGCTAAGACGCTTGAGGCATTACTCCTCCCGAGCCTCGTAGGAGAATTTCCATTCGCCGAGCATCAACACGGATTTCGGAGACTGCACAGCACAACAACAGCTTTGCATGCCATCACCACACACATTTGCCGTGGCTTTAATCAACCCAGGCCATGTGATAGGACGGTCCTCGTGGCATTGGACCTATCGAAGGCATTCGACACGGTCAGCCATGCCAAATTATTTGAGGACATCGCCAACACGTCGCTCCAGCCAGGCCTGAAACGTTGGGTCGCGAATTATCTGTGTGGCCGCCAGTCATTTGTGGAATTTAGGGGAATTCAAAACACCATAGAGTGAAACAGGGACTTCCCCAAGGTGGGGTGATATCTCCGGCTCTGTTTAACCTCTACCTATCCTCCATCCCACCTCCTCCAGACGGCATAGAGATCGTATCATATGCGGACGATTGTACGATCATGGCATCAGGCCCCCCACCCATTGATGACATCTGCGATAGGTTGAACGTCTACCTCAACGAGCTTGCCTCATATTTCGCTGCAAGAAATCTGAAGATATCCGCCACCAAATCTTCAGCCACACTGTTCACTACAAATACGCGTGAGGTGAATACTGAGCTGACTGTGATGGTCGATGGAGAAATGATTCCGACCATCAAGTGTCCCAAAATACTTGGCGTCACATTTGACAGCTCCTACACTTTCTCCCCACATGCCACAGCAATCTGCAATAAAGTCAAAAGTAGAAACAAGGTCCTCAAGTCACTCGCTGGCAGCACTTGGGGTGCAGACAAAGAAACCTTGTTGACCACGTACAAAGCAATTGGCCGGTCTGTGGTAAGCTATGCAGCGCCAGTGTGGTCACGTCAACTTTGTGACACGCAGTGGAATAATATTCAGATCTGTCAGAATGCCGCCCTCCGAACTGCGACGGGCTGTCTCCTCAGTTCTTATGTGGACCACCTCCATCAGGAGACAAAGATCCTACCAGTGCGAAGACATAACTACATGCTGTCTAAGCAATACCTTTTGGGCTGTTATCGCAGAAATCATCCAAATCATCATCTTGTAGATAGATACCCACCGCCCAGAAGCCTTAAGGTAGATCTACACGATCTAGAGCGTGAGGTTCAGCGCTACAAGAGAGAACCTCTAGATCAAGCGGCATATCAAGCGGGTCTGAACAACATTCATGCAGACACAGTAGCGATGCATTAATTGGCTACCGGGTGAATGTAGTCCTTGGAGAACGACCGCCACTCATTGCACCCGAAGAAATCGACCTCCCCCGGCAAACCAGAGTGGTTCTGGCTCAATTACGTTCCGGCAGATGCAGCCGCCTCAATTCCCACAGAGCTAGGATTGATGCCGACGTGCAAGATGTACGTCCCGATTGTAACCAGGGACCGCACGAAACACGTCACCTGTTTAACTGCCCGGCCAGACCCACTCGACTCAGACCCAGATCCCTGTGGACGCACCCCATCTTAGTCGCGGAGTTCCTGGGTCTTGACACTCAACGGAATCAAGCAGACGAAAGATAGTACACAATAAACTGCTACAACAACAACAACAACAACAAATACCTTTTATTTAAGCCCCATTTTCCCATGGTCAGTAAATAAGTCCTGTTTGGGAGGTGTTTTGGGGAAGGGGTGGACCCCAGAAACGTGGTCTCACATTTGGATATCACATTCAGATTTTACTTGCAAATACCTTTCATTTGAGTGGCATATGGCCATGGTCGGTAAATATGTCCGATTTAGAGTTGTTTTGGGGCTTGGGGTGGTCCCCCTAGCACTTGGTCCGACGATTGGATATCCTATATACCTTTCATTTGAGTCCCATATTGTCGTGATTGGTGTAAATATATATTTGGTAGGTTTTAGGGTGGGGCAGCCCCCCTAGGTACCCCATCCGAAATTTGGATACCAAATTTTTATTTTTAGGTGCGCACCATCCATCTCCGAGATCTGGCGTTTCTGAAAATTAGGGTAAGGGGAGGGTCAAGTAATTGCGGATTTTTCATATAGTCGGCGTTGACAAATTTTTTCACAGCTTGTGACACTGTAATTGCATTCTTTCTTCTGTCAGTTATCAACAAGTAAGAAGGCGTTAAGTTCGGCCGGGCCGAACTTTGGATACCCACCACCTCGGGTATATATGTGAACCACATTTCGTCAAAATCCAGTGAAAAATGCATACCTTAAGCCCCATAGCAGCTCTATAGATATCATCCGATTTAGACCAAATGCTTATAAGTACAAGTCATTGTTCAACCGAGAGATCGGTCTATAAGGCAGCTATATCCAAATCTGGACCGATCTGAGCCAAATTGAAGACAAATATCGAAGGGCCCAACACAAGTCATTGTCCCGAATTTCGGCGACATCGGACAATAAATGCGCTTTTTATGAGCCCAAAACTTTAAATCGAGAGATCGGTCTATATGGCAGCTATATCCAAATCTGAACCAATCAGGCAAATAGAAGAAAGATATCGAAGGGCCTAAGGCAAATCATTGTCCCAAATTTCAGCAAAATCGGATAATAAATGTGGCTTTTATGGGCCTAAGACCATAAATCGGAGGATCGGTCTATATGGCAGCTATATCCAATTTTGGACCGATCTGGGCCAAATTGACGAAGAATTTCGAAGTGCTCAACGCAACTCACTGTCCCAAATTTCAGCAAAATCGGATAATAAATGTGGCTTTTATGGGCGTAAGACCATAAATCGGAGGATCGGTCTATATGGCAGCTATATCCAAATTTGGACCGATCTGGGCCAAATTAACGAAGGATGTCGGAGGGCTCAACGCAACTCACTGTCCCAAATTTCAGCAAAATCGGATAATAAATGGGGCTTTTATGGGCCTAAGACCCTAAATCGGAGGATCGGTCTATATGGCAGCTATATCCAAATTTGGACCGATCTGAGCCAAATTGACGAAGGATGTCTAAGGGCCCAACGTAACTCACTGTCCCAAATTTCAGCAAAATCGGATAATAAATGTGGCTTTTATGGGCCTAAGACCCTAAATCGGCGGATCGGTCTATATGGGAGCTATATCAAGATATAGTCCGATATAGCCCATCTTCGAACTTAACCTGCTTATGGATAAAAAAAGAATCTGTGCAAAATTTCAGCTCAATATCTCAATTTTTAAAGACTGTAGCGTGATTTCAACAGACAGACGGACAGACGGACGGACATGTCTAGATCGTCTTAGATTTTCACGCTGATCAAGAATATATATACTTTATAGGGTCGGAAATGGATATTTCGATGTGTTGCAAACGGAATGACAAAATGAATATACCCCCATCCTTCGGTGGTGGGTATAAAAAGTATATTTGATTAAAGTTCATTGTAAGTTTTATTAAAAATGCATTTACTTTCTTTTAAAAAATCCGCAATTACTTTTTGGGCAACCCAATAGTTGTTCATGGGCAAAAAAACAAGAGTACCAACCTTTAAATGTGATGATTATTAAGAAAGTTAAAGCATGATTGGCTTATAATTAAGGGTTTTTACGGGTTACGATCGCAAATTGGGGTTTAGGAACCCATACAACATTTAAGCGGACAATAATTGTGGTTTTACATGAGCAGGAAGTCAAACGTACAAAACTGCTTAAAATTTCAGTTTTACCCGAGTTTGTACCGGACTCGACCTACCAACTGTTTTCTTGCTGTTCAATAAAGTGCTTATATCAACGGGTGCCACATAAATAGTCGTTTCCCAAGCCACTACACTTTTATAACAAAAAAATTATTTTTTTTGATATTTCTGGCCATTAATCGAAGAACAGTGGATATTAATGACTTTGTCATAACACCGTACCTGCTGGCAAAAGTATTTATATATTTAATTTTTTTTTTACCCTCCACCATATGATGGGTATACTAATTTCGATATTCTGTTTGTAACTACTCCAAATATTCGTTTGAGACCACATAAAGTATGTATATTCTTGATCGTCGCGACATTTTATGTCGATCTAGCCATGTCCGTCCGCCTGTCCGTCCGTGCGTCTGTCCGTCCGTCCGTCTGTCTGTCGAAAGCACGCTATCTTCCGAAGGAGTAAAGCTAGCCGCTTGAAATTTTGCACAAATACTTCTTATTAGTGTAGGTCGGTTGGTATTGTAAATGGGTCATATCGGTCCATGTTTCAATATAGGTGCCATATAAACCAATCTTGGGTCTTGACTTCTTGAGCCTCTAGAAGGCGCAATTCTTATCCGATTGGAATAAAATTTTACACGAAGTGTTTTGTTATGATATCCAACAACTGTGCCAGGTATGGTTCCGATTTGAATGAGCCTCTAGAGGTCGCAATTATTATCCGATTTGCCTGAAATTTTGTACGGCGGATCCTCTCTTGACCATCAACATACGTGTTTATTATGGTCTGAATCGGTCTATAGCCTGATACAGCTCTCATATAAATCGATCTCTCTATTTTACTTTTTAAGCCCCCAAAGGGCGTTGAAGATCTGCGACAGTCGAGGGCGGTTTTTGTGTTCAGAAATACCTTCTCCAAGGATAGTGGTACAGTACTTTTTATCAAAAAGCGGCTCAGGTAGGGTGTAATCCATACTGCCTGGAACATCGGATATTGTATTAAGTATAACACATTGTCCGTGGCCGCCACATGACCAATGAGAAAGCTCCCTGAACCTCACGGAAGTGGTTCTTGCAATTTGGGTAGCCACAATGTCCAGAGGCATAAGATGTAGCAGTAAATTCAATGCATCGGATGGTGTCGTCCTCAGTGCGGCTGTGATGCACAAACAAGCCACCCTTTGGATCCTGTTATTGAGCAGTAGGTGGACTTTTGAAGCGCCGTCCACCAGACCACAACACCATATAGCTGTAAAGGTCTGACAACTGCAGTATATACCCAATTCGTGATATGTGGTTTAAATCCCCAACTTTTGCCAATGGCTCTCTTGCAGGTTTATAGGGCAAGAGTTGCCTTTCTTGCCCTCTCCAAAAAATTGGATTTGAAGTTCATTTTCCTGTCCAGCAAAACACCCAGGTATTTTGCGCTCCCTTTAAATGGAACATTCTCTCCACCCAAGGAGACAGGCTCCACTGTAGGCAACTTGTATTTCTGCTAAAACTAACTACTTCTGTCCTGCACGGATTCTCTTCCTGAAGTATATCTCTTAGAGTGCTGGGAAACCTTCCCCTAACCGCAATTGACACGTCATCAGCATACCCGACCACTTTTACGCCTGTCTTCCAGAGACAACAATATATTGTTAATGACTATATTCCAAAGTAGAGGAGACAGTACATCTACTTGAGGAGTTCTTCTGCTGACCCATCTATTTAGATCCACAGATCCCAAGCCTCCCGTAATGTATTTTTTAGTAAGTAAGTTATTAATAAACTTTCTTGCGGTAGAGTTGATATCTAGAAACTCCAACTCCTTCATGATTAACGTCGGTTTTACATTATTGAAAGCACCTTCAATGTCAAGAAATGCTACCATTGTATATTCCTTGACAGCGAGAGAACCCTCTATGTAGCCGACTAGGTCGTAAAGGGCTGTTTCAGTGAATTTGCCTTGACTATGTGCATGCTGCTGCCGTGACAGGTGATCTCCAGGGATCTTTACCCTAAGATATGTTTCTATCAATCTCTCAAGAGCATAAAAGATGACAGACTACTAGGACGAAAATCTTTCTCCTTCGTGTGGTAGGGTGTTCCTGCCTTCAGAATGAAAATGACCTTCGTGTCCCTCCATGCCACATGTATATGACATTCTGATACAAGCAGAGTATAAATCTCTTAGCCAGGGAACCAATCTATTATACACAGCTTGTAATTCAACCGTTGGTACATCATCAGGGCCTATCGACATAAATAAGTCCAAACTTCTTATCGCCCAAAGGATTTTCGGCCCAGATACAATTTCCTAATGGCTTCCGACGAATACATACCAGTGACAACCTCTTCTAGTGCCACGTTGTCCGTTCTAGTGTTTCCTCACTAAACATTGTCCATACATTCTCTGACTTCTGAATATACCCCACCGTAATAGGTCTCCTATTTCCTAGCGCGAGTTAGAATTTTTTTAATGCAGTTCTATGTTCTTCGTCGTTAGTCGCTTAATTTTGTCTACCCATATTCGTCCTTCCGTTCAACAGATGATCGAAATCACGATAGCGTTCGATACTTCTTATTGATTTGGGTCGCTGGCTGTTGCAAATGGGTCATTTGGTCCAGATTTACTTGAGTTTATAATATTAAAAAAGTTTAAAGTACTTAAAAATTATTTCGTACTACGTTTCCGAGTATGGACTTTTAAACTGTTCAAAATTCTACGCAGACCAGGTTAAAAAAAATTTCAGAAACAATATATTTTTAATAAAAAAATTCTAAACACAAAATTTCAAGGACATTTTTTAAGACATTATTTCAAAAATATTTTTAAAGACAAAATTCTACCGATATTTTCATAAAAATTTTCCAAAGACAAAAGACAAAACATCAATGCAATTTTCTCTAAAGACATAATTTTAATGAGGTTTTTTTCTATCAGGAGACGTCTCAGCAGTTGTTGCTGAACAATTGTCTGAGGAACTATAGACCACATCGCTAAAGTCTGGCGGATTGCAAAAGACTGAAAATCCCTCTGCCACAATTAAGACAGGAGGGGATGGCACCGAAACGGTACTCAAAAAGCCCTGTGTAGGAGGGTCATCCAGTTGTATTGGGCTCAAGGAGTACGCCAGCCGGGAGGACGGAACTCAAAATGTACTTCGACAGCAGCAGTTAGTGAAGCATCTAGTAAAGAATCGTCCTCACCGCAAGTGTCCCGTGTGCTGAGGGAGAGTGGTTCCAGAAACTTATCTTGACACAATATAACGAATCTTGTGAGATTCGCCATTGTAAGGGCGCTTCGACGACCCTAAAGGTACTTCTGATGGCAGGAGGATTTGACGTGGTTCTTATCCAGGAGCCATGAGTGTGTGGACGAATGGTTCTTCGATTTAAATTACTCAAGGGTACGAGTAATGGGAGACACAGAGCCTAAGGTCTATCAAAGAGTAGTCTAAATATTTTTATACCCTCCACCATAAAATGGGGGGTATACTAATTTCGTCATTCTGTTTGTAACTACTCGAAATATTCGTCTGAGACCCCATAAAATATATATATTCTTGATCGTCATGACATTTTATGTCGATCTAGCCATGTCCGTCCGTCCGTCTGTCTGTCGAAAGCACGCTAACTTCCGAAGGAGTATAGCTAGCCGCTTGAAATTTTGCACAAATACTTTTTATTAGTGTAGGTCGGATGGTATTGTAAATGGGCCATATCGGTCCATGTTTTGATATAGCTGCCATATAAACCGATCTTGGGTCTTGACTTCTTGAGCCTCTAGCGTGCGCAATTCTTATCCGATCAGAATGAAATTTTGCACGACGTGTTTTGTTATGATATCCAACAACTGTGCCAAGTATGGTTCAAATCGGTCCATAACCTGATATAGCTGCCATATAAACCGATCTTGGGTCTTGCCTTCTTGAGCCTCTAGAGGGCGCAATTCTTATCCGAATGGAATGGAATTTTGCACGACGTGTTTTGTTATGATACCCAACAACTGTGCCTAGTATGGTTTAAATCGGTCCATAACCTGATATAGCTGCCATATAAACCGATCTTAGGTCTTGACTTCTTGAGCCTCTAGAGTGCGCAATTCTTATCCGATTGGAATGAATTTTTGCACGAAGTATTTTATTATGATATCCAACAACTGTGCCGAGTATGGTTGAAATCGGTTCATAACCTGATATAGCTGTCATATAAACAAATCTGGGGATTTGACTTCTTGTGCTTCTAGAGGGCGCAATTCCTATCCGATTTGGCTGAAATTTTGCATGACGTATTTTATTTTTACTTTCAACAACTGTGTCAAATAAGGTTCAAATCGGTTCATAACCTGATATAGTTGCTATATAAACCGATCTGGGATCTTGACTTCTTGACCCCTAGAAGTCGCAATTATTATCCGATATGCCTGAAATTTTGTACGACGGATCCTCTCATGACCATCAACAAACGTGTTTATTATGGTCTGAATCGGTCTATAGCCCGATACAGATCCCATAAAAATCGTTCTCTCTATTTTACTTCGTGAGTCCCAATGGGCGCAATTCTTATACGAATTGGCTGAAATTTGACACAGGTCTCCAACATATAATTTAATTGTGGTCCGAGCCGGACCATATCTTGATATCGTTTTAATAGCAGAGCAACTCTTTTCTTATATTCTTTTTTGCCTAAGAAGAGATGCCGGGAAAAGAACTCGACAAATGCGATCCATGGTGGAGGGTATATAAGATTCGGCCCGGCCGAACTTAGCACGCTTTAACTTGTTTTTCTTTTTCCGTCGCTAAGCACTGAAGCCAGCATTAAAATAAATAAGTCTCATTACTGGCCGGCTTTCCTTCCAGAGATGCCACCTTCAAGCCATAAGTTGCTGGTTGAAGCCTCTTACGCAGGGAAAAAGAGCCTCATTGTAGTAAGTGATGCTAATGCACATCACCAGATGTGGGGAAGTTCGGATATCAACGAAAGGCGTGAGCTGCATATCGAATGTATTATATGTGGCAGGTTGAGAAGATGGTGGGTATATTAGTCCGTCCCATACCACTATGGATATATACCTAAGCCAGTAATCAGTTTGTTGTGCGCTCTAAATACTAAAAAGTAACCTCGTAAAAGAAAATCTAAGTAAGGAATTTAGTGCTACTTACAAAATTCCCGGTCGCCCCGGTAGCCGAGTTGGTAGCGTGCTTGGATTACCAGTGCAGGGGGTCATCGGTTCGATTCCCGTCAGAAGCCTTGGTCTGTCGCTACTGTGGTATCACAATGGACTTAAAATTGTCTAAATGAGTCTGTAAAAGACTGCCACTCTTACCTAACCTAACCTAACCTACAAAATCCCTAATTGTTTTCCATACCAAACCATGCCATTTGTTTATGTCTGATACTGTGTCCCAACCTAAGTATCGGTGTCTGTTAGTCGCGAAAACCAGGCAATGCAATAGGAAATGCTCCAATGTCCCATCATCTTCCCCACATGATATTACTTACCGCACCGATTTTGCATAAGTGAGCTCACAGTTCTATGTATCCTATTATGATACAAAAAGCTATACTGACCTCCCTTTTACTTCCTTTCAGTAAAAGCCTCGTCTTTGCACGACCCGGATCTCCATGTAGGATTTTCGTTATCCTACCAACTTTTTCGCTGTTTCCCAATGTTACGTGCTCATCGACGACGCCCTTAACCAAGTTTATTGACGGCAACACTCTGGCCTTCACTGTCAAATTGTCTGCTCTTTCATTTCTCCTTACTCCGCTATAACCACAAGCAGTTTGCTGGATGTCTTATTATTTATCATGGTATCTATAATACGTTCCATGGTATTGAGTAGAAAGGGCGTAAGGCTTTTAAGTCTTTAGGCCAAATCTAATAAGAATTGCGTCGTCTAGAATCTCAATAAGTCAAGATCGAAGATAGGTTTATATGGCAGCTATTGTATATCAAAACATGGATCGATATGGACCATTTACAATCCCAATCGACCTACAATAATAAACAATTTCAATAGTGGAAAATTTCGAATACGTAGCTTTACTCCTTCGAAAGTAGCGTGGACCTGGGAAGGACCCACGGGAACATAAGGATTTTGGAAATATGGGTACCAAATTAAAGGTATTAAGGAGTAGATTACGAAAACGCAAAAAGCAAATAAATAACATTCACCAACGCTCTTTTTTCCAATTTTTTATTTTTATCCAAAATTAAGAAAGAAGAGGAGGAGGAGAGTGATGATGAGTATGAGAACATCACATCGTGTAAATGGAGCTCAAAGTAAATATACTCCTAGGGGCATTTAAATATTATTGCCGCATCCACGCGGTAATCCCTGGGTAGCGCAAACGACAACAATAGGGAGCACGTCCTCACCGAGAGGGCATATTGGGTCGCTAGGGAATAGAGGAGCCTTCGCCTCGAAAAAGAATCTCGTTCCTGGGCTCGGAAGTAGGGGTGCGTTCTCAATCGTCTGAGTATTCGAAGTTAATCCAGCCATATCCGTCCGTCCGTTCAACAGATAGATGAAATCACGATGGCGTCGGAACGAATAAGGATATCTTCATGAAATTTTCCATAGATATTTCTTATTGTGGGTCGTTTGCTGTCCAGTATTAGCCATATTGTGTAGATTGGTTTTATTTTATAACAATTAAGAGCGTGCTAAGTTCGGCCGGGCCGATTTTTATGTACCCTCCACCATAGATCGCATTTGTCGAGTTCTTTGCGCGGTATCTCTTTTTAGGCAAACAAGAATAATGGATTAGAATTGTTATGCTGATTAGGGCCACAAGTGAATTGAATGTTGACGACCATATTAGAAATCATTGGGTAATATTTCAGTCCATTCGGTTAAGAATTGCGCTTTGTAGGGGCTCAAAAAGCATATTCAGGAGATCGGTTAATATGGGAGCTGTATCAGGCTATAGATCGATTAAGACCATATTGGACATGTATATTGAAGGTCATGGGAAAACAAATTGTACAATCGGACAAGAATTGCGGCCTCTAGAGGCTTAAGAAGTCAAGATCCCAGATCAGTTTATATGGCAGCTATATCTGGTTATGGACAGATTTGAACCAGATTTAGAGCAGTTGTTATTGTAGCAGTTGAGTGAAGCAAATGTTTTTATTTCGCTCCTCAAAAAAAACAAGTAAAAAGGCGTTAAGTTCGGCCGGGCCGAACTTTGGATACCCACCACCTCGGGTATACATGTAAAGCACTTTTCATCAAAATCCAGGGAAATTTGCATACCTTTTGTCCAATAGCAGTCATATCGAAATATGATCCGATTTGGACCAAATACTAATAAGTACAAGTCAATGTTCAATTATGTATAGCTACTTTTTAGTAGCTATATCTAAAAATAAACCGATCTGAACCATATACAACATGGATGTCGAAAAGCCTAACATAAGTCAATGTGTCAAATTTCAGTTAAATCGGATTATAAATGCGTCTTTTTTGGGACCAATACTTTAAATCGAGATATCGGTCTATATGGCAGCTATATCCAAATCATGATCGATCTGAGTGAAATTGTAAAAGGATGTCGAAGGGCCCAACACAACTCACTGTCCCAAATTGCGGCGACATCGGACAATAAATGCGCTTTTTCTGGCCCCAAAACCTAAATCCGAGAGATCGGTCTATTGGCAGCTATATCCAAATCTGTGCCATAATGTAGAACTATGTCATGGGATTTAACCTAACTCAATGTCCCAAATTTCGGCGACATCGGACAATAAATGCGTCTTGTATGGGCCTAAGACCCTCAATCGAAGGATTGGTCTATATGACAGCTATATCCAAATCAGGACCGGTCTGAGCCAAATTGACGAAGGATGTCGAAGGGCAAAATATAACTCACTGTCCCAAATTTCGGCGACATCGGATAATAAATGTGGCTTTTATGGGCAAAAACCCTTAAATCGAGAGATCGGTCTATATGGCAGCTATATCCAAATCTGTACCGATCTGAGCAAAATTGACGAAGGATCTCGAGGAGCCTAACACAACTCACTGTCCCAAATTTCATCAAAATCGGATAATAAATGTGGCTTTTATGGGCCCAAGATTCTAAATCTGAGGATCGGTCTATATGGCAGCTATATCCAAATCTGGACCGATCTGGGCCAAATTAACGCAGGGTGTCGAAGGGTCTAACACAAGTCACTGTCAGTAAAATCGGATAATAAATGTGGCTTTTATGGGCCAAAGACCCCAAATCGGCGGATCGGTCTATATGGGGGCTATATCAAGATATAGTCCGATATAGCTCATCTTCGAACTTAACCTGCTTATGGACAAAGAAATACTCTGTGCAAAATTTCAGCGCAATATCTCTATTTTTGAAGACTGTAGCGTAATTTCAACAGACAGACGGACGGACATGTCTAGATCGGATCGTCTTAGATTTTTACGCTGATCAAGAATATATATACTTTATAGGGTCGGAAATGGATATTTCGATGTGGTGCAAACGGAATGACAAAATGAATATACCCCCATCCTTCGGTGGTGGGAATAAAAAAAAAAAAAAAAATATATATATATATATATATATATACATATATCCGTATCTCAATAGCTACTACATTCAGACAGACAGCGACGGTGTCAATGAATCAGTCATCGCAGACGAATCGAGGGATGAGGGCATCGGGATGACGGCAGAAGTGAGCGATGGCTTTGCTAAGGTCACAAGCAGACCAGAAAAGCGATCCGGTGCACGACGAAGGAGACATGGGAGTATGTAGCACTTCTACCGAAGCTCGAAAAAGAATCAGCTCTCCCAAAGAGCATAACACTGATAAAATGTTGAGGAAAAGAGCACCCCACTTTCAAGTACTCTGGGAAAACCAGCCATCCCGCAATGGAGACTGTAGACAGTGTCCTGCTGAGGTAGACAAAGTCGGAACAGGAACGAAGGAAGCGCGCACGGCCCCTTAGTCTTCATGGAGGACTGTGACTTTCAAACTGAGGCCACAGCCATCACAGAAGGAAAGATGGTCGCTGAGAATAGTAAGCAGCCGCCCTCTTACGCCAGAGTGGCAAGGAAGCACAACGGAGATGATCTTCGGTGCCAAGTGGAAGATCTGGTTAACGATCGGATTTTCGAACATGTGTGGAAGGTCCACCCATACAAATGATGAGCTGCGGACATAGAGGGGACATCTTTACGCTGCGTTTTGCGTCGGCGGAATGTATTGATACCGTCAAACAGCTCGTCAGAGATATTCACGCTCCCTGGGACGGCGCAAAGCTCGAATTGGTGAGAAAGATGGATATCCCCCACAAAGGCGACTGTCTTCATCAAGGGATGGGGAAGTAAATTTGCGACGGAATGCATGTTGGGATTCTTCGGCAAGCAAATCCAAGGTCTGGTCGCAGATAAGTGGGAAATCTTTCACAGGGAGGAGAAGGAGGAAGGAACTTTCCTTGTGGTTGGCATTGATCAAGTCTCCGCGACGAGTTTAGCCAAGGCGCACTACGGGAGCACAGCTTTTTCAAGATTGGGAAGACTAGGATAGGCAGAATCTCCCATTTTGAGACATCAGGCCGTGCAGTGGCAGGTGACTCAACACCGCCCAACGAATCGCTACATTAGGTTTAGAATAGCACGGCCAGCGGCGAATCTGATAAGCTTCCGGAATAAGTTGAAAACCAACGGGACAAAATTCGGAAGGCTACTCAGAAGAAGACTTGGGCAAGATAATTTAGATTGCCCAAGCATAGAAGACATTGAAGAAAATATCAAAGGATAACGTCTTTTCGGGAAAGGAGATCAGCCCAAGAAAAACCCTGGGTGACCGGGGAGATTCGCAATTATTAGAAAAGAGGTCCGCAGACTTTTTAACAGAGCACGTCGTAAAAAAGCGAAAGTTTATTGAGATATGTATTACACGCGGCTCAAGGAATACAATAAGATTACCAGAGCGGCAAAACGTGCCTCCTGGAATCTTTTCTGCGAACAGGTCGATAGCGTTAATGACACCGCCAAGATAAACAAGTTTCTCTCAAATTCCCATGTCCAATCTGAAACGTTAGTGGACGACATGGGAGTGAGAGCAGAAACAATGGAGGACATGTTGAAGCTTTTGATGAAAACCCATTTTCCACAGGTACGACGGGACTCACGAAGATTTTGATATTTAGCGCAGTTGTTGGAAGTCATAACAAAACTCTTAATGCAAAATTTCACATTTTTCTACAAAATTTCAGCTAAATCAGATTAGAATTGCGCCCTCTAGATGCTCAGGAAGTCAAGATCCAAGATCGGTTAATATGGTAGCTATATATTGTAAAAAATTGGACCGATTTGGCCCATTTACAATCCCAACCGACCTACACTAATAAGATATATTTGTGCAAAATTCCAAACGTCTAGCTTTACTCCTTCGAAAGTTAGCGTGCTTTCGACAGACGGACATGGCTAAATCGACTTAAAATGCCATGTCGATCAAGAATACATATACTTTATGGGGTATTAGACGCATGCTTCGAGGTGTAACAAACGGAAGACGAAATTCGTAATAACAATAAATGCGCTTTTTATATTCAAATATGAACCGATCTAGACTAAATTGAGGAAGGATGTCGAAAGGCCTAACACAACTCACTGTCCTAAATTTCAGCAAAATCTGATAATAAATGTGGCTTTTATGGGCCTAAGATCCTAAATCAGAGGATCGGTCTATATGGCAGCTATATCCAAATCTGAACCGACCTGGGCCAAATTAACGAAGGATTTCGAAGGGCCTAACACATCTTACTGTCCCAAATTTCAGCAAAATCTGACAATAAATGCGCCTTTTATTGGCGCCAGACCTTAAATATATCCAAATCTGGACCGATCGGGGCCAAATTGAAGAAATATGTCGAAGGACCTAGCACAACTCACTGTCGCAAATTTCAGCAAAATCGGATAATGTGGCTTTTATTGGCCTAAGACCCTAAATCGGCGGATCGGTCTATGTAGGGGCTATATCAAGATATAGTCCAATAAAGGTCATCTTCGAACTTAACCTGCTTACGGAAAAAAAAGAATCTGTGCAAAGTTTCAGCTCAATATCTCTATTTTAAAGGACTCCAGCGTGATTTCAATAGCCGGACGGACGGACATAGCTAGATCGTTTTAGATTTTTATGCTGATCAAGAATATATATACTTTATAGGGTCGGAAATGGATATTTCCATGTGTTGCAAACGGAATGACAAAATAAATATTCCTCCATCCTTTGGCGGCGGGACATTAAATGCTAATGAAATTAATACCTACGGGTGTGAGCGGATAAGGTCTCACAACATACATTTCGAAAACTCTAATACTGTCAACACATTTGACATATTTATTTACATTTCTAATCCAAAAACAAAGTTAACTTACTATGAAAATATATAATTTATTTGTTGAAGTAAATATTTTATTCATATTTATTTATGTGATTTCCACCATCCTATGGCGGTGGGCATAGGATGGTGGAAATCACGATAGCGGTCGAAGGAATAGAGCTATCTGCTTGAAATTTTGTGCAGCGACTTCTTGTTGATGTAGGCAGCTGGGGTTTGTCTTATGTGTTCAGATTAGGGTCTTATTGTTTTAGATTTGGATATAGCCCCATATAAACAGATCTCCGGATTTGACTTCTGGAGCCTCCAGAAGCCGCCGTTGTTGTCCGAATTGGCTGAAACTTTGCACGGAATGTTCTTTAATGACTTGTAATAACCGGCCAAGTGCCGTCCAAATCTGTTATTAACCTGATATAGCTCCCATATGTCTCGCAGACCTCAACAAGTCTGAAGGGCTTGTATCCTTCGGATTCAACAAGTTGAAACTGAAGATCTATAGAAGCGGTGGGGTTGGGGAATCAGGAGACCACTCAGACGATCCAGCTATCGACCACATCGCTAAAGTCTGGCGGATTGCAGGAGACTGAAAATTCCCCCTGCCACAATCGTGACAGAAGGGGATGGCATCGAAACGGGACCCAACAAGCCGTGTGTGGTTGGGTCACATAGTTGGAATGGGCTCAAATTGTGCGCCAGCGGGGAAGCACGGAACTCAAAAACAACGACAACAGCAGTTAGTGAAGAATCTAAGGAGAAATCGTCCACACCGCAAGTGCCCAGAGTCCTGAGGAAGAGTGGTTTCACAGCTTTCTCACCTGCCCCTAGATGCGTACGGAAGCTCATCATGACAAGTTCTAACGAATCTTGTGAGGATGAACTCCTGGTGGAGTCAGAAGACGACGCTAACACAACAGTGGTGGAAGTTCTGAATCCTGACTATGGTCCGGTTTCTACAGATAAATCTCCACCATTGTAAGGCCGCTTCGGCGGCACTAAAGGTCCTCCTGATGGCAGGGGTATTTGACGTGGTTCTTATCCAGGAACCATTGGTGTGTGGAGGAATGGCACGTGGATTAAGAATTCCGGGATTTACACTTCTCAAGGATACGGGGAATGGGAGACACAGAGCCTGTATTCTTGCAAAGGATAGTCTTAATGTTTTTCTTCTTCCGTCGCTAAGCACTGAAGATTTAGTAGTAGCCAGCCTTGAAATAAATAAGTCTCATTACTGGCTGGCTTCCCTATATATGGCACACGATTCAGAGATGCCGCCTTCAAACCTTAAGTCGCTGGTTGAAGCTGCTTCTGTAGGGAAGAAGAGCCTCATTGTAGGAAGTGATGCTAATGCACATCACCAGATATTGTGAAGTTCGGATGTCAACGAAAGGGGTGAGCTGCTTATCGAATATATTAGAAGTTGGAATCTGGCGATTTGTAATAAAGGTAATAAACTGGCCTTTAGTACCATGAACAGGCAGGAGGTACTAGTTATTACTTTTATATCGGAAGATATAAGTGTATTCTTCCACTTACTAGGAAGTGTTGGATGACCACAGCTTCTCTGATAATCGTTATATTAGTTTTATCCTTGGAGAAAATACTGAAGTAGTGGTTCCACGGCTAAACAGAAGAAAGGCGGATTGGGATAAATTTCGGCAGAAATTCTACACGTCTATCCCTTCTAGACCAGAAAAGGAAGTGGAAACTACAGAGGATATAGACATAGTGGTCAAGCGGATCACGAAGGCCCTGAATTACTCGCTTGCGTCAGCATGCACTAGTGCCAAGCCAAGGGGCGAACAGCGACCACCATGGTGGACCTCAGAGCTGGTTGGTCTAACGAAGGACTGCAGAAAACTCTTCAACAGACCAAAAACCACAAGAGCAACAAACTATTGGGACATCTATAAGGCTGAGCTAGGAAAATATAAGGGCGAGCTGAGAAAGGCTCAGAACAAATCCTGGGTAGAATTCTGCGGCTCCGTGGAGGATACATCTGGGGCCTCTAGGCTAAGGAAGATTCTGTCCTCGAGACCTATTACGGTGGGGAATATCCAGAAGTCAGAGAATGTATGAGGAAACACTAGAACTACTCGTTGATACACATTTCCCGGGAAATTCTCCAAAGAACAACGTGGCGCCAGAAGAGGTTGTCACTGATATGCATTCGTTGGAGGCCATTAGGGAAATTGTGTTTGAGCCGAAAATCCTTTGGGCGATAATAAGTTTCGACTTCTTTAAGTCACTAGACCCTGATGATGTATCGCCGGTTAAATTACAAGCTGTGTCTGATAGACTGGTTTCCTGACTTAGGAAAATATATTATGCTTGAATCAGAATGTCATATAAACCTGTGGGATGGAAGGACACGAAGGTCATTTTCATTCCGAAAGCAGGAACACCCTACCACACGAAGGCGAAAGATTTTCGTCATATTAGTCTGTCATCCTTTATGCTGAAGACTCTTGAGAGGTTCATAGAAACATATCCTAGGGCAGAGATACTTCAAATCTAACATTTTGCATGGGCCAATAAAGGCAACTCCAGCCCAATACACCTGCAAGAGAGCCATTGGAAAAAGTTGGGGGTTTAGACCGCGTGTCATGCATTGCGTATATACTGCAGACGTCGCTTCAAAAGTCCACCTACTGCTCAATACTTAACCGGATCCAAAGGATGGCTTGTTTGTGCATCACAGCCGCACTGATGCACTGAATTTAATGCTATATCTTATGCCTCTGGACATTGTGGCTACCCAAATTGCAGCGACCATTGCCGTGAGGTTAAGGGAGCTCTCTCATTGGTCATGTGGCGGCCACGGACAATGTGTTATACTTAATACAATATCCGATGTTCCAGGCAGTATGGATTACACCCTACCACAGCCGCTTTTTGATAAAAAGTACTGTACCACTTTTCCTGATAGAACCGATTGGAACTACGATATCCCTGGTAACAGAAGTTACATAGACTTCTATACGGATGGTTCCAAACTAATCGACCAGGTGAGCTTTGGGGTGTACTCTAAAGATCTAGAACTGGTCGTATCGAAGAGGTTACCCTACCTCTGCAGTGTGTATCAAGCAGACAGCCAGGCAGTCATTAAATCCCTGGAGAACATATTTCTGAACACAAAAACCGCCCTCGACTGTCGCAGATCTCTCAACGAGATGACTGAACAGTTCAAAATTCACCTGTTCTGGGTCCCGGGCTACAAAGATATCCCAGGGAATTCTAAAGCGAACCAGCTTGCAAGACTATGAACTACCTCACACATTCCAGGGACACTGGAATCTGTGGGTATGCCTCTAGCGACATGTAAGCTAAGTTTTCAGGACCAGGCTCGAAGGGCATCAAATGATAGATGGTCACAAAGAGGGGGCTGTGAGCATTCCAAAACTATGCGGTCTAATCTAGATTTGAAGAGATGTACTGCTTTGCTCATTGTTATTGGCTAGAACAGACGTTTCAATCATTGTGTCCGTCATGACAGGTCACTGTCTAATGCTGACAGACTGAAGGTTGCCAGCAACGACTTTTGCAGAAGCTGTAGGGACATCGAGGAAGAAGAGACTATAGAACACCTTCTGTGTGTGTACCCCGCACTATCAGGTAGAAGGAGTTCCACTTTAGATTCTCATTTCTCCGAGAACCTGTCTGATCTAGCGGATGTGAACTTTCGCAAGTTATTGGCATTTTTAAAGCGATCTGGATGGTTCAAATGTAGGAACTTCTTCTGTTCCTATGGTATCACAATGGACGGCAGACTGCCACTTAAACCTAACCTAACTTAGATCCCATATAAACTGATCTCCCGATTTGGTATCTTAAGTCCCTGCAAGCCGCAATTGCTACCCAATTTGGGTGAAATGTTGCACGGAGTTTGTTTCTATGATCAACATGCATGATAAGTATTTTCCAAATCGGTCTATAATCTGATATAGATTCCATATTCCGATTAGTCTTCTACGCCCTCAAGGAGTTTAAATTTTTGCCCTATTTAACAGAATTCTATTGTTTTCTTAGCTATATCTCCATAATTCCGTTTGCTTGGCCTTAATGTTCGTTTTAAACAAATAAAATTAAAATATAAGTTAATATTAAAACAAGTTTTGTAGCAAAAATAAAATTACAAAACATCTGTCCGAGTAAAAAAAATTGATATGGTCAGATTCAAATATGTCTGGGATAAGAAGAATTTGGATCTAATTGGATCCAATTGGATCCCATATCCAATTATATATAATTACTAGCTAACCGGGCCCGCTCCGCTGCGCCTTCTTTTACTTTGTATGGAACAAAAGTTTCCGTGGAATATTTATTTTCGACAATTAAAGAGCTTTTAGTAAATTAACATGCCACGAAAATAGTATATCGCTCGACAAACAGTTTAACAATATAAGTGCCTTTATCTGAAGCCCATATGATCTTTATTGGTCTACAAATTTAAGTTTGGATGTAAGGTGTACTTCATTCTTAAAATACTTTATTTCAGCCCGAAATTGGTCCCGAAAGTGGGTATCAATTCTTGCTCTACCCCCCAATACCTTTCTTTAAGCTGCATATTGACATGGTCGGTAAAAATGCCCGATTTAAGGGTGTTTTGGAGGTTGGGGTGGTCTCTTTAACACTTGGTTCGACAATTGAATATCAGTTACGTTTTCTAATCTTAAATACCTTTTATTTGAGTCCCATATTGTCGTGATTTGTGTAAATATATCTTTGGTAGGTTTTAGGTTTGGGCGGCGGTCCTAGGTACCCCATTCGAAATTTGGATACCAAATTTTTAGTTTTAGGGGACTATATGAGAGCACACGAAATTTCGCTTAAATCGCACCACCCATCTCCGAGATCTGGCGTTACTGAAAATTAGGGTAAGGGGGAGGGTCCGCCCCCCCTTCAGATATCAAAAAATTTAGTACCCTATTTTCACCACGGGATCATTATGCACCATCTGTGAAAATTTCAAGAAAATCGGTTCAGCCGTTTCTGAGTCTATAAGGAACACACAAACATACAAAAAAGATAGAAAGAAACAAACAAACAAACAGACAAAAATACAAACAAACACAAATTGATTTTTATACCCTCCACCATAAGATGGGGGGTATACTAATTTCGTCATTCTGTTTGTAACTACTCGAAATATTCGTCTGAGACCCCATAAAGTATATTTATTCTTGATCGTCGCGACATTTTATGTCGATCTAGCCATGTCCGTCATCTGTCCGTCTGTCTGTCGAAAGCGCGCTAACTTCCGAAGGAGTAAAGCTAGCCGCTTGAAATTTTGCACAAATACTTCTTATTAGTGTAGGTCGGTTGGTATTGTAAATGGGCCATATCGGTCCATGTTTTGATATAGCTGCCATATAAACCGATCTTGGGTCTTGACTTCTTGAGCCTCTAGAGTGCGCAATTCTTATCCGATTGGAATGAAATTTTGCACGACGTGTTTTCTTTTGATATTCAACAACTGTGCCAAGTATGGTTCAAATCGGTCCATAACCTGATATAGCTGCCATATAAACCGATCTTGGGTCTTGACTTCTTGAGCCTCTAGCGTGCGCAATTCTTATCCGATCAGAATGAAATTTAGCACGACGTGTTTTGTCATGATATCCAACAACTGTGCCAAGTATGGTTTAAATCGGTCCATAACCTGATATAGCTGCCATATAAACCGATCTGGGGTATTGACTTCTTGAGTCTCTAGCTTGCGCAATTCTTATCCGATCAGAATGAAATTTTGCACGACGTGTTTTCTTATGATATTCAACAACTGTGCCAAGTATGGTTCAAATCGGTCCATAACCTGATATAGCTGCCATATAAACCGATCTTGGGTTTTGACTTCTTGAGCCTCTAGAGTGCGCAATTCTTTTCCGATCAGAATGAAATTTTGCACGGCGTGTTTTGTTATGATATCCAACAACTGTGCCAAGTATGGTTGAAATCGGTCCATAACCTGATATAGCTGTCATATAAACAGATCTGGGGATTTGACTTCTTGAGCTTCTAGAGGGCGCAATTCCTATCCGATTTGGCTGAAATTTTGCATGACGTATTTTATTTTTACTTTCAACAACTGTGTCAAATAAGGCTCAAATCGGTTCATAACCTGATATAGCTGCCATATAAACTGATCTGGGATCTTGACTTCTTGAGCCTCTAGAGTGCGCAATTATTATCCGATATGCCTGAAATTTTGTACGACGGATCCTCTCATGACCATCAACAAACGTGTTTATTATGTTCTGAATCGGTCTATAGCCCGAACCAGATCCCATATAAATCGTTCTCTCTATTTTACTTCGTGAGCCCCAATGGGCGCAATTCTTATACGAATTGGCTGAAATTTTACACAGGTCTCCAGCATATAATTTAATTGCGGTCCGAACCGGACCATATCTTCATATCGTTTTAATAGCAGAGCAACTCTTTTCTTATATCCTTTTTAGCCCAAGAGGAGATGCCGGGAAAACAACTCGACAAATGCGATCCATGGTGGAGGGCATATAAGATTCGGCCCGGCCGAACTTAGCACGCTTTTACTTGTGTTATATAAGATATCTGATGCCATATAAAGGGGAATTTTTTAGCTATTATCTTTTCGGCAACACTGGTTTAAACTGTTCACGCATGTTTCGTGTTTCTCTTCACTATCAAACATTTTCAGTTTGGTCTAAAATTAAAACATGAAAATGATTGAATTTTATTATCAAAATGCGTGGTTTTTTACGAAAGTTCATCGCGCTCTTCTTTCATTTTATGGTCAGTTTAAGCGACCTACTGAAGCGGCTATTCGGGCTATTGTGATTAAATTTCGCACCAAATTTACATAGTTGGACATTGAACCACCAAGACGATTACGTAGAGTGCGAACTGAAGAAAATATCGCAGATGTATCGGCCAGTGTTAATGGTGACCATCAATTATCGATTTGCATTCGCAGCAATTGAAATCTGTTACTGAACAACGTGCACAATTTTGGGGAAGGATTTAGGTGTGAAGCCCTTCAAAATACAGCTGGTGCAATAATTGAAGCCGAACGACCTACCGTAACGGAGAATTTTTGGTCAATGGGCTTTTGGAAAGTTGGTCGAAGACCCACTTTTTTGTCGAAAAATTGTGTTTAGCGACGTAGTTCTTTTTTTGGCTCAACGGGTACCTAAATAAGCAGAATTGTCGATTTTGGAGTGAAATTCAACCAGAAGCTAAAGGACCTACCAATCTATCCAGAAAAAGTCACAGTTTGGCGCGGTTTATGGGCTGGTGGCATCATTGGGCCGTACTTGTTTAAAGACGATACGATTCGTATCTATGGAATGGTTAGGACCGGTCAATTGACCGCCTAGATTGTACAATTTAACGCCTTTAGACTATTTTTTGTGGGGCTATGTTAAAGCTCATGTCTATACAGACATGGCCGCTTTAATTGACGCATTGGAAAACAACATTGAAGCATTGTTTCGTGATATACCTGCCGAAATGTTGGAAAGAGTATGCCAAAACTGGAATAGGCAGGTGGACCATATGAGGCGCAGTCACGGTCAAAATTTGCATGAAATAATCCTCAAACATTAAATAATATGGACCGTACTATCGATTTATCTAAAGGTTTCATGAATTTATCTGAATTTTAAGTATTTTTTTCTTTTGAAAAATTTTCCTATGGCTCTTTAACAAAGCACCCTTTGTAACTATATCTGATAGTAGATATAATTGGATATGGGACCAGATATAATTATATCTGCTATATATAACTATAGTCAGCGAGATATGATATATATAACTATATTTGGCCTTGAATGTAATTATATCTGGCCGTAGATATTTTTATACCTATGTAATATTGCGCTACAAATGACTGAATTTTCTTCTTTCAGGGTTTTAACGTAGAAATGCTTATATTTCATTTTAAATTACATAGCAAATAATATATTCAAACACTAACAAAGTTTTCAATTCTCTTAGATATTTTGTAATTTTTTCAAAGCATGCGATTGGTGCAATTATGAATTGGTAATATGTGATAAACAGAATGTAAAATATTAACAATATTTTCAATTACATTTGCACATTCCGCCAATTTAAGTTGTTCATTGTTTCCCGTCCAATATTTTTTTCCCAGCAGATGTTGCCCATTGCGAAATCTATGGCCTGACGTTCACTCACTGTTTCAAATTTTATCGAAATGGGATGAAAAATGGTCCTTTTATGGACCCAATACTTTATTTCGGGTGATCGGTCTATATGGCAGCTATATCCATATATGGTCCGATCTGGACTATATTCAAGAAAAAGGTGTGGGGGTCTACCTAAACTCACTGTTCCAAATTTCATCGAAATCTAATAAAAAATGCTCCTTTTATGGGCTAAATACTTTACCAAACATAAAGAGTAAAAGTAAGCTGAAATTCATTATACAATACTTTCCAAGAGTAGGCAAAAAATAAGGAGTATCGACGATGCTGTTAGTTCTAAAAATAGACAATTGCATTTGTTTACCTTTAGCCACGAACATTATCCCATGTTCAAACCGCACTGGCGGAAAAAGTAAAGGTAGCACTAGTAAAAAATGTGAGTTAAATAAAATACAACAACATTTAAATGTAAAACAAGTAAAAGCGTGCTAAGTTCGGCCGGGCCGAATCTTATATACCCTCCACCATGGAGCGCATTTGTCAGTTCTTTTCCCGGCATCTCTTCTTAGGCAAAAAATGATATAAAAAAAGATTTGCTCTGCTATTAGAGCGATATCAAGATATGATCCGGTTTAGACCACAATTAAATTATATGTTGGGGCCTCAAAAAGTAAAATATATGGGAGCTGTATCGGGCTATAGACCGATTCTGACCCTAATAAACACGTATGTTGATGGTCATGAGAGGATCCGTCGTACAAAATTTCAGGCAAATCGGATAAGAATTGCGCTCTCTAGAGGCCCAAGAAGTCAAGACCCAAGATCGGTTTTTATGGCAGCTACATCAGGTTATGGACCGATGTGAACCATACTTGGCACAGTTATTGGATATCATTGCAAAACACGTCGTGCAAAATTTCATCCCAATCGGATAAGAATTGCGCACTCTAGAGGCTCAAGAAGTCAAGACCCAAGATCGGTTTATATGGCAGCTATATCAGGTTATAGACCGATGTAAACCATACTTGGCACAGTTGTTGGATATCATAACAAAACATGTCGTGCAAAATTTCATTCCAATCGGATAAGAATTGCGCACTCTAGAGGCTCAAGAAGTCAAGTCTCAAGATCGGTTTATATGGCAGCTATATCAGGTTATGGACCGATATGAACCATACTTAGCACAGTTGTTGGTAGTGATACTAAAACACTATGTGCAAAATTTCATTCCAATCGGATAAGAATTGCGCACTCTAGAGGCTCAAGAAGTCAAGTCTCAAGATCGGTTTATATGGCAGCTATATCAGGTTATGGACCGATGTGAACCATACTTGGCACAGTTATTGGATATCATAGCAAAATACGTCTTGCAAAATTTCATCCCAATCGGATAAGAATTGCACACTCTAGAGGCTCAAGAAGTCAAGACCCAAGATCGGTTTATATGGCAGCTATATCAAAACATGGACCGATATGGCCCATTTACAATACCAACCGACCTACACTAATAAGAAGTATTTGTGCAAAATTTCAAGCGGCTAGCTTTACTCCTTCGGAAGTTAGCGTGCTTTCGACAGACAGACAGACGGACGGACGGACGGACGGACGGACAGACGGACGGACATGGCTAGATCGACATAAAATATCGCGACGATCAAGAATATATATACTTTATGGGGTCTCAGACGAATATTTCGAGTAGTTACAAACAGAATGACGAAATTAGTATACCCCCATCCTATGGTGGAGGGTATAATAAACAAAAAAAAAAAAAAATAAAGACAACCATTTTTTTTTAATTTAAGATCCAATTAGATTATTAATATATATAATTGGAGCTGTTTATATCTCGGACAAATTCGAAATACAATTGTATCTACAATAGTTGTATCAAATTGTATCCATTTAGATCTAATTTGATACATCTAGATCCAATTATATATAACCATTTTTCGGATCCAATTATATCTAATGCCAGATATGATTGGATCTGATCATATCAGTTTTTTTTATTCGGGTAACAACGCTTTATAACTCTTTTTAAATTTGTGGTCTGGCCAGAACTGATTCGCTTCAAAGAGTAGCAAAAAATGTTCGCCCATCACAGGATAAAGTGCCAGTCTGCTATCAGACTCACTTACACGCTTTCATCCATTGTGATAACACAGGAACAGGAGAAGGAAGATGCCTTCTGGTTCCTAACGTTGAACCATCCAGATTGCTATAAAAAGTCCAACAACTTGAAAATGTTCACATAGGTTAAATCAGACAAGTTCTCAAAGAAATGAGATCATGAAGTAAAACTTCTTCTGACTGCCAGTGCGGACACACATAAAGCAGATGTTCTATAGTCCCTTCTTTCTCGATGACCTTACAGGTTCTGTAGAAGTCAGCATGTTTTCCGATCAGACAGTGAGCTGGCATGGCGGGCACAATGACTGAGATGTCTGCTCCACCCAGCGACAGCAGAGCGGGAATGTGCATTAGGCCACATAGTTTAGGAGTGTTCATAATCCCCCTTTGTGAACATCTGCCATTCATTGGCCCTCGGGCCTAATCCTGAAGACCAAGCTTACAAGTCACTAGAGGCATACCCACAATTCCAGTTGCCCTGGAATGTGTAATGTAGTTCATAGTCTCGCTAGCTCGTCTGCTCAACAATTCCTTGGGATATCGACACAAATTAATAATAATTCTTTTCTAGCCTGAAATTCTACTTAAATTATTTGAAAACATCAAAAATTTAAGTAAAATGTATACAATTATCAAGGAAAAGTGCTATAAATGGCATTTATTCGTATACAACTTTTGCGAAAATTTTCACATTACGAAAAGCACGCTACCGTGCTTATCAATTGATTGTGCATATGTATCCGAAAATTTTACGAAAAACAAGAGAAAAATAATCAAAAGCCGCGGTAAATAATGATTTTTATTTTTTCGCTTTTTAACTGAACGATTTTCTTTAAAACCGTTTACAGAATACCTTTACAGGTGAATTTTGAACTGCTCAGCCATCTCGTTGAGAAATCTGTGACAGTCGAGGGCGCTTTTTGAATTCACAAATTCTTTCTCCGAAAAGATATTTATGTCGATCGTCATTTTGACATTATATTTTAGCCATTCTAACATTTCTTTAATCGCAAGGATCTCCTCTTGATACACACTGCAGTGGTCGGGTATCCTTCTCGATATGACCGATATGAGTTTTTCAGTGTGGAGATGTGCACGTGAGAGATATTTCACTCACGATCACGAGACAAAAAAATTATTCACGCAAGCCGTTTTTTTGTCGACTCAGGTTCACGCACGCTCACGGGACAAACACTTTACTCACGCACGACTCACAAAAACTTGCGAATCACGGTTGAAAAAATATGTTTCCATGAAGCGAATATTTTTTTGCGAACATCCACAGAAATGGGGAAAAAATTAGTGGAATATAATCACGAAATTTTTAGATGGTTATAGCTGATGTGTTAACTAGTTGATGTGCAGTTTAAGGGCCCTAGAAGGCTCAGGGCCCATTGGTGGACCTTCCAAGTTGGACACCAATGCCCTACCAAAATTAGTTTGGGCTGTCAAAAACGCATCTATGGTCCGATTTTCAAAATTTTCATTTGCTGGAAAGTGCTCATACCCTATATGATTTTCTAGTCCAAATATCTCTTATTGTTGTGGAGATATAAGACTTGTAAAATAATTTTTTTGATTTTTTACCGAGGCTGACCTCGTCTTTTGTAATTTGCGACGACCTTTGTGAACTGTTTTTATACCCTCCACCATCCAAACCTCATAAAGTATATATATTCTTGATCGTCATGACATTTTAAGTCCATCAAGCCATGTCCGTCCCCCCGTCCGTCTGTCTGTCGAAAGCACGCTAACTTCCGAAGGAGTAAAGCCAGTCGCTTGAAATTTTGCACAAAGACTTCTTATTAGTGTAGGTCGGTTGGTATTGTAAATGGGCCATATCGGTCCATGCTTTGATATAGCTGCCATATAAACCGATCATGGGTTTTGACTTCTTGAGCCTCTAGAGTGCGTAATTCTTATCCGAATGGAATGAAATTTTGCACGACGTGTTTTGTTATGGTATCCAACAATTGTGCCAAGTATGGTTCAAACCGGTCTATAACCTGATATAGCTGTCATATAAACCGATCTTGGATCTTGACTTCTTGGCTCTCTAGAGGGCGCAATTCTGGTCCGATTTTTGAAATTTTGGGTATATAAGAATCGGCCCGGCCGAACTTATCACGCTTTTACTTGTTCAATCTAATTACTTTTTTATATTGCTAACTATAGTTCTGCTATATTATTTTTCAATATCCGTCTCTTCAATCAAAAGATATCGGTTCTCAAAGCTCTTCGCAAATTACAAGTTTAATATCTCGACAAAAATTAGAGCTATTTGGACTTTCCAACAAGTAAAGACATTTTATAAATCGAACCACAAATGAACATTTCGCAGCGCAAACAAAAATTGGTGGGGAATGACTTAATCAGAGAGACCACGAATAGGACCCAGGCTTTCTGGGAACCTAAAATTTAGCATATCGTCTAACAAATATCTCCACTCTATACATTTGAAATTTCATAAAGATATGTCAATTCATTCAAAAATTACACTGATTTTCACAACTTTTAAGTCTTCCGTATGCATGATTTGGCGAGAATGTATAGGAAAATAACCGAGATGTCCACATTGGGCAGACATTTTTGCCCATATTATAAAATATTTCATTTAAAAAGTATATATTTTTAAGAAGGTCTTGCTTTACAACACAATGTCGAAACTGAAATCAAAATACAAAATTTTGGCTGGATTATAATTCAAATCGAGATTATCATAAATCTGAAAACAATAAAGACGTCGTTTTTTAGTACAATTACAATATAATTTATATAAATTTTGATCACATTTATTGATGAAAATACCCAAAATCCCCATACTGGGGAAATATGATTGCAAAATTGGCATTTTTCAGTAAAATGGCTCAACCCTTGGATGGCACAAAAAAAGTTTGCATGTAACTAGGTAACACTTGGGGTAACAAAATTATATTATCAAAGTGGGAGTTCCAGCCTTGCGTCTTGTGAGCACGAAGGGTTTTTCCAATTTTTTCGTAAAAAAATGCCAATATTGTATTCCTCATAGCTACTACTAGAGTCAACACAATTTACAAAAATTGTATTTAAAACGCATCTACATTAAATCCTCTTTACAGTACAATTAGGAAAATTGAAAGTGTTAGGTCAAATTTTCTTTATAGAGATGAAACAATGAAAATGACTTTATTGACAAAATAATGCAAAAAATTTTATTTTTTCGAATATTTCTATTTGTAACTCGCATAACTTTTGACTAAAGGATCAGACTTAAAATATATCACGACAAAATTATATTAGTAAATTTTAGTCAGTCAAAACATTTAAAATCGGTTGAGAAATGCCTTCACAAGTAACAAAATAATAATTAAAAATAAATGTTGTTAATTGAATTTCTTGAACACTATAAAAACATGCTTTTGTAGGGGTTTTCGAGCAATTTCCAGCAAATTAAAACATTTTCAAGTTGGACCATAAATGCGCTTTTGACAGCTCGAACAAAATTTTGTTGGGCCGAGGTGACCAACTTTGAAGGCCCACCAATGGGCCGCCAGGCATTCTAGAAGTCAAGTCAAAAGAACACTTTATATGTGAGTTATATCCAAGTCTGAACCGATATGGTCCATTTGTAATCCCCAACAGACTACATCAATAAGAAGTATATGTGCAAAATTTCGTACAGCTAGCTCTCGACAGCTTTCGTGATTTCCACAGAGGACGGACGGACATGGCTAAATGGACTTTGAATGTCAAGACGATCAAGATTATATATACTTTATGGGGCTGCAGATCAATATTTCGAGGTGTTACAAACAGATTGACTAGATAAGTATACCCCCCATCCTATGGTATGGAAACAAAAACATTTGATGGCTGTCAAATCTCGCGAAACAATTAAAAATTTGAGCAACTTTTCCGAGAGCAGAATAGAATACCAACCCTAAGTTATGGCTTTCTTCTGATGAGTCGCGATATCTAGTGGTTCGTGATTTTCTCATTGTGATTGGGGTTGTGAGTCGTGATTCAATCAAGATCACGTTTTTAGATTTGGATCTCACTCGCGAATCACGTGACTTACGCGTGATTCACGCGTAACATGACTACTCACGACTCACAGGTACTCCTCTACTTCAGAGCGCATACACCCCAAAGTCAATCTGGTCGGCTAGTTTGGAACCATCAGTATAGAAGTCTGTATTAGTTCTATTAACAGGAATACCGGTTCTATCAATATCTTATATATAATAAGTTAAAGCGTGCTAAGTTCGGCCGGGCCGAATCTTATATACCCTCCACCATGGATCGCATTTGTCGAGTTCTTTTCCCGGCATCTCTTCTTAGGCAAAAAAGGATATAAGAAAAGAGTTGCTCTGCTATTAAAACGATATCAAGATATGGTCCGGCTCGGACCACAATTAAATTATATGTTGGAGACCTGTGTCAAATTTCAGCCAATTCGTATAAGAATTGCGCCCATTGGGGCTCACGAAGTAAAATAGAGAGAACGATTTTTATGGGATCTGTATCGGGCTATAGACCGATTCAGACCATAATAAACACGTTTGTTGATGGTCATGAGAGGATCCTTCGTACAAAATTTCAGGCATATCGGATAATAATTGCGACTTCTAGGGGTCAAGAAGTCAAGATCCCAGATCGGTTTATATAGCAACTATATCAGGTTATGAACCGATTTGAACCTTATTTGACACAGTTGTTGAAAGTAAAAATAAAATACGTCATGCAAAATTTCAGCCAGATCGGATAGGAATTGCGCCCTCTAGAAGCACAAGAAGTCAAATCCCGAGATCTGTTTATATGACAGCTATATCAGGTTATGAACCGATTTGAACCATACTCGGCACAGTTGTTGGATATCATAATGAAATACTTCGTGCAAAAATTCATTCCATTCGGATAAGAATTGCGCCCTCTAGAGGCTCAAGAAGTCAAGACCCAAGATCGGTTTATATGGCAGCTATATCAGGTTATGGACCGATTTGAACTATACTTGGCACAGTTGTTGGATATAATAATAAAACACGTCGTGCAAAATTTCATTCTGATCGGATAAGAATTGCGCACGCTAGAGGCTCAAGAAGTCAAGACCCAAGATCGGTTTATATGGCAGCTATATCAGGTTATGGACCGATTTGAACTATACTTGGAACAGTTGTTGGATATCATAACAAAACACGTCGTGCAAAATTTCATTCTGATCGGATAAGAATTGCGCACGCTAGAGGCTCAAGAAGTCAAGACCCAAGATCGGTTTATATGGCAGCTATATCAGGTTATGGACCGATTTGAACTCTACTTGGCACAGTTGTTGAATATCATAGCAAAACACGTCGTGCAAAATTTCATTCTGATCGGATAAGAATTGCGCACGCTAGAGGCTCAAGAAGTCAAGACCCAAGATCGGTTTATATGGCAGCTATATCAGGTTATGGACCGATTTGAACTATACTTAGCACAGTTGTTGGATATCATAACAAAACACGTCGTGCAAAATTTCATTCCAATCGGATAAGAATTGCGCACTCTAGAGGCTCAAGAAGTCAAGACCCAAGATCGGTTTATATGGCAGCTATATCAAAACATGGACCGATATGGCCCATTTACAATACCAACCGACCTACACTAATAAGAAGTATTTGTGCAAAATTTCAAGCGGCTAGCTTTACTCCTTCGGAAGTTAGCATGCTTTCGACAGACGGACGGACGGACGGACGGACGGACGGACGGACGGACATGGGTAGATCGAAATAAAATGTCATGACGATCAAGAATATATATACTTTATGGGGTCTCAGACGAATATTTCGAGTAGTTACAAACAGAATGACGATATTAGTATACCCCCCATCTTATGGTGGAGGGTATAAAAATCAATTTGTGTTTGTTTGTATTTTTGTGTGTTCCTTATAGACTCAGAAACGGCTGAACCGATTTTCTTGAAATTTTCACATATGGTGCATAATGAGCCCATGGTGAAAATAGGGTACTACATTTTTTGATATCTGAAGGGGGCGGATCCTCCCCCTTACCCTAATTTTCAGAAACGCCAGATCTCGGAGATGGGTGGTGCGATTTAAGCGAAATTTTGTGTGCTCTCATATAGAACCCTAAAAATAAAAATTTTGTATCTAAATTTCGGATGTGGTACCTAGGGTGGCTGCCCCACTCCAAAACCTACCAAACATATATTTACACCAATCACGACAATATGGGATTCAAATGAAAGGTATTTAGGGTAAGAATACTGGTCTGATATCCAATTGACGGACCAAGTGCTAGGGGGACCACCCCAAAACACCCCTAAATCGGACATATTTACCGACCATGGCAATATGGGACTCAAATGAAAGGTATTTGCGAGTAGAATATGAATCTGATATCCAAATGTGGGACCACGTTTCTGGGGGTCCACCCCTTTCCCAAAACACCCCCCAAACAGGACTTATTTACTGACCATGGGAATATGGGGCTTAAATAAAAGGTATTTGAATGTAGAATTCGAATCTGATATCCAAATATGGGACCAAATATTTGGGGGCCGCCTCTCACTAAAATTCCAATATAGGGCACAAATGAAAGGTATTTGGGAGCAAAGCACGAAGTTGATATCAATATTCGGGAAAAGTGTTTGTGGGGCCACCCCACCCCCCTAACACTACCCAAATAGTAAGTATTTTCTGACTATTGCAATATGAGGCTTAAATATCGGTCTAAAATGGGGGGTAGAGCAAGAATTGATACCCATTTTCGGGACCAATTTTCTGGGGGTCTACCCCTTTCACAAAATACCCCACAAACAGCAATTTTTTAGTGACCATCGCAATATGGGGCTCAAATTAAGGTATTTGGGAGTAAAATACGAATTTGATATCCAAATGTAGGACCATGTATTTTGGGCATTACCCCTTCCCCAAAGAGTTAAAATTTTTCGAACATGCCAATATGTGGCTCAAATGAAAGGTATTTGAGATTAGAAAACGAATTTGATAACCATGTGTTTGGGGGACGCCTCATCCTGTAAACTCCTCTTAAGCCAATAGCAATACGGAGTTTAAATAAATGGTATTTTAGAGAAGAGCACGATGCTGATATTTTTTCAGGGCCAAGTATCTGGGGGACCACCTCTCCCCCGAAAACACCACTAAATCAGACATCATGAGAATATCGGTCTGAAATGAAGTATTTTAAGAATGGAGTACACCTTACATCCAAACGTAAATTCGTAGAGCAATAAAGATCATATGGGATTCAGACAAAGACACTTATATTGTTAAACTGTTAGTCAAGTTAGCATGGTATTTCACTAAAAGATCTTTAATTGTCGAAAATAAATATTCGAAGGAAAGTTTTGTCCCATACAAAGTAAAAGAAGGCGCAGCGGAGCGGGCCCGGGTCAGCTAGTATAATATAAGACTTAAAGCCATTTTTTGTGTATTAACGATATTGGGGCCATCATTAAGCTAAAATTTTAATGGCAATACACTCATTGATATAAGATATTTTATTTTGCTATCGTAAAAAATGTATTTTTGTGTGTTCGACAGTAACTAGATGACTTGGTTTTAGATTGAAATATCTACTAACAATATTTCATCGCTCTTCTCGATATCCACGTTTACTCTGAATTTTATGTTATCTCAAACGTTTCAATTGCAATTTTATATTCAAATTTACTTTTATACATTCATAAATCACAAGAAGTATTTTAAGGATCTATCACATTTTGGAGCACTCGCAGTATTACTGTCTAATAATGTATTGTTCAGACATCAAATAGACCCCCAAAACTGTTGCTGTTTACACAATTTTACATGGTAAAAAAATGCCAAAAATTCCGGCTGCCCGCTGCTGTAAAATCATGACAATGATCTATGTGAGCTTATTGGTTAGATCTTTGAAAATGAACGGCGAAGATAATGATCCACCATCACTGTGGCGACGTCTGAGTGCGGTTGTCATATTTTTGTCTTCGTTTAAATACGTTTTATTATTGATGTTGATGTTCTGAAATGCGTTTTTAGGTCATTTTTATTTAAATATAAATTTCCATTCGAGAGATTTGTACATACTTGTACGAGCTATGTTCGTTGGACTTACATCCGTCAGAAAACTGTCCGAAATCGCCCATGATTGCTGTACCTCCAAGAAGCATCTACTTATTCCGTTAGCCAGCCAGACTGGCAACACATTGGGCAGTTCGCCAATTTCCATCTGTTAGTTAGTATTTCGAGAGGTGGTGCTGGTTTGGCAATTTTTATGCCCACCACTATAGGATAGGGAGTATACTGATGTAGTCATTCCGTTTGTAACACCTCGGAATAACGATTTGAGACCCTATAAAGTATATATATATATATATATATATATATATATATGTATATATATATATATATATATATATATGTATATATATATATATATATATATATATATATATATATATATATATATATATATATATATATATATATATATATATATATATATATATATATATATATATATTTTTTTTTTTTTTTTTTTTTTGTGGTCATCTTGACATTCTAAGTCGATTTAGCCATGTCCGTCCGTTCTCGTGTCCATCCGTCAAACTTTAAATGTGGTCATCTTGACATTCTAAGTCGATTTAGCCATGTCCGTCCGTTCTCGTGTCCATCCGTCAAACTTTAAATGAAATTTGTTCTAAACCACCATAGGATGAGGCTAATATCGTCATTCCGTTCGTAACACCTAGAAATGTGAGGCTAAGACCCCATAATGTATATATTCCTGATCGTCATGACCTTTTAAGTCGATCTAGCCATGTCCGTCCGTTTGTCTGTCGAAAGCACGCTAACTTTCGGAGGAGTAAAACTAGTCGCTTTAAATTTTGCACAAATACTTAATTTTTGTGTGGGTCAATTGGGATTGTAAATGGGCTAAATCGGTCCATGTTTTCATATAGCTGCCATATAAACCGATCTTGGGTCTTGACTTCTTGAGCCTCTAGAGCGCGCAATTCTTATCCGATTGGGCTGAAATTTTACATATGTCGTTTTAGTATGACTTCCAACAACAACAACTGCTAAGTAAGGTTCAAATCGGTTAATAATCTGATATAGCTGCCATATAAACTGAACTCCCGATTAGACTTCTTGAGTTTCTAGAGTGCGCAATTCTTATCCAATTATTATTATATCATTTTGATGACTTCCAACAACTGTGCCAAGTATGGTCTAAGTCGGTTGATAACCGGGTATAGCTGCCATACAAACCGATCTCCCAATTTGACACTCTGAGCCACTGGAGGGCGCAATTTTTACTCGATTTGCCAAAATTTTGGAGGTGGTATTTTTCTATTACTTGCAACAGCCATGGCAAGTACGGTCCATATCGGCCAATAAATTAATGTAGCGCATATATATATATATTGAAAGTCATTCAAAAAACTTGACAAATGCGATCCATGTTGGAGGGTAAATAAGATTCGGCCCGGCCGAACTTAGCACTCTTTTACATGTTTTTTCTAAAACAAAATTTCCATGAAAAATTCTCTTAAGACAAACTGTTGCCCAGTTTTTGGCCTACTTCAATTTTTATACCCTACACCACTACTGCGGTACGGGGTATTATAACTTAGTGAATTAGTTTGTAACAACCAAAAGGAAGAGATATAGACCCATTAATAAGTATACCGATCGACTCAGAATCACTTTCTGATTCGATTTAGCTATGTCCGTCTATCCATGTTAATTTATGTACAAACTACAGGTCGCAATTTTTATCCGATCGTCTTCAAATTTGGTATGGGCGTATTTTTCGGTCTAGAGACGAAGCCTATGGAAATTGGAAAAAATCGGTTCAGATTTGAGAAATATTGCAATTAAGTGCTCATTTCTTAACCGATTCTCTCGAAATTTTGCAGGAAGGATTTTCTAATGACTCTTGACATTACTGGGAATTTTCATGGATACCGATTCCTTGACGAGTACCACAGTATCTGAGAAGTTTGCTGAAATCGGTTCAGATTGAGTTATAGCTCCCATATATATGGTCGTCCGATTTTTGAGAAATATTGCTCATTTTTTAACCGATTCCCTCGAAATTTTGCAGGAAGGATTTTCCTATGACTCTCAATATTACAGGTGACTCTCAATATTAGAAATCGGACAAGATTTCGATATAGCTATGTATATAGATTTTCACCCCAAGAGCCACTGCAAGCCCACTGTTTGACCATTCTTGCCAAAATTTTGCACAACGCTTTCCTCGACGACGACCAAAAACTGTTTCAAGTAAAAGGGGCGTAAGTTCTGATATTGACTGTAAGTGGTGCGAGTGTCAAGAAATCTCTTTTAAATTTCGTTAATTCTGGGTAGGAAATGCGGCTCTTGTGCGTTCAATGCATATAGTCGGAAAACGGGGCTATGTGGGAGCTGGTCAGAACTGGTCCATATGTTGGGTCCATGCAACTCAATGTAAGGCAAATATGGGTACTAAAAGCGAATTTCTGGGTTCAAACATTTGAATCTGGAGAACACCTTATCCAAATTCGGTACGCTTGCACAATAAAATCGGTGCAAAAATAAGAATTAATGAACTCAAGACTTCTTATAGAGAGATCGATATAAAGCTATAGAATGATTTCAATAAGCAGACGGACGGACATGTCTAGTCTAGATACTATATAAATAAAGACTTTCTAGTACTTTTTAGCGGTACATGTACAATTTGATGTGTTCCAAATGGAATGGCAAAATGCCCAACTCTTCTGTGGCAGGTATAAAACGGGCGCGATGAATGTGGGTCCCAAACCATTGTGCCCCAAGTTAATAATGACAAAAGACCCTAAATTGGGGTTTATTTGTTATTGTGAAAATGACCACAAAACAAATGTATCTCAAAGATCTCAAAGTATGCAAAAGCACTCCGAAAATTTATGTAATTTGGGCCTCAATATTAAATTGGGGTCAAATTACGATTAAGAATTTGAGGTGAATTTTCGTAATGAAATTTCACCCCAAAAACCAAAGTGCAGTTAGTAATTGCAATAAAATTGACAAGGAAAGAAATAAATTTACAACTGCGTTAATGTAAATATATCTTCGTATAACTGATTTTTAGTTCTACGATCTTTTCTTATTTTATCTCCAATAAATTAGGAAAACTGTAGAAATCATAAAGACATGATGCAAATTATAAACGCATACGGAAATAGTTGGATGTAATTTTTACCGGATATCTTATCCATTAAAAACGGGGTTTCGATCGATTTTAATGAAATTCGAAGGAGAATTTGACAACATTATTTAAGCAGAATGTAGAGAGATCTTCGTAAATATTTGTACGAATTATTTTTAACAAAGTTTGCTACAATTTTATGGAAATAAAAGTTATTTTAAACCAATTGACCGACACTAACAATAACTAGTTTGAGTGCAAATTAAAATGAGTCCCAAAGAAAAATTTAATCTAAACACTGAAACTGATTCGCAAAACCAGGCACATTTTGAAGGATTTCAAAGATTTAGTTCAGCCTATTAACAGCGTTTTGGCAAGCAGTACATAAATTAGCTCTGGCTTTATGACCACATGCCACCGCCGATGGGTTAGTTCCTGCACCTAGTAGCGACCACAATGGCTCCATTATAAAGTGGTCCTCCGACTTGAATTCTTGAGCTCCTAGAAGCTGCAATTATTAACCGATTGGGCTGCACATAATGTTCCGTTACGACTTCCAACAATTGTGGCAAGTATGGTCTGAATCGGTCCTTAACCTGATATAGCTCCCATATAAAGCGATCTCATCTTGAGCCCCTATAAGCCGCAGCTGTTATCCAATTGAGCTAACATTTTTAAGTAGGGTTCTGCTTTGACTTCCAACAATCGTGACAAATATGGTCCAAATCGGTGTTTAGTCTGATATAGCTCCTATAAAAACCTATCTCCGAAATTGACATCTCAAGCCCCTGGAAGCCTCAATTTTTATCCGATTGGGCTGAAATTGTGTACGTAGTGTTCTGTTACGACTTCCAACAATCGTGTCACGTAAAGACCAAATCCTTTGCGTAAACTTTTAACAGAATCCATGGTGGTGGGTTCCAAAGATTCGGCCCGGCACGCTTTTACTTGTTATACCCACCACCGAAGAATAGGTTATATTCATTTTGTCATTCCGTTTGTAACACCTCGAAATATCCATTTCCGACCCAATAAAGTATATATATTCCTGATCAGCAGAAAAATCTATGTCATGTCCGTCCGTCTGTCCGTCTAGCCATGTCCGTCCGTCTGTCTGTTGAAATCACGCTACAGTCTTTAAAAATAGAGATATTGAGCTGAAATTTTGCACAGATTCTTTTTTTGTTCATAAGCAGGTTAAGTTCGAAGATGGGCTATATCGCGCTATATCTTGATATAGCCCCCATATAGACCGATCGGCCGATTTAGGGTCTTAGGCCCATAAAAGCCACATTTATTATCCGATTTTGCTGAAATTTGGGACAATGAGTTGTGTTAGGCCCTTCGATATCCTTCGTCAATTTGGCCCAGATCGGTCCAGATTTGGATAGAGCTGTCATATACCGATCCTCCGATTTAGGGTCTTAGGCCGATAAAAGCCACATTTATCATCCGATTTTGGTGAAATTTGGGACAGTGAGTTGTCTTAGGCCCCTCGACATTCTTCATCAATTTGGCCCAGATCGGTCCAGATTTGGATAGAGCTGTCTATATACCGATCCTCCGATTTAGGGTCTTAGGCCGATAAAAGCCACATTTATTATCGGAGATAAGTTAAGCCCCTTGATATTCTTCTGCAATATGGCACGGATCGGTCCAGATTTGGATACGGCTGCCATATTGTATTTATTGTCCAATGTCGCTGAAATTTGAGACAGTGAAATGTGTTAGGCTCTTCGACGTTCTTCTTCAATTTGGCACAGATCGGTCCAGATTTGAACATAGCTGCATTGTAGACCGATATCTCGATATCTCTTCGCCCCATAAAAGGCGCAGAGATACCGATTTCACTGAAATTTGACATAGTGACTTATGATAGGCTTTTCGACTTTCGGTTTATTTTTAGATATAGCTACTAAAAAGATCAATATTTTGTTATACACAATTGAACAATGACTTGTTCTTATTGGTGTTTGGGCCAAATCGGAACATATTTCGATATAACTGCTATGGGACATAAGGTATGCAATTTTCACAGGATTTTGATGAAAGGTGGTTTACCCGATGTGGTGGGTATCCAAAGTTCGGTCCGGCCGAACTTAACGCCTTTTTACTTGTTTTTGTTCCCTACTGTCGTTGATGCTGCCGATGAATTTTAATTTAATATATTTTAATATGTGGCATATGGTTTATAAGAAAAACGCTCGAAATGTACATGGCCAGTGAGGTTTGTGTATATTCAGCAAACATTGATGTGTGGTAAGCAACGCCATTGCAGTGGCCGTCGTCACTCGAAAGACCATAGAAGAGCAGATATGACATTTTATTGTGGAACTGATCAACGAACATAAGCCGACACCCAAAAAAATGACCCATATGGCCGTTTGTCGTAGACGTACTGTGTCGAAAAGTGTAGCATCAATGCGGCTTTTTTGACATCAGGAGAGTGTCGACGAAAAATTCAAATTTTACCAATGGCCGGCCATATGGAAGGCATTTCAATCTAGACGATCTGACGGCAATTAATTTTTCTCGTTTCGGCAGACGAGAAAAGGAATATTATTTATTAGTACTCCCAAACAGAACAGAACAAAATTTAAATGAATTTCGTCTAGTTAATTGTCAGATGATCGTCGTGTGAAAGAGCTAATACGTTTTGAATTTTCCTGTACGATGATTGACAAGTTTATTGTGGCAAGCATTATTACTGTCTCTACTATCAATGTCGGGAGAGTATGTAAAGAAGTAGTGCTATAATGCAGGGTTGCCAGTATTTTTTCGTCCTCTGTCCCCAAAAATCCCCAATTACAAGTGAATATACCCAATAAAAATCCCCAATTACAATTTTGAAAGTCTTTTTATAAAAAAAAAATTGATATTTTTTCTTCGACAAAAATATCTTCTTCTGACGGCCAAATCGATTAAGATGTTTGTCACATGAACACACTGTACACAATTTTTGAAGTTGTATGAAATGGACAGCGAAATGGGACTGTTTTTGAGCATTATTCATTCAATGTCATGTGTCCAGGAAAGATAAACATTGCCAAGTTGGGCTGGATAGATTGTTATCGATATCATGCAAAACAGTCGATTACATGCGCCTTGCACTGTATTGTGTAGAAATCAGGGACACAATTGCTGTGTTTCCTATCCAGTCCAAGTCAGATGTTGTGTATAAAATATCAGTGCGAAGTTGTGCTGGTAAGTTATCAATAACATGCAATAGCGGAAAATAATAAACGATGCATCGTGATTTGCCAATATAGTGCTAAAATAAAACACAGACAAGTAATAAGGCGTTAAGTTCGGCCCGGCCGCCTTTCGTCAAAATCCGGTGAAAAATGCATACGTTAGCTATATCGAAATATGTTCCGATTTGGACCAAATACTAATCGGTACAAGTCATTGTTCAATTGTGTATAACAAAAAAATTAGTCTTTATAGTAGATATATCTAAAAATAAACCGATCTGAACCATATACGACACGGATGTCGAAAAGCCTATCATAAGTCACTGTGTCAAATTTTAGTGAAATCGGATTATAAATGCGCCTTTTATGGGGCCAAGACTTTAAATTGAGATATCGATCTATATAGTAGCTATATATTTAAATCTGTCGAAGAGTCTAACACAACTCATTGTCCCAAATTTCGTCGAAATCGGACAATAAATGCGCCTTTTATGGGCCCAAAAACCTTAAATCGAGAGATCGGTCTATATGGCAGCTATATCCAAATTTGTCCCAATCTGAGCCAAATTGAAGAAGAATGTCGAAGGGTCTAACACAACTCACTGTCCCAAATTCCGGCAAAATGGGATAATAAATGTGACTTTTCGGGGCCTAAGACACTAAATCGGCGAATCGGTCTATATGGGGCTATATGAGGATATAGACCGATATAGCCCATCTTCGAACTTAACCTGCTTATGGACAAAAAAAGAATCTGCGCAAAGTTTCAGCTCAATATCTCTATTCTTAAAGACTGTAGCGTGATTTGAACATACAGACGGACGGACATGGCTAGATCGTCTTAAATTTTTCTGCTGATCAATAATATATACAGCGGTCAAAAAAAGTATTCATCATTAGCAAAATTGATAATAAATTCACTTATTTTGGGTAATTGAAGAAAATTTAAGGTAAACAAATAATGCAGTTTTATGCAATAGTTTATTTTTCGTAATATGTTTTAAAATAAATTTAAAAAATAAATTTAATTAGCGCAAAAAATGCAATTTTATATAATAACACCAAAAACAGAACAAAAAAAGTTTTCATCATTGATGTGCTATCATCAAAGTCAAATTCAAACATTATTTGGGAATCCCCCTTTTCTGTTTTATTTAGTAAAGGAGGCTTTGCCCTTGACAGCAAATATTTAATTTCATTGAAAATATAGTTTTTGTCAAAATGGGTCGTAAGCAAAACGAGGTTTCTGATGAGGTAAAAGTTTTGATAATAAAACACCACAGGAATGGTTTAACTCAAAAAACTATCAGTGAAATATTAAATAGACCACGATCTACTATACAATCCATCATCAGAAAGTGGACAGAAACGAAAACTGTTGACAATAAACCAAGATCTGGTCGACCAAAAGCACTTTCAGTTGGAGATGTGCGTTGGCTAGTGCGGCAAGTTCAGAAAACTCCGAAGACAAATGCGACCATTCTTCGTAAAAACACTATGGAATATTTAGGGAAGGAAGTTACTACACAAACAATTCGAAATACACTCAAAAGGCATAGTTACAGAGGAAGAACTGCACGTAAGAAGCCCTTTATAAATAAAATAAACCAAGTGAAAAGGCTAAACTTCGCAAAAATGTATGTAAAACAGCCCGAATCATTTTGGAAAACAGTCATTTTTGCAGACGAGAGCAAGTTTAATCTTTTTGGGTGCGATGGAAAGGTCATAGTGTACAGAAAACCAAATACAGAGCTTGAAGAACGAAACACAGTTGCTACTGTAAAACATGGTGGAGGTGGTTTAATGGTTTGGGGGTGTATGGCGGCTTCAGGAGCGGGAAATCTTGAAATTATTAATGGAGCAATGGATCATAAGTATTACATTGACATTTTAAAGAGGAATTTAAAAGATAGTGCTGTAAAACTTGGGCTTGGTAATAACTTTCAATATTATCAAGATTATGACCCCAAACATTCTGCTTTAAATACCAAGATGTGGATGCTGTATAACTGCCCCAAAGTCATTAAAACTCCTCCTCAAAGTCCCGACTTGAACCCAATTGAACATCTTTGGGAACATCTCGAACGCAAATTGAGAACGCGCAATTTTTCGAGCAAGAGTGAAATGCAAGAGGTGATAATGGAGGAATGGACTAATATAGACCAAAATATAACCGCTAAATTAGTCCAATCGATGTCAAACCGTTTAAAAGAAGTTATAAGACGCGGTGGTCGAATAACAAAGTATTAATTTTTTTAAATTATGTTATTTATTTTTTTGTTTTTTTGCAATGATGAATACTTTTTTTGTTTAATTTTTTGTGTTCAGCTGTAAAATGGCCCTTTTTGTTCCAATAAATACTATTTTTTTCTTTAAAAACAATGAAATTGTGTACATATATATCACACAAGCACTACTGCATCATTAGTTTAATATGTTTTTATTCCAATTGTCTTTTGTAGACTTATTAAAAAAAAAAACATTGAATGATGAATACTTTTTTTGACCGCTGTATACTTTATAGGGCCGGAAATGGATATTACGATGTGTTGCAAACGGAATAACAAAATGAATATACCCCATCCTTCGGTGGTGGGTATGCTGTGTTTTATTGTTATCTAATCCAGTCCAAGTCATATGTTCTGGATAAAATTTCCGTGCAAAATTGTCCTGTAAAGCTATCGATATCATACGATTACAGATAATAATAAGCGATTAATCGTTATATGATACTGAAATAAAACACAGCAAGTATAACTTGGTATTAATTGTACCGATTTAAGGATGTTTTTCTCGAGCTTTTTTGGTCAGAAGTAAAGACGCTCATATTGGAAAAAAGCCAACGAAACGTCGAACAAAAATTAAGTAAAGATGCTTCTTTCATTACTTAATTTTTGTTCGACGTTTCGTTGGCTTTTTTCCAACATGAGCGTCATTACTACTGGCAAATTTTTACTGGAAAATTACACGACAATATGAAGCTCCAATATTCCATTGCGATAATGTAAAAACGGTTCGTTGATAAAAGTAGCTTAAGTTCAACTGTGACTTAATTGTTTTTAATTATTATTTATCACTTATTGTATTAATTATATGTTGTGTAGTCCAGTTTTTAATACCAATGAGGAATAAATAAATGCTAAAATAGTTCAAGTAAGTCAAACACAAAGTGCAATATTTTAAAATAGAACCAACTCCGCAACAATTTTTCATTCTTTTTGTAACCACAATTTCTAATAAAGACACTCTTGACAATGTTGGAATAAAAGCCAACGAAACGGCGGACAAAACTGAAATAAAGATTCTGTTTATTTTCATTAAATAAATTCAGACCAAAAAAGACCGAGTGTTCAGCCTTTCTCTTATTTTGTTGCTTGTGAAGGCATTTCTGAACCTATTTTAAATTCTTCAACTGATTTGGAAGGCCGATAAAATATTCTATAGTTTTTCCGTGATATATACTATGGTTCGATTCTTCAGTCAAAAGTTAAGCGAGTTACAAAACAAAACATATGAAAAAGTAATATTTTTGTAATTTTTTCGAAAAATGAGGTAATTTAATTCTTTTGTCTTTATACAGAAAACTTGGCCTAATACTATCAATTTTGCTTGCTGTACCGTAAAGAGGAATCAATGCAGATACGTTTCAAGTTAAATTTTTATAAATTTGTTGACTCTTGTAGGAGATATGTGAAGTACAATATTGGCATTATTTTACAAAAAAACCGGGAAAACCCTTTGAGTTCTCAAGTTGACCCTAATTGAATGCAAAAAAAAAAAAATGTTTGCGGCTTCCAAGGTTTGAGGTCTTTAAGACTATTTTACAAAAAAATGCTAAGATTGCAAACATCTTTCCCCAGTATGGAGATTTTGGGTATTTTGGGTATTTTCGTCAAGAAATGTGGGTAATATTTTTATTAATTTTTTTTGGGGACACTTATCTACAAAACGTTGTAAAACTTAAACGATATCTTTATTCGTTTTGATTTTATAATCATATAAATTTTTTTACATAATTGCCTGACCTTTTCAAGAGTATATATCTTATATATAAAATAATAGCTGAACCGGGCCTGCTCCGCTGCGCCTTCTTTTACTTTATATGGAACAAAATTATCCTTTGAATATTTATTTTCGATAATTAAAGAGCTTTTACTGAAATACCATGCTACGAAAATAATATATGTATATCGAAAAGGCATAACAATATAAATGCCTTTATCTGAATCCCATATGATCTTTACTGGCCTACGAATTCGCTCGTTTGGGTGTTAGATATACTCTATTATTAAAAGTATTTATTTCAGCTCGATATTGTCATGATGTCATGGTGGTCCCTTAGACTCTTGGCCCAGAAAAAAATATCAGCATCGTGCTCTTCTCCCAAATACCATTTATTTAAACCCCATATTGCCATTGGTTTAAGGGTAGTTTATGGGATGAGGCGTCCTCAAACATTTGGCCCCAAAATTTGTACACATTGGGGGGTGTTTGGGGAAAGGGGCGGTACCCCAAATATATGGTCCCACATTTGGGTATCAGATTCGTATTCTACTCCCAAATACCTTTATTTGAGCCCCATATTGCAATGGTCAGTAAATAATAGTTGTTTGTGGGGTGTTTTAGTGAAGGGGTAGACTCCCAATGCCTTTTATTTGAGCCCCACATTGACGTGGTTGGTAAATATGCCCGATTTAGGGGTGTTTTGGGGAGTGGGGTGGTCCCCCAAACACTTGGGCCTGAAAATATATCAGCATCGTGCTCTACTCTCGAATATCATTTATTTGAACCCCATATTGCCATTGGCCTCAAAATTGGATATCAAATTTTTTTTTCTAATCTTATTGCAAAAGTCAGCAAATATGTCCGGTTTAGGGTATGGGCCTCAAAACTATCAATATCGAGTTCCACTCCATTTAAGACCCAAAATTGTCATGGTGAGCAAATACGTTGTATCTGGGCGTTGTTATGGGGGTGGGATGCCCCCTAGGCATTTGGTCCCGAATGTTGATATCAGATTCGTGGTCTACTCCCAAATGCCTTTCATTTGAGCCCCATATTTCCATGACCGGTTTCAGGGGTGTTTTGGGGGATAGGGCTGCCGTTCAGTGACGTGCATCTGAAAATATATCTGAAAATATAAAAATACTTCTTATTACAGCCCTATATTGGAATGATCAGCAAATACGTCGTATATGGGTAGTGTTATGGCGGTGGGGTGGCCCCATACACACTTTTTCCCGGATTTTGATATCAGATTCGTGCCTTACTCCCAAATACCTTTCATTAGAGCCCCATATTGCTATTGTAGTAAATTTGTCCTTTGTGGGGGTTGTTTTTGGAAAACACTTGGTCTTAGATTTAGATATAAGATTCGTATTTTATACTCTAATACCTTGTATTTGAGCCCCATATTGCCATGATCAGTAAATAAGTCCTGTTTGGTGGGTTTTTGCGGATGGGCGCATTCCCAGAAACTTAGTCCCACATTTGGATGCCAAATTCGTATTCTACTTGTAAATACCTCTCATTTGAGTCCCATATAGCCAAGGTCGGTAATTATGTCCGATTTGGGGGTGTTTTGGGGGTTAGGGTGGTCCCCCAAGCACTTAGTGCTACAATTGGATAGCAGATACGTTTTCTTATCCTAAATACCTTTCATTTGAGTCCCATATTGCCATGAATGGTCTAAATATATATTTGGTAGGTTTTGGGGGAGAGGCTGCCCCCCTAGGTACCCCATCCGAAATTTGGATACCAAATTTTTATTTTTAGGTTACTATAAGAGAGCGCCCAAATTTAAATCGCACCACCCATCACCGTGATCTGGCGTTTCTGAAAATTTCGGTCCGCCCCCCTTCAGATATCAAAAAATGTAGTAACCTATTTTCACCACGGGATCACTATGCACCATCAGTGAAATTTTCAGGAAAATCGGTTCAGCCGTTATTGAGTCTATAGGGAACACTCAAACAAACATACAAACAAACAAACACAAATTGATTTTTATACCCACCACCGAAGGATGGGGTATATTCATTTTGTCTATAAAGTATATATATTCTTGATCAGCGTAAAATCTAAAACGATCTAGACATGTCCGTCCGTCTGTCTGTTGAAATCACGCTACAGTCTTTAAAAATACATATACTGAGCTGAAACTTTGCACTGTTTTTTTTTGTCCATAAGAAGGTTAAGTTCGAAGATGGGCTATATCGGACTATAACTTGATATAGCCCTCATATAGACCGATCCGCCGATTTAGGGTCATAGGCCCATAAAAGCCACACTTATTATCCGATTTTGCTGAAATTTGGGACAGTGAGTTGTGTTAGGCCCTTCGACATCCTTCGTTAATTTGGGCCAGATCGGTCCAGATTCGGATATAGCTGCCATATAGCCATAAAAGGCGCATTTATAATCCGATTTCACTGAAATTTGACACAGTGACTTATGATAGGCTTTTCGACATCCGTGTCGTATATGCTTCAGATCGGTTTATTTTTCCATATAGCTACTATAAATACCAATATATTGTTATACAAAATTAAACAATGACTTGTACCGATTAGTGTTTGATCCAAATCCGAACATATTTCGATATAACTGCTATGGGATATAGGGTATGCAATTTACACCGGATTTTGATGAAAGGTGGTGGGTATCCAAAGTTCGGCCCGGCCTAACATAACGCCTTTTTACTTGTTTTTATTCTTCAGGTGTTTTGTAAAATATATTTTTGTGTGGGTAATGCCCAAATATTTTTATTCATTTGTAAATCTTAGCTCTTTTGCGTTGTAGAACCATTTCTCACTTGTAGCTTACCTTCTTCCATTGCGGAATACCATCACTTCTGACTTCAATGGTTTACTTCCTTTCCCTACATATTGCAATATGAAGCTAGGTTGTTTATCATTGCCTGTTGAACTTGAGGATCATCTGCAATGATAACGATGTCATCTGCGTACATTAACAATCGGTCATTTATTTCATCGATGTTGAGGCCACACCCCCTAAGCACTCGTGCATATCGTTTCGATACAGGGCGTATAGGATAGGTGACATCCAACATACTTGTTTGACACCAGTCCTTGTTTTAAAACGGTCTGAAAGTTCTGCTCCTGACCATACAGCTGATTTGGTGTCTTCATTTACTTTTTCTATAAAACGTATAATTTTGGACGGCAGACCTAAGGTATATAATTTGTATATCAAATACTCAAACGCCGCCTCAAAATCAACAAAGCACTCATAGACTTTCTTGTTTTCATCTAGTTTTATATTTACAACTAGCTGACCCGGGCCTGCTCCGCTGCGCCTTCTTTCACTTTATATGGAACAAAAGTTTTCTTGGAGTATTTATTTTCGACAATTAAAGATCTTTTAGTGAAATTCCATGCTAACTTGACTAACAGTTTAACAATATAAGTTCCTTTATCTGAATCCCACATGATCTTCATTGGTCTACGAATTTAAGTTTGGATGTAAGGTGTACTCCATTCTTAAAATATTTCATTTCAGACCGATATTCTCATGATGTCTGATTTAGTGGTGTTTTCGGGGGAGAGGTGGTCCCCCAGATACTTGGCTCTGAAAAAATATCAGCATCGTGCTCTTCTCTAAAATACCATTTATTTAACCCCCATATAGGCGTCCCCCAAACACATGGCCCCAAAATAGGTTATCAAATTAGTTTTCTTATCTCAAATATCTTTCATTTGAGCCACATATTGGCATGGTCGAAAAATTTTTTCCCTTTGGGGGTATTTTGGGAAAGGGGTAGACCCCAGAAAATTGATCCCGAAAGTGTTTATCAATTCTTGCTCTACCCCCCAAAACCTTTCATATTAGCTCCACATTGACATGGTCGGTATATATGCCCGATTTAGGGTTTTTTTTTGGGGGATTGGGGTGGTCCCCCAAACACTTGGTCCGAAAATTGGATATCAGATACGTTTTCTACTCTTAAATACCTTTCATTTGAGTCCCATATTGTCGTTATTGGGCTATATATATATATTTGGTAGGTTTTGGGGGTGGGGCGGCCCCTAGGTACCCCATCCGAATTTTGGATACCAAATTTTTGTTTGTAGGCTACTTTAAGAGAGCACACAAATTTTCGGTTAAATCGCACCCATCACCGAGATCTGGCATTTCGGAAAATTAGGGCAAGGGGGAGGGTCTGCCCCCCTTCAGATATCCAAAAATGTAATACCCTATTTTCACCACGGGGTCATTATGCACCATCTGTGAAAATTTAAAGAAAATCGGTTCAGCCGTTTCTGAGTCTATAAGAAACACACAAACATACAAACAAACAAAACAAACAAACAAATAAACATACATATCTACAAACAAACAAAAATTGATTTTTTAATTGATTATTTAATTGAACCCCATATTGCCATTGCCCTCAAAATTGGATATCAAATTCGTTTTCTAATCTCATTTAAACATTGCAAAAGCCAGCAAATATTTCCGGTTTGGGGTATTGGCCCTAAAAACTATATATATTTAGCTCCGCTCTCTTTAGAACCCAAATTGTCTTGGTGAGAAAATACGTCCAATTGGGAGTTGTTATGGTGGTGGGACGTCCGCTAGACAGTTGGTCCCTATTGTTGATATCAGATACGGGGTCTACTCCCACATACCTTTAATTTGAGCCCCATATTTCCATAGTCGGCAAACATGACCGGCTTGGGTGGTGTTTTGGGGGATGGGCGGGTTGGCCTTGAAAATATATATCGGATTCCTGCTCCACTTTAAAAACCCTATTATTAGAGCCTCATATTGCAATAGTCAGAATATACTTCCTATTTGGGTGGTGATGTGGGGGTGGCGTGGCTCCATAGACACTTTTCCCGAATATTGATATCAAAGTCGTGCTTTACTCCCAAAGACCTTTCATTTGAGCCCCATATTGCTATGGTCGTAAATTTGTCCCCTTTGGGGGATGTTTTTGGTGAGAAGCGGCCCCCAAACACTTGGTCCCATATTTGGATATCAGATTCGTATTCTCAATTCAAATACCTTTTATTTAAGCCCCATATTCCCATGGTCAGTAAATAAGTTCAGTTTGGGGGTGCTTTGGGGAAGGGGTGGGCCCCCAGAAACGTGGTCCCACATTTGGATATCCAATTCGTATTCTACTCACAAATACCTTTCATTTGAGGCTCATATTGCCATGGTCGGTAAATATGTCCGATTTAGGGGTGTTTTGGGGCTTGGGGTGGTCCCCCTAACACTTGGTCCGACAATTGGACATCAGATACGTTTTCTTATCCTAAATACCTTTCATTTGAGTCCCATATTGTCGTGATTTGTCTAAATATATGATTTGTAGGTTTTAGGGTGGGGCAGCCCCCCTAGGTACCCCATCCGAAATTTGGATACCAAATTTTTGTTTTTAGGGTACTATATGAGAGCACACAAAATTTTGCTTAAATCGCACCACCCATCTCCGAGATCTGGCGTTTCTGAAAATTAGGGTAAGGGGGAGGGTCCGCCCCCCTTCAGATTTAAAAAAATGTAGTACCCTATTTTCACCACGGGGTCATTATGCACCATCTGTGAAAATTTGAAGAAAATCGGTTCAGCCGTTTCTGAGTCTATAAGGAACACACAAACATACAAACAAACAAATCTACAAACAAACACAAATTGATTATTATATATAAGAAGATGAATACCAAGTTAAATACATTGTCGACTGTGGAGTAACCTTTCCTAAATCCGGGTTGGTATTTATTTAAAAGGTGCCGCTGCTTTACCCATTCTGTTACCCTGGAGTTCACCATGCCAATCATATGTTTAGCAATACAATTCATGAACGTAATGCCTCTATAATTGTTTGGTAGGTTGGCGTCTTCTTTTTTTTTGGAAATAGAACAAATAACTCCAGGGGAACCATTCCGTCTAAAATTTTGCTGAATATGCAATGCACTCAGAAAGTCGTCCGTCGCGTGTATAAAATGCTCATACGGCACTCTATATTCATCTCGGACTTTGTTTTCCTTGACTTTGTTGAGCTATTCCTTTAATTCTATCAGTGTAAAGTCGCTATCCAATTTTTCATCTTTTACTTCATTCGCTGCATAATAAATGAATGGTAAACTAACATCTGGATTTGGAATTGTATCAAAGTACTGTTTTAGTTGCTCAGCACATATTTCACAAATGCTTTGGTTCTCCTTTTGTCTTATCCCTACCGCCAAGACCAACAATGACTTGCTGTCAGAAATGTAATTTGATTTGCGCTCAATTTTAATATAGTAATCATTTCGTCATTGTTTACATAACATTTGTAAGGTCTCCTTTTGACCATATTTCTCTCGGTCGGCTTTGATCGGCATCAACACATTTATTTTTAAACCTCATTTTCTTTGGTCAGATTGCATAATCAGCTTTATATGGTCATATATAGAGATGCATTAGGGTCTATGAGATCTATGCTACTGCTTAGCATTTCTCGATAAATTTCCGTTTTTCCGATTTTTTAACACATTTGCTCTTTATTTCCAGTGCTAAAAATAATAGAAAGTGGTCGGACCATATCTGATTGTTAGTATTAAAACTCTGTATCGTATCTAAAATATCATACGACATTGCGCAGAAGTCGATTACCGAGCTGCCATTTTTATTTGCAAACGTGAAATTCCCGTCTACATCACCCGGAGTCCTGTCATTTAGTATTGCTAAAGCGTTTGCATTTATTACTTTATCTTTTGATGTTCTTCCAACATCGGTAGTTGTTAGGTCTTCTAGAGTTGCTCTCCATGAGTTGTGATCACCTATGACAATTTTTTGAACATCATTGGCCCCTGCAGCATTCTTTAAGTTTCAAAATCACCATTTATATTCCATTTAGATTCCTCAGCTATACAGGTATGATCTCAAATTTCGTTAATTTTGTTTCGCAGTATATAAAAACAATACTATTTCTTTTAATTAATTTATGCCTTAATCCATTTTTTGTTAGATTTTTCCTGACTCCGCGGACTTGACCTCCAATATCAAAAATGCAAATTTTGCCCATGAACATTCCACTAAGGAACACGGACACAAACTTCTCACATATTAATGAGTGCAGTCCGGTTCAACTTTAAGCTCAATGATAAGGGGTCTCCTTTTTATAGCCGAGTCCGAACGGCGTGCCGCTGTTCGACACCTCTTTGGAGAGAAGTTTTACAGGGCGTAGTACCTCACAAATGTTGCCAGTATTAGAAGTGGACAACCACAGCTGAAAATTTGTTCTAATATCTCGCCAGGATTCGAACCCAGGCGTTCAGCGTCATAGGAGGACATACTAACCTCTGCGCTACGGTGGCCTCCATAGCACTTCCTCGATTATTGACTCTTGTGGCTGTTTTCCAGTAGGATTCAAATTTTTTTAAATTTTTTCTCATAATGACATAGACTTTTTTCCACCAAGTGTTTCTAAGAGGATTAATATATCAAAATTTTCTAAAAATGCGTAAAACTCTTGGTGAAGATATTTGTTACCTAACTTATGAATATTATATGCTAGTATATTTAGAAAAAATTGTTATTAGACACTTTTTTGGTCTTCTTCTTCAACTTTTTCTTTTCTTCATCAGATTTAAGCTGTATATCTCATAATAGTTTTTTGAATTTATCTTTGACAAGATGTTATCATATTCTAGGGTTGCCCAAAAAGTAATTGCGGATTTTTCATATAGTCGGCATTGACAAATTTTTTCACAGCTTGTGACTCTGCAATTGCATTCTTTCTTCTGTCAGTTATCAGCTGTTACTTTTAGCTTGCTTTAGAAAAAAAGTGTAAAAAAAATGTATATTTGATTAAAGTTCATTCTAAGTTTTATCAAAAATGCATTTACTTTCTTTTAAAAAATCCGCAATTACTTTTTGGGCAACCTAATATCATGCCAAAGTCCTGTATAACATTACCGTAAATAGATATTAGGACATCTATCGCCTGTGTTCCGTTACATATCAGTTTTTTTTTTTTTTCATTCCAAATCCATCTTTACCTCCAGCAAATCTGCAATTGTTGGGAGATTCTCTAGTTTCGAACCTAGTAATTTCGACATTGTCCAATTCATGAGTTTTATTATTTCAATAGATTGCATATCTCCAACTTATCATTTTCGGCTCCTAATCTTTGTACTACGCTCTGTACGTCTTTGATTGTGTTCTTTATCTCCAACAAATCGGCTTTTCTTGGGAGATTCGCTAGTTTCCAATCTAGTAATTTCGACATTGTCTCATTCATGAGTTTTATTAATTCAGTACTCTGCATGCTTCGACTTATAAAATTATTTTTACCGAGGTTGACCTAGTGTTTTGTGACTTTCGTGAAAAGATTTTAAAATTAATTTACATATCCGATTATTCAGTCAAAAGTTATGCGGGTAAGTAATAGAAAAATCTCTGCTTTCCCTGTCCAATGCAAATGCAAAACAATACGCACACAACAACAATAACACCCATAGCACCATTTAATTTTCACATTTTTTTTATTTCTTACACGCATAACTTTTGACCGAATAATTGGATATGCTAATATGGTACATCAAAATTATTGTAAGTTTTGTAAGGAATCTAAATCTGTAAATTTATTTCAAAATCTTTTCATTTCCAAATGTCTTCGCAATTCACAAAATACTAGGTCAGCCGCAGTAAAAATAATTTTATAAGTCAAATATCTCCATAACAATTAGAGATATTTGTCAAAAAATATTGTATAATGCTTTTTATAGGTCTCGAGAAACACTTTCAACGCAATTTATAACAATTATACTTAAAAAGCATCTACATTAAGTCCTCTTTACAGCACTGTAAGCAATATTACTAATAAAATTCAATAATTTGCAAGCGTTGTTAATTTTGTTAGACGATTCATGGTTAAATTAAGGACCAAAATGAAGGTGTTTGAAACAAAATACGAAACGTGCGTGAGCTGTTTAAACCAGTTTTGTCAAAAACATAATAGCTAAAAAATCACCCTTTAGTATTACGCATATTTTTCTGTACAAAGAGAAAATAATGAAATTACCGCATTTTACGAAAAAATTCCAAACATTTACTTTTTTCACATTTTTTGTTTTGTAACTCGCATAACTTTTGACTGAAGAATCGGACTTTAGTATATATTCCATAGAAACTAAAGTATATTTTAACAGCTTTCAAAATCAGTTAAAGAATTTAAAATCGGTTCAGACATGACTTCACATGCAACAAAATAAGAGGCTGGACTCAGGGAAAATTAAAAAAAAAAATTTGTCAATTTTCTTGAACCCTATAAAAGATATCCCGCACATTTAAGCGTGCTTTTGTAGGGCTTTTTGAGCACTTTCCAGCAAATAAAATTTAAAAATTTGACCATAAATGCGCTTTTGCCAGCTCAAACAAAATTTTGTATGGCCGAAGTGACCAACTTTGAAGGCCTACTAATGAGGTTGAACGTCTACCTCAACGAACTTGCCTCATATTTCGCTGCAAGAAATCTGAAGATATCTGCAACCAAATCTTCAGCCACATTGTTCACTACAAATACGCGTGAGGTGAATACTGAATTGACTGTGATGGTCGATGGATAAATGATTCCGACCATCAAGTGTCCCAAAACAATTGGCGTCACATTAGACAGCTCTTACACATTCTCCCCACATGCCACAGCAATTTGCGATAAAGTCAAAAGTAGAAAGAAGGTCCTCAAGTCACTTGCTGGCAGCACTTGGGGTGCAGACAAAGAAACCTTGTTGACCACCTACAAAGCAATTGACCGTTATGTGGTAAGTTATGCAGCGCCATTGTGGTCGTCAACTTTGTGAGACGCAGTGGAATAATATTCATCTCTGTCAGAATGCCGCCCTCCGAAGTGCGACGGGCTGTCTTCCTAGTTCTCATGTGGACCACCTCCATCAGGAGACAAAGATCCTACCAGTGCGAAGACATAACTACATGCTATCTAAGCAATACCTTTTGGGCTGCTATCGCAGAGACCATCTAAATCATCATCTTATGGATTGATATCCACCGCCCAGAAGCCTTAAGGTAGATCTACATGAGCTAGAGCGTGAGGTTCAGCGCTACAAGAGATAGTCTCTAGATCGAGCGGCTTATCAAGCGTGTCTAGCCAACATTCATGCAGACGCCGTAGAAAATGCGGTAAATAGCTACCGGGTGAATGTCGTCCTTGGAGAACGACCGCCTCCCATTGCACCCGAAGAAATTGACCTCCCCCGCAAACTAGAGTAGTTCTGGCTCAATTACATTCCGACAGATGCAGCCGCCTCAACTCTTACAGAACTTAGTCACAGAGTTCCTGGATCTTAACACTCAATATAATCAAGCAGACGAAAGTTAGAATACAACAAACTGTTATTACAACAACAACACACATGGGTGAACGCATTATTTTTCTATTCTCAATTTAAAAACTATAGTTTTTGCCTGATTAAACGCTAGACAGGTAGGAAAAAGATATTAATTTCCTTAATATTATGTTTACTTAACAAAAATCTTTATTGGTTCTGTGAAATTATTAAATTTTCAATCGTGGGGAGAATTAAAAAAAAACAGAGAGTAGCGAACAACATACAATCTCATTTTCATTTTTTTTGCACCTCTGGTGTAAACCGATTTCATGTTCAGATAGATGTCGTTTGGACTAGGCGAAAGTGATCGCTGATCTTTGGCTAAAACAATCGGACTCCACTCATTGATTTGAGAGAAGTACATATCTACTATTCCTTAACGAAATGTTTGTGGGAAAATTCATGTTGAATGAAATATGCTAACAAATGCTCCCCGTGACAAAAACTGACACCAAAAAGCTCAAACTTACAAAAAAGGGTACAAATCACTTACAAGAAATGCAAAGAGCGTCCAATTAATGTCATTTTCTTCGTTTGGCACTAGATGGTACATTTTCGGATTTTTGGTAACCTAAGAAGCACCAAATTTAGCGCGAAAAGCACTAAGTTGGCATCCCTTGTCCGATGTAGCCCATCTTCGAACTAAACCCGCCTATGGTCAAAGAAAAAATCGGTTTCAGCTTAATATCACTATATTTAAAGACTGTACCGTGGTTTCAACAGACAGGCAGATATTCAGATGGACATGGCTAGATGGTCTTAGATTTTTACCACGATTAAGAATATATATACTTTATAGGTTCGGAAATGTATATTCCGATAAGTTGGAAACCGAATGAAAAATGAATATACCCCTATCCTTTGGTGGTGGGTATAAAAATTAATCTCTATATATAAAAGAGACGTGTGATTGACTGATTAGCTGACGGACTGATCACTCCCCAGCCCAAACGGCTAAAGCTAGAATCATGAATGTTAGATAATTCGAACGTTTAGGTATTAAAAAGTACCAAATAGTGAGCTCTGAAATTTGGCATTTAAGTACGACTGGAAAATAAAACAAGTAAAAAGGCGCTAAGTTCGGCCGGGCCGAACTTTGGATACTCACCACCTCGGGTATATATGTTAACCACCTTCCATCAAAATCCGGTGAAAATTGCATACCTTATGTCCCATAGCAGTTATATCGAACTGTGTTCCGATTTGGACCAAATACTAATAAGTACAGTCATTGTTCAATTGTGTATAAAAAAATATTGGTCTTTTTAGTAGCTATAGCTAAAAATAAACCGATCTGAACCATATACGACACAGATGTCGAAAAGCCATATTGCAGAAGTATGTTAAGGGGCATAACTTAACTCACTGTCCCAAATTTCGGCGACATCGGGCAATAAATGCGCCTTTCATGGGCCCAAAACCTTAAATCGAGAGTTCAGTCTATATGGCAGATATATCCAAATCTGAACCGATCAGGGTCAAATTGAAGAAAAATTTCGAAGGGCCTAACACAATTCACTGTCCCAAATTTCAGCAAAATCGGATAATAAATGTGGCTTTTATGGGCCTAAGACGCTAAATCGGAGGATGGGTCTATATGGCAGCTATATCCAAATCTGGACCGATCTGGGCCAAAATTGACGAAGTATGTCGAAAGGCCTAACACACCTCACTGTCCCAAATTTCAGGGAAATCGGAAAATAAATGTGGCTTTTATGGGCCTAAGACCCTAAATTGGAGGATCGGTCTATATGGGGGCTATATCAAAATATTGTCCGATATAGCCCATCATCGAACTTAACCTGCTTATGGACAAAAAAGAACCTGTGCAAAATTTCAGCTCAATATCTCTATTTTGAAAGACTGTAGCGTGATTTCAACTGACAGACGGACGGACATGTCTAGATCGTCTTAGATTTTCACGCTGATGATATATATACTTTATAGGGTCGGAAATGGATATTTCGATGTGTTGCAAACGGAATGACAAAATGAATATACCCCCATCACTCGGTGGTGGGTATAATGATGTTTTACAAATTCGTACTTTTAAGTACCAAAAAGTAAGAAATAGTACAAAATGTTTATTTTGGTCTACAACGAATGGAAAAAGGTGGAATTGTAAAAATTGCTAAAAACGATCATGATCTTAGAAAAAAGTAGTAATTGGTACTACTTGGTACTTTCTTTATGGCTTGAGCTGCAATTCGGAAATTTGGAATAAAGGCACACCTTGACAGCTCATATTTGATTTTAATTGGTACATTTAGATACTAAAACATACAAAATGGTACTTTCTTTACAGATTGAGCAAGAGCTCTAAAGTTTGGGATACAGGTACATCCTGAGAGTATATACCCGGTGACTAGAAGAATTTTTTAAAATTCGTACATTAAGGTATTAAAACATACAAAATGGTACTTTCTTTGCAGATGGAGATACAGCTTTCAAAATTGACAGTATATATCAGGCGGCTACAAGATTTTTTTTAAAACTCGTACTCTTAGTAAGATCTGAAATATGGGATGCAGATACACTTTAATAGTATATATCAGGCAACATACAGATTTGTTTGAAATTCGTAAATTTTTACGTTTTTATACATGTACCAAATGGTATTTTGTTTACGAATTGACCTAAGTCCTCAATACAGTTACACCTTGACAATATATTGTATATTGGGCTTCTATAAGTTTTTTTTGCATATTGAGGTATTAAAACGTATAAAATGTTACTTTCCTCCCGTATTAGGTAAAACGATCAACATGGGTACACCTTGGCAGTGTATATTAAGCGCCTAGAAGATTGTTTTTGTTTCTTTGAAATACATACTTCAAGTTACTTCAACGTTCAGAATAGTACTTTCGTTACAGATAGAGCTAGAGTTCTGTTCTTTGGAATGCAGGTACACTTTGACAGGACACATCGGGTAACATGAGGTACTTTATTTACGGATTCTTACGGAGCTCTGAATTTTGGGATATATTTAAACTTTGACAGAATATATTGGAAGACTGGAATATTTTTTTGAAATCCGTACAATTAGATTCTAAACGTATAAAATGGTTCTTTCATTGCGGATTGAGCTAAAGCTTTGAAATTTGGGATACAGTTACACCTTGACAAAATATATCAGACGTCTAGACGATTTTTTTATCCACCACCGAAGGATGGGGCTATATTAATGTTGTCATTCCGTTTGCAACACTTCGAAATATCCATTTTCGACCCAATAAAGTATATATATTCTTGATGAGCGTAAAAATCTAAGACGATCTAGCTATGTCCGCCTGTCTGTTGAAATCACGATACAGTCTTTAAAAATAGAGATATTGAGCTGAACTTTTGCACAGATCTATAAGCAGGTTAATTTCGAAGATGGGCTATATCGGACCATATCTTGATATAGCCCCCATATAGACCGATCCGCCGATTTAGGGTCTTAGGCCCATAAAAGCCACATATATCATCCGATTTTGCTGAAATTTGGGATAGTGAGTTGTGTTAGGGCCTTCGACATCCTTTTTTAATTCGGCCCAGATCGGTCCAGATTTAAAAAAATAGTTGCCATATAGACCGATCTCTCGATTTAAGCTTTTGGGTGGTGGGTAATCAAAGTTCGGCCCGGCCGAACTTAACGCCTATTTACTTGTTTTAAGTTCGTATATCACATCCAAAATTATGTGACCGCTTTACTGTTGCTGGCTTGTTATAGCGATGTGGATGGTTCAACGGTAAGAACTAGAAGGTATCTTCCTTCTCATGTTCCTGTGGTATCATAATTGACGAAAACGTCTACGTGATTCTGATGGCAGACTTCCACTTAAACATAACCCACCTTCTTATTGATGTAGGTCGTTGGGGATTGTAAATGGGCAATATCGGTTCAAATTTGGATATAGCCCTATCCACGGGTTTGACTTCTTGAGCCCCTAAGGTTTCAATTTGTATCAGATTTGACTTAAATATGGCACAATATGGTGCTTTGACCTTTGGCCATTGTAACCGATTTGACTTTAAAACCAAAAAAAAGATCGAACATCTTGAGTCCATAGATACCTCAATCAAAAGAGTGAAAATATGCAATATCGACGTAATAAAATTAAAAAAAAAAACAATTCAAAGTGTTATGAGTTCGGCTGGGCCGAATCTTATAGACCCGCCACCGCTAAACGCATTTGACACGTTTTTCGATCGACTTTTTCAAAAATATAGCAGATAGATCTACGAATACAGATGGACCGTACTTGTCATGACTATTAGAAGTCATACAAAAATACCACTTTCAAATTATAAGCCAAACAATTTCGCCCCCTGGAGGCACAAGAATTGAATCCACTGATCGGTTTATATGGGAGGTATATCAGATTATAAACCTATTTAGAATATACTTGGCACGGCTGTTGGAAGCCACAGTATAATTTTACGTGCAAATTTTCAGCAAATCGGGTGGTATATGCGCCTTCAAGAGGTTCAAGAAGATCCAATCTGAAGATCGGTTTATATCGTAGCTATATGAGGATATGAACCGATTACAACCATACTTGTCAAATCAAAACAAGACACCTTGTGCAAAATTTCAACCAAAGCGGAGAAGAATTACGCCCTCTAGAGGCTCAAGAAGTCAAAACCGAGATTGGTTTATATGGCAGTTACATCAAAACTTGGATCTATGTGGCCCATTTACTATTCCAACGGACATAGAATAATAATAAGTATTTGTGCAAAATTTCAAGCGCCTAGCCTTCTTTCTTCAATAGTAAGCATGCTTTCGACAGATAGACGGAATTGCGCCCTCTAGAGTCAAGTAATCAAGATCCGAAATCGGTTTACATGGCAGCTTTATGAACCATTTTGGACCATTTTTGGCACTGTTACTGGAAAATCAAAGCAAAACTTCTCATGCAAAGTTTCAACCAAATCGGATAAGATTTGCGCCCTCTAGGGGCTTAGGAAGTCATGAACTGAGATTGTTTTATATAGCAGATATATCAAAATATGGACCGAAATGACCCATTTATAATTCGGTCGTTTGCGATTGTAAATGGGTCACTTAAATGAAATATTTGTGCGAAATTTCAAGCGCCTAGCTTACTAGTTCGAAAGAATGCGTGCTTTCGACAGACATACAGTTAGACGGACGGTCAGAAGGATTAAGAATAACACGGGTGATTTTTTAAGAGCTAAAATAAAGTTTTTCAAAAAAAAAACACACACTTAAAATTCATAAAAATGCATGAAATCTTTATTTGAATCGATAGTACGGTCCATATAATTTAATGCGTGAAGCAAATGTTGACTGTGACTGCGTCTCAAATGGTCCATCCGCTTAGTCCAATTTTGGCATACTCTTTCCAATATTTCGGCCAGTATCTCATGAATAAATGCTTCAATGTTGTCTTCCAATGCGTCAATATTGACATGAGCTTTAATATAGGCACACAAAAAATAGTCTAAAGGCGTTAAATAACACGATGAACGTGAAATAAAATGTTCACCGAACTCGCCTCTCAATAAGTCCATTGTTACCCGTGCTGTGTGGCACCGTCTTGTTGAAACCATATGTCATGCTAGTCAAGCTTTTGCATTTTGGCGAAGAAAAAGTTGGATATCATCTTACGGTAGCGCTTACCATTCACAGTAACATTACGATTCACATCATTTTTGAAGAAGTACTGTCCAATGATGCCCCCAGCCCATAAACCGTACCAAACTGTGACTTTTTCTGGATGCATTGGTTGCTCTTGCCATGCTTCTGACTGATCTTCAGTCCAAAATCGACAATTCTGCTTATTTACGCGCCCATTGAGCCATAAATGAGCTTTGTCGAAGAAGCGCGCGAAGAACTTTCTTAACAGAGCACGCATTTTTTGCTAATAAAATTCAATAATTTGCAAGCATTGTTGGTCTGTAAGACAATATATGGCTAAATTATAGACCAAACTGAAGATGTTTGACAGTGAAACAAAACACGAAACGTGCCTAAACTGTTTAAACCAGTGTTGTCAAAAAGATAATAGCTAAAAAATCACCCTGAATATGCTTTGTTGGGGCTCAGATCAATATTTCGATGCGACACAAACGGAATAACAAAATTAGTATACCCCAATCCTTTGGTGGAGGGAATTAAACTATGAACAGTTTTATGTGTTTTCCCTACTCTGAAATTTTGTTGAGTTCTAGGCCATCTTGACTTCTAATTTGATATACTAAAGTACACATCATTTTATTAGTTATTCTGCACACAAATTGAAAATATACATGTTCATTAGTCATTGTTTTGATTTTCAAACGGCTTGTTTATATAATTTATTCCTCAATATTTGTATTGTACTTTTATGGGAATAGACAACGATTGGATGAATATGTTCGATTTTAGTGATTTTCTTCGAATTAGTAATTACAATTTTTAGGAAAGTTTATTAATCTATTAAATTTTGTGTGATTTAAATATTTAACAGCAAAACAAAGAAAATTTTCGAAATAGATGGATGGTTTTCTTAGAAATCTGTATATATAAACATAATCTATGAAAATCTGTAATGTTCATAATTGATTCGGGCTGTTGTTAAGAAGACGTTAAGAGATTTCTATAATCCAGAAGTACGGTAAAAATGGCCTTTAGACAAAGTGGACTGTGGTGAAAGATGTTGATACAATCCCAAATTACATTTCTATATAAATTAGGATGAATGGGAGCCGTTAAAGGGGCTAACTAAGCAGTCGGGTGGGCGGTTCGGACCTTCCTCATTCACCTGAGTTCCACAATCTTGGACACAAACAAAATTTTATTATAGACTCTCAATAAACCAAAGTACGATAGACCTAAACTTTGAAAATTAAATGGACCAAACAAAATCAAAATGAAACTCTCGCATTTATTTGGTATTGTAATTGACAGTAAAGAACAATAGGTAACAAAACAGTTGGATTCCCTGCTGTCATGTGAACCCTAGCCTCAAAACCCTATCCTACCATGGCACTAGTGGCCTTAAAACGAATCTAGTGCCCCTGATGCAACATCTACTTCATCTCTATATCACCACCAAGTAAAGGTAGAAGAGTCTCGAAATCCATTATAGATTGAATATCTATATATAAAAAAAATCGTAATATTGACACTATGTAAGCCAAAGTCTTAAAAAATACGATTACTTAATAAAAATAAATCTGGGGAGCGCATAGTTCATAATTATCGAATTAAATTAATAGGATATTTATTCAAAACGTGATCCGTCAAATTTTAATTATGTCAGCTTACGGAAAAGTTTTATATCCTGCTGGAGAAAATTATACGAGATGCAGATGTGAGAACACATGCTACTCGCCTATGCTAACGACATGGACATCATAGGTCCAAAAAAATCGAAAAGTCTGTAAAAATGAGACTGGCATTAAATGGATATAAGACGAAATGGATGGTTTCAACTCCCAAAACCCCTTGTACAACCGAGCAGATTAAGGAGAAAGTTGGGAATCACAACTTTGAGATAGTCAGTAACTTTATCTACCTCGGCACCGCCATAACCGAAACGAATACTGGCAACAGATGCTAAGCAGTTTCGAAACAAGGCCACCTCTCGACAGACGAAGATTACACTATGCAAGACACTGATACTACCCGTGTTGTTATATGGTCCTGAGGCATGGGTACTTGTGAAAGCAGATGAGGCAGTGCTTGAAGTATTTGAGAGAAAGATTCTTCGTAAAACATATGGACCACTTTGTGTTAATGGAGAATATAGGCGACCTATGAAGCACGAGCTCTATGACGGCGATAGAATAGTTACTCGCATCAAAATACAACGGCTGCGTTGGCTAGGTCATGTTGTCAGAATGGAAGAAGAAGCTCCAGCAAAGAAGTCTTTTGAAGGCAAGCACGGTGGTACACGCAAACCGGAAAAACCAAAAGCCCGATGGAAAGATCAAGTTGTGGGAGACACTTCGAAGCTTGGTATCAGAGATTTTAGAATGAGCGCAAAAGATCGAGGCGCTCGGAACGCTATTCTACGTTCGGCTAGTGGAACAAATTTTCTGTCATAGCCAATTAAGGTAAAGTACGTTACGGAAAACTCAACGGTCTAAAAATGGTAAGCAAGTATGCAAAATGTTTAGTTCATTGAATTATCCTAAATATGACAAAACTTGATATTTTGAGGTCTATAAGATTGAAAAATACATATTTTTTGGCTCAAAATTAATTTCTTATCAACTAAGGATTCATATGCTAGGAAAGGATTCATAAATAGGGGGGTTATGTCGATGAGTTGGTGCTGCAAATATATGTGTTGCAGTTCGCAGTCGGCTTAGAGAATAATGATCACAATTAAATATTGTCTTCCAGTAGAGGTAAGCCAGTACTTTATATACTAGGTCAAGATTTGTCTTGTACTTCTTTGAACTTTCACTCGAATTATGGAAGATGTAAAGGCAAACATCCGGTCCAACTGTAATTATTCAAAACAATAGAAAAAATACTTTTCTTGGTTAAATTGCCCCAAAAATATATTATATCATCCCTCACGAGATTGCCACAAAATTCTTGCAACGGGGAGGGCCTATCGTGGTATCGCACAAGTCAAAAAACTAAAAACTTTCACCACTAAATCTGATGGAGCCAATATTGTTTTTCTTTGAATAATCGCGATAAGGGATAAGGGCCTTTATTAAAATATGAATTTCATTGATACCACATCTAGAAATTTACCCTTAAAGTTTGATTAACGTTTTGCTTTAAACATTTCTTACATTTGAAGAATCAGCCACGGCCTAAAAGGTTCTGTTTGGCCGGTTAAAAGCCCTTTGACCACTTAACAAAACTTCACTGATAAAAATTTACCACAGGAGCGATCTGATGTAGATGATGTTTAAAAATGGAAATAATTAATTAATAATAAGTCATATCACCAACTAGGAAAAAAAAAAATTGACGAAATCTAGTGATACTGAAAGGTTCAGTGCACAAACCGTTAAAGGAATCCTATTGGTTAATTAAATTCTTGGAACATTCATCGGGAGCCCAAACAAGTTAACCTTGAACAAGTCTAATAGATTACATATTCCCAACAAATATGCCAACAATTGTTAATGATCGATCTCTTTCTTGCATATACAATAATTCAAAAATGCAAATTTTGCCCATGAACATTCCACTAAGGAACAGGGGCAAACTTCTCACAAATCAATGAGTGCTGTCCGATTCAAGTTTAAGCTCAATGATAAGGGGCTTCCTTTTTATAGCCGAGTCCGAACGGCGTGCCGCAATGCGACACAACACAAATGTTGCCAGCATTAGGAGGGGAAAACAACCGTTGAAAATTTTTTCTGATGGTCTCTCCAGGATAAAACAACTCAATTCTATTAAAACTATTACTCTGTCGAGGAAAAGAGAAAAAATCGAATTAAAAAAAAAAAAAAACAAGTAAAAGCGTGCTAAGTTCGGCCGGGCCGAATCCTTTATACCCTCCACCATGGATCGCATTTGTCGAGTTCTTTGTGCGGTATCTCTTTTTAGGCAAACAAAGAATATTGAATATGAACTGTCATGCTATTGGAGCTATATCAGGTTATAGTCCGACTCGGAACATTAATGAATTGAATGCTGAACATTGTACAATTGAAGTCATTGTGTTTTGTGTATTTCAGTCCATTCGGATAAGAATTGCGCCTTGTAGGGGCTGAGAAAGCAAAATCGGGAGCTCTGTTTACATGGGAGCTGTATCAAGCTATAGATCGATTCAGATCATATTAGACACGAATGTTGAAGGTCATGAGAGAAGCCGTTGTACAAAATTTCTGCCATATCGGATGAGAATTGCGCCCTTATGTACCGATTTGCGCCATACTTAGAACAGTTATTGAAAGTGATACCAAATACCACGTGCAAAATTTCAGTCAAATCGGACGAGAATTTCGCCCTATAGAGGATCAAGAAGTCAAGATCGGTTTATATGGCAGCTATATGAAAACATAAACCGATTTGAACCATACTTACCACACGAGTTGGAAATGATCAATCAAAACACCACGTGCAAAATTTCAGTCAAATCTGACAACAATTGCGCCCTCTCGGAGGCTCAGGAAGTCAAGACCCAAGATCGGTTTATATGGCATCTATATCAATACATGGACCGATTTGGCCCATTTACAATCCGAACCGACCTACACTAATGAAAAGTATTTGTGCAAAATTTCAAGCGCCTAGCTTTGCTCCTTCGAAAGTTAGCGTGCTTTCGACAGACAGATGGACGGACATGGCTAGATCGACTTAAAATGACATGACAATCAAGAATATATAAATTTTATGGGGTCTCAGACGCATATTTCGAGGTGTTACAAACAGAATGACGAAATTAGTATACCCCCATCCTATGGGGGAGGGTATAAAAACTGGACAGACGTCCACCACAAATCGTTAATTTACCAAAGTGCAAACCAACATTTGCCAGTACCTATTCCAACAATCGTAATAGTAATAGTATGTTTGTCTCGCTAGCATTATGCTTGAATTTCTTTTGGCGGGAAAATTTGACTACGCTATTTGTGGCTAATCGAACGAAACCAAAAGCTAAAATGAAAACAAACAAAAATGCCGCTGCCCTCACTCACTTGGACAAGGTAGGAGATTTTCTTCCGTGAATTATTAATGTTGGTTTTGAAGTAAAAAACAAACGCTTTCGTCAAACTCTTCCCCATTTGCCACTCAAATTATCGTAAATAGCGATTAGAAGACTTTTTATTGGCATTCATATGAAAGTCTGCCTCCCTTAAACTACGTCCAAAGCATTATCTAGTGAGGAATATATGGTATATTCTTAGTGGATTTCTACAACGAATTTATTGTCACAAACATTTTTTGTCAAGCATAAAAAAAGCATCACACATGCCAACAAATTTTCACTTCACCAAAATGAGAAGAACATGAAATCTCGGTCACGCCATGTCAAAAACAAATTTTGATTGTGAATATTTCACAATTAAAAAAAAAAAAAAAACAAAACAAAAAAAAGAAACAAGAAATGGAAGGTGTTAAATGCCTAATTTCCCTTACGGATGGTACTCATCAGCACTGGAATTTTTTGCAATATGATTGATTTTTTTTTGTTTATACACAAATATGTTTCATATGAATTATAGACAGCATTCCTTGCAACATATGAACAATATCGAAGGCATTATACGATAATTGAAAGAATATTTTATTTGCACAAATGACGTGGGGATTTGAGAAGAGTATGATTTACAGAAAGAAAAAGTGTTATAGCTTTCTCAAAACGCAAAGAAAAACAAATAAAAACGCATTAAGTTCGTCCGGACCGAATCTTATATTCCCTCCACCATGAATCGCAAATGACAATCTCTTTGAATGACTTTTCCCATAAATAAGGGCTATATCAAGTTGGGGACCTATATGGACCGTACTTGTCATATCTGTTAGAAGTCGAAGAAAAATATCATCTCCAACATTTTAGGCAAATCTAGTATCAATTGCACCCTTCTGAGGCTCAGAACGTTAAATTGGGAGATCGGTGCGTATGTCAGCTGTATCAGGTAATGAGCCGATTTCGAGCATACATGGCACAGTAATTGAAAGTCAAAACAAAACTACACTGGCAAAATTTCGCCCAAATCGGACAAAAGTTGTGCCCTCTAGAAACTTAAAAAGTCTAATCTCGGTTCATAAGGCAGCTATATTAGTTAATGAACCGATTTGAACCATACTTTGCACAGTTGTTGTCATACAAAAACACCATATGCAAAATTTCAACCAAATCAAGTGGTAGTTACGCTTTCTAGAGTCTCGAACCATCCTTAGCACAGATGCTGGAAGTCATAACAAATGGAACGTACAAAATTTAAGAAAAATCAGACAAGAATTATAACCTCTAGAAGCTCACAGCTATATCAAAACATAGCCCGATTTGGACCATTTAAAATCGCAACCGACCTACACTAATGGGAAGTATTTGTGCAAAATTGTAAGCGCCTAGCTTTACATCTGCGAAAGCTATCGTGCTTCGGCAGACAGACGGACGGATGGAAAGACTGACGGAAATGGCCGAATCGACCTAAAATATCATAACGATCACAAATTAAATGTACTTTATGGGATCTTAGGATAATAAAGGGTGATTTAAAATTGCATGAAATCTTTGAATCGATAGTGCGGTTCATATATTGGGTTGCCCAAAAAGTAATTGCGGATTTTTCATATAGTCGGCGTTGACAAATTTTTTCACAGCTTGTGACTCTGTAATTGCATTCTTTCTTCTGTCAGTTATCAGCTGTTACTTTTAGCTTGCTTTAGAAAAAAAGTGTAGAAAAAGTATATTTGATTAAAGTTCGTTCTGAGCTTTATTAAAAATGCATTTACTTTCTTTTACAAAATCCGCAATTACTTTTTGGGCAACCCAATAATTTAATGTTTGAACATTTTCTTTCCAACATTTCCGCCGGTATCTCACGAATAATTGCTTCAATGTTGTCTTCCAATGTGTCATTATATTGTTTGTATATAACTCCAACATGTATTTGTATATAGCTTTAACATAGCCCCACAAAAAGTCTAAATAGTCTAAAGGCATTAAATCGCACGATCTTGGCGGCCAATTGGCCGGTCCCGAATGTGAAATGAAATTTTTGCCGAACTCGCCTTTCAATAAGTTCATTGTTATGCATGCAGCGTGGCATGTGGCAGTCAAGCTCTTGCATTTTGGCCAAGAAAAAGTTGGATATCATCTTACGGTAGCGCTTACCATTCACAGTTACATTACGATTCGCATCATCTTTGAAGAAGTACGGTCCAATGATGCCACCAGCCAATAAACCGCACCAAACTGTGACTTTTTCTGGATGCATTGGTAGCTCTTACAATGCTTCTGTATTTCGCTGTGCTAAAAACGGATTGTCGAAAATAGTGTACCTCCGTCCTATGGTGGAGGGCATAAAATTCAATGATTACAGAGGTCCAAAGCAGGGATCCGGAGCGGGTACCTTTTTACCGCTGCGCTCCAGCATTTTTTTCGTTCCGCTCCACGCTCCACCACCATATATGTTATTCAATTTTATTATAAACATACTTTATCTATATTAAAGTCCAAGTATGAGCCGATTGGGATCATATTCTGTTCAGGTACCGACAAGTTTATATAAGTCACAGTTTAAAATTACACGAAAATCAAGTTATAAATGTGGATTTTATGAAATTTGTTAGTAAAAACAGCAAAAATTTTTGCTGTAACAGCGGAAAGGCTGCTGAAAATGAGACAGCTGTAAAAAGCTCAAATATGTCATAAATATTTTAAACAATTTTATATTCCATCTTATTTTTAACAAGCATATGAGGCACAATTTTTTCTAATTTTTTACATTTTGCAAATTTTTGGTCGAAATAAAATAACAGCAGACTACTATTATATTAATGCTTTTAAACAAAAAGTAAATGACCAAAAATTGGTACATTTTTTTACTTATATATAGCAAATGCCTCAATTGTTGTAAAGGAATTCAAAATTATTGAAATGGGTTAATAAAAAAGTTTTAAATTATTAATATAATATCAGCAGACAGTGCTTGTTGATATCAGCAGACTTTTTTTCTGGGTGTATAGTTCGATCTGGACCAAACTCGTTGAGGATGTCCACCGAATGTCACTGTTCTAAATTTCAATAAAATCGAGTGACAAATGCGCCCTTAAATCGGTAGGTCGCCTGTATGGCAGCTATATCTAGTTATAGCCCGATTTGGACCATTTTCGGATCGGATATTGGGAGCCTTGTTACAACTCGCGGTTTGTTATTTCAACGAAATCGGATTAAAAATACAGCGGATAAAAATTTCGGGCTTAAGAAGTAAATTCGGTCCTGTTGTATGGTCCTTAAGTTGCACTTTTTTTCCATAGTCCACCAAATCTACTGCGGCGTAAGTAAGTAATGGTCTAATCTCGCTTCTGTAGGGCCAGTGGACTATCGTAGGATTCAGGCCCCATTTCGAGCCTACATAGCGCCCAACATTTGTGGGCCTTCTCAGTACGCTCCTGAATGTGACACTTCCAATTCAGTTTTTTGACCAAGATCACACCTAAGTATTTGACATTGTCAGATATCGAAATCGTCTTATTGAGGAAACGTGGTGGTTAAATTGGCCCACCTTCGTGTATCTCGTGAACAGGCATATTTCAGTATTCTCTGGGTTAACATTGAGACCTCTGGATCTAGCCCAGTCATACCATATTCAAGACACTTTCGGCCCTTCTGCATAGCTGGTTCGGATCCTTTCCCTTTAGAAGTATTATAACATTGTAGCAGACGGTTTCAAATCCCTCCTCAGTTAGCATCCGTAATAGGTCATTTATGGTGGTCACCCATAGGAGTGTCGATAAAATGCCCCCCTGTTGCGTTCCCTGTGCCACTTTCTCCCTTATATTTATGCCATGGGACACACAATTTATCCACCTGTTCCTTAGCATATGGTTTATCCAGTCTCTACGGACCGGGTCCACCCGGTACTGGTCTAAGGATTGGATCAGTGTCTCGCTTCGCACATTGTTAAAAGCCCCCTCGATGTCAATGCATACCGACAGTGTGTACGTTTTGACTCGAAGGGTTCTTCTATTTTATGCACAACCTCGTGCATGGCAGTCCCCGCCGACCTTCCCTTGACATAGGCATGCAGTTTGTATTTGAGCAGCTCGCTGGATGACATACTCTTTATCATGGTGTCCACAATACGTTCCATGGTTTGAGTAGAAAGGACGTAAGGCCTAGCGAAACTCAGTGCCTAGTTTCAGCAAAATATATTAGTAAACTCACCATTTATGGGTCTATAACTTTAAATCAGGACATCGTTATATATGGAGCGATATTCAAATTTGTTCCGATCTGGGCCGTATTAGACCGAACACAACTCAGCGAAATCGGACGATAAATGCGCCTATTATGGACCCAAGATCATATGACGAGTGATCGGTCTATATAGCAGTTATATCCAAATCTGGACCGATCTCACTGTCTCAAATTTCAGCGAAATCGGATAATAAATGTGCCTTAAATGGGCCTAAAACCTTAAATCGGCAGATTGGTCTATATGGGGGTGTATCAAGATAAGGTCCGATATAGCCCATCATCGAACTTAACCTGCCTTTGCGGCACGCCACACGGACTCGGCTTAATAAGGAGGGAATCGGACTGCAGTCATTGATATATGAGAAGTTTGCCTCTGTTCGTTAGTGGAATGTTCATGGCCAAAATTTGCAATTTTTGTAGCGTGATTTCAACAGACAGACGGACATGGCTTGATCGTCTTTGATTTTTACGACAATCAAGAAATATATACTTTATGGGTTCGGAAATGGATATTTCGATGTGTTGCAAACGGAATGACAAACTAAAATGACAAAATTACCTTGTGACTTTGGTATTTATAATTATACTAGCTGAATCGGACCCGCTCCAAAATTATCCTTTAAATAATTATTGTCGACAATTAAAGAGCTTTTAGTGAAATAAAATGCTACAAATATAGTATTTGTATGTATATCGATTGGCTAACAGTTAAACAATTTAAATGCCTTTATCTGAATTCCATATGATCTTTACTGATTTATGAATTCGCTCAACGGGTTTAGGGTCATTTGAGTTTGGATGTTAGATGTACTCCATTCTTAAGGGACTTTATTTGAACCCGGTATTCTCATGGGGATTATGGGAGTAAGAAGGCTCCCAGGGTGGCGGTTGGTGGGTTTAGGGGGTGGTGTCGACTCCTAGAAACGTGGTTCCGAAAGTGGGTATGAATTTCCAGATCTACTGCCAAATACCCTTTATTTGAGTCCCATATTGCATTGACCCGAAAAAATGTATGTCCGATTTATGGGTGTTTTCGGGATGAGTTGGTCCCCAGACACTTGGCCCTGAAAAAATATCCGCATCGTGCTCTTCTCTCAAATACCATTTATGTAAACACCATATTACCATTGGTTAGAGGGAAGTTTATGGGATGAGGGGTTCCCAATCACTTGGCCCTAAAATTGGTTATTATATTATTTTTCTAATCTCAAATACCTTTCATTTGGTGGGTAAATTTGAGCTCTTGTGGAAGGGGCGGTGCCCCAAATACATGGTCCCACATTTTGATAACAGATTCGTGTTCTACTCCCAAATACCTTTACTTGAGCCCCATTTTACGATAAATAATTGTAGACCCCCAAAAAATTTGTTCCGAAAATGGGTATCAATTTCTTGCTCTACTTCCCAATACTTTTCATTTAAGCCCAATATTGACCTGGTCGGTAAATATGTCCGATTTAGGTGTGTTTTGGGGAGTGGAGTTGTACCCCAAACACTAAGCCCTGAAAATAAATCAGCATCGTGCTCTTCTCTCAATATAATTTATTTTACCCTCATATTGCCAAGTTGGATAACAAATTCGTTTTCTAATCTCGAGTACCTTTCATTTAAACCCCTTATTGCAAAAGTCAGCAAATATGTCCGCTTTGTAGAGAGCTCCACTCTCTTTAAGATCCAAATTGCCATGGTGAGCAAATTCGTGCTATTTTGGGGTTGTTTTGGGTGTGGGTCGTCGCCTAGACAGTTGGTCCCAAATTTTGATATCAGTCTACTCCAAAATACCTTTCATTTGCGCCCCATATTTGCATAGTCTGCAAACATGTCCGGTTTGGGGGGTGTTTGGGGGATGGGGCGGCCATTCAGTGACTTTCTTTGAAAAAATATATCAGCTTCGTAAATATATATCAGTTTTAGAGTTCTAAAGTACCTCTTACTTGAGCCCCATATTCCTATTTGGGTGGTGTTATGGGGTGGGTTGGCCCTATTGAAACTTTTTCCCGAATATTGATATCAGATTCGTGGGTACTTCCAAAGACCTTTCATTTGAGACCCATATTGCTATGCTCGCCTCCCCAAAACACCCCCCTCTTTGGGGGGTGTTTTTGGGGAGGCGCGGTCCCCAAAACACTTGGTTCCAAATTTGGATATCATATTCGTATACTACACTCAAATGCCTTCTATTTTAGCCCCAAACCCCCCGTTCCCTTCGGATATTAAAAAATGTAGTACCCTATTTTCACCACTTCCAACAACTGTGTTAAGTATGGTTCAAATCGGTTCATAATCTGGTACAGCTGTCATATAAATCGATCTTGGATCTTGACTTCTTGAGCTAATAGAGCGCGCAATTCGCATCCGATTTGCTTGAAATTTTGCATGAGGTGTTTTGTTACGACTTCCAATAACTGTGCTGAGTATGGCACAAATAGGCATATTACCTGATATAGCTGCCATATACACCGATCTGGGATCTTGACTTCTTGGGCGTCTAGGGGGCGCAATTCTCATCCGATTTAGCAGAAATTTTGTACAACGGCTTCTCTCATGACCTTCAACATACGTGTCTAATATGGTCTGAATCGATCAATAGCTTGATACAGCTCCCGTATAAACCTTTCTTCAGATTTTGCTTTTTGAGCCATTACAAGGCGCAATTCTTATCCGAATGAACTGAAATATTACACAATGACTTCTACAATGTTCAGCATTCACTTATGGTCCGAATCGGACTATAACTTGATATAGCTCCAATAGCAAAACAGTTCTTATTCAATATTCCTTGTTTCCCTAAAAAGAGATGCCGCGCATAGAACTCGACAAATGCGATCCATGGAGGAGGGTATATGAGATTCGGCCCGGATATTGTCTGATATTGTGTCTCCACCTAAGTACCGGTATCTGTTGGACGCGAAAGCCAGGTAATGATAATGGAAATGCTCCAACGTCTCATCATCTTCTCTGCATGCCCTGCACATGCTATCACTTGTCGCACCGATTTACTTAAGTGAGCTCGTAGTCCTATGTGTCCCGCTATGATACCAATAGCTACACTGATTTTTTCTCAATCTATAATAATAAAGTCCGGGCTTCTACTGTACAGTCTACCTAATGCTTACTTAAAAAAAAAACGAAACAATTAGTGCCACTAATAATAACTGCCACTCTCTTAGTAAATAATTACACCAGTGTTTAAATAATTACTGCTTTTGAGAAAGTTAAGCGAAAAGAAAACTGCTATGATCATCAAATTAAAAAAAAAAATAAATAATGAATCAAACAAGCAACCAGTTTTCCAGACACTCGCTTTGACGCTTGCACAAACGTTTTGTCGTGACAAGCCGATCGATGTGGAAAAATTGTCCAAATCCAGACGTAATTGGTAGTGCTTGCTCGCTGTGTTGCAAAAGAAGAAAAAAAAAAAACGAACGTAGAAAAACCTGTTAAATAGCAAAACTAAAAGAAAATTCATTAACGTCGAGACAATACCACATGTAAATACACGCACTTGCCAGCCAGTTTGCAAGAGATTGATAAAACATATTTACTATGAATTATATTAAATAATTCCAAGTGAATGTCCGCTTTTGAATTAATTATGGGAAAACTATATCTACAAGTTTTCTCTACAACGTCAAGACCAAAACAACAATTAACTGCCGTTTCTTTTCACGAAAATATACATAGAAATGTTGATGACATACCAAATGCTTTCATGAGTAAATCTATGAGTTTTTATGATTGATACTAAATTTTGAATCAAATTTGAAGTAAAATGTTATAGTTTTTTTTCTGTTCTAAAGTGTATGAGACGTTTTGATTGTTCTTCCTATTTATTTCTTTAAGTGTATCGTCATTTAGATCGCAAAACTACATATCGCAATATTCGATTTGTATGAAATGTTCACATGTCGCCATAAAAAATCGATTTTATTTTGCCTATTTTTAAAATCTCATAAATATACTTTCTCTAATTTGACAACTCTCTACATATAGGACAGTAGCGCTATAAACTTGCCGAGTTTATGATTTGTTTATGAACATTTTCGCTATGCGTGTGTTGATTTTGTCATACGCAGCAGACAAATATAACTTTAAGAAGTAAAAGCGGGCTAAGTTCGGCCGGGCCGAATCTTGGGTACCCACCACCATGGATTCCGCTAAAAATGTACACTTATTAACTGAGTTTGTATTTGAATTATTTTGATCTCAAGAAGCCATAACGGAACAACGGTACTTAGGGGGGCCTATATCACCATATTGACCGATTTGGATAAAACTTATAAGTCGTAAGAAAGGTTTTTGGGCCTAATTTCAGTCAAATCGGGTTCAGGGGTCTTAAGGCTGAAGAAGTCAAACCGGGGATCGGTTTATATGGGAGCTATATCTGTTTATAAACCGATTTCGATCATACTTGGCATGGATGTTGGAAGTCATTACTCAAGCCTTTCTTCCAAATTTCAGCCAAATCGGATGAAAATTGAGGCTTCAAAGGGCTGAAGAAATAAAATCCGGGGATCGTTTTATATGGGGGATATATCTGTTTATAAACCGATTTGGATCATACTTGGCATGGATGTTGGAAATCAAAACACAAGTCTTTTTTACTAATTTCAGCCAAAGCGGATGAAAATTGAGGCTTCTATGGGCTCAAGAAGCTAAATCCGGGGATCGGTTCATATGGGGGATATATTCAAAACTGAACCGATATGGCTCATTTGCAATCCCCAACGACCTCCACCAAGAAGAAGTATCTGTGCAAAATTGTAAGCGGCTAGCTTTACGTGTTCGCCCGCTATCGTGATTTCGAAAGAGGGACGGACGGACGGACATTACTAGGTTGTCTCAGAATATCGAGACGATCCAGAATATATCACTCATAGAAACAAGTTTGCTGAAAATAGAAAACACTGTCTGCTGAATATTAGTAGTTAATTTTGCTGCTAATGTAGCAGTAGTTCTGCTATTACAGCATTAGTATTGCAATTTCAGAGTAGCAGGCTTACTGCTGTTGTTTGTTAAAAATAACTGCTTCTTAATTATGAAGGGGATGTTAGAAGAAGCAATTTAAAACGTGCTAAGTTCGGCCGGGCTGAATCTTATATACCCTTCATCATGGATCGCATTTGTCCACCATCCTATGGTGGTGGGTATAAAAATAACATTTACGCTCGTATTTGTTTTAAAGAAAATTTATAAACAATTCGAGTACCAGCCATACAACACACAAACTGATTGATGAGTAAATGGCAAGGCTTTGTATTTTGGGATCAAAGTATTAACGCAAATTCATAGGGAGGTCAACTATACCAATCGTATTGTTATAGATGATTTAAAATACAAATGTTGTTTAAATGTATTAAATACAAATGTTTTGTTTTACTAATTGTTCCATTCGCAGAGTTACCTTCAAATTCGACGTATAATTATATATTATTCCATTTATTTGTTTGGAATCTTGTAGTAGCCGTTGAGTGGAGTGGACGTGTTTTTATTTCGCTCCTCAAAGAAGAAATATCCGTATCTCCGAATAGGTACTACCTATTACGAAAAATTTTAAAGCCTTTTTTGGAGTAGGACTGAAATGGACTATAAAAACCCAACTGCTGCGGTGGTGGCGTCAGACCGTAGCACGGAAGGGGAAGATGGTCGCTGAGCATCGTAAGGAGTCGCCCTCTTACGCCAGAGTGGCGAGGAAGCACAACTGAGAATAGCTGACTTATGCAGTCATCAATATTAACAGGGCATCCGGTAGGATTCCACCAGATCATCGGTCCCAAGTGGAGGATCCGGTTAACGATCGGATTTTCGAATATGAGTTGAACTCTGTAGAGGGTCCACACATACAAATGATGAGCTGGGAGTTTAGAGGGGATATTTTTACGCTGCGTTTTGTATCGGCGGAATGTATTGATACCGCCAAACAGCTCGTCAGCGGTATCCACGCTCCCTGGGAGGGCGCAAAGCTCGACTTTGTGAGAAAAATGGACATCTCCCAGATAAAAAACGCGACGGTGTTCATCAAGGGATGGGGCAGTAAATTTGCGACGAAACGCATGTTGGGATTCTTGGGCAAGCAAAACCAAGGTTTGATCGCAGAATAGATTGAGGTCTTCCACGGGGAGGAGAAGGAGGAAGGGACTCTCCTTGTAGTTAGCATTGATCAAGAATACGTGACGAGTTTGGCTAAGACTAGGGGCATGGCGCACTACGGGGGCAAATCTGTTTTTTTCAAGATTGGGAAGACCAGGTTAGGCAGGAATCCTCATTTTAAGACATCAAGCCACGCAGTGGCATGTGGCTTAATACCGCCCTACGAACAGGGGACTGACGACGAGACAATCACCTCCGCTCTCTATATTGGAAAGACTAGGATAAGCAAAGTGCAAGAGACCCAACACAGCCTAACAAACAGGGACCCGACGACGGACCCATCACCGACTTTAAGATTCGGAAGACTAGTATAAAAGTTCCTAATATTGAAACGTTAGCCAGCGCAGCGACAGGAGTCTTAATGCAGCCTAACGAACTGGGAACCGACGTTGTTACCATCACCTACTCCCAAGAAGCCCATTTACTTAAGATTTAGAAGACTAAGATAGGCAGAGATCCTAGTATTAAGACATCAGGCAGTACAGGGGATGGAAACTCAATGCAGCCCAACGAACAGTGACCCCACGATGGAACCATTACCAACTTTATAAAGATTCGGAAGACTGGGATAGGCAAAGAACCTAATACGATGACATCAGGCAGTGCAGTGACAGGAAAGTCAATACAGTCTAATGAATATGGAGCAAACGATAAAATCATCGCCAACTCCCAAGATGCCCATCTACAGGAGGACCAATGATTGAGGTAATCCATATAAACCTCCACCGGAGCAAGACTGCTACACACGCTCTATTGGAGAAGATCAGCATGGGCAAGATTCATATTGCTTCAATTTAGGGGACATGGGTCGTCCAAAGTTTCTGGACTAAACCATATCAACTACCAATTATTCTATGCTAACACTGGTACTCCGCCGAGGACCTATTTGTCATAAAAATTATACATTTTCTACAGAGTTGTCAAGTCTGCCATTGACATACAGATTAAGTGTGGGGCAGCCACTGCGGCTATGACGCTTAAGGCGATGGGAGAATAGATTGAGGATAGGAGCAGCTCGTGCCATCGTTGTATAATCGAGGCGACCATAGGAAGCCTGGAAGGAAGGGAATAGTTTTCCGATCGAATACCTGAGCTGATCCTTGAGGTCGAGTGCGAGCCACAGCCTTGGATTGACGTAACCCTAGTATTGCCATCTACAAGATCATGTTACACGCAAAAATGAAAGCTTGAGGACAGAGTGGGCCTCTAACACAACTCACTGTCCCGAATTTCGGCGAAATGGGACAGTGAATGCGCCTTTAATTAAACCAAGACCTTTAATCAAGAGATCGGCCTACATATATAACAGCTATATCCAAATCTGGACCGATCTGGGCCAAATTAAATAATGATATCAAAGATCCCACACAACTCACTGTCCCAAGTATCAGCAAAATCGGATAACAAATGTGGCTTTTATGGGCCTAAGACCTTAAATCGGTAGATCGATCTATATGAGGGCTATAGACTGTCTTAGATTTTTACGACGATCAAGAATATATATAATTTATAGAGTCGGAAATGGATATTTCGATGCGTTGCAAACGGAATGATAAAATGAATCCTTCAGGGGTGGGTACAAAAATAAAAATAAAACAAATAAATAGATTAGGTTAAGTTGAAAAGAGGGTGCAGATATTATTCTTTTTATGGGGCCAAGACTTTAAATCGAGAGATCGGTCCATATGGTCCATATTGATCGATCTAGACCAAATTGCAGAAATATGTGGAGGGGCGTAACTTAGCTCTTTGTCCCAATCATCGGACAATAAATGCGCCTTTTATGGCCCCAAAACCTAAAACCGAGAAATCGGTCTATATGGCAGCTATATCCAAATCTGAACCGATCTGAGCCATCGAAGGGCCTAAGACAACGTACTGTCCCAAATTTCAGCGAAATCGGATAATAAATGTGGCTTTTATGGGCCTATGACCCTAAATCGGAGGATCGGTCTATATGGCAGCTATATCAAAATCTGAACCGATCTGGGCCAAATTGACGAAGGACGTTGAAGGGCCTAACACAACTCACTGTCCCAAATTTCAGCAAAATCGGATAATAAATGTGGCTTTTATGGGCCTAAGACCCTAAATTGGAGGATCGGTCTATATGGCAGCTATATCCAAATCTGAACCGATCTGAGCCATATGTCGAAGGGCCTAAGACAACGTACTGTCCCAAATTTCAGCGAAATCGGATAATAAATGTGGCTTTTATGGGCCTATGACCCTAAATCGGAGGATCGGTCTATATGGCAGCTATATCAAAATCTGGACCAATCTGGGCCAAATTGACGAAGGACGTTGAAGGGCCTAACACAACTCACTGTCCCAAAATTTCAGCAAAATGCGATAATAAAAGTGGCTTTTATTGGCCTAAGACCCTAAATCGGAGGATCGGTCTATATGGGGGCTATATCAAGATATAGTCGGATATAGCCCATCTTCAAACTTAACCTGCTTATGGACAAAAAAAGAATCTGTGCAAAGTTTCAGCTCAATATCTCTATTTTTGAAGACTGTAGCGTGATTTCAACAGACAGACGGACGGACATGTCTAGATCGTCCTAGATTTTTACGCTGGTCAAGAATATATATACTTTATAGGGCCGGAAATGGATATTTCGATGTGTTGCAAACGGAATGACAAAATGAATATACCCCCATCCGTCGGTGGTGGGTATAAAAAGTAACATCGAAAAAAATCTATATTAGAAATTCCGCGCTACTTACAAAATCCTTAATTGTCTTCCATGTCACGCCCCTATGATGGTTCATGACTGGTATAATGTCCCCGCCTAAGTGCCGGTGTCTGCTAGACGCGAAAGCCGGGCAATGGCAAACTAAATGCTCCAACGTCTGATCATCTCCCCGCATGCCCTACACATGCTATTACTTGCCGCACCGATTTACGTAAGTGAGCTCATAGTTCTATGTCTCCCGTTATGATACCAATAGCTATACTGACCTCCTTCTTGCATCCTTTCAGTAAAAGCCTCGTCTTCTCACGATCTAGATCCCCCCATAGGATTTTCGCCGTTCTACCGACCATTTCGTTGTTCCACAATGTTGCATGCGCATTCGTCGCCCACTCTCTTAACTCGGACTGCGTCGACCCAAAAGGCTTTGGGTTAACCAAGTTTATTGACGGCAGTGCTCTGCCCTTCACCGCCAAATCGTCTACCCTTTCATTTCCCCTTACTTCGTTTTGGCCCGACACCCAAACGATGCGGATTTTGCCATCCTCAGAGAAGGCGTTAATCTCCTTCTTAAACTGCAAGACTGTTCGTGAACTTACCGTCCTGGTTGTTATAGCCCTTATGGCAATTTTACTGTCGGTAAAGATGTTCACACTCGACGTCCTCACGTTAGTACCACACCACTTCACGCATTCCGTGATAGCCCGGATCTCCGCCTGCAGGACCATATTATGGTCAGGCAGTCTAAACAGATCTCAGTCCCTGGGTTCTTAAAGTAAATCCCCACGCCCACTTTGTCCTCTAGCTTTGATCCATCCGTGAAACATGATCTTCCAGATGGGCTCCGTCAATCCATGACTGTGCAGCAGTGCATCGCACTTGACTTCAAGGTTCATCTCTGGTATCCGGTCGGAAACCTCTTCCCTTCCTTCCAGGTTTCCTATCGTCGCCTCGATTATACTGCGATGGTATGAGCTGCTCCATCTTCAATCCATTCTCCCATCGCCTTAAGTCTCATAGTCGCAGTAGCTGCCTCACACTCAATCTGTATGTCAATGGGTCGGATATCTAGAAAAGTCTCCAGTACCCTAGTGGGCGTGGTCCTCATCGCTCCGCCTATGAATGCCAAGACAACATGTTCTCTGAACCTGTTGTATGGTCCTTGTGTTGCACTTTTTCCCCATAGCAGTCCACCAAACTACATAGGCGTAAGTCTAATCTCGCTCCTGTAGAGCCAGTATACTATCCTCGGATTCAGGCCCCATTCGAACCCATGGCCCATCTACATAGTGCCCAACATCTGTGGGCCTTCTCAGTACGTTCCTGAATGTGGCACTTTCAATTCAGTTTCCTGTCCAAAATCACACCTAAGTATTTGACCTTGCCAGATATCGAAATCGTCTTATTTAAAATCTAATTTCCCGTCCAACAAAACACCTACGTATTTTGCGCCTAAATAGAACATTCTCACCTCCCAAGGAGACAGGTATCACTGTACGTAACTTGTATCTCCTGCTAAAAATAACTACTTCTGTCTTGCAAGGATTTAGGCCTACACCACTTTCGGCAGCCTCTTAGCTGTTGCATGTAGAGATTCCTGAAGTATACCTCTTAGTGTGCTGAAAAACTTTCCCCAAACCGCAATTGCCACGTCATCAGCATACGCGACCACGTTCACCTGTTTCTGTCAAAGACAATAATACATTGATAATGTCTATATTCCATAGTAGAGATATGTTCCTCTACTGTCCCATCTTTTTAGTAAGTAAATTATTGATAAACTTTCTTACGGTAGAGTTGATGTCTAGAAACTACAGTTCATTCATGAATGACGCCGGTTTACATTATTGAAAGCACCTTCAATATCAAAAAGTGCTACCATTGCATATTCCTTGACAGCGAGAGCACCCTCTATGTAGCCGACTAGGTCGTGAAGGGCTGTTTCAGTGGACTTGCTCTTACTATAGGCATTTTGTTGCCTAGACAGGCGATCCCCAGTGGCCTTTGCCCTAAGATCTTTTTCTATCAACCTCTCAAGAGTTTTTAGGATGACGGACTACTAGAGCGAAAATCTTTCGCTATCGTATGGTACTATTTTCCTGCTTTTTGAATGAAAATAACCTTTGTGTTCCTCAATACCACTGGTATCTACGACATGCTGATAGGAGCAGAGTATATCTCTCTAAGCCAAGGAGCCAGTCTGTCGGACACAGCTGGTAATTCAACCGGTGATACATCATCAGGGCCTGGCGACTTAAAAGGAATCATTTTATCGCCCTAAGAATTTCCCACTCTGACACATTTCCCCCATTAACCTCCGACGAATGCATACCAGTGACAATCTCTTCTGGCGCCACGTTGTCCGTTGGAGAATTTCCCGGAAATGTGTATTAACGAATAGTACTAGAGTTTCCTCACTAGACATTGTCCATGCGCTGACTTTTGAATGTATCCCAACGTAATAGATCTCGATGATTGGATCTTCCTTAGCCTAGAGGCCTCAGATCCTCCACGGAACTTTCGAATTCCATCCAGGATTTGTTCTGAGCCTTTCTCAGCTCGCCCTTATATTTTCTCAAACGTCCCAATCGTGTTGTGCGCTTGTGGCTTTCGCCCGTTGAAGAGTTTTCTGTAGCCCTTCCTTAGACCAACCAGTTCTGGGGCCAACATGCTGGCCGCTCTTTGACCATTGGCTTGGCACTAGGACATGCGAACATAAGCGAGTCATTCAGATCCTTCAAGATCCGCTTGACCATTATGTCTATGTCCTCCGCTTTCACACTTCCTTTTCTTGTCTAGAAGGGATAGTCGTGCAGAATGTGAGCCAAAATGTATTCCAATCCGCCTTTCTTCTGTTTAGCCGAGGGACCAATTCGGCAGTATTTTCGCCAGGGCTGAAACTAATATTATGATAATCAGAGAAGCTGTGGTCATTCAACACTTCCTAGTCGTATATCCTTCGGCTTATATCTTCCGATACAAAGGGGACATCTAGTATCTCCTGTCTGTTATGTTGCTTCCATATAAACAGATCTCCCGAATTTATTTCTTTATCCACTACAGGGCGCAATTCTTATCCGATTTCGGTGAAATTTTGCGCACTGACTTTTACTTTGGTCTCCAACAGCTAAACCAAGTATGGCCCCAAATTGGTTCTTAACTTGGTATTGCTCCAATAGCATAGCAATTCTTATCCTTTATCGTTTGTTATCCTATAAAGAGATATCAGGAAAAAAAAACTTGACAAATGCGATCCATGGTGGAGGGTTTATAAGATTCACCCCGGCCAAACTCAGCACGCTTTTATATGTTTTTCGATAAACAGGTGTGTCTACAGATATATTTTCCAACACATGGATTTATATATGTATATAATTGTTTTGTATTATTTCTTAAAATGTGTACCGAAATACCAATTTGGCCACTTAAACCAAAGACTACTGGGTACTTAAAATGAACATTTCCTCTTCCAAAATAATAGTATCTGGGTGTAACGATTAGAAATGTTTTCTTTTCTCTTTTCCGTAAGAGTCAACTCAAGAAAAATCAAGTAAAAGCGTGCTAATCTTATATACCCTCCACCATGGATCGCATTTGTCGAGTTCTTTTCCCGGCATCTCTTCTTAGGCGAAACAGGATATAAGAAAAGATTTGCTCTGCTATTAGAGCGATATCAAGATATGGTCCGGTTTGGACCACAACTAAATTATATGTTGGAGACCTGTGTAAAATGTCAGCCAATTCGAATAAGAATTGCGCCCTTTGGGGGCTCAAGAAGTAAAATAGAGAGATCGATTTATATGGGAGCTGTATCGGGCTATAGACAGATTCAGACCATCATAAATACGTATGTTGATGGTCATTAATGAATCCGTCGTACAAAATTTCAGTCAAATCGGATAATAATTGCGACCTCTAGAGGCTCAAGAAGTCAAGATCCCAGATCGGTTTATATGACAGCTATATTAGGTTATGAACCGATTTGAACCATACTTGGCACAGTTATTGGATATCATAACAAAACACGTCGTGCCAAAATTCATTCAAATCGGATAAGAATTGCGCCCTCTAGAGGCTTAAGAAGTCAAGACCCAAAATCGGTTTATATGACAGCTATATCAGCTTATAGACCGATTTAAACCATACTTAGCACAGTTGTTGGATATTATAACAAAACACGTCGTGCAAAATTTCATTCCAATCGGACAAGAATTGCACACTCTAGAGGCTCAAGAAGTCAAGACCCAAGATCGGTTTATATGGCAGCTAGATCAGGTTATGGACCGATTTGAACCATACTTAGCACAGTCGTTGGATATAATGACAAAACACGTCGTGCAAAATTTCGTTCCAATCGGACAAGAATTGCACACTCTAGAGGCTCAGGAAGTCAAGACCCAAGATCGGTTTATATGACAGCTATATCAGCTTATAGACCGATTTAAACCATACTTAGCACAGTTGTTGGATATTATAACAAAACACGTCGTGCAAAATTTCATTCCAATCGGACAAGAATTGCACACTCTAGAGGCTCAAGAAGTCAAGACCCAAGATCGGTTTATATGGCAGCTAGATCAGGTTATGGACCGATTTGAACCATACTTAGCACAGTCGTTGGATATAATGACAAAACACGTCGTGCAAAATTTCGTTCCAATCGGACAAGAATTGCACACTCTAGAGGCTCAGGAAGTCAAGACCCAAGATCGGGTTATATGGCAGCTATATCAGGTTATGGACCGATTTGAACTATACTTGGCACGGTTGTTGGATACCATAACAAAACATATTGTGCAAAATTTCATTCCAATCGGATAAGAATTGCGCACTCTAGAGGCTCAAGAAGTCAAGACCCCAGATCGGTTTATATGGCAGCTACATCAGGTTATGGACCGATTCAAACCGTACTTGGCACAGTGGTTGGATATCATAACAAAACACGTCGTGCAAAATTTCATTCCAATCGGATAAGAATTGCGCACTCTACAGGCTCAAGAAGTCAAGACCCAAGATCGGTTTATATGGCAGCTATATCAAAACATGGACCGATATGGCCCATTTACAATACCAGCCGACCTACACTAATAAGAAGTATTTGTGCAAAATTTCAAGCGGCTAGCTTTACTCCTTCGGAACTTAGCGTGCTTTCGACAGACAGACGGACGGACGGGCGGACGGACGGACAGACGGACGGACATGGCTAGTTCGACATAAAATGTCGCGACGATCAAGAATATATATACTTTATGGGGTCTCAGACGAATATTTCGAGTAGTTACAAACAGAATGACGATATTAGTATACCCCCCATCTTATGGTGGAGGGTATAAAAAAAGGAAATGAGTGAACATGAATATTTAAAAAAAAAAACAATTAAATTAAAACCAGTGAGGAAAGGCAAAAGTCGGGCGGAGCCGACTATATAATACCCTACACCACCGAGTCTACATAATATTTTTAATCTATAGCACTCATATCCAAATTTAGTCAGACATTAATTTGGATACCTATTGAAATATCGATTAGAACATTCTACGATTTTCTTACAATAGTACGAAAATTGTGGCTTCTACAGCCACAATCTGATCTAAATCTGATTCGATTTTGATGACATTTTTCGCATGTAGTTCGACATCAAATAAAACATCTCCTGCAAAATTTTGAAAGTATGGGAACAAAATTGTGACTACTACAGCTTTAAAAGGGCATATCGGATGAAAGATATACATGGGAGATATATATAAATCCGATCCGATTCTGATGAAATTTGACCAATTTGGTAAAGATCGGACGAAAATTGTGCCTTCTACAGCCTCAAAAGACCATATCAGATGAAATATATATATAGGAGGCCATCGTAGCGCAGAGCTTAGCATGTCCGCCTATGACGCTGAACGCCTGGGTTCGAATCCTGGCGAGACCATCAGAAAAAATTTTCAGCGGTGGTTTTCCCTTCCTAATGCAGGCAACATTTGTGAGGTACTATGCCATGTAAAACTTTTCTCCAAAGAGGTGTCATACTGCGGCACGCCGTTCGGACTCGCCTATAAAAGGCAGGCCCCTTATCATTGAGCTTAAACTTGAATCGGACTGCACTCATTGATATGTGAGAAGTTTGCCCCTGTTCCTTAGCGGAACGTTCATGGGCAAAAATTGGAATTGGATATAAATCTGATGCGATTCTGATAGAATTTTTCACACATATTGGGATGTCACAAAAAGCACTTCGTGACAAATTTGGTAAAGATCGGACCAAAATTGTGCCGTCTACAGCCTTTATAGGTCAAATTTGATGAAAGTTATATATGGGAGCTATATTTAAATCAGAACCGATTAAGATCAAATTTTGCACACGTATTAAGACATCACACGAAACATATCATACTAAATTTGGTAAAGATCGGACCAAAATTGTGGTTTCTACAGCTTAAAAGGGCAAATCGTATGAAGGATATAAATGGGAGCTATATCTAAATCTGGACCTTTTTTTTCAAAATTAATAGCGTTCGTCCTTGGACCAAAAAAAAGATGCAAAAATTTGTGAAAATCGGACAACAAATGCGACCTATACCTTGATTACAAGAATACATGGACAGACGGACAGTCGGACAGACGGACAAAGCTGAATCGAATCAGGAAGTGATTGTAAGCCAATCGGTATACTTATCAATGGGTCCACCTCGTCGCATTCTTAGCGTTGCAAACTAATGCACAAATCTATAATACCCTGCTGGTGTAGGGTATAAAAAAAGAGCTAACAACAAAGTTAAAACGTGTTTTGTAAAAATAATTTTATGTTTCAAAGTAAAAAAAATTACCACAATCGATTGAAAAATTGCTAAATCGCTTTCATTGCACATTCACAGTACTCTCAAAATGTCCTCTTTTCTCAATTGTCTTCGTTTATTTCTAATCTTTGCACTTTGCGCATTTAGAAAGAGTCGGAAAACACATCTTTAGTATTGAACATCTGTAGCTAAAACGGGCTGGGACTTGTTTTGTAAAACAATACATAGAGCCATATGCAATTTGTTGTTATAGAATTATGATAATCACCGACTTTTACGCATGTACATTGTAAATGTTAACAAGCGTCAATTTTCCCACAACCACAGTAAACAATCTGAAAATTTGCTAACAACCGTTAGAGCCTCCATCTATGAACGCCATCATCACACTTTTGAATATTTTGATTTTTTGGTTTTGTTTACGCAAATCATTTAAATGTTTCGAAATTGCCTTGAAGTATATTTCCATGAAATCTCTTCAGAAAGCTGCTACACTCAACCAAATTTGTTGTTCAAAACTGCAAAATTTTTGGTAAAACAGCAGTATTCGTCTGCTGAAAATGGGAAAGCAGATATTAGGTTAGATTAGGTTAGGTTGAAAAGAGGGTGCAGATATTAATCCGCCCCATGCCACTATGGACATACCCCTAAGCCAGTAATCGGCTTGTTGTGCGTTCTAAAAACTATAAAATAACCTCTAAAAAGAAAATTTTAAGTTAGGAATTCCGTGCTACTAAGTTGGTTCATGTCTGGTATTGTGTCTCCACCTAAGTACCGGTATCTGTTGGACGCGAAAGCCGGGCAATGACAAAGGAAATGCTCCAACGTCTCATCATCTTCCCCGCATGCCCTACACATACTATCACTTGCCGCACAGATTTTACATAAGTGAGCTCGTAGTCCTATGTGTCCCGTTATGATACCTATAGCTAAACTGACCTCCTTCTTGCATCCTTTCAGTAATAGCATCGTCTTCTCACGATCTGGATCCCCCCATAGGATTTTCGCCATCCTACCTACCGCTTCGTTGTTCCACAATGTTGCATGCGCATTCGTCGCCCACTCCCTTAACTCGGACTGCGTCGACCCGAAAGGCTTCGGGTTAACCAAGTTTATTGACGGCAGTTCTCTGGGCTTCACCGCCAAATGGTTTGCCCTTTCATTTCCCCTTACTCCGTTATGGCCCGACACCCAAAGATGCAGATTTTGCCATCCTCAGAGAAGACGTTTATCTCCTTCTTACACTGCAAGACTGTTCGTGACCTTACCGTCCTGGTTGCCCTTATGGCCCTTATGGCAATTTTACTGTCGGTAAAGATGTTCAGACTCGATGTCCTCGAGTTAACATGATCTTCTAGATGGCAATACTAGAGTTCCTTCAATCCAAGACTGTGCCGATGGCAGCAGTGCGTCGCACTCTACTCAAGGTTCATCTCAGGTATCCGATCGCAAACCTCTCCACTTACTTCCAGGTTTCCTATCGTCGCCTCGATTATACGGCGATGGTATGAGCTGATCCCATCCTCAATCCATTCTCCCATCGCCTTAAGTCTCATAGCCGTAGTGGCTGTCTCACACTTAATCTGTATGTCAATGGGTCGGATATCTAGAATAGTCTCCAGTGCCCTAGTGGGCGTGGTCCTCATCGCTCCGCCTATGCCAAGACAACATGTTCTCTGAACTTGTTGTATGGTCCTTATGTTGCACCTTCTCCCCATAGCAGTCCACCAAACTACTGAGGCGTAAGTAAGTATTAGTCTAATCACGCTTCTGTAAAGCCAGTGGACTATCCTCAGATTCAGGCCCCATTTTGAGCCTACGGCCCGTCTACATAGTGCCCAACCTCTGTGAGCCTTCTCAGTACGTTCCTGAATGTGGCACTTTCAATTCAGTTTCCTGTCCAAAATCACACCTAAGTATTTGACCTTGCCAGATATCGAAATCGTCTTATTGAGAAAACGTGGTGCGCTTAATTGGGCCACCTTCGTCTTCCTCGTGAACAGGGATATTTCCTCTGGATCTCAGTCATATGCCGTATGCGAAACCCTTTCGGCCCTTCTGCATACCTCTTTCGGATCCTTACCTCTTAAGTAAAGTAATATAATCCCTCCTCAGTCAGCATCCGTAATAAGTCATTTATAGTGGTCACCCATGGGAGTGGCGATAAAATTCCCCCTGTAGCGTGCCCTGTGCCACTTTCTCCCTTATATTTATGCCATTGGACATACAATTTATCCACCTGTTCCTTAGCATATGGTTAATGCAGTCTCTAAGGAACGGGTCCACCCGATACTGGTCTAAGGATTGGATCAGTGTGTCGCTCTGCACATTGTTAAAAGCCCCCTCGATGTCAATGCATACCGCCAGTGTGTACGTTTTGGCAGGGCCTTCCCTTGACATAGTCATGCTGTTTGTATTTGAGCAGTTCGCTGGATATCATACTCTTTATCATGTTGTCCACAATACGTTCCATGGTTTTGAGTAGAAAGGACATAGGGCTTATGGGTCTGTAGGCCTTTGGGTCGCATAACTCTGTCTGTCGAAAGCACGCTAACTTCCGAAGGAGTAAAGATAGCCGCTTGAAATTTTGCACAAATACTTCTTATTAGTGTAGGTCGGTTGGTATTGTAAATGGGCCATATCGGCCCATAACCTGATATAGCTGCCATATAAACCGATCTTGGGTCTTGATTTTTGAGCCTCTAGAGTGCGCACTTCTTACCCGATTGGGATAAAATTTTGCACGATGTGTTTTGTTATGATATCCAACAACTGTGCCAAGTATGGTTCAAATCGGTACATAACCTTATAGAGCTGCCATATAAACCGATCGTGGGTCTTGACTTCTTGAGCCTCTAGAGTGCGCAATTCTTATCCGATTGGAATGAAATTTTGCACTACGTGTTTTGTTGTGATATGAAACAACTGTGTCAAGTATGTTTCAAATCGATCCATAACCTGATATAGCTGTCATATAATCCGATCTTGGGTCTTGACTTCTTGAGCTTCTAGAGGGCGCAATTCCTATCCGATTTGGCTGCAATTTTGCAAGACGTATTTTATTCTTACTTTCAACAACTGTTTCAAATAAGGTTCAAATCGGTTCATAACCTGATATAGCTGCCATATAAACAGATCTGGGGTCTTGACTTCTTGAGCCTCTAGAGGTCGCAATTATTATCCGATTTGCCTGAAATTTTGTATGACGGATTCTCTCATGACCATCAACATACGTGTTTAATATGGTCTGAATCGGTCTTTAGCCATAGGTGCTATCCTTATTCGAATTGGCTGACATTTTACACAGGTCTTCAACATATAATTTAATTGTGGTCCAAACCGGACCATATCTTGATATCACTCTAATAGCAGAGCAAATATTTTCTTATATCCTTTTTTTTTGCCTAAGAAGAGATGCCGGGAAAAGAACTCGACAAATGCGATCCATGGTGGAGAGTATATAAGATTCGGCCCGGCCGAACTTAGCACGCTTTTACTTGTTTTTGTTTGGTTTGCCTGATTACTTTAAAGATTGTTTTAGAAATTTTGTTGGAAGAGATGATTTCAATTTGTGGAATTTTTCTGTAAAGAAGCTACCTTATCCAGCCATTCGTACACCCAGAAAAATTTGTCTGCTGATAACAGCAAACACTGCCAACTGATATTAAATTAAAAATTTTAAACTTTTAATTAAATCCATTGAAAATTGTTGAACTTTTTAACAAAAATATGCATTTGCTGTATGTTAATAAACAAAAGTTTGCCAATTTTAGGCGAAATTTTTTTGTGTTATATCATAAAGATAATAGTAGTAGTTATTTTGTTTGCTGTTACTTAACTTCGATAAAAAATTAGCAAATTGTGTGAAATTTTAAAAAATTTTATGTTACATGCTTGCAAAATAGAAAAGCAAGATAAAATATAAAATATTTTGATATACTTACCGCATTTTTGAGAATTTTTTTTTAAATTTGAATTTTTTAGGAAAATGAAATATTTTCTATTTTACATCTTTTATACCTTACACCACAACTGTTATATAGGGTATTATAATTTATGGCATTTATTTGTAACGTCCGGCAGGAGGAGAAAGAAGAGCTGTAGATAAGTATATCGATTGACTTAGAATCGCAATCTATGCAATGTCCGTTTGTCTGTCCATATGAAATTGTAATAAAAGTACAGATCGCCGTTTCCATCCAATCATCTTGAAAATTTATAATGGCTTTTTCGCACATATAATTCTTTTACGACTCTTAAAACAATAGGTTAATTTCATAAAATCGGTTCAGATAGAGATATAGATATATATGAAAATTGCCCGATTTTCACTTATAAAGGCATGGTCACCACTATTGTGCTCAAAAATGTAGTACGAATTGTTTGTTACCAATCCGAAACGTATGCTAAAATGGCTTCAGATTTACATATATCGTTCATTTAATGATATCGCCCAGCTTATACTTGAAGGGTGGGTGTAGGGCTTTTTGGCTCCGCCTGACTTCTGCCATCCCTTTCTTGTTTTTTGATAAAACGAGGAATAACACAAAATATCTTCAAACATTATTGAGATCTTTAAATTAATTTTACATCCCAGAGTCAAACTTATTACTGTCAGAATGAGTTTTAAGCTTTGAGTGTTGAGTTGCGTTGATCTAATAACAACAAAATTGTTGATGAAATTTTGTTCACAAATTGAGACGTCCAATGAAAAGTTCTGCGGCAAGATTTTGTTAAGATCGAACTATGTAGATGGATAAAGGTATGTCCTGAATGGTGAAGTATACCCTGCACTTCATTCCTTATTAAAGATACGGGCCAATAGAGAGGATTTGGTCTGACAATACTGTAGTATCACAATGTTCTAAAATTGCCCAAGTCTGATTTAAAAGTGTGTCACTATATATAGTCCTTCGAAACGTTTAACCTATCCTTTTAAATTATACAAGCTAGTTGCAAAATCCAATATCCCAAACAAATTTTTGAAAATGTTTCGAAAGGCAGCCAGATGTAGTTTTTCGATTGGTTTATAATTATTTCGAGTATTACTTACATTTATATTCATCGATTTGGATCCATAAACTTCATACATAAAGAGCAACGACACACTTGATATGCACATAAGCCAACATATTGTTGCCTGTTCAAGGTTAAGAGCATTTGCTGTGCAATAGCCAAACGCCAATGAGGCTTCAGTGGCCAGAAAGTTAAAAAATTTTACATTGTGCCCATGTATGAGACTCAGAGGAAATAATACAAAATTTACCCGTAACGGCATTGAAAGGGGAACATGATTGAAAGTGAAAATATCAAGTCGAACATATTGGATTGGCCAAAAAGTAATTGCGGATTTTTCATATAGTCGGCGTTGCCAAATTTTTTCACAGCTTGTGACTCTGTAATTGCATTCTTTCTTCTGTCAGTTATCAGCTGTTACTTTTAGCTTGCTTTAGAAAAAAAGTGTAAAAAAAGTATATTTGATTAAAGTTCATTCTAAGTTTTATTAAAAATCCGCAACTACTTTTTGGGCAAGCCAATAAAAACACACAAGGTTAGGTTAGGTTGAAAAGAGGGTGCAGATATTAATCCGCCGCAACTTAAGTGCCGGTATGTGTTAGACGCGAAAACCGGGCAATGACAAAGGAAATGCTCCAACGTCTCATCATCTTCCCCGCATGCCGTACACATGCTATCACTTGCCGCACCAATTTTACATAAGTGATCTCGTAGTTCTATGTGTCCCGTTATGGTATCAATAGCTATACTGACCTCCTCCGTAAAGATGTGCACACTCGACGTCTTAGCGTTAGCACCACACCACTTCACGCATTTCATGATCGCCCGGATCTCCGCTTGCACGATCGTATTATGGTCAGGCTGTCTGAAACAGATGTCAGTCAATCTCAATGTATACCCCCAGGGCCCACTCTGTCCTCTAACTTTGATCCATCCGTGTACGATTATCTTCCAGATGGCAGAAGTAACATGATCTTCCAAGACTGTGCCGATGACAGCAATGCCTCGCACTCGACTTCAAGGTTCATCTCAGGTATCCGATCGGAAACCTCTTCCCTTCCTTCCAGGTTTCCTATCGTCGCCTCGATTATACCGCGGTGGCATGAGCTGCTCCCATTCTGAATCCATTCTTCCATCGCCTTAAGTCTCATAGCCGCAGTGGCTGCCTCACACTTAATCGGTATGTCAATGGGTCGGATATCTAGAATAGTCTCCAATGCCCTAGTGGGCGTGGTCCTCATCGCTCCGCCTATGCCAAGACAACATTTTCTCTGAACCTGTTGTATGGTCCTTATGTTGCACTTTTTCCCCATAGCAGTCCACCAAACTACTGAGGCGTAAGTAAGTATTGGTCTAATCACGCTCCAGTAGAGCCAGTGGACTATCCTCGGATTCAGGCCGATTTCGAGCTATCGGCCCAACAGCCAACATACCAAAAAAGGAGCATTTTAATAGCGATCAATTGAATATATGCACGTAGTTTTAAGTAGGAAAATCGATTTGTTTAATTATTTTTTATACCCTCCACCATAAGATGGGGGGTATACTAATTTCGTCATTCTGATTGTAACTACTCGAAATATTCGTCTGAGACCCCATAAAGTATATATATTCTTGATCGTCGTGAAATTTTATGTCGATCTAGCCATGTCCGTCCGTCTGTCCGTCCGTCCGTCTGTCTGTCGAAAGCACGCTAACTTCCGAAGGAGTAAAGCTAGCCGCTTGAAATTTTGTACAAATACTTCTTATTAGTGTAGGTCGGTTGGTATTGTAAATGGGCCATATCGGTCCATGTTTTGATATAGCTGCCATATAAACCGATCTTGGGTCTTGACTTCTTGAGCCTCTAGAGTGCGCAATTCTTATCCGATTGGAATTAAATTTTGCACGACGTGTTTTGTTATGATATCCAACAACTGTGTCAAGTATGGTTCAAATCGGTCTATAACCTGATATAGCTGCCATACAAACCGATCTGGGGTCTTGACTTCTTGAGCCTCTAGAGTGCACAATTCTTATCCGATTGGAATGAAATTTTGCACGACGTGTTTTGTTATGATATCCAACAACAGTGCCAAGTATGGTTTAAATCGGTTCATAACCTGATATAGCTGCCATATAAACCGATCTGGGGTCTTGACTTCTTGAGCCTCTAGAGTGCGCAATTCTTATCCGATTGGAATTAAATTTTGCACGACGTGTTTTGTTGTGATATCCAACAACTGTGTCAGGTATGGTTCAAATCGGTCTATAACCTGATATAGCTGCCATACAAACCGATCTTGGGTCTTGACTTCTTGAGCCTCTAGAGTGCACAATTCTTATCCGATTGGAATGAAATTTTGCACAACGTGTTTTGTTATGATATCCAAAAACTGTGTCAAGTATGGTTCAAATCGGTCCATAACCTTATATAGCTGTCATATAAACTGATCTTGGGTCTTGACTTCTTGAGCCTCTAGAGGTCGCTATTCTTATCCGATTTGAATGAATTTTTGCACGACGTGTTTTGCCATGATATCTAACAACTGTGCTAAGTATGGTTCAAATTGGTTCATAACCTGATATAGCTGTCATATAAACCGATCTGGGGTCTGGATCTGGGATCTTCTTGAGCCTCTAGAGGTCGCAATTATTATCCGATTTGCCTCATCAACATACGTATTTATTATGGTCTGAATCGGTCTATAGCCCGTTGCAGCTCCCATATATTGAGCCCCCAAAGGGCGCAATTCTTATTCGAATTGGCTGACATTTTACACAGGTCTCCAACACATAATTTAATTGTGGTCCAAACCGGACCATATCTTCAGATCGCTCTAATAGTAGAGCAAATCTTTTCTTATATCCTTTTTTGCCTAAGAAGAGATGCCGGGAAAAGAACTCGACAAATGCGATCCAGGGTGGAGGGTATATAAGATTCGGCCCGGCCGAACTTAGCACGCTTTTACTTGTTTAAAAATCAAATCGTGGTGTGAAAATTATTTACAAACTGAAGTGAAAGCTGATGAGCAACCTCAACAATTTTTAATCAAAGGTAAAGGTCTGGCGGCATTGCTGTATGTTTAGCTTTGCCGATAGCCATTACCTATTAACCGATGTCTGATGATTTCCTTTGAAAACTTCCCATGGCTTGTGATTTCCTTAAATATTACTTCTAAATGATGTACAGTGTGGTGATGAAAGTGAATCAATTGAGTGGCAATTTGCATGTTTTGACCACTAATCTCACCACATTTCATTAAACACAAAAAACACACATCGCTACATTTATTTATATGTACATGCGTATATTTGTCACCGCAAACGTTTCGCTAATTTTTTTCGGTTTTTTCTATTTCTAGGCACTGGAACATTTGGTCGTGTGTGCCTCTGTCGTGATCGAATATCCGGAAAATACTGTGCTATGAAACTGTTGGCCATGTCCGATGTTATTCGTTTGAAACAAATAGAGCATGTGAAGAATGAACGCAACATATTGCGTGAAATCAGACACCCTTTTGTTATAAGTTTGTAAGTATTCCAATTTGCAAATTGAAATGGTTGGTTTTAAGGTAATAATTGCTAACACAATATATAGACATCCTAAAAATATATTTATACAGCTCATTAAATCTGGATTTATGGCTTTCCGTCATTCGAGTGGTATATCCTATGGCTTTGGCATGTTTTACTATACAAAAATTAATATTTTTTATTAAATCTCAAAAAGAATGCAACTGTTGTCACTCAATGGGTATGGGTGTGTGTGTGATATGTACGCCATAAAAACATTTTTCAAAATTTTGAAGGAGCTTTCGTCCCCGCGATGAACAAAAGATTTTTACGCAATTGTTCTTCCGTATGAGTCGCGAAACACTCTTCTACGATATCATTGGGCAATCCATTGCGTGTGCGGAAGTTTTATTAACTCTTCGCGACGATTATTATCGGAAAAATTGTTTGTAAATTGTCTGAGTTAACTTTTCGCGATTGTTTTTATTTTCATGCCTGGTGCGGTTGGGGCTTATACACCCAGAGAAAAGTTGATACCAAACGTGCTCATTTCAGTACCATGCGGTATTGATGGTAAAGCAACACCACATGGTATAAAAACAATACCGGATGGTATGAATGAAACCTAAAATGATTAGTACCGTTTGGTACAAGTATTATTACCGAACTGATATAGGTTTTTATACTAATCTGTTGTTGGTTTTAGCACCAGACCGTTATTGGTTTCAGTACCGAACCGTTATTGATTATTCCACCCCCTAATGAACCAAAAAAAAAAACTATTGAAAATAATATTATTATTTATGTTAATAATTACAAAAAGTAATGTTAAACCGTGACTAACCACAATTCTTTGTATTCAGCAATTGATTCCATATCCATTGATTTCCAGAATTGGCTTTTATATGCATACACCAACACAGCATCGTTTTCCACACAAGAGGCTATTATGTTTTTGATGTTGAAAGTTCTTAGAATTTTTACTTTTCCATTTTCACCGCTTTCAAGTATTTGAACAGGTTTTTATGCACGTATATGTTTAACAAATATTTTATATTGGCGTCAATATATTAAGCCAAAGCTCAACAATAATTCTGACGCGATGACAAGAATACAAATGTGACGCCAACAATTCTTAGTAGCTTTGTTTGTCTGGTATTGAATTGATACCAAATGGCATAAACAAATTTTCCAATGACGCGAACAAAATAATACCGGACGGCATTGGCAAAGTACCCTCATTTTTCTATCAGTGTATTGAATTATGTTATGAAACGCCGTCAATTCTTAATAGCTTCGTTTGTCTAGTATTGAATTGATACCAAATGGTATTAACAAAGTTTCCAATGACGCGAAAAAAATTGGCAAAGTGCCGTCATTTTTCTATCAGTGTATTAAATTATGTTATTCGATGTTTTATTTTGAGTGGACAACTTTCACAATACCAAAAGGAATTCTAACTTGGTTTATATGTTAATCGTCCAGGCAATTCTAGCATCTACCAAGGCTCTTCTGACGTACTCATTAGCAAATCGTGTGGAAGATTCGCGGAACACTCATCCAGAAGATTACGGGGGCATTGTCCACGACTCTTAGTCGAAGAAGTCCACGATCGTAACCTTCATCAAAAAGATTCGAGGTTTTTTTGGCGTTCAAAAATGTTATTTTATTATGGTAAAACCCATACAAAAGACAATGTCTTATATTTATGAAACATGGGTTGGAAAATTGATAAGTACAATGAGTTCAACAAGTTTTTATTTGGTAAAAATACTTCAATATTTCAACAAAATTAATGATACAATATATAAATAAAGCAGTTAAAAACAAGTAAGAGCGTGCTAAATTCGGCCGGGCCGAATCTTATATACCCTCCACCATTGATCGCATTTGTCGAGTTCTATGCGCGGTATCTCTTTTTAGGCAAACAAAGAATATTGAATAAGAACAGTTATGCTATTGGAGCTATATCAAGTTATAATCCGATTCGGACCATAAATGAATGCTGAACATTGTAGAAGTCATTGTGTAATATTTCAGTTCACTCGGATAAAAATTGCGCCTTGTAAGGGCTCAAGAAACAAAATCGGGAGATAGGGTTATATGGGAGCTGAATCAAGCTATTGATCGATTCAGACCATATTAGACACGTATGTTGAAGGTCATGAGAGAAGCCGTTGTACAAAATTTCTGCTAAATCGGATGAGAAGTGCGCCCTCTGGAGACTCAAGAAGTCGAGATCCCAGATCGGTTTATATGGCAGCTGTATCAGGTTATGTACCGATACCTCATTCAAAATTTCAGCCAAATCTGATGAGTATTGCGCCCTCAATTGGCTCAAGCAGTCAAGATCCAGATCGGTTTATATGACATACTAGCTGACCCCGGCCCGCTCCGCTGCGCCTTCTTTAATTTTATATGAAACAAAAGTTTCCTTGGAATATTTATTTTGAATAATTAAAGATTTTTTAAGTGAAATACCATGCTACGATAATAGTATATCGCTTGACTAACAGTTTATCTGAATCCCATATGATCTTTATTGGTCTACGAATTTAATTTTGGATGTAAGGTGTACTCCCAGATACATGGCCCGGAAAAATTTCAGCATCGTGCTCTTCTCTCAAATACCATTTATTTAAACCCCATTTTGCCATTGGCTTAAGAGGAGTTTACAGGATGAGGCGTCCCCCAAACACATGGCCCCAAAAGAGGTTATCAAATTCGTTTTCTAATACGTTTCATATGAGCCACATATTGGCATGGCCGAAAAATTTTTTCCCTTTGGGGGTGTTTTGGGAAAGGGCTGATGCTCTAAATACATGGTCCTACATTTGGATATAAAATTCGTATTCTATTCCCAAATACCTTTATTTGAGCCCCATATTGGCATGGTCACTCAAAAGTTGCTGTTTGTGGGGTATTTTGGGAAAGGGTAGACCCCCAGAAAATTGGTCGCGAAAATGGGTATCAATTCTTGCTCTACACCCCAAAACCTTTCATTTAAGCTCCACATTGTCATGGTCGGTAAATATGCCCGATTTAGGGGTGTTTTGGGGATTGGGGTGGTCGCCCAAACACTAAGCCCGGAAAATATATCAGCAACGTTCTCTATTCTCATATATCTATATATCATTTATTTGAACCTCATATTGCCATTGGCCTCAAAAAGTCAGCAAATACTTACTATTTGGGTGGTGTTGTGGGGGTGGGGTTGCCCCATAGACACTTTTCCCAAATATTGATATCAGATTCGTGCTTTACTCCCAAAGACCTTTCATTTGAGCCCCATATGGCTATGGTCGTAAATTTGTCCCCTTTGGGGGATGTTTTTGGGGAGAGGCGGCCCACCAAACACTTGGTCCCATATTTAGATATCAGATTCTAATTCTACACTCAAAAACCTTTTAATTAAGCTCCATATTCCCATGGTCAGTAAATAAGTCCTGTTTGGGGGGTGTTTTGGGGAAGGGGCCCACCCCCCAGAAACGTGGTCCCACATTTGGATATGAGATTCGTATTCTACTCGCAAATACCTTTCATTTGAGTCCCATATTGCCATGATTGGTATATGTCCGATTTAGGGGTGTTTTGGGGGTTGGGTAGTGTTGTGGGGGTGGGATGGCCCCATAGAAACTTTTCCCGAATATTGATATCAGATTTGTGCTTTACTCCCAAATTCCTTTCATTTGAGCGCCATGTGGCTATGGTCGTAAATGTGTCCCCTTTGGGGGAGATTTATGGGGAGAGGCGGCCCCCCAAACACTTGGTCTCATATTTGGATATTAGATTCTATTCTACACTCAAATATCTTTTATTTAAGCCCCATATTCCCATGGTCAGTAAATAAGTCCTGTTTGGGGGTGTTTTGGGGAAGCAGTGGACCCCCAGAAACGTGGTCCCACATTTGGATATCAGATTCGTATTCTACTCGAAAATACCTTTCATTTGAGGCCCATATTGCCATGGTCGGTAAATATGTCCGATTTAGGGGTGTTTTGGGGGTTGGGGTGGTCCCCCTAACACTTGGTCCGACATATGGATATCATATACGTTTTCTTATTCTAAATACCTTTCATTTGAGTCCCATATTGTCGTGATTGGTCTAAATATATGTTTGGTAGGTTTTAGGGTGGGGCGGCCCCCCTAGGTACCACATCCGAAATTTGGACATCAAATTTTTATTTTTAGGGTACTATATGAGAGCACACAAAATTTCGCTTAAATCGCACCACCCATCTCCGAAATCTGGCGTTTCTGAAAATTAGGGTAAGGGGGAGGGTCCGCCCCCCTTCAGATATCAAAAAATGTAGTACCCTATTTTCACCACGGGATCATTATGCATCATCTGTGAAAATTTCAAGAAAATCGGTTCAGCCGTTTCTGAGACTATAAGGAACACACAAACATACAAACAAACAAACAAACACAAATTGGTTTTTATATATAAGATGCATTATACTTAACACAGTTGTTGGAAGTGATACCAAAACACTACCTGCAAAATTTCAGTCAAATCGGACGAGAAATGTGCCCTTCTAGACGCTCAAGAAGTCATAACCCAAGATCGGTTTATATCGCAGCTATATTACAACATTTTGGCCTATTTACAATCCCGATTTGGCCTATTTAGAATCCCAACCGACCTACACTAATAAAAAGTATTTATGCAAAATTTCAAGCTGCTGGCTTTACTCCTTCGAAAGTAAGCGTGCTTTCGACAGACAGACGGACGGACATGGCTAGATCGACTTAAAATGACATGACTATCAAGAATACATATTTCGAGGTATTACAAACAGAATGACGAAATAAGTATACCCTCATCCTATGGTGGAGGGTATAAAAATTCAGATATAGGCCAGAAACGACAAAGAAGCATCTAGGGATATTAGCGAGCTCGTTCGTGAATATTAGAAAGTTAATATACGAATACAAAGGGAAGCTAGTCGAGGAACACAGAAAATATTGCCTAGAATTATTCTGGACTATAAGGGATCAATTGGCGAAGATTTTGTCGAAGCACCATATTGATCAGGAGGTTCCCCATGCTATTGATAGCCCTCTGGAAATAGATATAGATGTTTTATTCCAGACGGGAGAGATTGGAATACTTGAACCTATCGAAAAGCATTCGGAAGAAGGTGAAACTGATTATAAAATGGGCCAGACGAAAGTTGAATTCTTGAAAACCGTTTCAAGACTGTTACCCGTCTTTGATGGGAAACCAGAAAACTTGCGTTGTTTCATTGACGCATTATTACTGGTGTATACCATCAAAGATTCACATGAGCCAATAGCGGTATCTGTAATAAAGACAAAATTAAAAGGGAACACTTGGAACCTTATTGTGGTGAAATCGAAGCCCTGATGAAGTCGTTTGAAGGAGCATACATATCAGAAGGAGTGTCGAGTGATATGGGATCCAAGTATTCAACTCGGGTGGCTGTCAAGGCAATCACGAAGAACTGCACCAATGATAGGATTAAACTTATCATGGAAGCAGGTCAGTTCAACTCTATGAACGAAGTGGTCAGTAAATTCAACAGCAGATGTACAGAGGCGACGGGACAACAGAACTCTGTACTTTATTTCAGAAACTTCCGCAGCAATAACCACAGTACAACAATAGCAATAACAATTTCAGACAGAAAAACAGAGATCGAGGTTGGAACAGACCCAATAATGGCAATAACTATAACAGAAAAAGAAACGTCAATCTAATGAATCTTGACAATACAAGTTCGGAAAACCCGAAAGTGTATACTATCCGCCTTAATTTTAGATTATTTGTATATTTGCACATAAAACAGACAGACACATGAATAACTCTGCTAGTAGACACTGGAGCAGAGGTTTCACTTACAAAAACTAACCACGCACCATATCATGACATAGACAGAAAGCATATTTCAAATCTCAGGGGAATAGGACATGGTAAAATTGAAACACTTGGAATAATAGATTTTCACTTAAGATTCAAAAACTATGAAATACCACAAATTTGTCATGTTGTTAATACCGATTTCCCAAACCATGAGATGGAATCATTGGTATGGATTTCATGAAAAATACAATTATTTATTGGATTTCAAAGAAGATTAAGATTACCCTATCATACGCCCACACAATATTCACAAGCAAATTGAAATACCCATGTCGAATACATATAATGAAGTGTTGGTTATACCAGCAAGGTCTGAAGTCATACGACCAGTTACACAATTAAATATAAAGAGGTTTTAATACCAAATCATGAACCACAACCAGGCGTGTTCATAGCTAACACTCTTGTGCGATCTGTCAGAGCATATATTCGATTCTTGAACACAAATAACCACACAGTAACACTCATACATAAAGAAATTTTAACAGAGGATGTCAATGATTGAGATAATTGAAAATAAAACAAACAAAAGTCAAAGTAAATTAGAAATTATTAAATAATTGCATAACATTTTTCCAAAACAATTTAGTGAAACATTAACAACACTTTGTTCTGAGTACATTGATATTTTCAGGTTAGAATCAGAAACAATAACAACTAACAATTTCTATGAGGAAAAATTAAGGCTTAAGGATAATGAGCCGGTGTACATTAAAAACTACCGAATACCGGATACACAAAGAAGAGATAAGAAAACAGGTCAGAAAACTCGTAAAACCCTCACCTTCAGAGTACAATTGTCCATTACTATTGGCGAAGATTTTGTCGAAGCACCATATTGATCAGGAGGTTCCCCATGCTATTGATAGCCCTCTGGAAATAGATATAGATATTTTATTCCAGACGGGAGAGATTGGAATACTTGAACCTATCGAAAAGCATTCGGAAGAAGGTGAAACTGATTATAAAATGGGCCAGACGAAAGTTGAATTCTTGAAAACCGTTTCAAGACTGTTACCCGTCTTTGATGGGAAACCAGAAAACTTGCGTTGTTTCATTGACGCATTATTACTGGTGTATACCATCAAAGATTCACATGAGCCAATAGCGGTATCTGTAATAAAGACAAAATTAAAAGGGAACACTTGGAACCTTATTGTGGTGAAATCGAAGCCCTGATGAAGTCGTTTGAAGGAGCATACATATCAGAAGGAGTGTCGAGTGATATGGCATCCAAGTATTCAACTCGGGTGGCTGTCAAGGCAATCACGAAGAACTGCACCAATGATAGGATTAAACTTATCATGGAAGCAGGTCAGTTCAACTCCATGAACGAAGTGGTCAGTAAATTCAACAGCAGATGTACAGAGGCGACGGGACAACAGAACTCTGTACTTTATTTCAGAAACTTCCGCAGCAATAACCACAGTACAACAATAGCAATAACAATTTCAGACAGAAAAACAGAGATCGAGGTTGGAACAGACCCAATAATGGCAATAACTATAACAGAAAAAGAAACGTCAATCTAATGAATCTTGACAATACAAGTTCGGAAAACCCGAAAGTGTATACTATCCGCCTTAATTTTAGATTATTTGTATATTTGCACATAAAACAGACAGACACATGAATAACTCTGCTAGTAGACACTGGAGCAGAGGTTTCACTTACAAAAACTAACCACGCACCATATCATGACATAGACAGAAAGCATATTTCAAATCTCAGGGGAATAGGACATGGTAAAATTGAAACACTTGGAATAATAGATTTTCACTTAAGATTCAAAAACTATGAAATACCACAAATTTGTCATGTTGTTAATACTGATTTCCCAAACCATGAGATGGAATCATTGGTATGGATTTCATGAAAAATACAATTATTTATTGGATTTCAAAGAAGATTAAGATTACCCTATCATACGCCCACACAATATTCACAAGCAAATTGAAATACCCATGTCGAATACATATAATGAAGTGTTGGTTATACCAGCAAGGTCTGAAGTCATACGACCAGTTACACAACTAAATATAAAGAGGTTTTAATACCAAATCATGAACCACAACCAGGCGTGTTCATAGCGAACACTCTTGTGCGATCTGTCAGAGCATATATTCGATTCTTGAACACAAATAACCACACAGTAACACTCATACATAAAGAAATTTTAACAGAGGATGTCAATGATTGAGATAATTGAAAATAAAACAAACAAAAGTCAAAGTAAATTAGAAATTATTAAATAATTGCATAACATTTTTCCAAAACAATTTAGTGAAACATTAACAACACTTTGTTCTGAGTACATTGATATTTTCAGGTTAGAATCAGAAACAATAACAACTAACAATTTCTATGAGGAAAAATTAAGGCTTAAGGATAATGAGCCGGTGTACATTAAAAACTACCGAATACCGGATACACAAAGAAGAGATAAGAAAACAGGTCAGAAAACTCGTAAAACCCTCACCTTCAGAGTACAATTGTCCATTACTATTGGTACTAAAGAAATCCCTTCCAAATTCCAACGAGAAGAGATGGAGACTGGTTATCGACTATAGACAAATAAATAGGAAAATGGTAGGTGACAAATTCCCACTTCCAAGAATAGACGATATTTTAGATCAATAGAGAATTATCCTACATCGAAGAATGCTGATAGCGCAAAAAGATTTATCGCTTTTTGTAACAATTACCGTAGGTTCATACCAAATTTTTCTGAATATTCAAGACATCTTTCGAGATTATCGAAGAAAGGTGTTTCATTTGAATGGCCAGAAGACTGTGACAAAGTATTTAGATATCTTAAAAGGGCTCTGATGAGCCCCATACTATTGCAATCCCTGATTTCGGGAGAACATGCATGTGGCGCTGTGCTGACACAAGAGTAAGAAGGAAAACATCTACATGTAGCATATGCCTCAAAAACCTTTAAAAAGGGAAGAAGCATCAAGTCTACCATCGAACAAGAATTAACAGCCATACATTGGGCTATTACTCGCTAAAGGCCATATGTTTACGGAACACATTTCATTGTTCGAAGTGAGCATAGACCATTATCTTATGAAAAAACCAAGTTCGAAACTAGTATGAGTTTAAGTATGTTAAGTTAAGAGTATGACTTCACTGTAGAATATCTTAGGGGCAAGAACAATTATATAGCTGACGTGTTATCATGCATTACAATTGAAAATTTTAAAGACATGAACATATACACAAATTGTGTTCTCAGGATAGTTACAAGATCTATGAATAACAAGTAAAACCGTGCTAAGTTCGGCCGGGCCGAATCTTATATACCCTCCACCATGGATCGCATTTGTCGAGTTCTTTTCCCGGCATCTCTTCTTAGGCAAAACAGGATATAAGAAAAGATTTGCACTGCTATTAGAGCGATATCAAGATATGGTCCGGTTTGGACCACAATTAAATTATATGTTGGAGACCTGTGTAAAATGTCAGCCAATACGAATAAGAATTGCGCCCTTTGTGAGCTCAAAAAGTAAAATAGAGAGATCGATTTATATGGGAGCTGCATCGGGCTATGGACCGATTCAGACCATAATAAACACGTATGTTGATGGTAATGAAAGAATCCGTCGTACACAATTTCAGGCAAATCGGATAATAATTGCGACCTCTAGAGGCTCAAGAAGTCAAGATCCCAGATCGGTTTATATGGCACCTATATCAGGTTATGAACCGACTTGTACTTTATTTGACATAGTTGTTGAAAGGAACAATAAAAAACGTCTTGCGAAATTTCAGCCAAATCGAATAGGAACTGCGCCCTTAAGAAGCTCAAGAAGTCAACTCCCCAGATCTGTTTATATGACAGCTATATCAGGTTATGAACCGATTTGAACCATATTTGCCACAGTTGTTGGATATCATAACAAAATACTACGTGCCAAAATTCATTCAAATCGGATAGGAATTGGGCCCTCTAGAAGCTCAAGAAGTCAAAATCCAAGATCGGTTTATATGGCAGCTATATCAGGTTATGGACCGATTTGAACCAAACTTGGCACAGTTGTTGGAAATCGTAACAAAACACGTCTTGCGAAATTTCATTCCAATCGGATAAGAATTGCGCACTCTAGAGGCTCAAGAAGTCAAGACCAAAGATCGGTTTATATGACAGCTATATCAGGTTATAAACCAATTTGAACCATAGTTGGCACAGTTGTTGGATATAATAACGAAACACGTTGTGCAATATTTCATTCCAATCGGATAAGAATTGCGCCTTCTAGAGGCTCAAGAAGTCAAGACCCAAGATCGGTTTATATGGCAGCTATATCTGGTTATGGACCGATTTGAACCATACTTGGCACAGTTGTTGGATATCATAACAAAACACTTCGTGCAAAATTTCATCCCAATCGGATAAGAATTGCGCACTCTAGAGGCTCAAGAAATCAAGACTCAAGATCGGTTTATATGGCAGCTATATCAAAACATGGACCGATATGGCCCATTTACAATACCAACCGACCTACGCTAATAAGAAGTATTTGTGCAAAATTTCAAGCGACTAGCTTTACTCCTTCGGAAGTTAGCGTGCTTTCGACAGACAGACGGACGGACGGACAGACGGACGGACGGACAGACAGACGGACGGACAGTCGGACGGACGGACGGACGGACGGACAGACGGGCGGACGGACGGACAGACGGACAGTCGGACGGACGGACGGACAGACGGACGGACGGACGGACAGACGGACGGACATGGCTAGATCGACATAAAATTTCACGACGATCAAGAATATATATACTTTATGGGGTCTCAGACGAATATTTCGAGTAGTTACAATCAGAATGACGAAATTAGTATACCCCCCATCTTATGGTGGAGGGTATAAAAAAGGAGTAAATAAAGCAGTACAGAAAGTCTTGAATAAGCATCATCAAACGAATGATAGTAAGCCCTGTATATATGTACCATTAAACCATACTGACGTCGGAAAACATTATAAATTGAACAAGTAAAAGCGTGCTAAGTTCGGCCGGGCCGAATCCTATATACCCTCCACCATGGATCGCATTTGTCGTGTCCTTTTTCCGGCATCTCTTCTTAGGCAAAAAGGATATAAGAAAAGAGTTGCTCTGCTATTAAAACGATATCAAGATATGGTCCGGTTCGGACCACAATTAAATTATATGTTGGAGACCTGTGTAAAATTTCAGCCAATTCGTATAAGAATTGCGCCCATTGGGGCTCACGAAGTAAAATAGAGAGAACGATTTATATAGGATCTGTATCGGGCTATTGTCCGATTCAGACCATAATAAACACGTTTGTTGATGGTCATGAGAGGATCCGTCGTACAAAATTTCAGGCATATCGGATAATAATTGCGACCTCTAGGGGTCAAGAAGTCAAGATCCCAGATCGGTTTATATGGCAGCTATATCAGGTTATGAACCGATTTGAACCTTATTTGATACAGTTATTGAAAGTAAAAATAAAATACGTCATGCAAAATTTCATTCAAATCGGATAAGAATTGTGCCCTCTAGAGGCTCAAGAAGTCAAGACCCAAGATCGGTTTATATGGCAGCTATATCAGGTTATGGGCGGATTCTAACCATACTTGGCACACTTGTTGGGTATCATAACAAAACACGTCGTGCGAAATTCCATTCCAATCAGATAAGAATTGCGCACGCTAGAGGCTCAAGAAGTCAAGACCCAAGATCGGTTTATATGGCAGCTATATCAGGTTATGAACGGATTTAAACCATACTTGGCACAGTTGTTGGATATCATAAGAAAACACGTCGTGCAAAATTTCATCCCAATGGGATAAGAAATGCGCACTCTAGAGGCTCAATAAGTCAAGACCCAAGATCGGTTTATATGGCAGCTATATCAAAACATGGAGCGATATGGCCCATTTACAATACCAACCGACCTACACTAATAATAAGTATTTGTGCAAAATTTCAAATGGCTAGCTTTACTCCTTCGGAAGTTAGCGTGCTTTCGACAGACAGACGGACGGACGGACGGACGGACGGACGGACATGGCTAGATCGACATAAAATGTCGCGACGATCAAGAATATGTATACTTTATGGGGTCTCAGACGAATATTTCGAGTAGTTACAAACAGAATGACGAAATTAGTATACCCCCCATCTTATGGTGGAGGGTATAAAAATACTTCTGGACGATGTTAAAAGGCCTATGTTTCAATAACATATATACTAATCAATGATTTATTTATCAATGGGAAATTCGACTTAGGACAATTTTTCCCAAGGCTCGAAGAAGTGGCCGGTAAACAAAACATTGACAAGATACAAGTGGCACCTAGTGAGAACATTTTTCATCTAGAAAATCATGTAACATGGATGGATCAAAGCTAGAGGACAGAGTGGGCCTGAGGTTCCACATTAAGAACCCAGTGATTGAGATCTGTTTTAGATTGCCTGACCATAATACTGTTCTGCTGGCAGAGATCCGAGCGATCACGGAATGTGTGAGGTGGTGTGGTGTTAACGCGGGAACGTCGAGTGTGAACATCTTTGTGGACAGTAAATTGGCTAGCAGGGGAATAACAACCAAGACGGTGCCGGGCCATAGCGGAATAAGGGGAAATGAAAAAGCAGACGAATTGGCAGTGAAGGCCAGAGGACTGCCATCAATAAACTTCGTTAGCCCGAAGCTTTTCGGGTCGACGCCGTAAAAGTTAAGGGCGTGGGCTGCAAAGGCGTATTAGACACTGTGGAAAAGCGAAGTGGTCGATAGGACGACAAAAATCCTATAGGGAAATCCAGAAGACGAAGTTATTACTGAATGGAAGTAAGAAGGAGGTCAGTATAGCTTTCGTTTTCATACCATGACACATAGGACTACGAGCTCACTTATGCAAAATCGGTGTGGCAAATGATAGCATGTGAAGGGCGTGTGGGGGTTAGATGGTGAGACGTTGGAGCATTTCCTATGTCAGACAGACATCGGCACTTAAGAGGTGACACAATACTAGATATGAACTAACTTAAGGGTGTGGCTTCGAAAACAATTAGAGATTTTGTAGACTAAATGATATAGTAAAAAAAATTTCAGAGATCCTCGTCCAATATCCTCAATATTTGTGAACACATCGATTATGACATTGTCGGATTAATATTTCGATATAAATTTGCCATCTTAGTCGAATATAGTATCTCACTAACCTAACCCTTACGCAGCGGAGCGTGCTCGTTTGAATGATGCCTTATTAGTCGATTCTGCAATATGGCTGATTATAGAACTGGGAAGCTCATTCTATAACTTGAGTATATGGAAGTTTCAGGCTTCAGGCTGAAATTATGGATAAATAGACATTTGCATATTTCAAAAGGCACTTGTATGTCTGTATTTTAACAAAAAAAAAAAAAATACCGATTTACTTTTAAAATAATCTCCCATACTATTTTTCTTAATTTTTCAGAGAATGGTCCACCAAAGATTATTGCTGTTTGTATATGATTTTTGAGTACGTTTGTGGTGGAGAACTCTTCACATATTTAAGAAATGCCGGTAGATTTAATAGGCCCACATGTAAGTCGTCAATTCTCACCAAATAGGGTGTGAGCCATTCAAATTACACCAAAACAAATGCATTTTATTTTCGTTTCTTCTAAATATTTAGCAACCTTCTATGCAGCTGAAATAGTGTTGGCCTTAGAATATTTACATTCATTGCAAATAGTGTACAGAGATCTGAAGCCAGAAAATTTACTCATTAATCGTGATGGGCATCTGAAGATCACAGACTTTGGTTTTGCCAAAAAGCTAAGAGATCGTACCTGGACACTGTGTGGTACACCGGAATATTTGGCACCTGAAATTATACAGTCCAAGGGACACAACAAAGCTGTGGATTGGTGGGCTTTGGGTAGGTGGTGCTATGCTTTCTGATAATTTGTGTTCAATAAGAATTTATTCTATTTATATATAAAAAAGTTTAAATGAATCCATTTTTAATGCATTTTTCCTTTCTTTTCGTCTTTTTCGTTTGTTTATTTTGATAATTGTGTTTTTAGGCATTCTGATTTATGAGATGCTCGTCGGCTACCCGCCATTCTACGATGAAAATCCATTTGGTATCTATGAAAAGATTCTGAGTGGCAAAATAGAGTGGCCTCGTCACATAGATCCCTCAGCAAAAGACTTAGTTAAGAAATTGTTAACAAATGATCGTACAAAGCGCTTGGGCAACATGAAGGTCAGTACGGAAACAAACATTTATTTTTCAATCATGTAGTCAGAGCTTACAATACGGCGTGAATTCTAATGTTTCTGGTTTACATATGAAACATTTTCCGTTAATTTGCTATTACATTTATTTATTTATCTGTTTATGTTTTTTTACCCTCCACCATAGGATGGGTGGTATACTAATTTCGTCATTCTGTTTGCAACTACTCGAAATATTCGTCTGAGACCCCATAAAGTATATATATTCTTGATCGTCGCGACATTTTATGTCGATCTAGCCATGTCCGTCCGTCTGTCTGTCGAAAGCACGCTAACTTCCGAAGGAGTAAGTAGCCGCTTGAAATTTTGCACAAATACTTCTTATTAGTATAGTTCGGTTGGTATCGTAAATGGGGCATATCGGTCCATGTTTTGATATAGCTGCCATATAAACCGATCTTGGATCTTGAGTTCTTGAGCCTCTAGAGTACGCAATTCCCATCCGATTGAAATGAAATTTTGCTCGACGTGTTTTGTTGTGATATCCAACAATTGTGCCAAGTATGGTTCAAATCGACCTATAACCTGATATAGCTGTCATATAAACCGATCTTGGGTCTTGACTTCTTGAGCCTCTAGAGTGCGCAATTTTTATCCGATTGGAATGAAATTTTGTACGACGTGTTTTGTTATTATATCCAACAGTTGTGGCAACTAGGGTTCAAATCGGTTCATAACCTGATATAGCTGTCATATAAACCGATCTTGGGTCTTGACTTCTTGAGCCTCTAGAGTGCGCAGTTCTTATCCGATTGGAATGAAATTTTGCACAACGTGTTATGATATCCAAAAACTGTGCCATGTAAGGTTGAAATCGGCTCATAATCTGATATAGCTGCCATATAAACCGATCTTGGGTCTTGATTTCTTGAGCCTCTAGAGTGCCCAATTCTTATCTGATTGGAATGAAATTTTGTACGACATCTTTTGTTATTATATCCAACAACTGTTCTGAGTATGGTTCAAATCGGTCCATAACCTGATATAGCTGTCATATAAACCGATCTTGGGTCTTGACTTCTTGAGCCTCTAGAGTGTGCAATTCTTATCCGATTGGAATGAAATTTTGCTCAACGTGTTTTGTTATGATATCCAACAACTGTGTCAAGTAAGGTTCAAATCAGTTCATAACCTGATATAGCTATCATATAAACAGATCAGGGGACTTGACTTCTTGAGCTTCTAGAGGGCGCAATTCCTATCCGATTTGGCTGAAATTTTGCATGACGTATTTTATTCTTACTTTCAACAACTGTGTCAAATAAGTTTCAAATCGGTTCATAGCCCGATATAGCTGCCATATAAACCGATCTTGGATCTTGACTTCTTGAGCCTCTAGAGTGCGCACTTCTTATCCGATTGAAATGAAATTTTGCACGACGTGTTTTGTTATTATATCCAACAACTGTGCCAAGTAAGGTTCAAATCGGTTCATAACCTGATATAGATAAACCGATCTTGGGTCTTGACTTCTTGAGCCTCTAGAGTGTGCAATTCTTATCCGATTGGAATGAAATTTTGCTCAACGTGTTTTGTTATTATATCCAACAACTGTGCCAAGTATGGTTCAAATCGGTCCATAACCTGATATAGCTGTCATATAAACCGATCTTGGGTCTTGACTTCTTGAGCCTCTAGAGGGCACAATTCTTATCCGATTTGAATGAATTTTTGCACGAAGTATTTCGTTATGATATCCAACAACTATGCCAAGTATGGTTGAAATCGGTCCATAACCTGATATAGCTGTCATATAAACAGATCTGGGGATTTGACTTCTTGAGCTTCTAGAGGGCGCAATTCCTATCCGATTTGGCTGAAATTTTGCATGACGTATTTTATTTTTACTTTCAACAACTGTGTCAAATAAGGTTCAAATCGGTTCATAACCTGATATAGCTGCTATATAAACCGATCTGGGATCTTGACTTCTTGACCATTAGAGGTCGCAATTATTATCCGATATGCCTGAAATTTTGTACGACGGATCCTCTCATGACCATCAACAAACGTGTTTATTATGGTCTGAATCGGTCTATAGCCCGATACAGATCCCATATAAATCGTTCTCTCTATTTTACTTCGTGAGCCCCAATGGGCGCAATTCTTATACGAATTGGCTGAAATTTTACACAGGTCTCCAACATATAATTTAATTGTGGTCCGAACCGGACCATATCATTATATCGTTTTAATAGCAGAGAAACTCTTTTTTTATATCCTTTTTTGCCTAAGAAGAGATGCCGGGAAAAGAACTCGACAAATGCGATCCATGGTGGAGGGTATATAAGATTCGGCCCGGCCGAACTTAGCACGCTTTTACTTGTTTTTAAATAAAACCGTTAGTATCTAAGAAGGAATCTTTAGTTAGTTTGAGAAAGGAAAATACAAATCATTATTGGCGCCCAACAGCCCCTTTAGAGGAATCCCCGCTGTAAAAGTAACGCTCGACGTGAGGTCAAACGTAATAATATGCTTTAAAAAAAGAACAATGCTAAACCGATTTCTTTGAAATTTTCACAGATTGTGGGGAATGATCCGGAAGGAGCAATAGGTTATATAATTTTTTGAAATCGCACCGGACCCTCCCCCTTGCACCAAAAGTATCACACAAAAATAAAAGTGGACAGATCGGGACAATATGGAATTTAAATGAAAGGTGTACAAGAGTAGAGTTCGAATTTCATATAAAAGATTGGGTGCAAGTAACTCGGAGGCCGCCCCGACCAAAAAACCCTTTAAGTAGGTTTATTGGACGATAATGACAATATGGGGCTCGAATAAAAGGTTCTCGGGAGTACATTACGAATGTGGTCAGGAAGGAGGTATGGGCTATATAATTTGTTGATATTGGAAGGGGGGCGGAGCCTGCCCAATTACCCCAAATACGCCACCAAACTCAAAAAAACCGATAAGAAAAATATGGGTATCAAATGAAAGATATTGGAGAGTAGAATATGAATATGGTATAATAACTTAGGATCAAGTATCCAAGGAGTCACCCAACCTCAAAACCTGGTACAAACAGACATATTGGGCGTGCATATCAATATAGGACTCAAATGAAAGGTTTACGGGAGTAGACTACGAATATGACATAAAAAATTGAGGTTCAAGTAATTGATGGTCGCCCCATTCCCGATAAGCCCCCCAAACTCAAATGAAAAGCATTTGAGAGCAGATTATGAGAATGACTTTAAACTTCGTGTCCAAGAATCTAGGTAGTGCTTTACCTCCTAAAATCGCCTCCAATAGATTATTTGATCCATTAAAACAGTGGGGAATCAAGTGATAAATTTTTTTGAGTAGAGTGCGTCATTAAAGTTTTGCTCAAGTGGCCGACGAAGTATGGCGCACAATCCTCATATGGGCGCCCTCCATCAAACAGCTTTATACACCAATCATGACTGTTGATATCAAAACATTTCCTAACCCTGCTTTAAACCTCAACTTCAGAGGTCACTTTAGTGTGAGATAATCATATCTCAAGTTTCGATAAGTTTAGTTTTATGGCTACTGTGAAGAAGTATTCCAGGAGGCCTGACACTTGTGTTGCAGCTACCAACCAATAAAGTTGAATTTTCGTTCATATATTTGCTTTTAGATTAACCTTGTGATCATCTGGTCATTTAAGGCGTAATTCGCCTCCTTTTCTGCATACAATTTCGTTTATATTCCGACACTTGAATTTGGGAGAATATGTGATTTGAACAACTGATGTTAATTTCTTTGGGAAACCAACTTCTTCAGCCAGCATTTGTACAAAGTATCCTACGGATAATTACATGGTCCTATCGAACCGGATTTAGATATCCAAAAGTTGAACGTCATCGAAATCATCAGCAAATTCCCTTTTGAGCCATTTCCGAAAGCAGAAAAAGGTACGTCTTGCTGTCCGAAAGAAATCCAAACTTAATTCGTTGAAGGAAGATGCTGTTAATATTTTCACAAATGCGCATGGCAAAATCACACGAAATTTTTGCTTAAAAAATAAAGAAGACGAAAGTTCTAAAGAACAAAATTTTATAAAATAAAAGTACGCAGGAAACATTTTCTATTTCCCTCTTGTATGTATGGTTCAAATCGACCTATAACCTGATATAGCTGTCATATAAACCGATCTTGGGTCTTGACTTCTTGAGCCTCTAGAGTGCGCAATTTTTATCCGATTGGAATGAAATTTTGTACGACGTGTTTTGTTATTATATCCAACAGTTGTGGCAACTAGGGTTCAAATCGGTTCATAACCTGATATAGCTGTCATATAAACCGATCTTGGGTCTTGACTTCTTGAGCCTCTAGAGTGCGCAGTTCTTATCCGATTGGAATGAAATTTTGCACAACGTGTTATGATATCCAAAAACTGTGCCATGTAAGGTTGAAATCGGCTCATAATCTGATATAGCTGCCATATAAACCGATCTTGGGTCTTGATTTCTTGAGCCTCTAGAGTGCCCAATTCTTATCTGATTGGAATGAAATTTTGTACGACATCTTTTGTTATTATATCCAACAACTGTTCTGAGTATGGTTCAAATCGGTCCATAACCTGATATAGCTGTCATATAAACCGATCTTGGGTCTTGACTTCTTGAGCCTCTAGAGTGTGCAATTCTTATCCGATTGGAATGAAATTTTGCTCAACGTGTTTTGTTATGATATCCAACAACTGTGTCAAGTAAGGTTCAAATCAGTTCATAACCTGATATAGCTATCATATAAACAGATCAGGGGACTTGACTTCTTGAGCTTCTAGAGGGCGCAATTCCTATCCGATTTGGCTGAAATTTTGCATGACGTATTTTATTCTTACTTTCAACAACTGTGTCAAATAAGTTTCAAATCGGTTCATAGCCCGATATAGCTGCCATATAAACCGATCTTGGATCTTGACTTCTTGAGCCTCTAGAGTGCGCACTTCTTATCCGATTGAAATGAAATTTTGCACGACGTGTTTTGTTATTATATCCAACAACTGTGCCAAGTAAGGTTCAAATCGGTTCATAACCTGATATAGATAAACCGATCTTGGGTCTTGACTTCTTGAGCCTCTAGAGTGTGCAATTCTTATCCGATTGGAATGAAATTTTGCTCAACGTGTTTTGTTATTATATCCAACAACTGTGCCAAGTATGGTTCAAATCGGTCCATAACCTGATATAGCTGTCATATAAACCGATCTTGGGTCTTGACTTCTTGAGCCTCTAGAGGGCACAATTCTTATCCGATTTGAATGAATTTTTGCACGAAGTATTTCGTTATGATATCCAACAACTATGCCAAGTATGGTTGAAATCGGTCCATAACCTGATATAGCTGTCATATAAACAGATCTGGGGATTTGACTTCTTGAGCTTCTAGAGGGCGCAATTCCTATCCGATTTGGCTGAAATTTTGCATGACGTATTTTATTTTTACTTTCAACAACTGTGTCAAATAAGGTTCAAATCGGTTCATAACCTGATATAGCTGCTATATAAACCGATCTGGGATCTTGACTTCTTGACCATTAGAGGTCGCAATTATTATCCGATATGCCTGAAATTTTGTACGACGGATCCTCTCATGACCATCAACAAACGTGTTTATTATGGTCTGAATCGGTCTATAGCCCGATACAGATCCCATATAAATCGTTCTCTCTATTTTACTTCGTGAGCCCCAATGGGCGCAATTCTTATACGAATTGGCTGAAATTTTACACAGGTCTCCAACATATAATTTAATTGTGGTCCGAACCGGACCATATCATTATATCGTTTTAATAGCAGAGAAACTCTTTTTTTATATCCTTTTTTGCCTAAGAGGAGATGCCGGGAAAAGAACTCGACAAATGCGATCCATGGTGGAGGGTATATAAGATTCGGCCCGGCCGAACTTAGCACGCTTTTACTTGTTTTTAAATAAAACCGTTAGTATCTAAGAAGGAATCTTTAGTTAGTTTGAGAAAGGAAAATACAAATCATTATTGGCGCCCAACAGCCCCTTTAGAGGAATCCCCGCTGTAAAAGTAACGCTCGACGTGAGGTCAAACGTAATAATATGCTTTAAAAAAAAGAACAATGCTAAACCGATTTCTTTGAAATTTTCACAGATTGTGGGGAATGATCCGGAAGGAGCAATAGGTTATATAATTTTTTGAAATCGCACCGGACCCTCCCCCTTGCACCAAAAGTATCACACAAAAATAAAAGTGGACAGATCGGGACAATATGGAATTTAAATGAAAGGTGTACAAGAGTAGAGTTCGAATTTCATATAAAAGATTGGGTGCAAGTAACTCGGAGGCCGCCCCGACCAAAAAACCCTCTAAGTAGGTTTATTGGACGATAATGACAATATGGGGCTCGAATAAAAGGTTCTCGGGAGTACATTACGAATGTGGTCAGGAAGGAGGTATGGGCTATATAATTTGTTGATATTGGAAGGGGGCGGAGCCTGCCCAATTACCCCAAATACGCCACCAAACTCAAAAAAACCGATAAGAAAAATATGGGTATCAAATGAAAGATATTGGAGAGTAGAATATGAATATGGTATAATAACTTAGGATCAAGTATCCAAGGAGTCACCCAACCTCAAAACCTGGTACAAACAGACATATTGGGCGTGCATATCAATATAGGACTCAAATGAAAGGTTTACGGGAGTAGACTACGAATATGACATAAAAAATTGAGGTTCAAGTAATTGATGGTCGCCCCATTCCCGATAAGCCCCCCAAACTCAAATGAAAAGCATTTGAGAGCAGATTATGAGAATGACTTTAAACTTCGTGTCCAAGAATCTAGGTAGTGCTTTACCTCCTAAAATCGCCTCCAATAGATTATTTGATCCATTAAAACAGTGGGGAATCAAGTGATAAATTTTTTTGAGTAGAGTGCGTCATTAAAGTTTTGCTCAAGTGGCCGACGAAGTATGGCGCACAATCCTCATATGGGCGCCCTCCATCAAACAGCTTTATACACCAATCATGACTGTTGATATCAAAACATTTCCTAACCCTGCTTTAAACCTCAACTTCAGAGGTCACTTTAGTGTGAGATAATCATATCTCAAGTTTCGATAAGTTTAGTTTTATGGCTACTGTGAAGAAGTATTCCAGGAGGCCTGACACTTGTGTTGCAGCTACCAACCAATAAAGTTGAATTTTCGTTCATATATTTGCTTTTAGATTAACCTTGTGATCATCTGGTCATTTAAGGCGTAATTCGCCTCCTTTTCTGCATACAATTTCGTTTATATTCCGACACTTGAATTTGGGAGAATATGTGATTTGAACAACTGATGTTAATTTCTTTGGGAAACCAACTTCTTCAGCCAGCATTTGTACAAAGTATCCTACGGATAATTACATGGTCCTATCGAACCGGATTTAGATATCCAAAAGTTGAACGTCATCGAAATCATCAGCAAATTCCCTTTTGAGCCATTTCCGAAAGCAGAAAAAGGTACGTCTTGCTGTCCGAAAGAAATCCAAACTTAATTCGTTGAAGGAAGATGCTGTTAATATTTTCACAAATGCGCATGGCAAAATCACACGAAATTTTTGCTTAAAAAATAAAGAAGACGAAAGTTCTAAAGAACAAAATTTTATAAAATAAAAGTACGCAGGAAACATTTTCTATTTCCCTCTTGTGGATGTGCAATAATTAATTGACTGCCAAAACCTAATAAGGTTTTTTGTTGTTTGAAAAGACAGAGTTGTGGGTACCCACTCTTTTATTTCTTCTTTTATTTCCCAATTCTCCTCGAGAAATAACTATTTGTTGAAAAGCATATATAAATATGTGGCTTATGTACGTATGATCTTACACATATATTATTGGGTTGCCCAAAAAGTAATTGCGGATTTTTTAAAAGAACTGAAATGAACTTTAATCAAATATACTTTTTTACACTTTTTTTCTAAAGCAAGCTAAAAGTAACAGCTGATAACTGACAGAAGAAAGAATCCAATTACAGAGTCACAAGCTGTGAAAAAATTTGTCAACGCCGACTATATGAAAAATCCGCAATTACTTTTTGGGCTACCCAATACATAGACGATCTTTGTCTCACAGCACTGCTGATTCCGTTTCTTTATTTCTCATTGTAAGTATCCCCTTCTTATTTGGTGTCATATTCCTTACTTACACCTTTTGTACTCTCTGTGCGAAAACGACCCAACATCAGGCGATACCGTCATGAGTAACAGAGGTCAGAGAGTTACAGATACATAGTTCTCTTATATGGAATTTCCCCTCAAAATGACATTAAGAGTCTAAACAAGTAAAAGCGTGCTAAGTTCGGCCGGGCCGAATCTTATATACCCTCCACCCTGGATCGCATTTGTCGAGTTCTTTTCCCGGCATCTCTTCTTAGGCAAAAAAGGATATAAGAAAAGATTTGCTCTACTATTAGAGCGATCTGAAGATATGATCCGGTTTGGACCACAATTAAATTATGTGTTGGAGACCTGTGTAAAATGTCAGCCAATTCGAATAAGAATTGCGCCCTTTGGGGGCTCAATATATGGGAGCTGCAACGGGCTATAGACCGATTCAGACCATAATAAATACGTATGTTGATGAGGCAAATCGGATAATAATTGCGACCTCTAGAGGCTCAAGAAGATCCCAGATCCAGACCCCAGATCGGTTTATATGACAGCTATATCAGGTTATGAACCAATTTGAACCATACTTAGCACAGTTGTTAGATATCATGGCAAAACACGTCGTGCAAAAATTCATTCAAATCGGATAAGAATAGCGACCTCTAGAGGCTCAAGAAGTCAAGACCCAAGATCAGTTTATATGACAGCTATATAAGGTTATGGACCGATTTGAACCATACTTGACACAGTTTTTGGATATCATAACAAAACACGTTGTGCAAAATTTCATTCCAATCGGATAAGAATTGTGCACTCTAGAGGCTCAAGAAGTCAAGACCCAAGATCGGTTTGTATGGCAGCTATATCAGGTTATAGACCGATTTGAACCATACCTGACACAGTTGTTGGATATCATAACAAAACACGTCGTGCAAAATTTAATTCCAATCGGATAAGAATTGCGCACTCTAGAGGCTCAAGAAGTCAAGACCCCAGATCGGTTTATATGGCAGCTATATCAGGTTATGAACCGATTTAAACCATACTTGGCACAGTTGTTGGATATCATAGCAAAACACGTCGTGCAAAATTTCATTCCAATCGGATAAGAATTGTGCACTCTAGAGGCTCAAGAAGTCAAGACCCCAGATCGGTTTGTATGGCAGCTATATCAGGTTATAGACCGATTTGAACCATACTTGACACAGTTGTTGGATATCATAACAAAACACGTCGTGCAAAATTTAATTCCAATCGGATAAGAATTGCGCACTCTAGAGGCTCAACAAGTCAAGACCCAAGATCGGTTTATATGGCAGCTATATCAAAACATGGACCGATATGGCCCATTTACAATACCAACCGACCTACACTAATAAGAAGTATATGTGCAAAATTTCAAGCGGCTAGCTTTACTCCTTCGGAAGTTAGCGTGCTTTCGACAGACAGACGGACGGACGGACGGACAGACGGACGGACATGGCTATATCGACATAAAATTTCACGACGATCAAGAATATATATACTTTATGGGGTCTCAGACGAATATTTCGAGTAGTTACAATCAGAATGACGAAATTAGTATACCCCCCATCTAATGGTGGAGGGTATAAAAATGGTATACACCACAGCACTCTAAGCAAGCAAGCGACAACTTCTCCTCCAGAGAGAGCGTATGCCAGTTCCCAATACTTGGTTTGCGTGGAGCACACATGTTTACTATTCTCGTCGACTCCTCTCAATTCTGCATAGACAACAAGAGGGAAAATAAGAATTTATAACATCTTTATGTCATCGGGGTTTACCATTGGTCACTTATTTCACCTACTACACACTCATTCGCCAAAATAGCAACGTGGTCGAACTGTAGTTATTAAATCAAGGCATTGCGGATAAAACGCTGATTGATGGGTATAATTTGATGTAAATATTAGAAAGTGAAGCAAAGTTTAATGTAAGTATTGTCACCCGAGAAAACTCTCACGGAATTTGGATAAGTTTTAAACTAATTGATAATTCTGAGAACGAAGTTGCTACGACAAAAAAAAAAGGCAGAATTCCGTTTACTACATAGTGTAGGAGAACGAAAAAAATCTGATTCGTTGAACAGAAACTTGGGAAAAGTTTAACCGAACCGGTCATTTGTGCAAAGTTTCCCATTCAATGACATAGAGATACGGGAAGATTATTTTTTTACAACAATCCCAATGCAGTTCATATTTGGTGAATTCTGTTAATACGGCATTTGAAGACCTCGGCAATATTCAGAATTCTCGAAACATCTTTAAGGATTTGATTGACATGTGAATGAATGAATGAATCCGGCATTTCCTAAGTTTTCGAATGCGAATTTTCCGAACCTATCGAATCGTTAGGTGATAACGTGGAATTCAGGACAATATAAAAGGTCTCTGTAAACGGTGTGTTTTCACTTGCAATTTTTGCCTGCACTGAACTTTATACCAAATCCGGAGTTTATAGCGGATTCACATTTCAAGATTGTTTCAAAGTTCTTAACGGTAAAAGTGTGTTTTGCGAATTGGTTGGAAAGATTGATTAGCCTCGAAGTTTTTAGTTTCAGGCTCTTGAATTTCTACATCAACATCATATTATGGTACTTTGGTGTATTGATCATTTTTTCCGGATGAATTTGTGTATGTTATGATGTTGAGGAAATCGCAATCCTTTGTCTGATAAAACATTTCTGGCATGTTCATTTTAACCTACTGGAGTCTAAATCCGCGAAGAAGACTGTAAGGTGTGGATGTTACTGATCAAATAGAACGAGTGGAGGAGAAATATTTAACCTTTTTGACCCTTGTTAATAATTTTTTTAAGTCTTCTAATGGAGACTTTGTTCGATTGGTGTGGGTATATTTTTCTGATATTGAGGAGATTTTGTCTCCGCGAAGTGGAGAGCAGGAAACGTAAATACATGAGTTGCCTTTATTTGGTTACTTTTCCAGCTCGGTGACAGCCGAATAGCCGCACAGATTTCGGGATTAAATGGATCCATTTTTGGACGATCTCAGACGATTTGCGATCTGTGCATCAGTTCGCCAATAAATTCGGAGGTATATATAAACACATGGGTGATTGTACTTCCTCAGCTCACTTCTTCATTACCCATATTTACTGCTAACGACGTTATGTTTTCCCATATTCCAAATATTCGCTTGGCGGATCCCGAATTCTACCAAACATCTTACATCGATATTTTGATCGATGCAGATTTGATCCCACAGGTGATGCTGGTTTGCCGGTCTCTTAAGGCACAGGAGATGGTGTTCGGTTGGATTTTGACAGGCCCAATTCACTCCGAGAACATAGCCTCCTTTCTAACATCCGTTTCTTATTTCAACGGAATTGCATTGGATGAGCAGATAGCGAAATTTTTTTGAGGTGGAAGACCTTCCTAAAACGAAGTTTATGTCTGAAGCCGACATATTTTGTGAGATGTTATTCACAAAAACAACTACCAGAGATCCTACTGGACGATAAATTGTGGCCTTACCGTTCAAGGAGGAATTTCAGAAGACATTACTTTTGGGTCATTCCAGGAAGAATGCAATGGCTCATTATTTTCAAAATGAGAATCGTATTCTTCGATCTCCTGGTATGAAGATCCAATATGGCAAAGTTGTCAGAGAGTATTTGCTTCTAGGTCATATGAATGAGGTTCCGCATAATTTTTCAGAAAATGTGACGGCTACTATCTGCCTTACCATGCAATTATCCGTCCTGAAAGCGATGCTACCAAACTCCGTAAAATTCGACTGCCAATGGAATCAGCATAAATGACGTCTTTTATTGTGGCCCGTCTTTGAAGCTCGATCAGAAAATGTGACGGCTACTATCTGCCTTACCATGCAATTATCCGTCCTGAAAGCGATGCTACCAAACTCCGTAAAATTCGACTGCCAATGGAATCAGCATAAATGACGTCTTTTATTGTGGCCCGTCTTTGAAGCTCGATTTGACCAGTCTCCTCCTTTAGTGGCTTTTCTACAGATAGTTTTCAATTGCGATATTGAAAAAACGCATCACCAGAATGCATTACTTCGAAACACACTCCATTCTAAAGAATCATTCATCGAGAAGATTCATAAACGGAGTTGCGCGAGTACGAATTACAGACTGTTACTTTTGGTTTGAACTGCGCTCCGTACCTTACAACAGTTGGCGTCTGATGTAAGGGACAAATTTCCCTTAGCCTATCATGTCCTTATGTCATCTATGTACGTGGATGATGTTCTGGCTGGATGTCACGATGTTACATCCGCAATTTAGGTGCAAGGACAATTGACGTCTGCTTTGGAATACGCAGGATTTTCGTTTCGGAAATGGACGTCCAATTCCGCGAAATTTCTTCAGTCGATTCTTAAAGAATATTTGCTCAACGAGGATTTCCTTCAGTTCGACAATAGCAGCATTGCTAAAACCTTGGGGATGAGATGGAGCGCCAAGGATGATTTCTTTTATTTCCATGCACAGGCTATCAAGTCATCCGATATTACTACCAAAAAGCACATTCTATCCGAGATATCCAAGCTTTTTGATCCCGCTGGTTGGTTATGTCCGTAGATTGTACTTGCAAAGCTTCTCATGCGAGACACTTGGTCTACCAAAATTGACTGGGTTAATCCGACATAAGTCGATTTATTAACAAACTGACTGATTTTCTTAGGTGTGATTGAGAATATTCATATTCCTCGTTGGGTTTAGTATAAAACCAAATGTGATGTGCAGTTGCAGGGCTTTTGCGACGCATCTGAGAAGGCGTATGCAGCGGCTATATATCTTCGATCTCCACTGCCTAATGGAGATGTTAATATCCATATGCTTACGGCGAAATCTAGAGTATCTTTTCTGAAGACCATTTCAATCCCCAGGCTCAGAAAGCTTGATGGAAGTCTTCCCCGTTCCGAACATTAGAATGATCAGTTGGACAGATTCCATAATTGTCTTGGCTTGGTTGAGAAAACCAGCATTTTCTTGGAAGACCTTCGTGTCCAATCATGTCACCAGGATTTCCGAAATTGTAAGCGTGGATAATTGGTTTCATGTTGAATCCAAATCAAATCCAGCTGACATATCTTCGTGAGATGCATACCCTGACGAAATAGCACAGAAAGAGTTGTGGTGGTCAGGCCCAGCATGACTGCGATATCCATCAAGTTTATGGCCCATTTCTGTTCTAATTTCTATTGATGACACTATTTTCCAGAAAGAAGGATTTTGTCTAATTTCTCCTACTTCTCCAAATATGAGGTTTTGCTTTCTCGTTTCTCCGACTTCGGAAGAGCTGTGCGAGTATTGTCATACGTCTATAGATTCCTTGCCAGAGTTCAAATCGCAAATAGATTGTCAAATTCTGTTCATTTGCAAATAGACGATATGGAGAATACGAAGAATTGTCTAATTATATTGGCATAGAGACAGATGTATCCAAATGAATATCGAAGTCTCACTAGGAAGGAGTTAATTACGACCGATCGATCAAGTTAACTTTCGAAACTTAATCATTTCTTTAACGCTAAAGGACTCATGAGGATCTGTAGTAGGATTGCTGAGTCCGAAAGTCTGACATACTGTAAGCAGTATCCGATTATTTTGCCTTACAATTTCTCCAGGCTGCTTACTTGGGGGAAACAATCTTATGATTAGTATGCTATGACTCCAATATTGGGTCCCCAGAGCAAAGAACTTGAGGAAATCCACTATCCATAACTGCAAAATTTGCCTCATTTCGAAACATAAATTAGAAAAATGATTAATGTGCACACTCCCTCCTGAACGTACTACGTACGTAGATTAATCACGAACACACAGAAGGATATGTATGCATTTTCCTTTGCTTGGCGACTCGAGCAATTCATTTGGAGGTGACCACTACTCTTTCTACTCCGGCGTTTTTAGCGGCATTTCACCGTTTCATTTCCCGTAGGGGATGCCTTAAAGCATTTTTTTCCAATAACGGCAGAAACTTTGTTGGCGCTTCTGTCCGAAAATCCTAATGATATGTTGGCCCTAACTTCTGAGCACTTGCTGACAGGTGGTCGCCTGCCTACAGTATATGAGTTGTCTGAAACCGAAACCAACCTAATAATACTAACCGATGGCGGAGAGTGAAAGCTCTAAGTCAACAGTTCAGCATCAGATGGAAACATGAATATCTCTAAGGAGATGTGTAAACGTGTGAATTGGCAAACTCCTCAGAAGAATATTGACGTTAGCTCTATGGTTGTCATCCGTGATGCCTGTTTACCTCCTAACGAATGGAGATTGAGAAGAATATTGAAGGAATATCCAATAAAAGACAAGTTAGTTAGAGTTGCAGATATTTTGACTGCTAAGGGAGTAATCACGCGCCCAACTATAAAAATCGTACTTCTTCCTCCTTGTTAAATTCATATAATACCTCCTTATACTTCTAGAATACCTTCAGAAAAAATCAGAGTTATTAAATCCCGCCACACCAAATTCAAATATTCTTGCAAGATATGCAAAGGATCCCATGGTTTGTGCTATTGTCAAAAATTCCTAAAGAGAGCTGTCTTCAAGTAGTAATTTCCAACAACTACTGCCCAAACTGCCTTGCCCATAATCATTCATCCGGACTCTGCTTCTCATCACTAGGATGCAAACATCGACAACGCTTTTTCCGACTGCTGCTGTAGAAATCTTGAACAGAAATAAACGCCGTCACGCAAGGGTAATAATAGATTAGTGTGCATCAATAAGCAAGATTTTTAACCGACTAGTTGAAGACCTCAATTTAACTAAGACTTCCCTTGGTGAGGAATTGATATACTCAGTCAAAATCCGTTCGCGACAAATTCCACACACATCACTGGAAGCAATAATGACGGTCAACAATCGTATATCGATGGATACTCCGAAGAAGTCTCTGTCAGCATCTATCATATCCACGATTACGAATATGGCATTGGCAGACCCCCACTTCCATAAAAGCGGTCCCACCGCAATGGTTTTTGGCGCAGGTCTTTACTCAAAAGTCAGTCAACCTGGTCTAGTACCTAGCAACTCCGGACTTCCTGTAGCCTTAAATACAATGTTGGGATGGGTATTACCAGGATCTTGCACATCATCGATCGAACCCCTTAACTTAACCAACGAAACCATAAAAATGTAATATTTCCGAAACCAACATTAGATTTCTTGAATTGTTTAACTTTAAAATTTCAGCCAGTAGATGGCGCTAATTTGGCGAAGCCAACATGAACAGAGAGAGGGCAGAGTGGTCAAGATTAATTATACAGCATTTACATTTGTTATGAAAACCTATCGGTCCTTTGAATAAAGAAACATAAAATATAGGAATTTCGTTGTAATTGTTTGCAGTATTATTTTTTAACTTTCCCATCCAAGATGGTGTTTAAAGCAGTTTAAGTGGCAATCTTTGCCATAGAAAAAAATAGATATATATACAAAAAATTTCTATAGAAAAAGAATTTTGGAAAAAAATCTTATTAGTTAAATTAGAAAAAAATCTTATTGTTGTCAAAAGTTTAGAGTAAGAATAATATTTTTTGCGTAGTGAAAATGAAGGCGCAGCGATGTGGTTGTTGGTCGATTACTTTGTTTGTGTGTTCCATATAGGCTCAAAAACTGCTGAACCGATTTTCCACCCAATCCCCAAAATCCGCCAATACGGATTTTTAAACCAATAACTACAAAATGGGAATTAAATGAAAGCTATTTGAGAGTAGAAAACGAGTCTGATATACAATTGTTGGACAAAGTGTTTCGTGGGTCACCCCACCCCCAAAAACCCCTCAAATCGGACATATTTACCGACCATTGCAATATGGATCTTAAATGGAAGGTAAAGCTTGGGAGTAGATCACGAAATTTAGTTTCACTTTTGGGACCGAGTCTTTGGAGGTCAACCACACCCCAAGAAGGACTTTTACTGACAATTGCAATGTGGGCTTTAAATAAGAGGTATTTAAGTGTAGAAATCCACAGGAAATTTGAAATTTATTTTTAACTGAAACTTGGCAGAAATTTCCAAATTGAAAGTATTCCTCTCTAACATATCATTATCGGGCGCAGGAGAGCGGGCCGGGCATAGCTAGTCTATTTATATATACATATATATATATATATATATATATATATATATATATATATATATATATATATATATATATATAAATATATATATATATATATATATATATATATATATATATATATATATATATATATATATATATATATATATATATATACATATATATATATATATATATATATATATATATATTTATATATATATATATATATATATATATATATATATATATATATATATATATATATATATATATATATATATATATATACGTGTGTGTTTGTTTGTACGTTTCTTTAAATTTTCAATAATCATTTAGAGACAATTACCACATGTCGATCAATGTTATAGGCGTTAGGCCACTCCAATCGGCCTGTTTTCAATTTGATTTGTAGAAGCCAACATGAAAAGAGAGTGAGCAGAGTGCTCAAAATTGATCTGACAATTTATCTTTGTTATGACAACCTATTAGTACTTTGAATAAAGAAAAAATTAAAAATTTAGGAATTTACTTGAGGTATTACTTTTTAACTTTCCCACCCTACGACGGGCCTCTTTAACTTCCCCACCCTAAGACGGGCCTTAACAGTAAGTGTTTTAAGTTGCTCACGTGCCAATCTTTGCCATAGATAAAAATAGATATAAATACAATAAATTTCAATAGCAAAAAGAATTTTGGAAAAAAATATTATTGGTCTAAATGTTGTCAAACTTTAGAGTAAGAATAAGAAACATATTTTTCTCGAGGTGTAAATGAAGGCGCAACGAAGAGGACCGGGCGCAGCTATCGATATATATAAATGAATTTGTGTTTGTTTGTTTGTGGGTATGTAAATTTGTATAGAACCAAAAACTGCTAAACCGATTTCTTTGAAATTTCCAAAGATTGTGGGAGTGGTCCGGAAGGAGCAAAAAGGTATATAATTATTAACCCCCCTTACACCAAAGAACCACCCAAAAATGAAAGTGGACCGATCAGGACAATTTGAAACCCAAATAAAAGGTTTTCGGTAGAGTAGAATAGAAATTTGATATCTAAAGTTGGAGTCAAGTACCTAGGTGGCTGCCCGACCCCAAAACAAACACATTTTGGACGATAATGAAAATATGAGACTCAACTGAAAGCTATTCGGAAAGAACAATAGGCTATGTAATTTGTTGATATCGTTACGCAAAAAACACCACTCAAATCCAATAGTAGGCATTAAAAATTGGGTCCAAATAACCAGGGGGCCACACCATCCTCAAAACTCACCCTATCAGACATATTTGACGTACATATCAATATGGGACTCAAATGAAAGGTATTCAGGTGTATATTACGAATATGACATAAAAAATGAGGTCCAAGTAATTGGCAGTCGCCCCACCCCCAAAAAATCCCCCAGATGGGAATAATACTCGATCATAGCTATATGAGACTCAAATGAAAGTTATATAGGAGCAGATTACGAATATGACATTAAACTTTGTGTCTAAGTATCTTAGATGGTGTTTTATCTCTTAAAATCACCTCCAATAGGTTATATGACCCATTAAAATAATGGGGTATCAAGTCATAGCTATTTTTGAGTGGAGTGCGTTATTCAAATTTGTGCTCAAATGGTTCAAATGGGAGCTATTCTAAGTTTTGAACCAATTTGGACCACACCTGGCAGAATTGTTGAAAATCAAACGTTTGGTGAAAAACTAATTTTCCAAATCAATTAAGAATTGCGCCCTCTAGATCCGATATGTATGGATGCTATATCAGGTTATTAATCGATTTCAACCAAACTTGACGAAATAAAACACTTGGTGCAAAATTTTAGCCAAATCGGATATGAAATCCTAACGCTAGAGATTTGGACCATAATAGACAGAACTTTTAGAAGTAAAAATAAAACACTTAGTGCAAAATTTCACCTTACTCGGATTAGAATTGCACCCTCTAGAGGCTCAAGAATTCAAGATCCGATATAGGTTTATTGGTAGCCATACCAAAACCAGGACCGATTGGGCCCATTTTCAATCCCAATCGACCTGCACTAATAAGATCTATTTATGTAAAATTTCAAGCACCTAGATTTAATTCTTCGAATGTGAGCGTGCTTTCAACAGACGGACATTGCAAAAACTAATAAGAATGCCAAGACGCTCACGTTAGGCTAGGTTAGGTTGAAAAGAGGGTGCAGGTATTAATCCGCCCCATGCCACTATGAACATGCGCTCTAATAACTATAAAGTAACCTGTAAAAAGAAAATTTTAAGTTAAGATCCGTTCTTAAATCCTTCCGTGCATAAATCCTTAACTTAAGTTCCGTGCTTAAATCCTTAATTGTTTTCAATGCCACTCTCCTAAGTTGGTTCATGTCTGGTATTGGGTCTCTACCTAAGTACCGGTATCTGTTAGACGCGAAAGCTGGGCAATGGCAAAGGAAATGTTCCAACGTCTCATCATCTTCCCCGCATGCCCTACACATGCTACCAATTGCCGCACCGATTTTACATAAGTCAGCTCAAAGTCCTTTGTGTCCCGTTATGATACCAATAGCTATACTGACCTCCTTCTTACTTCCTTTCAGTAATAGCCTCGTCTTCTCACGATCTGGATCCCCCCATAGAATTTTTGCTATCCTACCGATCGTTTCGCTGTTCCACAATGATGCATGCGCATTCGTTGCCCACTCCCTTGTATCTGATTGCGTCGATCCGGAAGGCTTCGGGTTAACCAAGTTTATTGACGGCAGTCCTCTGGCCTTCACCGCCAAATCGTCTACCCTTTCATTTCCCCTTAGTACGTTATGGCCCGACACCCAAACGATGCGGATTTTGCCTCAGAGAAGGCGTCAATCTCCTTCTTCCACTGCAAGACTGTTCGTGACCTTACCGTTCTGGTTGTTATTGCCCATATGGCAATTTTTTCCTATAGTCGCCTCGATTATACCGCGATGGTATGACCTGCTCCCATTCTCAATCCATTCTCCCATCGCCTTAAGTCTCATAGCCGCAGTGGATGCCTCACATTTAATCTGTATGTCAATAGGTCGGATATCTAGAATAGTCTCAGTGCCCTAGTGGGTGTGGGCTCCGCCTATGTCAAGACAACATGTTCTCTAACCCTGTTGTATAGTCCTTATGTTGCACTTTTTCTCCATAGCAGTCCACCAAGCCACTGAGGCGTATGTAAGTATTGGTCTAATCACGCTCCAGTAGAGCCAGTGGACTATCCTCGGATTCAGGCCCCATTTCGAGCCTACAAAGTGCCCAACATCTGTGAGCCTTCTCAGTACGCTCCTGAATGTGACATTTCCAATTCAGTTTTTTGTCCAAGATCACACCTAAGTATTGTATTTGACCTTGTCAGATATCGATATCGTCTTATTGAGGAAACGGGATGCGTTAAATTGGCCCACCTTCGTCTTTCACTTCAACAGGCATATTTCAGTCTTCTCTGGGTTAACATTGAGACCTCTGAGTCTAGCCCAGTCATGTGCCATATGCAAGATCCCTTCTGCATAGTTGGACCTTACCCCGTAGAAGTATATTAACATCAACTGGATCAAATCTCTCCTCAGTCAGCATGCGTAATAGGTCATTTATGGTGGCCACCCATAGGAGTGCCGATAAAATGCCACCCTGAGGCGTGCCTTGCCCACTTTCTCCCTTAAATTTTTGCAATGGGACACACAATTTATCCACCTGTTCCTTAGCATATAGTTTATCCAGTCTCTAAGGATGGACCCGGTACTGGTCTAAGTATTGGATCAATGTGTCGGTCCGCACATTGTTAAAAGCCCCCTCGATGTCAATGCATACCGCCAGTGTGTACGTTTTGGCATCGAAGGATTCTTTTATTTTATGCACAACCGCGTGCAGGGCAGTCTCCACCGTCCTTCCCTTGACATAGGAATGCTGTTTGTATTCAAGCAGTTCGCTGGATGTCCTATTCTTTATCATGGTGTCCACAATACGTTCCATGGTTTTGAATAGAAAGGACGTAAGGCTTATAGGTCTGTAGGACTTTGGTGTTACATAACTTGCCATGCCGGGCTTTGGTACAAACACCACCTTTGCCTCCTGCCAGGCTTTCGGTGTATTAGCAAGTCCTAGGCACGCTGTGAAAATGTTGGCCAGATGGGGCGCCATATAGTCTGCCTCTTTCTGTAGTAACGCCGGAAATATTCCATCAGGTCCGGGTGACTTATATGGTTTGAACTCCCCAAAGATTCCTTCACCATAAATTCCGAAATTATAAACCTTTGATCAACGTTATTATTCCAAGATTCCGGTGTCTCCGTGAGTCCCGTCGTATCCTTTGGAAAATGTGGTTTCATCAAAAGCCTCAACATGCCCTCCATTGTCTCTGCTCTCACTTCCATGTCGTCTACTAAAGTTTCTGTTTGGACATGGGTTTTTGAGAGAAACTTTTTTATCTTGGCGGCGTCATTAACGCTATCGAGCTGTTCGTAGAAAAGTTTCCAGAAGGCACGTTTTGCAGCTCTGGTAATCTGATTGTATTCCTTGAGCCATGTGTAATACACATCCCAATAAACTTCCCCTTTTTTGACGACGTGCTCTGCTAAAAATTCTGCGGACCTCTTTCCCAATATTGCGTATTTCCCCGGTCATCCAGAGTTTTCTAGCCTACTCAAAAGGCGTTAAAATTTTTTTCGGTAGGGATATAATATTTTTTTCTTTGAGGAGCGAAATAAAAACAATTACGCTCCACTAAACGGCTACAAACTAACTTTGCCAAGACGATCAAGAATAGATATATTTGATTGGGTCTCAGATCAATGTTTCGATTTCCATCCAAAATAAGTTGGGACTGTAACTGAAGTCTTTGTAACTGAAGTCTTAAATGGATAATTATTCATAGTTGTCGCAACTATTGAAGGAATATCCAGAGCTGAATATTTTTTCTGATGTTTATGCCAAAATTCGAGCCCAGGCCTTCAGTGTCATTGCTGAAGATACCCATGTGCAACGATGACATTATATAGGCCGACAAAAGTGGAAATTCGATTGAATTCAAAAATTGACGAAATGATGACAATGTGATGGGAATCAACAGCGAGCATCACCAACATCAAATTAAGCGACATCTGTTGTGGGATATTTACTATTTGAATAGCAAAGACAACCTGAAAAAAAGAATAAATAAAATTTAGGAACAATACTTTGACTGTTTTCGGTTTAATTTTTTTAAACCCTCCTGCTCTGGGACAAGCTTACACAATAGGCTAAAAGTTCCACAAAAACATGGCCGCAAAGTATATATGTAACTTAGTGAATGCAAAGAAGTGTAATTAAAATAAAGTTATACTTCATATGATGTAAAAAAGGTGCAGCGGAGCGGGCCGGGGTCAGCTATCTTCTGATATATAAAAAAATCAATTTGTGTTGTGTTTTGTGTGTAGTATCCAAAAAACAGAAATTTGGTATGCCAATTTTCGGGTGGGGCGCTATATAGACTAATCACGACAATATGGGACTCAAATGAAAGGCCTTTAAGAGTAAAAAAAGTATCTGATATCCAATTGTGGAACCATGTGTTTGGGGGGGCCACCCCAATCCCCAAAGCATCCCTAAATCGAATTTACTTACCGACCATGGCAAATGAAAGGTATTTGGGAGCAGAACACGAAATTGATTCTCACAGTCGGGAGTGCTGCAATATGGGGCTTAAATGAGAGGTCTATGAGAGCAGAGCACGAATCTGATATCAATATTCGGAAAAAGTGTCTTTGGGCCCTTCCTACCCCCATAGCACCCACTAAATAGGACGTATTTGCTGACCATTTCAATATGGGGCTAAAAAAAAACGTGTTCTAGAATAGAACAGGAATTTAATATATAATTTCAGGGCCAAGTCACTAAACATCCCCAAACCGGACGTGTTTGCCGACTATAGAAATATGAGGCTCAAATAAAAGATTTTTTCAAGTAGAGCACGAATCTGATATTAATATTCGGGACCAACTGTCTACGGCACGTCCCACCCACATAACAATCGCTAAATAGCACTATTTGTGTACCCACCACCATGTATTTCGCTAAAAGCGTACCCTTATTAACTGAGTTTGTATTTAAATTATTTTGGTCTCAAAAAGTTCATCGAGATACCATATTGACCGATTCGGACACAACTTAGCACTGATTTTGTAAGTCATAAGATGGGTTCTTTGGCTAAATTTCAGCCAAATCAGGGGAAAATTTAGGCTTCTAGGGGCTGAAGAAATCAAACCCGAGGATCGGTTTAGATGGGGCTATCTTTGTTTATAGACCAATTCGGATCATACTTGGCACGGATATTGGAAGTCATAACTCAAGTCTTTGTTCCAAATTTCAGTCAAATCGGTTGAACACTTAGGCTTCTAATGGCTCAAGAAGTCAAATCTGGGGATCGGTTTATATCGGGGTTATATCTGTTTATAGACCGATTCGGATCATAAATGGACTTCGGAAGTCGTAACTCAAGTCTTTTTTCCAATTTTAGCGAAATCTGATGAAAATTGAGGCTTCTAGGAGCTCAAGAAGTCAAATCCAGGGATCTATTTTTATGGGGGCTATATCGAAATCTGAACTGATATGGCCCATTTGCAATCACCAACGACCAATATCAGTAAGAAGTATCTGTGCAAAGTTTCAAACAGCTAGCTTTACGCGTTCGACCGCTATCGTGATTTCAACAGACGGACGGACATGACTAGATCGACTCAGAATGTCGAGATGATCTAGAATATATATACTTTATGGGGTCGCAGATCAATATTACGTGGTGTTACAAACGGAATGACTAGATAAGTATACCTCCATCCTATGGTGGTGGGTATAAAAAGAAACACATATTCTTCTCTCTAGAACAGATACACTTACACACTTCACACATATATGGGAGCTCTTGTATTTATGAAAGATTTTTAAAAATAATTCAGTTATTGATTTAAGAAATCATTTCTATAATAAATGGTTTGTTTATTGTAAAATCCAAAAATAAATGTTCCAATTAATCTCACCATTTTCAGTGTAAAAAGCTTGCTTTTTTGTTCATCGACCGTGCTACTCGCCAGACGGAACATTGTATGCAATTTAAAATTCTAGTGAAACATCTATAAATATAAAAATGAATTTGTGTTTGCTTTTTTTGTGGGTAGGTAGTTTGTTTGTACCTTTTAGACTCAAAAATGGCTGAACCGACTAGGATATAAAATTTTTTCATATCAGAAGGTGGGCGGACCCTCCCCCAAATTAGTCAAATGGGACTCAAATGAAAGGTATTCAGGAGTAGAGAACAAGTTTCTTACTAAAAATTGGGTCCAAGTAACTGTGGGCCGCCCCGACCCCAAAACCCTTTCAAATAGGCATATTGTACGATAATGACAATACGGGACTCAACTGAAAGCTATTCGGAATAGATTATGAATATGATCTGGAAACAGCAATAGGCTATATAATTTGTTGATATCGAAAGGGGGCGGACCGACCCCCGGTACCCCAAAAACACCACCCAAAACCAAAAGTTGACCGATCGGGACAATATGGGTATCAAATGAAAGGTATTGATGAGAAGAATTCGAATATGGTACTTAAAATTAGGTCCTCATAACCAGGGGACCACCCCATCCTCAAAACTCCCCCCCAACTGACATATTAGACGTACATGTCAATATGGGACTTAAACAAAAAGTATTCGGGAGTAGACTACGAATATGACATAAAAAATTAAGTCCAAGTAAATAAGACTAAAATGAAAGATATTTGGGAGCGGATTATGAATATGACATCAAACTTTGTGTCCAAGTATCTAGATGGTGTTTTACTTCCTAAAATCGCCTCCAATAGGTTATTTGACCCATTAGAATAATGGGATCATAGCTATTTTTGACTGGAGTACGTCATTCAAATTTGTGCTCAAATAGCAGATGAGGTGTGGCGCACATACCTCCTATAGACGCCCTCCACCACGTCTGTATACACCAATCATGACAATATGGGTCTAAATTAAAGGTATAAGGTTGTGGACTGCGAACCTGATATCTTAATTCTCCACATAGCGGACCACCTAATCCCAAAACAGTCGATCAATCATAATGATCTAACAGGGGACATAAATAGATGTGGGCCGCCATACCCCTAAAATGATGACGATTCGTTCAGATTGATAGGAGAAGATGCAAACCTTTACGTCAAGGTGGCCGTCATTTTTAGCTTATCGATAAGCGTCTCCTTTTCTAAGACAAGTACAAGCGTCGCACAGTGGAATAGGAAAAAAATAAATGGAAGTAAGTCTGCCATTTTGAAACGGATAGAGATATCGTCATAAAATTTAACATGGTAATAGCTGAGGTGTTATTCAGTTTATATGAAGAATTTATATAAAATACTTCATGTTTTATGACATATTTCGACTACAGCCTCTGCGAAAACTTCAAACCAAGTCAAATTTCTTGGACACTATAAAAGATATCCCGCACATTTAGGCCTGTTTTTTGTAGGGCTTTTTAAGTACTTTACAGCAAGAAAAAAACCTATTATTACTACTTATTTCCACTTTTTTCCTTCCCACTGTGCGACGTGCTGCTGGACAACACTTTTTCGTTCAAAATTTTTTCATAGTTTATTTACTAAAAACTGTCGCCACTCCACCCAATACATAGACCGGCAAGTTAGTCCTTTAGCACAGAAAACCGTTTAAAATCGCAATTAGATTTGGTTTTAAAAAGGCTAAAGTATGAAGACTATTTAATAGGTAGTCATATAGTCATTTATAGATAAATACTACATGATGATCAATGTTATAGGCGTAAGGCGACTCCAAGCGAGTAGTACTACCATTTAAATTAGCACCATCTATTGGCTGTTTGCCTTGGGATCAACTGAATGGAGACGCCAACACGAACAGAGAGAGGGCCGAGTGGTCGAAATGGATCTTGCAGCATTTATCTTTGTTATGGCAACCTAACGGTCCTTAAAATGGAGAAAAACAAGTAAGAGCGTGCTAAGTTCGGCAGGGCCGAATCTTATATATCTTCCACCATGGATCGCATTTGACGAGTTCTTTGTTCAGTATCTCTTTTTGGCTTACAAATAATAATGGATAAGAATTGTTATGCCGATTCGGACAATAAGTGCATTGAATGTTGAAGGCCATAGTAGAAGTCATTGGGCAATATTTCAGTCCATTCGGATAAGAATTGCGCCTTGTAAGGGTTCAATAAGTATAATCGGTAGAATGGTTTATATGGGAGCTGTATCAGGCTATAGATCGATTATGACCATATTGGACATGTATGTTGAAGGTCATGGGAAAAGCAGTTGTATAAAATTTCAGCAAAATCGGATAAGAATTGCGGCCTTTAGAGGCTTAAGAAGTCAAGATCTCAGATCGGTTTATATGGTAGCTATATCAGCTAAATCGAATCAGAAAGTGATTCTGAGTCGATCGGTATACTTATCAATTGGTCTCTCTCTCTTTCTTTAAGGTGTTGCAAACTAATTCACTAAGTTATACTGTACCACAGTAGTGGTCTAGTGTATAATAAAGTTAAACATTATAGGAAATCATACCAACAAAATATTATAATGTTAAATAAATGGTCATTTATATGATCTCTCTTAATCTCATTCACTCGAGTATTTACAGTATGCTGTTTGTTTTTGCTAAATATAAGTTAGGTCTGCATATATTGGGTTGCCCAAAAAGTAACTGCGGATTTTTTAAAATAAAGTAAATGCATTTTTAATAAAACTTAAAATGAACTTTAATCAAATATACTTTTTTACACTTTTTTTCTAAAGCAAGCTAAAATTAACAGCTGATAACATACAGAAGAAAGAATGCAATTACAGAGTCACAAGCCGTTGAAAAAATTCGTCAACGCCGACTATATGAAAAATCCGCAATTACTTTTTGGGCAACCCAATATTTGCAGGAATGTGCAAACGTATTTCTGGCAAAGATAGTTTCGTCTTTTTATATACCCTCCACCATAGGATGGGGGGTATACTAATTTCGTAATTCTGTTTGTAACTACTCGAAATATTCGTCTGAGACCCCATAAAGTATATATATTCTTGATCGTCGCGACATTTTATGTCGATCTAGCCATGTCCGTCCGTCTGTCCGTCCGTCTGTCTGTCGAAAGCACGTTAACTTCCGACGGAGTAAAGCTAGCCGCTTGAAATTTTGCACAAATACTTGGTATTGTAAATGGGCTATGTCGGTCCATGTTTTGATATAACTGCCATATAAACCGATCTTGGGTCTTGATTTCTTGAGCCTCTAGAGTGCGCAATTCTTATCCGATTGGAATGAAATTTGGCACGACGTGTTTTGTTATGACATTCAACAACTGTGCCTAGTATGGTTTAAATCGGTCCATAACCTGATATAGCTGCCATATAAACCGATCTTGGGTCTTGACTTCTTGAGCCTCTAGAGTGCGCAATTCTTATTCGTTTGGAATGAAATTTTGCACGACGTGTTTTGTTATGATATTCAACATTTGTGCCGAGTATGGTTCAAATCGGTCCATCTTTTGATATAGCTGCCATATAAACCGATCTTGGGTCTTGACTTCTTGAGCCTCTAGAGGGCGCAATTCTTACCCGATTTGAATGAATTTTTGCACGAAGTATTTTATTATGATATCCAACAACTCTGCCAAGTATGGTTCAAATCGGTTCATAACCTGATATAGCTGTCATATAAACAGATCTGGGGTCTTTACTTCTTGAGCTTCTAGAGGGCGCAATTCCTATCCGATTTGGCTGAAATTTTCTTTCAACAACTGTGTCAAATAAGGTTCAAATCGGTTCATAACCTGATATAGCTGCCATATAAACCGATCTCTCTATTTTTCTTCTTGAGCCCCCAAAGGGCGCAATTCTTATTCGAATAAGCTTACATTTTACACAGGTCTCCAACATATAATTTAATTGTGGTCCAAGCCGGACCATATCTTGATATCGCTCTAATAGCAGAGGAAATCTTTTCTTATATCCTTTTTTGCCTAAGAAGAGATGCCGGGAGAAGAACTCGACAAATGTGATCCATGGTGGAGGGTATATAAGATTCGGCCCGGCCGAACTTAGCACGCTTTTACTTGTTGACTTTACGAGTGAATATTATATACAAAGGTTTAAATGTTCTCACAAAATGTGTAGAGCAATCACGATCTCTTTCTATCTGTTCAAACGAAGAAGAACCTTAATTGGGCTGCAATTCAGGATATGCTCTATTTCAGCCAAATATTCCAAACAAAGCAAAATATCAAAAGGGAGTCATATATTAGTAGTCATTATTTCGTTGCCAATCTCATGCAAATCAGGGGGGCGATCTTCGCTGAAAAGTAATTCTGCGCAGAAAAGGAAAACTGGAATACCTTTTAAACGGTATTTTAACACTATAGGCAAAATATAGTCCGACACCCACCACCCATGTACTGTATTACTGCAGATGTGTTATGTTGTGGAGTATAAAAGTGAGTCGAGTGTCAGACTCCGCAGCACTGGTCATGATGCTTCCATGGTCTTATATTGAGTAATATGCACTCATAGAAATTTGTTAGTAAAACAGCAAAAGTGTTTGCTTTATCAACAGAAAGTCTTCTAAAATGGGACAGACATAATTTTTATTTATGACTAGCTGAACCGGGCCCGCTCCGCTGCGCCTTATTTTACTTTATTTGGAACAAAATTATAGTTTGAATATTTATTTTCGACAATTAAAGAGCTTTTAGTGAAATACCATGCTATGAAAATAATATATGTATATCGCAAAAGGATAACAATATAAATGCCTTTATCTGAATCCCATATGATCTTTACTAGTCAATGAATTTGCTCGCAGGGTTAAGAGTCATTAACGTTTGGGTGTTAGATATACTTCATTATTAAAAGTCTTTATTTCAGCTCGATACTGTCATAATGACCGATTTAGGGGTGTTTTCGGGGGATGTTTTGCGCAGGGGCGGTGCCCCATGGTCCCACATTTGGATACCAGATACACTATTCTACTCCCAAATACCTTTATTTGAGCCCCATATTGCGATGGTTCGTAAACAATTGTTGTTTGTGGGGTGTTTTAGGGAAGAGGTAGTCTCCCAATACCTTTCATTTGAGCCCCACATTGACGTGGTTGGTAAATATGGCCGATTTAGGGTGTTTTGGGGAGTGGGGTTGTCTCTCAAACTCATAGACCAGAAAATACATCAGCATCGTGGTCTACTCTCAAATATCATTTATTTAAACCCCATATTGCCATTGGCCTCAAAATTGGATATCAAATTCGTTTGCTAATCTTAAATACCTTTCATTTAAACCCTTTATTGCAAAAGTCATCATATATGTCCGGTTTAGGGTATGGGCCCTAAGAACTATCAATATCGGATCCACTCCCTTAAAGACCCAAAATAGTCATGGTAAGCAAATACGTCCTATTTGGGCGTTGTTATGGGGGTGGGACTATCCTGGGCATTTGGTCCCGAATGTTGATATCAGATTCGTGATCTACTCCCAAATACCTTTCATTTGAGCCCAATATTTCCAAAGTCGGCAAACATGACCGGTTTCGGGGGTGTTTTGGGGGATGGGGCGGCCGTTCAGTGACTTGGTCCTGAAAATATATATCAGATTCGTGTTCTACTCTAAAATACTTCTTATTACAGCCCCATATTTGGAATGGTAAGCAAATACGTCCTATATGGGTGGCGTTATGAGGGTTGGGTGGCCCCATACACACTTTTCCCGAATATTGGTATCAGATTCATGCTTTACTTCCAAAGACCTTTCATTTGAGCCCCATATTGCTATTGTAGTAAATTTGTCCTCTTTGCGGGTTGGTTTTGGAAGGGGCGGCCCCCTATACACTTGGTCCCACATTTGGATATCAGATTCGTATTCTACGCTTAAATACCTTTTATATTATCATATCAGATTCGTATTCTACGCTTAAATACCTTTTATTTGAGCCCCATATTGCCATGATCAGTAAATAAGTCCTATTTGACAACAGTTTTTGAAAAAGGTCCTGGTAAAAATGCTCAATTACAAAAATGAATATTCAACCAATTTTTTAATTGATGCACGACTGAAACTATTTACGTAGTCAATTAATTTTCTATTGTTCAAAATTAATTAAATTATGGTGGTAGGTATAATATACGAAGGGAAAAACGACCACACACAGAGAATTAAGTTTGCAAATATTAGCAAACACTGCCTGCTGATTTTAAATTCCAATTTTTCCACTGTTAAAGACAACCCTTCTCATAAATTTGAACAATAATTGAAGCTTTATTATTTTATGGACACCTTCTTGTTTAATGGCATAAATATGATTTTTGTAAATATTTTGTCCGCTGTTGTTTCAAATCGTTAAAATATTATCAAATTGTAGAAAGTAAGAACAAAATATACACAATATACCTCTTATACGAAAACATAAGATCCAATATAGCAATTTTTGAAGTATTAAGGCTAGTTTCAATTTGTGTTTGTTTGTGTGTTCCTTATAGACTCAAAAACGGCTGAACCGATTCTCTTGAAATTTTCACAGATGGTGCATTATGATCCCGTGGCGAAAATAGGGTACTAAATTTTTTGATATCTGAAGGGGCGGCAGACCCTCCCCTTACCCTAATTTTCCAAAACCCCAGATCTCGGTGATGGGTGGTGCGATTAAAGCAAAATTTTGTGTGCCCTCTTAAATTTACCTAAAAATTAAAATTTGGTATCCAAATTTCGGATGGCGTACCTAGGGGGGCAGCCCTACCCCCAAAACGTACCAAATATATATATATAGACCAATCATGACAATATGGGACTCCAACGAAAGGTATTTAAGAGTAGAAAACGTATCTGATATTCAATTTTCGGACTAAGTGTTAAGGGGACCACCCCAACCCCCAAAACACCTATAAATCGGACATCTTTACCGACCTTTGCAATATGGGGCTCAAATGAGAGGTATTTGCGAGTATTTATTTATTTATATATTATAATACGTATTTGGTATCCAAATGTGGGACCAAGTTTCTGGGAGTGGACCCCTTCCGCAACACACCCCTCAAATAGGACTTATTTACTGATCATGGCAATATGGGGCTCAAATAAAAGGTATTTAAGCGTAGAATACGAATCTGATATGATAATATAAAAGGTATTTAAGCGTAGAATACGAATCTGATATCCAAATGTGGGACCAAGTGTATAGGGGGCCGCCCCTTCCAAAACCAACCCGCAAAGAGGACAAATTTACTACAATAGCAATATCGGGCTCAAATGAAAGGTCTTTGGAAGTAAAGCATGAATCTGATACCAATATTCGGGAAAAGTGTGTATGGGGCCACCCAACCCTCATAACGCCACCCATATAGGACGTATTTGCTTACCATTCCAAATATGGGGCTGTAATAAGAAGTATTTTAGAGTAGAACACGAATCTGATATATATTTTCAGGACCAAGTCACTGAACGGCCGCCCCATCCCCCAAAACACCCCCGAAACCGGTCATGTTTGCCGACTTTGGAAATATTGGGCTCAAATGAAAGGTATTTGGGAGTAGATCACGAATCTGATATCAACATTCGGGACCAAATGCCCAGGATAGTCCCACCCCCATAACAACGTCCAAATAGGACGTATTTGCTTACCATGACTATTTTGGGTCTTTAAGGGAGTGGATCCGATATTGATAGTTCTTAGGGCCCATACCCTAAACCGGACATATATGATGACTTTTGCAATAAAGGGTTTAAATGAAAGGTATTTGAGATTAGCAAACGAATTTGATATCCAATTTTGAGTTTTTGAGTCTATAAGGAACACACAAACAAACACAAATTGAAACTAGCCTTGATACTTCAAAAATTGCTATATTGGATCTTGTGTTTTCGTATAAGAGGTATATTGTGTATATTTTGTTCTTACTTTCTACAATTTGATAATATTTTAACGATTTGAAACAACAGCGGACAAAATATTTACAAAAATCATATTTATGCCATTAAACAAGAAGGTGTCCATAAAATAATAAAGCTTCAATTATTGTTCAAATTTATGAGAAGGGTTGTCTTTAACAGTGGAAAAATTGGAATTTAAAATCAGCAGGCAGTGTTTGCTAATATTTGCAAACTTAATTCTCTGTGTGTGGTCGTTTTTCCCTTCGTATATTATACCTACCACCAGAATTTAATTAATTTTGAACAATAGAAAATTAATTGACTACGTAAATGGTTTCAGTCGTGCATCAATTAAAAAATTAATTTTTGTAATTGAGCATTTTTACCAGCACCTTTTTCAAAAACTGTGACAGATGTTATTGATTGAGTGTTTGAAGCAGTTTTAATTAAAAAATATTTTTTAGTTTTTTTTTCTGTATACAAACATTTTATTCCCGGCACGGGATAACTATGAGCGCTACACAGGTTTGATCTTTGAGCCCCGACCTGTGTGGTGTTCATTGTTATCACGAGAAGTTAAGCTGCGAGCTGCCGGGCGAGTCCACAGGTTGCGGATAGTGGAATGCTCCATAGGGAGTAGCTGCAATTGCAGTTGCGGACAATCAGCTGCGAGCGGTGCCGGCTCTTGCATAAATACTGAGCTCCTATGATGATATGATATGACAAGGTTAGTTATTGGCGCCTTTAAATAACCAATGGCCACCCTGTTCCCGAGGGGTCCTTTGGACCGAAAAGAGCTTGCTCAGTTATAGGTGCTAGACGAGCATCGCCACCTCCACATGTGTAGACATGTGGCTACAACAAAAATAAGTTGCGCCAAAACACAACAAATATAACCCAGACTTGTAATACAAATTGGCCAGTGAACATTCCATTAAGGAACAGGGGCAAATTCCTCACATATCAATGAGTGCTGCCCAATTCAAGTTTTAAGCTCAATATAAAGTGGCCTCTGTTTTATAGCCGAGTCTGAACGGCGCGCCGCAGTAAGACACCTCATTGGGGAGAAGTTTTTACATGGTAAAATACTTCACAAATGTCGCCAGCATTAGGAGGGGATAACCACCGCTGAAAAGTTGTTCTGATGTTCTCGCCAGGATTCGAATCCAGGCGTTCAGCGTCATACATGGACTTGCTAACCTCTGCGCAACGGTGGTGCGCTAAAAAGTTTTATTTAGACTTTTCCCAACTGCAAGTTGTAATTTACAAATTGGCTTTGCTCTTTTAAGAAAGTATGCTTAAATATGTAAAAATAATATGGTTATTTAAAAAGTAGGTCATTACTGAAAATAAAAATTTCAAAAATAAATATTTCTGTATTGGCCACCTATAATTCCCAATTAGGCATTTCAAAGTATAATTTTAAATTGATATCGATGGCCAAAAATTTATTTAATCACTGGCAATTGAGACACATTATTAATTTGCAATGACATTTTGACAATTAAAACTAAAACTTTTGTTTTACTTCAAATAACACGATCGGAACATGCGATGTCAAGTAAACATCAAATTGTTTGTTTGGTTGTGAGAAGTCCCAAGGCATTTCCCGTTCACATAGGTTGTACTTATATAGGCTTTTCACTTCAGTATATTAACAATTACATACTATATACGTACTTAAATAAAGAATGTACATGAGTATTTATTTATATACGAGTAGTTGAATTACGTTTCATAAAATATGAATTATCAGTAGTCTTGGCACTGGCAAGTCGAACGCAAAATACCAGAAAACGTGGCACATCAGATTGTATTCGTTCGTTGGCAGTCATATGACAAATTGTTAGAAGCGGACGCATAAACAAATATTTTTTTATTTTATTTTATTTGTTTATTTCTTCTGTATAACGAGACCATAATAATCCTACATTAACACACAAATGTAGGATTACTCATATTAAGATGAATAGTTAATTAAAAAAAGAAGAATGGTGAAAAACTAAAAAAATGGAATATTGTAATAAATCATTTTGGATAAACACTTTATAATAAATTATTAAACAAAAATATAAATTATTTAGAATAAAAACATTTTAACAAGTTACAAAATTCCAAAAAGGATTAATAATCAAAAGAAAAAAAAACAAGTAAAAGCGTGCTAAGTTCGGCCGGGCCGAATCTTATATACCCTCCACCCTGGATCGCATTTGTCGAGTTCTTTTCCCGGCATCTCTTCTTAGGCAAAAAAGGATATAAGAAAAGATTTGCTCTACTATTAGAGCGATCTGAAGATATGGTCCGGTTTGGACCACAATTAAATTATGTGTTGGAGACCTGTGTAAAATGTCAGCCAATTCGAATAAGAATTGCGCCCTTTGGGGGCTCAATATATGGGAGCTGCAACGGGCTATAGACCGATTCAGACCATAATAAATACGTATGTTGATGAGGCAAATCGGATAATAATTGCGACCTCTAGAGGCTCAAGAAGATCCCAGATCCAGACCCCAGATCGGTTTATATGACAGCTATATCAGGTTATGAACCAATTTGAACCATACTTAGCACAGTTGTTAGATATCATGGCAAAACACGTCGTGCAAAAATTCATTCAAATCGGATAAGAATAGCGACCTCTAGAGGCTCAAGAAGTCAAGACCCAAGATCAGTTTATATGACAGCTATATAAGGTTATGGACCGATTTGAACCATACTTGACACAGTTTTTGGATATCATAACAAAACACGTTGTGCAAAATTTCATTCCAATCAGATAAGAATTGTGCACTCTAGAGGCTCAAGAAGTCAAGACCCAAGATCGGTTTGTATGGCAGCTATATCAGGTTATAGACCGATTTGAACCATACCTGACACAGTTGTTGGATATCATAACAAAACACGTCGTGCAAAATTTAATTCCAATCGGATAAGAATTGCGCACTCTAGAGGCTCAAGAAGTCAAGACCCCAGATCGGTTTATATGGCAGCTTTATCAGGTTATGAACCGATTTAAACCATACTTGGCACAGTTGTTGGATATCATAACAAAACACGTCGTGCAAAATTTCATTCCAATCGGATAAGAATTGTGCACTCTAGAGGCTCAAGAAGTCAAGACCCCAGATCGGTTTGTATGGCAGCTATATCAGGTTATAGACCGATTTGAACCATACTTGACACAGTTGTTGGATATCATAACAAAACACGTCGTGCAAAATTTCAATCAAATCGGATAAGAATTGCGCACTCTAGAGGCTCAAGAAGTCAAGACCCAAGATCGGTTTATATGGCAGCTATATCAAAACATGGACCGATATGGCCCATTTACAATACCAACCGACCTACACTAATAAGAAGTATTTGTGCAAAATTTCAAGCGGCTAGCTTTACTCCTTCGGAAGTTAGCGTGCTTTCGACAGACAGACGGACGGACGGACGGACGGACATGGCTAGATCGACATAAAATTTCACGACGATCAAGAATATATATACTTTATGGGGTCTCAGACGAATATTTCGAGTAGTTACAATCAGAATGACGAAATTAGTATACCCCCCATCTTATGGTGGAGGGTATAATAAAGAAATGAAAGAAGTACGAAAATACATATTTTAAAACATAGATACTATGATTATTTAACAAAAAAAAAACGTGGTCATTTAACAAAAATATTCTTCAAGTCGTTTATTAAATTAAAATACATTGTTGTTGCGTTGCAAATCAAATGGTAGAGCGTTCCTCCTAAAATGTAGAATTCTTCTTCCCCTATTGCATCTCGTGAACATAAGTATGTCAAAGAGATATTTCGGATTGCCTTTGATAATAGTCTTGTGAAAAAACTGTAAGGCTCTTATTTTAGGAAGAGAGTCGAAACTGTAACCATAAAGGGATCTGGAGAACTGTGCAATATTCAGTCTCCTCCTTAAACCATATACATAACGTGTTATGCTCTTAAAAACTACGTTCAATTTACGGCGACTCAACGAATCGCAATTAGCAAACAGTTCGCAACCGTACAATAAACCTGGCACCAAGTAAGTCTTTGCCAGTGGAGTATGTAGGTGTGTTAGCCATAAGGCACAAAGTTTCGAATAGGTTTGTCCAACGATATCTTTTGAACCAATTAAGATAATTGAATGATTTAAACGGCATATGAAAGATAACTATTCAGGCAATGAAATGAATGTATGAAAAGGGTGCTTAGCTATCGCTCATCAAAGTCAGAATTTGTGGGAAAATGGCAAATAAGTGGATTAAAAAAATATTTTTGAAAATTTCATGTTTTTCCCCCTTTTTTTAAGCTTTAATGTGTTAAAATTATTAAACAAAAAAAATAGAAAATTTTCTTTTAAATTTCTGCTAAATTTTCATCGGAATTCGTATATGAATCTATGTCTAAAAGACTAATCATTTTAAAGCTATAATGCTGCTTTGAAGAAATAAGTGGAAAATACGGTAAAAATGATGTATAGGCCCTCTTTTTGCCTCACTCGTGATGCTTTAAACGTATTCTGTAATCTATATATTTTATAGAATTTGTTAAGAGACTCCTGTGCTTCTTTAGAAAACTCCCCAATTGGCAACGACTGATAGCCAATTACATCTTTGCCATGCGCCAATATTTGATGGACTGTTGGGGTCAATTTCTTCTGTGGATAATTTTCCGCTAAAAGTGTTGCAGTTTTTCATGCAAATTCACCATCCATCGTTTGAGTTTCTGTATCCGTACTTGAGATAGTCTACTTTTAGTTCAAGTTGTTTAAAAAATCATGCTGTATTTGCTTCTTTCTGATATTTTCCTTATCCTTAGTTGATGCATTTTCATCGAAGTTTTCTTCTTTTTGTGGTAGGGTATACGCCAACTTTAACAAGAACTTCATGCACCGTATCTTCTTCTTGTAATTAGAATAGTTCAAAGTTACCGAAGTTCTTCTGACATTTTTTTCCAAATTGGACCTGAAAATGTCCTGTCAGTCCGTTTAAGACTTTTCCGTCAACCATGCTCAGCTGGAACTCGTAGCAGCATTCAATATTTTACCCTTTTCCAATGTTTACTGGAGCCTTAATCTTGCCTATTTGTTTGTTGTTCAATATCCAAGGCTTATTCCATACTATACTTTTTAATGGATGTGTTTGGAGGCGCTTTTAAACGCTTTGAGCTTGCATCGGCAGCAGATTTTGTTTATTTAGATTATGTTTATTTGGCACTATATACACTTTCGGACAAAATAAAGTGCGGTTTTAAATATTTTTTAATTTTTTTTGGTTAAAACATATATTGGTTTCTCAAAAAGTAATTGCGGATTTTTCATATAGTCGGCGTTGACAAATTTTTTCAACGGCTTGTGACTCTGTAATTGCATTCTTTCTTCTGTCAGTTATCAGCTGTTACTTTTAGCTTGCTTTAGAAAAAAAGTGCGCGAAATTTTGTTTACATTTGTTTGTTTGGCGTCAATTTTAATATGGAGCCCACAAAGGAGCATTTTCGTCATATTTTACTTTATTATTTCCGTAAAAGAAAAAACGCGGAGCAGGTTGCTAAAAAGTTACGAGATGTGTATGGTAATAAAGCCTTAAAAGGAAGACAGTGTCAAAATTGGTTTCGCAAATTCCGTTCTGGAGATTATTCACTTAAAGATGAGCCACGTTCAGGTCGGCCAAATGAAGTTGATGATGACCAAATCAAAGCATTAATCGAATTGGATCGTCATGTAACTGAGCGTGAGATAGGAGAGAAGTTAAATATACCAAATCAACCGTTCATTATCACATAAAAAGTCTTGGACTGGTGAAAAAGCTTGATATTTGGGTACCACATGTATTGGAAGAAATTCATTTAACAAACCGAATCAACGCTTGTGATATGCACCGTAAACGCAATGAATTCGATCCGTTTTTAAAACGAATCATAACTGGAGATAAAAAATGGATTGTTTACAACAACGTTTGTCGAAAACGATCATGGTCCAAGCATGGTGAACCAGCTCAAACCACTTCAAAGGCTGATATCCACCAAAAGAAGGTTATGCTGTCTGTTTGGTGGGATTGGAAGGGTGTGGTATATTTTGAGCTGCTTCCAAGGAACCAAACGATTAATTCGGATGTTAACTGTCAACAATTGGACAAATTGAATACAGCCATCAAGGAGAAGCGACCAGAATTGGTCAATCGCAAAGGTGTCATATTCCACCAGGACAACGCTAGACCGCACACATCTTTGATCACTCGCCAAAAACTGAGTGAGCTTGGCTGGGAACTTTTAATGCATCCACCATATAGCCCTGACCTTGCACCATCAGACTACCATTTATTTCGATCTTTGCAGAACTCCTTAAATGGTAAAACTTTCGGCAATGATAAGGCTATAAAATCGCACTTGGTTCAGTTTTTTGAAGATAAAGGCCAGAAGTTCTATGAGCGTGGAATACTAAATTTGCCAGGAAGATGGCAAAAGGTTATCGAACAAAATGACAGTTATATATTTGATTAAAGTTCATTCTAAGTTTCATTAAAAATGCATTTACTTTCTTTTAAAAAATTCGCAATTACCTTTTGGGCAACCCAATATTTGTTGTTTTCAAATGTTTATAAATTAAAGTCTTATTTTTATTTCGGTTAATATTTTATCTAAAAACCAGTAAGGAAGGGCCAAAATCGGCCGGTGCCGACTGTATAATACTCTACACCTACCCTATAAGTAGAATGTGGGAGCTATATCCAATTCTGAACCATTTTTGATGGACCTCGGCGAGCAAAAATATGTTCAAACTGTAATAACTACGGTTGAAAAATGACAACATTATTGCAATTTACCCAAAATCTGACGGACATATATACGTGAGCTATATCTAAATCTGAACCGATTCTTTCCGATTTCAATAGGCTTCGGTGGTGTAGGGTATAATGAACTTAACATTGAATTCTTACTTGATATTTTTTAATATAATAGAAACTATATGGCACATAAGGAATTTCAAGTGACAAAATAAAGTAACACTTCTCTAATAAATATTATAGAAATGCTGAATCTTTAAAATTTAGTACGAAGTTGATCCACCTTTGTTTTTTATGGTTTCTCCCAATCTTTTCAGCATACTTAAAGCAAGGTTCTCGAAAGTATTTGTTGGAATTGCCCTCCATTCACTTTGAATTTTTTCCCCAAAATGTTTGAAGATTTGACCCGGGTTCCGTAGGGATTTTGTTATCTAGGATAGCCCAAAGATATTATAGGGTTTTGATCAGGACTTTGAACAGGCCATTCTAATTTTTCAACGTTATTTTCCTCAACATATTTTTTACCGACCTTACTCGTGTGCTTGGTGTCGTTGTCTTGTTGAAAGATGAACTCCCCCAAGCCCATTTCCCCGCATTGCTGTAAGGATTTTCTTCCAAAATATTTACATAGTGCTCTGCAGTCATTTTAGAGTCAATTTTTACGAGCCCACCAACTCGTGAAGAGGAAAAACATCCCCACACCATGAGGCTTCCGTAAGTATAAGGTTTTTCAATTTTAACCTTTTTATTGGTTCACACCACTCTCTTTTCCGATTTTTGCAATTTTTTAGTTCATTTTTGACTCGTCTCTTCAAATAACTTTATTCCAAAATGATTCAGGCATATTTATTGGGTTGCCCAAAAAGTAATTGCGTATTTTTCATATAGTCGGCGTTGATAAATTGTTTCACAGCTTGTGACTCTGTAATAACATTCTTTCTTCTGTCAGTTATCAGCTGTAACTTTTAGCTTGCTTTAGAAAAAAAGTGTAAAAAAAGTATATTTGATTAAAGTTCATTCTAAGTTTTATTAAAAATGCATTTACTTTCTTTTAAAAAATCCGCAATTACTTTTTGGGCAACCCAATATATACTTTTTTGCAAAAGCCAATCGTTTTTTCTATTGGCTGCTCGTAGGAGAGATTTTTATAAGCGAAGGCACTTTTAAACCCCTTTCATTAAGTCTTCTTTGGACAGTTCGAGTCAAAAAATTTAATTCTAGCTTCTCTTTTATATCTCTGGCTGTCGTAAAAGAATTTATTTTCGTCGTAATACGTTTTCTGCCACATATTTTTTTTCAAAGTTTTATTTGACTTCCTTATTTTATACAAAACAATAATTTTTCTTACCCAGATTCGGATATTTTATACTTGGAACTCAAAGCTTTCAATTTCATCCAATTTTTGCGATCTTGTCGCAAAGACTTTTATACACTACAATACTTTTACATCAGAAACCTGAACGAACGAGTTTAAACATTTCCAATGTTTATGGATATAATTGAGGCACTCTAATATTGTAATAACGGGACAATAAAAACAGTAAATAATAGACGTACATAAAAAATATTGAGATTGATGAAGAAGGGCACACAACCGCACTTTAAGTTGTCCGACAGTGTAATATTCAGTAACAGATACCTTTTGGTATTGATCTGCAAATGAAGTACTTTTTAATAAGTGCGCACCTAATAACTTTTTAGTTAGCTTCTTGTCCATCTTAAGTCTGTAGGAGGATATTAAGATGAAATGCCGGCATAGGTTTACAAGTAAATAGCAGATTTAAGACGTAGCTTCATTCCATAAATTGTAACGGAAGTAAAATATCAACTAGGTATACCTACTAATCAAACCCTATTTTATGGATGACCTCTACATTCTTCGTTTAATTGTGACTTTAGGTACCTACCTGATTAGGTGTATGTCCATAGTGACATGGACCAATGACCTGAATATGATCTAACCGTTGAATATATAGAGGCATTTACCTGAAATTTCCAAAGCATTACAGAATGAACAAGTAAAAGCGTGCTAAGTTCGGCCGGGCCGAATCTTATATACCCTCCACCATAGATCGCATTTGTAGAGTTATTTTCCCGGCATCTCTTCTTAGGCAAAAAAGGATATAAGAAAAGATTGCTCTGCTATTCGAGCGATATCAAGATATGGTCCGGTTTGGACCACAAATAAATTATATGTTGGAGACCCGTGTAAAATGTCAGCCAATTCGAATAAGAATTGCGCCCTTTGGGGGCTCATAAAGTAAAATAGAGAGATCAATTTATATGGGTCAGGAGACGTATGTAATGGTCATGAGAGAAACCGTCGTACAAAATTTCAGGCAAATCAGATAATAATTGTGACCTCTACAGGCTCAAGAAGTCAAGATCCCAGATCGGTTTATATGACAGCTAAATCAGGTTATGGACCGATTTAAACCATACTTATCACAGTTGTTGGATATCATAACAACACACGTCGTGCGAAATTTCATTCTAATCGGAAAAGAATTGCGCACTCTAGACGCTCAAGAAGTCAAGACCCAAGATCGGTTTATATGGCAGCTATATTAGGCTATGGACCGACTTGAACCATACTTGGCACAGTTGTTGGATATCAGAACAAAACACGTCGTGCAAAATTTCAATTAAATCGGATAAGAATTGCGCCCTCCAGAGGCTCAAGAATTCAAGACCCAAGATCGGTTTATATGGCAGCTATATCAGGTTATGGACCGATTTGAAACATATTCGGCACAGTTGTTGAATATCATAACAAAACACGTCGTGCCAAAATTTCATTCCAATCGGATAAGAATTGCGCACTCTAGAGGCTCAAGAAATCAAGACCCAAGATCGGTTTATATGGCAGCTATATCAGGTTATGAACCGATTTGAACCATACTTGACACAGTTCTTGTAAGTGATACCAAAACACTACTTGCAAAATTTCAATCAAATCGGATGAGAATTGCGCCCTCTAGAGGATCAAGAAGTCAAGACCCAAGATCGGTTTATATGACAGCTATATCAGGTTATAGACGGATTTGAACCATACTTGGCACACACGATTTATATGGGTCATGAGACGTATGTTAATGGTCATGAGAGAAACCGTCGTACAAAATTTCAGGCAAATCAGATAATAATTGTGACCTCTAGAGGCTCAAGAAGTCAAGATCCCAGATCGGTTTATATGGCAGCTATATTAGGTTATGGACCGATTTGAACCATACTTGGCACAGTTGTTGGATATCATAACAAAACACGTCGTGCAAAATTTCAATCAAATCGGATAAGAATTCCGTACTCTAGAGGCTCAAGAAATCAAGACCCAAGATCGGTTTATATGGCAGCTATATCAAAACATGGACCGATATGGCCCATTTACAATACCAACCGACCTACACTAATAAGAAGTATTTGTGCAAAATTTCAAGCGGCTAGCTTTACTCCTTCGGAAGTTAGCGTGCTTTCGACAGACAGACGGACGGACGGACGGACAGACAGACGGACGGACATGGCTAGATCGACATAAAATGTCACGACGATCAAGAATATATATACTCTATGGGGTCTCAGACGAATATTTCGAGTAGTTACAAACAGAATGACGAAATTATTATACCCCCCATCCTATGGTGGAGGGTATAAAATTATAAGTTATATAACTTAAATAACAATAACATAGTAGTAGTTTTCCCGTAATGTACGCCATACGAAGAATTAAAACATGCCTCTTTTACATTTTTGCCCCTTAAAAAAATTAGGGCAACTGCGGGCAGCCAAACTGTATTGAATTATGTGAAGGGGCATTCGAAGAACGTATTTTGAAAATATGGCGAGGGTTATTTCCATAAAAGTTGAAAAATAGTAACAAATGGGTACTTTTTAAATAGTGATTAACTGAAGTAGCGCAAACAAGTTATTATTATTTTTTTTTTTTTGATAATTTTACTCTTATTAAGTATATTCTTCCATATACATAATAAAAAATGGCAATCCCTTAACTAGTGTTCGAGATATAACACTTAAAATTGGACAAAAATATCTAAAAAATGTTTTTTTTTTGAAAATCGAAATAAGGTAAACTTTGAACGGCCGTATCTCCTGAATAAAAAATCTGACATTTGAATAAAAAATCTGACAAAGTGCGTCTTCATATGTGTGACCTAATTGGTCCGGAATTAATTAAAGGAGTGGGCCTGTAATAGACCCCTGGGGGACCCCTTTCCAATCACCCACCATCGGTATCGATATAGAACTTCCTAAGTAATAAGCGAGGTAAGACTTCTCCAATAATTTAAAAAAACTCAACTTATAGTATTTAACATTTCATGTTTTTATGCTAATCCATACATAGAGTATATAGCTTAAAGAATATGTTGAAGTGAGTGAAAATCACAAATGATGTTGACCCTTGTTTAGAAGGTTGCGATGTGCTGAGGAATCTGTGGTTGTGTTGATATGTGATAAATGAAATAAATCAAAAATAATTGGCAAAAATTCTAACACCAGTTTTCACAAAACTTAAGGGAGCTTTAAAGTATGTTTATTTGACATATTTCCTTTATAAAACTCTCAAATAAACCTACTTTAAAGCTGCATTAAGTGCTGTGATTACCGGTGTAAAACTATAAAAGACATTTCAATGCAAGAAATAAAGGAAAAGAAAAGTATGCAAAATATATTTTTTCAAGATTTATATCTTCAACTCACAAAAGGTCATATATACATGCTTTTCGTAATACCAACAACTAAAAAAGGCATTAAGTTCGACCGGGCCGAACTTTGGATACTCACCACCTCTGGTATATATGAAAACCCCCTTTCGTCACAATCCGGCGAAAATTGGATAAGTTATGCACTCAAATTCGATACGAATATTGAGTGGGCTAATAAATATAAGTCACTGTTGAATTTTGTATTTCAAATTTCAACAAAATCGGGTAAGATTTTATGAGCTTCAGACCCTTAATCGGCGAATCGATCTATATGACAGCTATATCTAAATACAGTCCGATCTTTAACATATTTGGGTCAGATAGCGGGTGGCCTAAAACTACTTACTGTTTCAAATTTCAGCGAAGTTCGCATTTATTCGCTTCAGACCCGTTATCGGGATATCGGTCTGTATGGCACCTTTACCACCCAAATAGGACTATTGCAATATGAGGCTCAAATAAGAGGGGTTTTAAGTTAGAGCACGAATCCGATATACATTTTCAAGGCCACAAACACCGCAAGCCGTCATTTTTGCCGACTATGGAAATATGGGGCTCAAATTAAAGGTATTTGGGAGTAGACCACGTATCTGATATCAACATTAGGGACCAACTGTCTAGGGGACGTCCCACCACCATAACAACCCCCAAATTGGACATATTTGCTCACTAAGACAATTTGGGTCTTAAAGAGAGTGGAACTAAATATTTATAGTTTTTAGGGCCAATACCCCAAACCGGACATATTTGCTGATTTTGGCAATAAGGAGTTTAAATGAGATTTGAAAACGAATTTGATATCCAATTTTGATGCCAATGGCAATATGGGATTCAAATAAATGATATAGAGATATATGAGAATAGAGCACGTTGCTGATATATTTTCCAGGCTTAGTGTTCGGGGAACCACCTAATCCTCTAAACACCTCTAAATCGGGCATATTTACCGGCCATGTCATTGAAGAGCTTAAATGAAAGGTATTGGGGGGTAAAGCAAGAATTGATACCCACTTTCGGGACCAACTTTCTGGGGGTCTACCCCTTTTCGAAAATACCCCACAAACAGCAATTTTTGAGTGACCATCGCAATATGAGGCTCAAATAAAGGTATTTGCGAGTAGAAAACGAATTTGATATCCATTTAGGGCATCACCCCTTCCCCAAAACATCCCCTCCCAAAGGGTAAAAATTTTACGACCATGCCAATATGTGGCTCAAATAAAACGTATTTGAGATTAGAAAACGAATTTGGTAACCAATTTTGGGTCCATGTGTTTGAGGGACGCCTCATCCTGTAAACTCCTCTTAAACCAAAGGCAATATGGGGTTTTAATAAATGGTATTTGAGAGAAGAGCACGATGCTGATATTTTTTCAGGGCCAAGTGTCTGGATCTGATATCATGAGAATAACGGGCTGAAATAAAGTATTTTAAGAATGGAGTACACCTTACATCCAAACTTAAATTCGTTGACCAATAAAGATCATATGGGATTCAGATAAAAGCACTTTTATCTTAAACTGTTATTCAAGCGATATACTATTTTCGTAGCATGGTATTTCACTAAAAGCTCTTTAATTGTCGGAAATAAATAATATCCCAAGGAAATTTTTATTCCATATAAAGTAAAAGAAGGCGCAGCGAAGCCGGCCCGGGTCAGCTAGTATTTTATATAAGTGAGTGCGACTGGGTCAACTCTTATATACCCTCCACAATGGATCGCATTTGTCAGGTTCTTTGCCCGGTATCTCTTTAAAGGCAAACATAGGATATTGGATAAAAATTGCTTTGTTATTAGAACTATATTAGGTTAGAACTGATTTGAACCCTACATGGTTTGGATGTTAGTCAAAGTCAATATACAAAATTTAAGCCAAATTGGATAATAAATGCGCCCTATGGGGGCATCAAGAAGCAAAATCGGGAGATCGGTTTATATGGGAACTTTATCAGGTTATAAACTGATTCATACCACATTTGACACGTATGTTGAAGGTCATGGAGAACTCATTCTACACAATTTTTAAAATAAATAAAAGCAATAGGTTAAAAAAAAATTGCGCCCTCTAGAGTCTCAAGAAGTACAATCGGGAGATGGGTTTACATGGGAGCTATATTTAATTATTAGCCGATGTAGACCATACTAAACTTAGTTGTAGGAAGTCATAACAAAATACTTCATGCAAATTTTTAGCCAAATCGGATACGAGTTGCGTACTCAAGAAATCATTTATACTTATTTTTATACCCACCGCCATAGAATGGGGGTATACCAATATTGTCATTCCGTTTGTAATACCTCGAAATATTTGCCTAATACGTCATAAAGTATATATATTCTTGATCGTTTCGACGTTCTGAGGCGATCTAGCAATGATCGTCCGTCCGCTTGAAATTTTGCACAGATTCTTAATATCGATGTAGATCATTGGGGATTGCAAATGTGTCATTTCGGTTCAGATTTAGATATAGATATATATAGCCCCTGGAATCCGCAATTTTTGTCCGATTTGACTGAAATTTTACATGTGGTGTTCCGTTATGACTTCCAAATACTGTGCAAAGTACCATCCGAATCGGTCTATAAACTGATATAGCTCCCATATAAACCGATCTGCCGATTTGTCTTCTTGAGCCCCTGGAAGCCGCAACTTTTATCGGATTTAGCTGAAATTTTGCATTTTGAACATAATACTATGTTAAGACTTCCAACCGATTTGCCAAATACTGTTCAAATCGGTCCATAACCTGATATTGATTCCTTTTATACTGAACTAAACCGAATTTTCTTCTTGAGCCCAATTGTGTTCGATTTGCCTGAAATTGTACATGCAGTGTTCTTGATAGTGTTCTTATTATGTCTTCCAATAACTGTGCCAAGAACGGTCCAAATCGCTTTATAACCTGATAAAGTTCCCATATAAACCCATCGCCCGATTAGACTTCTTGAGCCCTTATAAGCCGCAATATTTGACCGATTTGGATGACATTTTGCGTGTAATGTTTTGTTATGATTTCTTACAACTATGCCAACTACGGTTCAAGTCGGTCTATAACCTGATATAGTTCCTATATAAATCGATCTCCCGAATTGACTTCTTAAGTTCTTAAAAGCCGCATTTTTTGTCCGAGTAGGCTTAAATTTTGCATGTAGTGTTATGTTACGACTTCCAACAACTGTGCTAAATACGGCCAAAATCTGCCTTTAACCTGATATAGCGCCGATGTAAACCGGTCTCTCGATCATCCTTATTCGGTTCCTAGAAGCTTTAATTTTTGGTGGTTTGACAGAAGTTTGGAATATAGAATAAAATTATGGCCCACAACTTAATTTATTTTGTTAACATTTTAGCGGAATCCATGGTGGTGGGTTCCCAAGATTCGGCCCGGCCGAACTTATCGCGCTTTTATTTGTTTATACCCACTACCATAGGATGGGGATATACTAATCTAGTCATTCCGTTACGAATACCTCGAAATATTGACCTTTGATCCTATAAAGTATATATATATATAAATATATATATTCTTGATCGTCCCGATTTTCTGAGCCGATCTAGCCCTGTCCGTCCGCCTTTTAAAATTCCCATATAAACCTATCTACCGATTTGACATCTGGAGCCTCTAAAAGCGTTAATTGTTGTCATATTTGGCTAAAATTTGGACGTAGTCTTCTGTTACGACTTCCGAATACTGTGCTATGTACGGCCCAAATCTGTCAATAACCATGATGATTAGCTTCCATCTAAAATGATATCCCGATTTTACATCTTGAGCCCTTGGAAGCCGCGATTTTTGTCCGATTTGGCCTACATTTTGCATGTAGTGTCCTGCCACGACTTTCAACAACAGTTCCTAGTACGGTTCAAATCGGTCTATAACCTGATATAAATCTCACATAGCCGGTATATTGATTATCCGTGTTCCGTTCCTGGAAGCTTTAATTTTTACTTGGTTTGCCAGAAATTTGGTAGGTATGATAAAATCAAGTTTGTGTAAATATTAGCAAAATTCATTTTGTTGGGTTCCTTAGATTCGACCCGGCCGAACTTAACACATTCTCAGTTGTTTTTAAGAATACATGTAGATTTACCGAACTTGTAATTTTGTAATTTGTCCGATCCCTACCATGGGCCAAGTTTGTGAAGTTCTCTGGAAGTTCTCCATTAAGGAACAGGGACAAACTTCTTACATATCAATAAGTGCAGTCCGATACCAGTTTAAGCTCAATGAATATTTTTTGATGGTATAGCCAGGATTCGAAATCAGGCGTTCAGTGTCATAGGCGGACATGCTAACCTCAGTATACGATATGGACGACGATAAGAAAAATTAAAAAAAGAAAGAAGAACAATAATTTGATAACATACACAAAAAAAGTAAAAACGTGTAAATTGGATACCCACCACTTAGGATATAATAATCTTCATATTTTATTAAAACTCCACTACTATATCTAAATAAAAGCTGGTCTCGATCATATTTTATTCAGGTCCCGAGAACTCATATACAAGTAACCGTTTCAGCGAAATCTGGCAATAATTCCGTTTTTTATTTGATTAAGACCCAAAATTGGAAGGTCAGTCTTTATGACAGCTATGTCTTACAGTCTGATCTGATTCATATTTGGGTCGGATGTCGGGAGGCTTAAAACAATTCTCTTATTAAAATTTCAGCTAAATCGGGTAATAAGTAAAACTTTTATGGGCTTCAGACCCTTTATCGGCAGATCAGTCTACATGGCAGCTGTTTTTAAATATATTTCGACCTGACTTATATTTGGGTCTGATGTGAGGGGGCTTAGAACAACTCATTGTTCCAAATTTCAGCGAAATTGGGTACGGACGGACAGACACACGGACATCGTTGTATCATCTTAGAATTTTACGAATGGATATTTCAAAAAACAAAAAAGTAAACCGAAAATATAAGACTTTTTTATTCATTGGATTTTAACTGTGAAAACCACCCAAATAACCAAAACTTTAACATAAATATGCTATCTTTGAATTTAGTTTCCTATTTACTAACGGACTCTACGATCCGTTTCAAATATCGATCGCTGATTGATACTTATTTAACTTCACAAATGATTGTCCAATAAATAATTTTTCAAAAATTCTTTTTTTTTAACTTAGCATCTTAACCTAACAAAACTAAACCTATATTTACGCACCTATTTCTAAGGCTATTTTGCTTCTTAAATTCACAGAAAAAAATAAAATCTATGTTCGATTAAGAAATTTGTACATTCAATTTAAAAATTTGCTGAAATCGGTCCTATAAAGGAATTTGTATTATTGACTAACAATTGAAAGTTTATTAAATCCATAAGCCAATTACTTGAAAGTTGTCCTTTCCTTTAAGCAACTATTTTACTGTTTTAATAAAAATAAATAATTTATATATTTCACATGAATAAAAAACTTTTTATTACATTGGATTAAATTGCGTATAAAATATGAAATATGTATCAGAGAGCTGCAACGAGTATGATTGTGTAAGCTTGATCATCTGCTTTGAAAAATGAGTAAAATCAATCATATGCACAAGTCAAACCAGTCTATTCATCTCGCTCAAAATGCAACGAAAACGAATTGATTGAAGCACTAGGTTTCAATCAAACAACTCACAGACTTGTTTTGGTTAGAAGCCTGTGAATGATTCTGCTGAACGGGACGCTCAATTTTACGGCTCGTGTTTGATACGATTTTTCTATTTGTTGCATTTGATTTGGTTTGTTTAAAGTGCAAATGAACAGGTCTGATTGGAATCAACCTACATAAATTGCCCTTCGCTTCAATAAATTAATGACATTAGACATTTAATGTCATCAAATTAACTAGATTTTACTTCCCCGATATTTGGAACACCAAATTCATTAACAATGTATATAAGCTCCTTTATAATGTTTACGCTGCTGGACAACTCGAATTCTATTGAGTTCATGCCTTACACCAAATCAATTATCTTATGGTATTTTTGGTGATGGAATGTCACGCCTAAAAAATTTCGCTTAACATAATTGTCCGTCCACATGCCAATGGTGGCATATGCAATACCTGGACCGTCAGATCTTATAATTTCGGCCAAAATGCTCCAAAAAATTCATTCAATTCAAGATTGTTCGATTATCCCTTGTTTCCGAATGAAACGAGCGAGTACGAACATTCATATTTGATTACCTATTAAGTGATTCGAACTGAATGTTCGGTAGGTACAAATGCGAGAGCAATCACTCTCCGTTCATCCACCCAAACGTTCATCACCATTTTCCTATTTCTAAAATACTATTAAAATAAGATTAAATTAATAATATTTATATGTTATATATACCACGTTTACATTCTACAATTTCCTCCAATTTGTTGCGTTTGGAATTTATCCATTCCATTTGTTTGCAACCTAATTTTTTCCGCTTTTCACTATTTCTGCGTAACGTTTTTTACAATATTTTCTTTTTACTTTAAAATATCAATTAAATAATTTATATTTTATGGAGAGATAAAAAACTACACTTCCTTGTTTTTTGTACAGCCACTCTACTTTGTGTCTGTTGTTGTAGCAGTGTGTGTACACCGAGGCGAAAGCCCTTGCCGATGAAGGATTCCATCGGGTCAATATGATAGAAGCGAGACACATATTTGACTAATTGGCACTTCTTTTCGCATTACATATGTATGAAAGCGAACACTATATTACCTTGATAATTGCACAATTTAAACTACTAAATAACAATTTAATTCGCATAATTAAACATTCATTCAACGTATGACTTGTTTTCCAAACACATGTCGAGTTTTCTAATCCCCGGAACCGGATGACATATCAACACTCGCCTTATGCAAGTGTTCTTCGACGCTCGCCTGGCCATTACGCAACCTTTTCTACCTTGCCCACCGTGCGGGAGTCTTCCCGGCGCGTTAGAAGGTTGCGAACGTTCAGCCAATACCCAAGAAGGGTGAGGCAAACAACCCTGCGAATTATCGGCCAATTGGGACATGCTCCGCTCTCTCTAAGGTCACGGAGAACATGGTTAATCACCATTTTGTGAGGTTTTTAGAGTCTAATGGCCTTTTTAGCGATCAACAGTATGGGTTCCGCAGAAATCGCTCTACGGCCGACCTCACGGCACTTCTGTCGGAACGTTGGAGTCGCTCAATCCAACAGTTTGGTGAGAGTAGGGTTGTGGCTCTGGATATCTCCAAGACATTTGATAGGGTCTGGCACGGTGCACTACTATCTAAGCTTGTCGCATTTGGTGTCGGTAATGGCTTCGTTCGATTTCGAGCTTTCTCAGAGATCGCACTATTCTAGTCGTTATAGATGGGTTCTCATCCAATGAGCATAAATTGACCGCAGGTGTACCCCAGGGCTTTGTTCTTTCTCCTTCTCTTTTTATTATTTTCATCAAACATCTGTTGGGTTAGACATCGAATCCGATCTACTCAATTGCGGATGACAGTAATCTCTGTCATTCGTACTCATTCAACCATAGGCCAAGTCTTCGAGAGATTGAGGACAAGAGGCGTGTTATGGACGATACACTCTGCCATGATTTGCTGGCCAGTTCTGATTGGGTCAATTGAATTGAGTATATTTCAATGCACGGAAGATTCAGTGCTGCTTGTTTTTACACAAACGACGTAACGTAACGTTGCGTCCAACAGCATCTTTGAAAAAATACGGTCCAATGATTCCACCAGCGTACAAACCACACCAAACAGTGCATTTTTCGGGATGCATGGGCAGTTCTTGAACGGCTTCTGGTTGCTCTTCACTCCAAATGCGGCAATTTTGCTTATTTACGTAGCCATTCAACCAGAAATGAGCCTCATCGCTGAACGGTGAATGAACACATTTCGAACCGAACACTGATTTTGGTAATAAAATTCAATGATTTGCAAGCGTTGCTCGTTAGTAAGTCTATTCATGATGAAATGTCAAAGCATACTGAGCATCTTTCTCTTTGACACCATGTCTGAAATCCCACGTGATCTGTCAAATACTAATGCATGAAAATCCTAACCTCAAAAAAATATTTGAAGTGTCGAAAGAAGTATTCAAGTGTTTAGGCATCCTTAAACGGTGTAAGAATTACTTCACTCCCTCTGATCCTCTTAACATCTAACAACACTTTCATAAGGCCGAAAATGGAGTACAACTCACATGTATGGGCTGGAGCACCAAAATTATCCCTTGAGCTACTGGGCCATGTACAGAGGAGAGCGATGGCGTTGATTGGGGACAGTGGGGTATCCCACTCTATTGCCTCCCTTCATCATCGTCGCAATGTGGGTTGTTTGGCGCTGTTCTATCGGTACTTTCATGGTGCGTGTTCTTCTGATATTCGTCTTCTTATTCCTGATGTATGTCAGGGATACTAGACATTCCAGGAACTCACACCCGTTTGTAATTGATTGGCCAGCGGACCGCCAATGCTTTATAGAGAGAATTCTTATTTCGCCCGAACCGTTCGTATGTGGAATCGACTTCCGGCTAATGTTTTTCCCACCAACTTTGACATCCTAAGATTTAAGACAAATGTCAATAAGCACTACATCCTTTCCCCCCCTCCAATTCCTAATTTCCTTTCGCCAACGCAATACACTGCATTCATATGGGACATCCCCTGCGTGTTGACTGACAGAACAAAAAAAAATGGAAATTCTGTCAAAAATTATTAAAGCAATTAACACATTGTTTGAAATTTTTTTTTTTAAGTCAACACCATATTTAATAGGTCAAATTTAAGTCTATATTTTCTTTGTAAGGTACACTGTCTTGTCCCAAAGTCAGATCCGTAACTTCCAACGATATTTTGATTTTCATTTTAGATTTTTGTCTTTAGTAAAAAGACACAAAACTAAGAATGTATAAACCTACCATGAAAATTAGAAATCCTTAATATAAAGGAAAATATCTTTCACAAAAAAGTTTCGTTAAATAGTTGGAAAATTGGACATCTTTAAATTTGCTTATCTTTGGCTACTATCTTAAAAATTAGGACGGACATTTTTTCCGTGTACGGCAAGGAATTGCTTCCTATTCAGCTCAGGAAAGTACATCGGGGCATGGGAGCTTTTTTTTAAGATGTGAATTGATTCGGACCATATTTGACATGAGAATATATAAAGGAACTATACATGAAAAGTTTTGAGTAAATCAAATAAAAAGTGTGCTTTCTATGTACTCAAGTTGTCAATTGCAAACAAATTATATACACAAGCAGACCGAGAAAGCTATCCGGTGCACGACGAAGGAGACAGAGGAGTATGTACCGGCAGCGCAATCGGACGAAAGTGCAGGATGCTAGATGAAATAGATCTGATATTCCAAGCACTTCTACGGCAGCTGCAAAAAGAATAAGATCTCCCGAAGAGCATAACACTGCTAAAATGCTGAAGAAGAAAAAGAGCTCCCCGCTTTCAAGTACTCTGGCAAAACCAAGCTAGCCATCCCGCAATGGAGACTCCAGACAGTGTCCTGTGGAGGTAGACAAAGTCAGAACAGGAACGAAGGAAGCGCGAACGGGCCCCAGGCTTCATGGAGGACTGTACCTTCAAATAGGAGTCCACAGCTATCACGGAAGGGGAAGATGGTCGCTGAGAATGGTAAGGAGCCGCCCTCTTACGCCAGAGTGGCGAGGAAGCACAACTGAGAATAGCTGACTTATGCACTCATCAATATCGGCTGTGCATCCGGTAGGATTCCACCAGATCATCGGTCCCAAGTGGAGGATCTGGTTAACGGTTGGATTTTCGAATATGTGTGGAACTCTGTAGAGGGTCCACCCATACAATTGATGAGCTGCGAGTATAGAGGGGACATCTTTACGCTGCGTTTTGCGTCGGCGGAATGTATTGATACCGTCAAACAGCTCTTCAGAGGTATTCATGCTCCCTGGGAGGGCGCAAAGCTCGACATGGTGAGAAAGATGGATATCCCCCAGCTCACAAAGGTGACGGTGTTCATCAAGGGATGGGGCTGTAAATTTGCGACGGAACGCATGTTGGGATACTTGGGCAAGCAAAACGTAGGTTTGGTCGCAGAGAAGTGGGAGGTTTTCCACAGGGAGGAGAAGGAGAAAAGAACTCTCCAGTGGCAGGTGACTTAACACCGCCCAACGAACAGGGGGCTGACGACGAGACAATCACGTCATCTATCAATATTAGAAAGACTAGGATAAGCAAAGATCCTAATACTAAAATATCAGGCAGTGCAGTGGCGAGAGACCCAACACAGCCTAACAAACAGGAAGCCGATGACGGACCCATCACCTACTTCATGATTCGGAATACTGGGATAGGTAAAGATCCTAATATTGAAACATTAGGCAGCGAACAGGGAGGCGATGATGGTACCATCACCTACTCCCAAGAAGCCCATTTACTTTGGATTTGGAAGGCTACGATAGGCAAAGATCCTAGTATTGAAATATCATGTAGTACAGGGAATGGAAACCCAATACAGCTTAACGAACACGGACCCGACGATGGAACCATTACCGACTTTACACAGAGTCGGATGATGCCATGAGGCAGTGCAGTGACAGGAAAGTCAATGCAGTCTAAAGAACAGGGAGTAGACGATGAGATCATCACCTACTCCCAAGATGGTCATTTACTGGAGGACCAATGATTGAGGTAATCCAGAATAACCTCCACCGGAGCGATGCTACTACACATGCTCTGATGGAGAAAATCAGCAAGGGCCAGATTCACATCGCCTTAATTCAGGAGCCATGGATGACCCGGGACAAATTTTCTGGACTGAACCATATCAACTACCAATTATTCTATGCAAACACTGGTACTCGTCCGAGGACCTGCGTTATTTATCATAAAAATTTTAATTATATATTTTGCCCAGAGTTGTCAACGTCGGATGCAACAGTGGTGAGACAGGGAGACGGTGGAGCATACCTGGCATCACTTTATCTGCCTTTCGACTCTCCGACACCGCCACCAACGTCGGAGCTGCAACGGCTGGTGAGGAAAGCAAAGCAGACAGGAAACGAGGTGCTAATAGGGTGCGATGCGAACTCTCACCACATTTCGTGGGGTAGCACCAACACTAATAAGCGGGGCCAAGCCCTGGCAAAGTTCTTGAATGCTAACGACCTAATAACATTTAATATTGGTAACACCGCTACCTTTGTTAATAGAATTAGGGAGGAGGTATTAGATGTGACGATATGTTCGGAAAATCTAATCGATGAGGTTCAGGAATGGAGGGTCTCCATGGAACACTCTTTCTCTGACCATCGCTACATTAGGTTTAGCATAGCACGGCCAGCGCCGAATCCGATAAGCTTCCGGAATAAGTTGAAGACCAACTGGACAAAATTCGGAAGGCTATTCAGAAGAAGACTTGGGCAAGATAATTCAGATTGTCCAAGCATAGAAGACATTGACGAAAATGTCAACAGGATTACGATTGCACTGGTGGGATCCTTCGTCCTTTTCGGGAAAGGAAATCAGCCCAAGAAAAACCCTGGATGACCGGGAGATTCGCAATATTGGGAAAGAGGTTCGCAGACTTTTTAATAGAGCACGTCGTAAAAAATCGTAAAAAAGCGGAAGTTTATTGGGATGTGTATTACACACGGCTCAAGGAATACAATAAGATTAGCAGAGAGGTAAAACGTGCCTCCTGGAACCTTCTCTGTGAACAGGTCGATAGAGTTATTACCACCGCCAAGATAAAAAACGTTTCTCTCAAAAACCGATGTCCAAACTGAAACAAACTTGACATGTTGAGGCTATTGATGAAAACCCATTTTCCACAGGATACGACGGGCCTTACGGAAACAGCAGAATCCTTGAATAATGACGTTGATCGAAGGTTTATAATTTCGGACTTTATGGTAAAGGAATCCTTGAGGATTCCTTTACCATTTAAGTCACCCGGACCTGATGGAATATTTCCGGCGTTACTACAGAAACAGGCAGACTCATCTGGCCAAAATTTTCATAGCGTGCCTAAGACTTGCATAGACTCCGAAAGCCTGGCAGGAGGCAAGGGTGGTGTTTGTACCCAAGCCCGGCAAGGCAAGTTATGCGACACCAAAAGCTTACAGACCCATAAGCCTTATGTCCTTTCTACTCAAAACCATGGAACGTATTGTGGACACCATGATAAATAATAGGACATCCACCGAAATGCTCAAATACAAACAGCATGCCTATGTCAAGGGAATGTCGGTGGAGACTGCCCTGCACGAGGTTGTGCATAAAATAGAAAAATCCTTCGAAGCCAAAACGTACAACCTGGCGGTTTGCATTGACATCGAGGGGGATTTTAACAATGTGTGGACCGACACACTGATCCAATCCTTAGACCAGTACCGGGTGGACCCGGTACTTAGAGACTGGATAAACCATATGCTAAGCAACAGGTGGATAAATTGTGTGTCCAATGGCATAAATATAAGGGAGAAAGTGGCACAGGGCACGCTACAGGGGGGCATTTTATCGCCACTCCTATGGGTGACCACCATAAATAACCTTTTACGGATGCTGACTGAGGAGGGATTTGAACCCGTCTGCTACAGTCGATGTTATATTACTTCTAAGAGGTATGGATCCGAACGAGCTATGCAGAAGGGCCGAAAGGGTCTTGCATACGGCATATGACTGGGCTAGACCCAGAGGTCTCAATGTTAACCCAGAGAAGACTGAAATATGCCTGTTCACGTGGAAAACGAAGGTGGGCCAATTTAACGCACCACGTTTTCTCAATAAGACAATTTAGATATCTGACAAGGTCAAATACTTAAGTGTGATCTTGGACAGGAAACTGAATTGGATGTGTCACATTCAGGACCGTACTAAGAAGGCTCACAGATGTTGGGCACTATGTATACGGGCCGTAGGCTCGAAATGGGGCCTGAATCCAAGGATAGTCCACTAGCTCTACAGGAGCGAGATAAGACCAATACTTACTTACGCCGCAGTAGTTTGGTGGACTGCTATGGAGAAAAGTGCAACATAAGGACCATAAAACAGGTTCAAAGAACATGTTGTCTTGGCATAGGCGGAGCGATGAGGACCACGCCAACTAGGGCATTGGAGACTATTCTACATATCCGACCCATTGACATACAGATTAAGTGTGAGGCCGCCACTGCGGCTATGAGACTTAAGGCGAAGGGAGAATGCATTGAGGATGGCAGCAGCTCATACCATCGCGGTATAATCGAGGCGACGATGGGAAACTTGGAAGGAAATCCTATGGGGGAATCCAGGTCATGAGAAGACGAGGCTATTACTTAAAGGCAATAATAAGCAGGTCAGTATAGCTATTGGAATCATAACGGGACACATAGGACTTCGAGCTGACTTATGTAAAATCGGTGCGGCAAGTGATATCATATGTAGGGCATGCGGGAAAAATGATGAGACGTTGGAACATTTCCTTTGTCATTGGCCGGCTTTCGCGTCTAACAGATACCGGCACTTAGGCGGAGACATAATACAAGACATGAACCAGCTTAGGGGAGTTGTATTTAAAACAGTTAAGGATTTTGTAAGTAGCACGGAATTCCTAACTTGAAATTTTCTTTTTAGATGTTACTTTATAGTTTTTAGAGCGCACAACAAGCCGATAACTGGCTAAGGTGTATGTCCATAGTGGCATGGGGCGGATTAATATCTGCACCCTCTTTTCACCCTTACCTAACGTAACCTAATTTGAAAATACAAAATTTAAAGGATGGTGGAAATTACAATAGCGGTCGAACGAATATACACTTAAAATTTTGCACAGGGACTTCTTGTTGATGTAGGTCGTTGGTGATTGCCTTATCTATTCAGATTTGGCTTTATCGGTTTAGATTTGGATATAGCCACATATAAACCAGTCCCCCGATTTGACTTCTTCAGCATCTAAGGAAGCCGCCGTTGTTGCCCCATTTGGCTGACATTTTGTACGGAAAGTTCTTTTAGGACTTCTAATAACGGTGCCAAGTATTGTTCAAATCGGCCATTAACCTGATATAGTTCCCATGTAAAGGCATCTTGTGTCCCTGGAAGCAGCAATTGTTATCCGATTTGAGTGAAATTTTGCATGGAGTGTACTGTTGTGACTTCCAACATCCATGATTAGTATTTTCTAACCCGTTCTATTAGCTGATATGATTCCATATTCCGATTTGTCTTCTACGGCCCCTAGAAGTTAAGTTTTTACCAGCAAGTAAATTCGGTGAAATTTTAAACGCAGAGTACACTAATGGTCTGACATAAGCACCGTACAGATATGGCCCCAAAAAACTGGTTCGGAGATAAGAAGCGATGTGGATAAAATGGCTCCAAATAGTTCTAAAAATAGTAAACAGTCGCCATGTATACTTCTTAAATTTTACATTACATTTATAAGATTTATGTATGTAAATAGTAGTCTGTATGCATATTTGTTATCTATACATTTAATAGAAAAAAATAGGTCTGAATATAAACATAGCAAAAACCTAATTGATAAGGATAGGAACATCAAATCTGGCTGTACAACTTGGAGCTTGACACTAGCAACTGCCTCAAAATCCATACTTCGAATTTTCTAGCCAAACCAATGAGGAATTCCAAATAAAACAAACATTTCCCCTGTCGATGTAGAATTCGGAGGAGAAAATTGACTTGGTTGGGTTATAAAGGGTGATTTTTTTGAGGTTAGGATTTTCATGCATTAGTATTTGACAGATCACGTGGGATTTCAGACATGGTGTCAAAGAGAAAGATGCTCAGTATGCTTTGACATTTCATCATGAATAGACTTTCTAACGAGCAACGCTTGCAAATCATTGAATTTTATTACCAAAATCAGTGTTCGGTTCGAAATGTGTTCATTCACCGTTCAGCGATGAGGCTCATTTCTGGTTGAATGGCTACGTAAATAAGCAAAATTGCCGCATTTGGAGTGAAGAGCAACCAGAAGCCGTTCAAGAACTGCCCATGCATCCCGAAAAATGCACTGTTTGGTGTGGTTTGTACGCTGGTGGAATCATTGGACCGTATTTTTTCAAAGATGCTGTTGGACGCAACGTTACGGTGAATGAACACATTTCGAACCGAACACTGATTTTGGTAATAAAATTCAATGATTTGCAAGCGTTGCTCGTTAGTAAGTCTATTCATGATGAAATGTCAAAGCATACTGAGCATCTTTCTCTTTGACACCATGTCTGAAATCCCACGTGATCTGTCAAATACTAATGCATGAAAATCCTAACCTCAAAAAAATCACCCTTTACTTCTTCTTCGACCGCGCGATGATGTGGGAGAAATGTTCTAGACTGGAACCCGCAAGGATAGCGAGGGAGGGGACGCCCGAAAATCACATGAATCCGCTGTACAAAAGGAGAGTTGGAATCAAGCCATATATCGTGGAATCAAGACAAGGGTTTGGCCAACGTTAGAGCTCGCCTGCTTTTATATTATATGGGAAAAAATTATCCTTTAAGTATTAATTTTTGACAATTTAAGTGCTTTAAGTGAAATACCATTCCATGAAAATAGTAAATGTATATCGCTTGACTAACAGTATAACAATATAAATGGTTTTATCTGTATCCCATATTATCTGTATCCCATATGATTTTGAACCCCATATTGCCATGGTCGGTGTATATGTTGTCCAATTTAGGGGTGGTGTGGTCACAAGATACTAATCCCTGAAAAAAATATCACCATCGTGCTCTACTCTCGAATACCTTTTATTTAAAAACCCCATATTGCCGTTGGTTTAAGGGGAGTTTGTGGGATGAGGCGTCCCCCAAACACTTTACGTATTCTTCTCTCATGTACTATTTACTTGAGCCCCATATTGCCATCGTCAGTAAATAATTCCTGTTTGTGGGGTGTTTTAGGGAACGAGTGGACCCCTAGAAACTTCGTCCCGAAAGTGAATATCAATTTTGTGCTCTACTCCCCAATATCTATCATTTGAGCCCCACATTGCCATGGTCGGTAAATATGGCTGATTGATGGTTGTTTGCAGGGTGGAGTTGTCCCCCAGCCCTAAAACACTATCAACATCGAGCTCCACTCTCTTTGAGCCCCAAATAGTCATGGTGAGCAAATTGTCCTATTTAGGGATTTTTAATGGGGATGGGACGCCCCATAGACAATTGGTCCCCAATGGTGATGTCAGATTCGTGTTCTACTCCCAAATACCTTTCATTTGAGCCCCTTATTGCAAGAGTCAGCAAATATCCCATAAAAACTGTCAACATCGAGCTCCACGATCTTTGGGCCCCAAATTGGGACGTCCCGTAGACAGTTGGTTGATACCAGATTCGTGCTCTACTCCCAAATATCTTTTATTTGAGCCCTTATAATTCTATAGTCGGCAAACACGTCCGGTTTGGGGGATGCCCCACACACTCATTGACTTGGTCCTGAAAATATATATCAAATTCCTGTCCTACTATAAAATCAATTTGGAGGGTGCTTTGGGGGTACGATGGGCCCATAGACACTTATTCTGAATATTGATATCAGATTCGTGCTCTGCTCTCATAGACCTTTCATTTGAGCCCCATATTGCTACGATCTCGAAAGTGGAAATCAATTTTGTGCCCTATTTCCAAATGACATTCATTTGAGCATCTTATTGCTATGGTCGGTATATATGTATGTCCGATTTAGGAGTGTTCTGTGGGTTGGGATGCCCCCCCCCCCCCCCCAAACACTTGGTTCCATATTGGATATCAGATACGTTTTCTTATTTTAAATACCTTTCATTTGAGTCCCATATTGTCGTGATTGGTCTATACATATATATATATATATATATTTGGTGGGTTATGGGAGTGGGTCGATCCCCCTAAGTGCCCCACCCGAAATTCGGATACCAAATTTTTTTGTTTTTGGATGCTATAAGAAAGTACACAACATTTCTCTTAAATCGGTGCACTCATACATCGTCTGGAAAACTTAGTTCCGTTATCGATAAACTAAAATTTGAACCGGAAAATCTAATATGTGAGATATATTCCTGTTGTTACTGTGGCGGCCATCGTTGCGCTAAGTGTTGCATCTTCGCCTACGACACCGAACGAATCGTCCTAATTTTTGGAGCAAGGCGGCCTACATTGTCCATTGTACCTAAATCAATTAAATCACACGCTATCCTGTTGGGTCATTATGATTGATCGACTGTTTTGGGGTGAATTGATTTCCTAGACATATTGCCAGAATAAAGATATAAGATAAGATATATATAAGATAAGTTTATACATTCATTTGGTGGGGGCGTCTATAGAAAGGTTGTGCGGCACAACTCTGTCACTTGAGCATAAATTAGAATAAAGCATCATCGTCTTAATAGGCCAATTAACCTATTTGAAGCGCTTTTAGGAGCTAAAACGCTACCTGAATACATGGACACAAATTTATTGTCATACTCGTAATCTACTACCAAATACCTTTCATTTGAGTCCCATATTGAAATGTACTGTTTGGGGGGAGTTTTAGGGATGGGGTGGCTCCCTGAATATTTGGACCCAAGTTTTAATACCATATTCGTTTTCTAATTTCCAATACCTTTCCTTTGATACCAATACTGTTCAGATCGGTCAACTTTTGGTTTTGGGTGGTGTTTTTGGCGTAACGGGGGAGGGTTCGGCCCCTTCCGATGTCAAAAAATTATATAGATAATGGCTTCTTCTAGACCATATTCGTAATCTACTCCCCAATAGCTTTCAGTCAGTTCAAATAGGCATATTGTCATTATCGTCCAATATGCCTATTTGAAGGGGTTTTGGGGTCACAGGTTGTGTGAGCGGTCCGGGAGGAGCAAAAGCTATATAATTTTTTGATATCGACCCTACCCCTTCGGGACAGTATGGGACTCAAATGAAAGGTATTCGGGAGAAGAATAGGAATATGGCATAAAAAAATGAGGTCCAAGTAAATATGGGTCGAATGGCTAAGATATAATGTCATTACGACGACTGGCAAAAATATCTCCTCAGACAGCCAGGCAGACATTAAATCCCTGGAGAACGTATTTTTGAACACAAAAACCGGACTATAAGATATAATGTCATTACGACGACTGGCAAAAATATCTCCTCAGACAGCCAGGCAGACATTAAATCGCTGGAGAACGTATCAACGATCACAGATCTCTCAACGAGATGGCTGAACAGTTCAAAATTCACCTGTTCTGGGTGCCGGACCACAGAGATATCTCAGGGAATCGTAAAGCGGATGAGCTTGCGAGACTAAGAACTACCCACACATTCCAGGGATACTGGAATCTGTGGATATGCCTCTAGCGACATGTAAGCTAAGTTTTCAGGACCAGGCCCGAAGGACAACGAATGATAGATGGTCACAAAGAGGGGGCTGTGAGGATTCCAAAACTATGTGGCCTTATCTAGACTTGAAGAGGTCTACCGCTTTGCTGTCATTGGCTAGAACAGACGTCTCAGTCATTGTGCCCGTCATGACAGGTCACGGTCAAATCGGAAAACATGAACATTCGCAAGTTATTGGGATTTTTAAAGCAATCTGGATGGTTCAACGATAGGAACTAGAAGGCATCTTCCTTCTTCTGTTCCTGTGGTCTCACAATGGACGAAAATGTCTAAGTGAGTCTGATGGCAGACTGCTACTTACACCTAACCTATGGGTCGTACCATCTTCAAAAAGTACCTCAAATGCGAATACTAGCCTATCATGGCTATGTGTGAATCAAATGATAGACATTTGGGAGTAGGTTACGGGTATGACATTACAATTTGTGTCCGAGTATCCAAGTATCAATTAAATTTCAAAAAGGTTAATTGACCTATTAAGGCGGCGGGGGACCAAGCGATAGATATTTTTGGGTGGTGTGCGATATTCTAATTTTTGATCAAGTGGCAGAAGAGTTGTGGCGCACAATGCCGCCATCACGACAATATGGGATTAAAAATTAAGTTCATCGATAAGGGACCTATCTTTCCTAGACAAGTCCAGACGACGTGCCGCTGGCAACAATTCAAAATTGTTCAATAGTATTACATGGTAATCCCCACACAATTGGTGTGTGGGGATCACCATCACAAAATTTATTCCAATGTCTTCGCAAGATTTTGAACGCGGTGGTCGTAACACATCTCCGCAAAGGTGGCTACCAAATACATAGACTGGTAAATTAGTTGTTAAGACCAGAAAATCGTTTTATATAGATATTTGATTTGATTAAAAAAAGAAAACATGATGAATACGAATGTTGCCTTTTATATTTCGGGATTAGAGAAAACAAAAAACGAATTTTAATCATAGAAAATCCCTTTATTGTTTTTCAAAATATTTCCCATTAAGATCTATACACTATTGCATGCGTTTGAACCAATTGTTGAAGCACTTTTGCCACTCTGAGGTATCTCCAAATCATGCGTTCTGAACGCATCAACCGCTTCTTCAGGTGTCGAAGAACGTTGACCTCTCATTTTATTTTTTACGTACGAGAATAAAAAGAAGTGATTCGGTGTCAAGTCAGGACTATACGTTGGATGACTCATCAAATCGATGTTTATAGTGCTCAAAAATTGGGATGTTTCGTATTTTTAGATCATTTCTTTCGACCAATCGACACGAGCCTTTTTGAGCGATTTAAATTTAAACTAAGTTCATCGATGCACTGTCTTTGAATTAATCCACGTCGAAGGTTGTAAAAAATAATCGCACGAAAATGTTCACAATTTGAAACTGCAGAAATACGCATAACCTCAAAAATTTCACGCTTGACGATAGAGCTGCCAGTTGCCAGATTGTAACACAAGGGTTGTCCAAACCCGAAACATAAAAGCAACCCTCGTATTTAATATGTAGTCACATAGTCATTTAAGGACAACTACCACATCATGATCAATGTTATAGGCGTTAAGCCACTCCAGGCGAGTAACATTAACATTTACTTTAGCGCCCTCTACTGGCTGTTTAGGATTGGGTCTGAATAGAAACGCCAATAGGAACACGGAGAGGGCAGAGTGACCAAAGTTGGTGACTAGCTATGATTTTCTGAATAAAGAAAAATATATATAGGAATTTAGTTGAGGTTGATGGTGGTATTATATTTTAACGTTCCTACCCTGAGACGACCCTTAACAATAATTGTTTAGAATAATTTAAGAGTCTGTCTTTGTCATAGATAAAAAATTAAATGTGTAAAGAAAAACTTATAGAATAAAAAATGTAGAAGAAAGAAGTGAGAGCGTGCTAAATTCTGCCGGTCCGAATCGTATATACTATCGAGTTCTTTCTGCGATATCTTTTTTTAAGCAAACAAAGAATAATGGATAACAATTGTTATGCTATTGGAGATATATCAAGTTATAGTCTGATTATTATTATAGTCCGTAGAAGTCATTGGGTAATATTTCAGTCCATTTGGATAAGAATTGTGCCTTGTAGGGGCTCAAGAAGCATATTCGGGAGATCGGTTTATATGGCAGCTATATCAAAACATGGACCGATATGGCCCATTAACAATCCCAACCGATCTACGCTAATAAGAAATATTTGTGAAAAACTTTAAGAAACTAGCTTTACTCCTTCGAAAGTTCGGCAGGCGGACGGACATGGCTAGATCGACTTAAAATATCATGACTATCAAGAATATATATGCTTTATTTATGGGGTCTAAGACAAATATTTCAAGGTGTTGCAGACGAAATGACGAAATTAGTATACCCCCATCCTATGGTGGATGGTACTAAAATATGTAGAATAAAAATGTAAAATTTTCATAGACTAAGAACGAGATACACACTTTTCACTTGGTGTCAATGAAGGGGCAGCAAAGCGGGCTGGGTTCATCTTGTATAAATGTAAAATATATTTGCGTTTGTTTGGTTGTTTTTAAATTGTTTGTTTGTTTATTTGTGGGTACGTAAGTTTGTTTGTTCCTTATAAAATTAAAAAAACGGCTGAACCGGTTTTCTAGAAATATTCTCAGATTTTGGCGAGAGATCTGGAAGCAACAATAGCTTATATAATCTTTTCATATCGGAAGGGGGCGGAACCTTCTCTTTACTCCCAAAAGTACGATCCAAAAAAAAAAGTTGGCTGATCGCGACAATATGGGACTCAAATAAAAGGTAATCAGGAGTAGAGAACTTTTGGATCCAAATCACTGGGGGGGTCGCCCACCCCAAACCCCTAAAATAGGTTTATTGGACGATATTAACAAAATGGGACTCAAATGAAAGCTATTCGGGAGACGGTTATGAATATGGTCAAGAAGGAGGTATAGACTATATAATTTGTTGATATTGGAAGGGGTGGAACCTCCCCCACTACGTCAAAAACACCACCCAAAACCAAAAGTTGACCAATCGGGACAATATGGGTATCAAATGAAAGGCATTGAAGAGTAGATTAGGAATCTGTTATTAAGGGATCGCCCAATCCTAAAAAACTACTCCAAACAGACATATTGGACGTACATATCAATATAAAAGGTATTCGGGAGTAGACTACGAATATGATATAGAAAATGAGGTCCAAGTAATTGATGGTCGCTCATCCCCGATAAGCCCGCCAAATGGAAATATTACTCGATCTTAGCTTGATGAGACTCAAAAGAAAAACATTTGGGAGCAGATTACGAGTATGACATTAAACTTTGTGGCCAAGAATGTAGGTGGTGCTTTACCTCCTAAAACCTCCTCCAATAGGTTATTTGACCCATGAAAACAATGGGGATCAAATGATAGATATTTTTGAGTAGCGTGCCACATTCAATTTTTTTTTTCTCAAGTGGCAGATGGTTTGTGGCGCCCAACCCTCATATAGACGGCCTCCACCAGACGGCTGTATACACCAATCATGACAATATGTGGTTAAATTAAAGGTATCAAGTTGTGAACTGCGGATCTGATATCTTTATTCAGCTCATATATCTAGTGGACCACCTCACCCCAAAACAGTCGATCAATCATTGTGACATTACAGGACACTGTGTGATTTAATTAATGTGTGGGGCACAAATAAATGTAGGAATATCCCAAAAATTATGACGTTCAGCGTGATAGGAGGAGTTGCAAATCTTAACGTTAAGATTGCAACCATTTTTAGCTCATCGATAGACAAGACCAAATGACGTGCTGCTAGGCAGCATTTTTTTGCACAAGTTTTACAGGGTTTAATAGCAAGATAGTAATACTAAGACAATGGGGGACCAAGCGAGTGTGAGTGGAGTGCTAATTTGTGCTCAAGTAGCAGAAGAGGTGTGCCGCACAAGCATTCTATAGACGCCGCCACCAAAATGGCTGTATAGACCTATCACGATAATATGGAATTAAAATTATTATATGAGGTTGTGGCCAGCGAATCTTATATCAATGATCGAGAGACCGGTTTATATGGGAGCAATATCAGGTTCTTGACCAATTTGGACCATACTTTACACGTAGTAAGTTATAACAGAACCCTATGTGCAAAATTTCACAAAATGGGACAAAAACTGCAGCTTCCAGGGCTCAAGAATTCAAAAGAGGAGATCGGGTTATATGGGAGCTATATCAGTTTATAGACCGTACTTGGCACAGTTGTTGGAAGTCATAACAGAACACTATGTGCAAAGCTTCAACAAAATCGGATGAAAAGAAGTCAAATCGGGAGATCGGTTTATATGGCTCAGTTGTTGGAACTCATAACAGAACAACACATGCAAAATTTCAGCCAAATCGGACAATAAATACGGCTTCCAAGGGCTCAGGTCCAATCAGGAGAACGGTTTATATGGGAGCTGTATCCAAATCTGAACCGATATGGCCCATTTGCAATCCCCAACGACCTACATCAATATTAGGTATCTGTGTGAAATTTCAAGTGGCTAGCTTAACGTGTTCGACCGCTATCGTGATTTCGACAGACGGACGGATGGATATGGCTAGATCGACTCAGAATGTCGAGACGATCAAGAATATATATACTTTATGGGGTCATAGATCAATATTTCGAGGTATTGCAAACGGAATGACTAGGTTAGTATACCCACATCCTATGGTGGTGAGTATAAAATCTGTAAAATTAAGCGAAAAACTTACGTTTCGCTTGGTGTAAATGAAGTTGCAGTGAAGCGGGCTGAGTTCATCTGGTATATATATAACAAGTAAAACCGTGCTAAGTTCGGCCGGGCCGAATCTTATATATCCTCCACCATGGATCGCATTTGTCGAGTTCTTTTCCCTGCATCCTTCTTCGGCAAAAAAAATGATAAAAGAAAAGATTTGCTCTTCTATTAGAGCTATATCAAGATATGGTCCGGTTCCTGTGTAAAATGTCAGCCAGTTCGAATAAAAATTGCGCCCTTTGGGGGCTCAAGAAGTAAAATAGAGAGATTGATTTATATGGGAGCTGTATCAGTCTATAGACCGATTCAGACCTAATAAACGCGTATGTTGATGGTCATGTGAGGATTCGTCGTACAAAATTTCAGGCAAATCGGATAATAATTGCGACCTCTTGAGGCTCAAGAAGTCAAGATCCCAGATCGGTTTATATGGCAGCTATATTAGGTTATTGACCGATTTGTTTGTTTATTTGTGGGTATGTAAGTTTGTTTGTTCCTTAAGACTCAAAAACGGCTGAACCGATTTTCTTGAAAAATTCACAGATTTTGGGGAGTGGTCTGGAAGCAACAATAACTTATATAATCCTTTCATATCGGAAGGGGGCGGACCTTCCCCTTATTGCCAAAAGTACGATCCAAAAATAAAAGTTCGCCGATCGTGATAATATGACACTCAAATGAAAGCTATTCAGGAGTAGAGAACGACTTTTTTACTTGGGTCCAAGTGCCCTACCCCAAAATAGGTTTATTGGACGATAATGACAATATGGGGCTCAAATGAAAGATATTCGGGAGAAGATTACGAATATGGTCAAGAAGGAGGTATAGGCAATATAATTTGTTGATATTGGAAGGCGGCGGACGCTCCCCCGTTACGCCAAAAACACCACCCAAAACCAAAAATTGACCAATCGGGACAATATGGATATCAAATGAAAGGTATCGGAGAGTAGATTACGAATATGGTATTAAACCGCCCAACCCCAAAAACTGCTCCAAACAGACATATTTGGCGTACATATCAATATGGGACTCAAATCAAAGGTATTCACTAGTAGACTACGAATATGACATCAAAAATGGGGTCAAAGTAATTGATGGTCGCCCATCCCCAATAAAGCCGTGAAATGGGAATATCACTCGATCATAACTTGATGAAACACAAAAGAAAGGCATTTGGGAGCAGATTGCAAATATGACATTAAACTTTGTGTCCAAGAATCTAGGTGGTGCTTCCTAAAATCCCTCCACTAGGTTATTTGACCCATTAAAACAAAGGGGGATGAAGTGATAGATTTTTTGAGTAGAATGCGACATTCAAATTTGTGCTCAAGTGGTAGATGGGGTGCTGCGCACAACCCTCATATAGACGGCCTCCACCAGACGGCTGTACATACCAATCATTACAATATGTTGCTAAATTAAAGGTATCAAGTTTTGGACTGTGAATCTGATATCTTTATACTACTCATATATCTAGCGGACCACCTCACGCCAAAACAGTCGATCAATCATAACGATCTAACAGGACACTGTATAATTTAGTTATTGAGTGAGGACACAAATATATGTAGGCCGCCATACCCCAAAAATTATTACTTTCAGCGTGATAGGAGTAGTTGCAAACCTTAATGTTAATGTTGCAACCAGCTCATCGATAGACAAAACCAAACGACGTGCTGCTGGGCGACTCTTTTTTGTTCAAAAGATTTACATGGTTTAATAGTAAGAATTATCGCCACCGCATTAAATATTTAGACTGGCAAATCAGTTCTTTGCCACCGAAAGTCGTTCAATATGGCAATTTTATTTGATTTAAAAAAAGAAAAAATTATGACTTTTTAATAGGTAGTATTAAAGTCATTTATTGACAACTACCATATGATGACCCATGTTATAGGCGCTAACCCACTCCAAGCGAGTAGCACTAACGTTTAGATTAGCATCATCCACTGGCTGTTTTCAATTAAATTTGGTTGATCTAATTGAAAACAGCCAGTAGATGGCGCTAATTTGCAGATACCAACATGAACAGAGAGAGGGCAGAGTATAAAACAATTTCGTTTCTTTCGTTCGCGGTAGTGTTTTTTAACGTGCCTTAACAATAACTGTTTAAGGTAGTTTAAGTGCCTACCTTTGGCATAGAAAGGGGGCTCTGGTAGTATATTTATAAATTTCAAGGAATGTTTTCAAATCAGTGTTTCAAGGAATTTTGTTTTAAGACAATTCTATTATTTTTTTATTACAAAATTTCAATAAAATTTTTATCATAAAATTTCAATAAAATTTTTAGCACAAAATTTCAATAAAATTTTTATCACAAAATTTCAATAAAATTTTTAAGACAAAATTTTTTACAAATGCAAAATGTCATCGAAATTTCTTAACACAAAATCTCCATAAAACCCTTTATTTCTTCAAAAATTAAGTAAAAGATCAAAGTGCAACGAAACTTCTTCTAAAGATAAAAGTGTTTTTTTTTTTAATTTTCGTTATTAGAAAATATTTATGAAATTTGATCTCTAAAGTAACTGTATTTAAAAATTTTCATAAAATAAAATTATACGCTTGGACATATTTACATTATAAATAAATGTGGTTGGTAAAGAAGTATTAATAATAAAGCAATAAAAAATTGACAATGAGTATAATTAAAGATTTTATGGAACCAGAAACCCCGATTTTACTATCCCGAACTGAAGCCCCTAAATAATCTTCATACTGAAATAGCTTTATCAAATCAAACCAAAAAAAGGTTAGGTTAGGTTGAATCCTCATCGAGGCAACTCCTACAGAAGTCATTGTGCGGTATCGCCATGCGGCCTATGGCACAGAGTCCGGTTATGACCCCTGTCAAGGTACTCATCAATCTCTTATCGAACGCCAGCAACTCCCTCGTCCTCCTCTGGTCGATGACTGGCCATAGCGCCTTCGCAGTCCGGCAACCGTCCACCGTGTCCTACCTACTCTGTTCAGTAGCTCGACAAATGACACGAAGTCAAGACCGATGACTGGTCCGCCCGGCGCAGACAAATCCCTCCTGGCGCTCTTGTCCGCCCTCTCATTCCCTGGAATCCCCTCATGCTCAGAAATACATGTCAGCGTCACATCGTACGGCCGGAGCATATCCAGGGATTCCAAACAATCGGCCACGCATCTCGACCTCACCATCCTCGACCCTAAGGCCTTGAACGCCGTCATACTTTCAACATAAATTCTGAGTTTCGAGGGCGGTAAGGCCCTTACCAGAATTTCCCTTGCGGACACTGCAATGGCACAGACTTCTGCCTGGAAGACCGTGCACCCGTCCGCCAGTCTCAGAGACATACTGATATTGAGTGCATCAGAGTAGACCCCCAATCCAGTCCCTGACTCCATCTCGAAGCCATCTATGTAGATCGAGGTCTCATCCTCCTTAAGTAAACCATTCGCCCTCCATTTGTCCCTCTCAGGAAATCGAATCGCTTACTCCAGTCGGCACTGGTGCCAGGTAGTCAGTCTACACCCGTATCCATAACACCCAGAATCGAACTGTGGCCGCAACCATCCTCCCTCAGCATGCCAAGCTCCCTCAGCTTAAGCGCGACCCTGGCGGCGCAGTTCCAAATATAGGCCTCAATGGGCTGCATATTCAGCATCGCCTTCAAACCTGCCTGCGGTGCGGATCTCATTGTCCCTGTGATCCCGATGCAGGCCAGTCTCTGGACCTTCTCGAACTCCCTCGGACGCGTCCTCTTCCCTACGGCATTCCACCATTCCAGTACTCCATAAGCCAGTACTGGTCTCATGGCCGTTTACATCCAATAAATCATCTTGGGAGTCACCTCCACTTCCTACCAAACATCCTCCTGCAGGAGTAAAAAGCGCACAATGGCTTACGGCTTCTTTCCTCGGTGTTCCTCTTCCAGGACAGTTTCGAGTCGACGATTATGCCTAGGTACTTCGTATAGGTACTCGGTATCTTATATCTAAGCGTGAAGAGCACCAGCTCCGTCTTCCCTGGGTTGGTCCTCAACCCATTTGTGGTAGCCCATCGCGACAACCTCCTCAGTGGCCCTCCCATGATATAACCCTAAATGCTTGTGCGTGTGGCAACCATAAGTGTGCGTAAGTGCATTTAGGTTAGTCATAAAATTAGAAGATAAGGAGGAACGAGATAACACCGCGTTGGTATCTCGTTCTAGACTAGTTTAAAGATTTTCATTTGCTGTACTTATAGAAAATGTTTTAAAATAAAATTAGTATGAAAAAATTACTCAAGCAGTTCATTATTAGTGAACACCTATAAATGGCTCATTTTTACCCTATTTCGTTGAATTTTGGAAGTGTAACTTGCTTTTAACCCTCGACATTCGTACTGTGTTTGGTCTAGATCGGACCATACTTTGCTATAGCATTTTCACCGCATTTTGTTGAAATGTGGTTGATAAATATACCTGAGGTGGTAGGTTCTATTTTGTGGGGGGAAAATGTTATATACTTACAATATGTTATTGAGCACCATTTAGTTTCATTAGAGAGAAATCTCAGGAAAAACTAAACACATCAAAACGGTCTATATGATAACAATATCCAAATCTGGTTCGCTCTTGACCTTATTCGGCGCAAACTTCAACGAAACACTGTCATAAGTGTGCCCTTTATGGGACCTGGAGCTTAAATCTTGTTACCGGTCTATATGGCAGCTGTATCCAAATATTGTCCGATCTTGACCATACTCTTTCACTATACCAAATTTCAGCAAATTAAAAAATTAACCATTTATGAGCTCAAGATCATAAGCCGCATGATCGATCTATATAGCAGCTATATCATTATATAGTCCGGTATACCAACGGTTGGCGTTGTGCAGGTGTTGACGTGAGAAAGAGGGAACTTTATCTAACCAGAAAGTGATTTATATATGTATATAAGCACTTGCAGAAATCTTCAAACTTGAGCCGTGGAATAATAATGTTTCACTATCAAGCATCTTCAGTTTGGTCTATAATTTAACCATGAAACGAACAACGCTTCCAAATTATTGAATTTTATTATGAAAATGCGTGTGACCAATCGGTACGTATGTAAGCAGAATTGTCGATTTTGGAGTGAAAATCAGCCAGATCTACCAATGCATCCAAAAAAGTCACAGTTTGGTGCGGTTTATGGACTGGTGGCATCATTGGACCGTACTTCTACAAAGATGGTGCAAATCGTAACGTAACTGTGAATGGTCAGCGCTACCATGAGATGATATTTAACTTGTTTTTGCCCAAAATGCAATAGCTTGACTTGCATGACATGTGGTTTCAACAAGACGGTGCCACATGCCACACTTCACGCGTAACAATGGACTTATTGAGAGGCGAGTTCGGTGAACATTTTATTTCACATTCGGGACCGATCAATCGACCGTCTAGATAGTGCGATTTAACGCCCTTGGACTATTTTTTGTGAGCTATGTTAAAGCTCATGTCCATACAGACAAGCCCGCTTAATTGACCCATTGGAAGACTACATTGAAGCATTTTTTGTAAGATACCGGCCGAAATGTTGAAAAGAATATACCAAAATTGGACTAAGCGGATGGACCATTTGAGGTGCAGTCACGGTCAACGTTCGCATGAAATAATCTTCAAACATTAAATTATATGGACCGTACTATCGATTCAAATAAAGATTTCATGCATTTTCCTGAATTTTATGAGTTTTTTTTTTTTTGTGAGAAACTCTCCTATAGCTCTGATAAATCACCTTTTACTTAATAAGTGAATGCAAGTTGGATGGTAACATGGGTAACAAATACCAATGGGCGAAAGATTCAGTATGTTTATACCATACTGAATCTATTATAAATCAAGTTTCTATCAATATGAAGTGTAGAATATTGCTCATTTATATGATGTTAACAATTGACAATTACTAAGAATTAAAAAAAACTCAGACCAATTAATCTGCTTGTATTAGGTTTGACCATTGCAATATACTTCTGAATGTCAAGCTGAAAATTAATTATTGTTGCGGCCATTGAATATAGAATTATGTTTTCTTTTCATTTGCGTTCTAAATTTATTTATATTGTTAGTATTCGCATTCCGTGTGTTCATATATAGATTATTATCATCTTTGTTTTTTCATTTTATCTTTTTTAGAATGGGGCTGATGACGTTAAGAGGCATCGATGGTTTAAGGAATTGAACTGGGATGACGTCTACAACAAAAAGCTAAAGGTATGAAATACAACAAACAAAAAATAATACAAAATTTAAATTAGTTTTCTGCTTTATTTAAAATATTTCTCATATTTACCAAAATATCTTGGTACACACCCACCGATAGCGAAAGAAATTAAAAAGGAAACTTTCTAAACATTTTTGATCATAACGAAAATTGGTTCGAAAATGTTTCTTTGCAGATAAGTAGGATGACTTCAATTTTAGCAGGTTTTCAAAACACAAAATTACGTAAAAAAAATTATTGAATTATATGGTTTTGATTGATAATTCAAGTTCAATGCCATTGTACTACTTTGATTTTAAATAATTCTGTTTTGTTTGGTTCATTTTTATTTGTGCATAGCAACATTTCATTGCCACGTGTGTGGAATTGTGTGTACTTTTTTTGTTTTTTTATACCCTCCACCATAAGATGGGGGGTATACTAATTTCGTCATTCTGATTGTAACTACTCGAAATATTCGTCTGAGACCCCATAAAGTATATATATTCTTGATCGTCGTGAAATTTTATGTCGATCTAGCCATGTCTGTCCGTCCGTCCGTCTGTCTGTCGAAAGCACGCTAACTTCCGAAGGAGTAAAGCTAGCCGCTTGAAATTTTGCACAAATACTTCTTATTAGTGTAGGTCGGTTGGTATTGTAAATGGGCCATATCGGTCCATGTTTTGATATAGCTGCCATATAAACCGATCTGGGATCTTGACTTCTTGAGCCTCTAGAGTGCGCAATTCTTATCCGATTGGAATTAAATTTTGCACGACGTGTTTTGTTATGATATCCAACAACTGTGTCAGGTATGGTTCAAATCGGTCTATAACCTGATATAGCTGCCATACAAACCGATCTTGGGTCTTGACTTCTTTAGCCTCTAGAGTGCACAATTCTTATCCGATTGGAATGAAATTTTGCACAACGTGTTTTGTTATGATATCCAAAAACTGTGTCAAGTATGGTTCAAATCGGTCCATAACCTTATATAGCTGTCATATAAACTGATCTTGGGTCTTGACTTCTTGAGCCTCTAGAGGTCGCTATTCTTATCCGATTTGAATGAATTTTTGCACGACGTGTTTTGCCATGATATCTAACAACTGTGCTAAGTATGGTTCAAATTGGTTCATAACCTGATATAGCTGTCATATAAACCGATCTGGGGTCTGGATCTGGGATCTTCTTGAGCCTCTAGAGGTCGCAATTATTATCCGATTTGCCTCATCAACATACGTATTTATTATGGTCTGAATCGGTCTATAGCCCGTTGCAGCTCCCATATATTGAGCCCCCAAAGGGCGCAATTCTTATTCGAATTGGCTGACATTTTACACAGGTCTCCAACACATAATTTAATTGTGGTCCAAACCGGACCATATCTTCAGATCGCTCTAATAGTAGAGCAAATCTTTTCTTATATCCTTTTTTGCCTAAGAAGAGATGCCGGGAAAAGAACTCGACAAATGCGATCCAGGGTGGAGGGTATATAAGATTCGGCCCGGCCGAACTTAGCACGCTTTTACTTGTTTTTTTTGGAATTGCGTGTGCTGCCGTTATATGTTGCCATGGAATTTTTGTTTCGGTTGATCAGTTGTCAAGAAATCGGTCCGAAATCGTCTACGAATTTGGTCTCAATTCGATACGACGTAAAATTTCCCATCCGAATTTCCCTGGAATTTCGCTCCGGCATCGATCAAATATCGGTTTGATATGGCGATTAATATATCAGATTAACCTCAGCCGTTCCGACAACATGACAACTACTTCTCTCGTTTTTAGTTACGATGTCGGTAAGACATTGGATCCGATATCGAATTATTCGTCTGATTGTCGGACCGAAATCGAAAAATTCTGTTAGCTGGGATGTTTGCTTCATCGCAATATTTGGTCCAGTCTTGTATGTTATTTAGCCATATTGTTTCCTTTCTCCCTCTTTGTAGTCTTCCTTTTTATACCCTCCACCATAAGATGGGGGGTATACTAATTTCGTCATTCTGTTTGTAACTACTCGAAATATTCGTCTGAGACCCCATAAAGTATATATATTCTTGATCGTCGTGACATTTTATGTCGATCTAGCCATGTCCGTCCGTCTGTCCGTCCGTCCGTCCGTCCGTCCGTCCGTCTGTCTGTCGAAAGCACGCTAACTTCCGAAGGAGTAAAGCTAGCCGCTTGAAATTTTGCACAAATACTTCTTATTAGTGTAGGTCGGTTGGTATTGTAAATGGGCCATATCGGTCCATGTTTTGATATAGCTGCCATATAAACCGATCTTGGGTCTTGACTTCTTGAGCCTGTAGAGTGCGCAATTCTTATCCGATTGGAATGAAATTTTGCATGACGTGTTTTGCTATGATATCCAACAACTGTGCAAAGTATGGTTCAAATCGGTCCATAACCTGATATAGCTGCCATATAAACCGATCTTGGGTCTTGACTTCTTGAGCCTCTAGCGTGCGCAATTCTTATCCGATTAGAATGAAATTTTGCACAACGTGTTTTGTTATGATATCCAACAACTGTGTCAAGTATGGTTCAAATCGGTCCATAACCTGATATAGCTGCCATATAAACCGATCTTGGGTCTTGACTTCTTGAGCCTCTAGAGTGCGCAATTCTTATCCGATTGGAATGAAATTTTGCACGACGTGTTTTCTTATTATATCCAACAACAGTGCCAAGTATGGTTCAAATCGGTCCATAACCTGATATAGCTACCATATAAACCGATCTTGGGTCTTGACTTCTTGACCCTCTAGAGGGCACAATTCTTATCCGATTGAAATGAAATTTTGCACGACGTGTTTTGTTATTATATCCAACAACTGTGCCAAGTATGGTTCAAATCGGTTCATAACCTGATATAGCTGCCATATAAAGCGATCTTGGGTCTTGACTTCTTGAGCCTCTAGAGTGCGCAATTCTTATCCGATTGAAATGGAATTTCGCACGACGTGTTTTGTTATGATACCCAACAATTGTGCCAAGTATGGTTTAAATCGGTCCATAACCTGATATAGCTGCCATATAAACCGATCTTGGGTCTTGACTTCTTGAGCCTCTAGAGTGCGCAATTCTTATCCGATTGGAATGAATTTTTGGCACCAAGTATTTCGTTATGATATCCAACAACTGTGCCAAATATAGTTGAAATCGGTCAATAACCTGATATAGCTGTCATATAAACAGATCTGGGGATTTGACTTCTTGAGCTTCTACAGGGCGCAATTCCTATCCGATTTGGCTGAAATTTTGCATGACGTATTTTATTTTTACTTTCAACAACTGTGTCAAATAAGGTTCAAATCGGTTCATAACCTGATATAGCTGCCATATAAACCGATCTGGGATCTTGACTTCTTGACCCCTAGAAGTCGCAATTATTATCCGATATGCCTGAAATTTTGTACGACGGATCCTCTCATGACCATCAACAAACGTGTTTATTATGGTCTGAATCGGTCTATAGCCCGATACAGATCCCATATAAATCGTTCTCTCTATTTTACTTCGTGAGCCCCAATGGGCGCAATTCTTATACGAATTGGCTGAAATTTTACACAGGTCTCCAATATATAATTTAATTGTGGTCCGAACCGGACCATATATTGATATCGTTTTAATAGCAGAGCAACTCTTTTCTTATATCCTTTTTTGCCTAAGAAGAGATGCCGGGAAAAGAACTCGACAAATGCGATCCATGGTGGAGGGTATATAAGATTCGGCCCGGCCGAACTTAGCACGCTTTTACTTGTTCATCTTTAGAAGTTTCTGCCCGTTTAGAATTCGGTCAGAATTATGGACAAAAATTCGTCAAATTCATCCGAATTTAGATCAGAAGTCTGTCCAAGTTCTTAATGAAAAATGTATGGAGTTGTTGACACGACTTCGGAACGAAATGTCGGAAGGAAATCTGATGTTTTCCCAAACCAAAATTATGAGAAATTCGAAGGGAAATTTAGAGTTGTCGTTAAGACTTCTGACCGAATTTTGATGTTGAGTCTCAATGAATACGGATGTGCTTTCCGACTTGTCTTATCGATTTCTGACCGAAAGTACATTAGAATTCCTTTAGACTTCGAATGTTGTTTCCAACTCGTCGTATCGATTTCTGACCGAGTTCTGGAATAATAAAAAAATAGAACAATAAAAATTCGACACAGAGTTCAAAGTTCGTTCCATCAGAACTGTCGGAACAAAAATTCCTAACTGTTCAAACAAAGAAATAGGTAAAAAAGCAAGCACAAAAAGACAAAAACATCCGACACAGAGTTCAGACATCATTCGGAATTCCTACCGAACTGTCGGAAGAAAACTTAAAAAAAAACAATACGACAGGACGTTCAGACATCGTTTAGAATCTTTCAGAACTATCGGAACAAAATTTCCTACAGACAAAGAGTCCAGAAATCGTTCAGAAGACTTTCCGATGTGTCGGAAAAAGAAAAAATTAAAAAACAAGATGTACGACAAGACGATAAGATATCGTTCATATTTCTTTCAGAACTATCGAAAAAAAACTTCCCACAGACAAGCACTGTCGGACGAAAAATTCAAAAAACTCCTACGACAAGACGTTCAGAAATCGTTCAGTACTCTTTTAGAACTATCGGAAAAAAACCCTCAGAAATTTAAACAGAATTCGAAACGATTTCGGTAAGGACTTGTCGGAAGAGATCAGAATTTGTACAGAAATGTCTGACATCCGAAATTTGGTTCACTGGGTGGATACGTTTGTATTTATCATTTCATATTAGATATCCTAAATATGCACTTTTTCTTTGTTTGATGACGGTAACAAGATGACATTCCTGGCCTATTCTCCTCAGAAATTATCTGTTAGGAAAACGATCACTACAACCAATTCGGAATATTCGAATTCAAAGTCCAAGTTTCAGAGTTATAATTTAAAACTCTCATATCAAATACACATAATGCTGCGCATTTTTCTTGTTGCACTCAAATATATGTTTTGTAGTTAAGTTCAGTCGTTCAGATTCGTCTGCCCAAGTGCACTCTGCTTATAATAAAAAAATATGACAAAATAGTACTCGTTTCCACCAGAAGTTCCAAAAATCTGACATGTTTTATGGCGACTACAGGAGTCTTTGAGTCTGTTTATGAAACATTACCTAAAGGTCAGCTAAGCGACAAAATATGGTCGTATTTCTTCAAAATGCGGTAAAGCGAATTGCAAAAATTATTCAAACTGATCTTTTTTATGATATTCCAGTTCGAAATCAATTAAATTCAATGCGTTCGATTTGAAAATAGCACAGCAAAAAACTTATAAATAGTTCGGTAAGTGTTTTTAAAGCACTTTGACTGGAATAGTGCATCGCAATTTCTGATACGCCATGTAACTTCATGAACACCTTTGTCAAAGGTGCTCCATACACCCAACAACTATTTAGAAAGGTGTAGATCAAGCTTTATGTTTTTATATTTTCTATGGCCTTTACGAAAAAGTGTTCAGTATTTTAAGTAATGTATTTACCAAAGAAATCTGCTATAGGTTTATTTAATAATTAGATTAAACATTAATATGAATTGCAATGAGTTCTACACATTTTTCGCAACTGAGGAGGAGAGTCACTAGTCAAACCACAGTGTGCAAGAATAGAGGGTGGATAAAATGAAGTGTTACCCATTCAAAAGACCATATCTTTTTTGTGTGCAAATATTTTTATTAATTCAAGAGACAAAAAAGTGTTAAAATAATCTAAATTCCTTAATCCATTTACTTTTGCTCAATATGACTACCTTTTGCCTTGACTTTTTTTTCTGTCAGCCAAGACGCAGGGGATGTCCCCTATAAGTGTGGTACATTGCATTGGATGTCCCCTATAAGTGTAGTACATTGCATATCAGACGAACACACACCATGAAAGTACCGATAGAACAGAGCCAAACTAACTCCACATCGCGACGATGATGAAGGGAGGCCATTGAGTTGGATACCCCACTGTCCTCTGTACACGGTCCAGTAGCTCCAGGGATGATTTTGAAGCTCTAGCCCATACATGAGTTCTGAGTTGATAAAAAAATGCAAGTTTCACTAATGTGGCGAATTTTGGAACATTGTGTTTTCTTACGAGAAAAATTTCCTGACTGAGCTGGTTGTACAATCCCAAAATGATCGTGTATGCTTAACCGGGTGCATGTACAAAAATTAATGTCTACGAACGGCCAGTAGTTTTCCATCTCAAGTAATGGATCAGCAGTTATGACCGCTGCTTTGGATGCTGCATCGGTACATAAAGCAGGTTTAAACCAAAAATGCCTAAAAAATAATGATCCGCCCTTCAATTCGTTAGTTTGTAATAATTTGTTTTGTTTTAATACCCACCACCGAAGGATGGGGGTGTATTCATTTTGTCATTCCGTTTGCAACACATCGAAATATCCATTTCCGACCCTATAAAGTATATATATTCTTTATCAGCGTAAAAATCTAAGACGATCTAGACATGTCCGTCCGTCTGTCTGTTGAAATCACGCTACAGTCAATAAAAATAGAGATATTGAGCTGAAATTTTGCACAGATTCTTTTTTTGTCCATAAGCAGGTTAAGTTCGAAGATGGGCTATATCGGACTATATCTTGATATAGCCCCCATATAGACCGATCCGCCGATTTAGGGTCTTAGGCCCATAAAAGCCACATTTATTATCCGATTTTGTTGAAAATTAAGACAGTGAGTTGTGTTAGGCCCTTCGACATTTTTCGTCAATTTGGCTCAGATCAGTCCAGACTTGGATATAGCTGCCATATAGACCGATCCTCCGATTTAGGGTCTAAGGCCCATAAAAGCCACATTTATTATCCGATTTCGCTGAAATTCGGGACAGTGAATTGTGTAAGGCCCATCGACATCCTTCGTTAAATTGGCCCAGATCGGTTCAGATTTGGATATAGCTGCCATATAGACCGATCCTCCGGTTTAGGGTCTTAGGCCCACAAAAGCCACATTTATTATCCGATTTTGTTGAAATTTAAGACAGTGAGTTGTGTTAGGCCCTTCGACATTTTTCGTCAATTTGGCTCAGATCGGTCCAGACTTGGATATAGCTGCCATATAGACCGATCCTCCGATTTAGGGTCTAAGGCCCATAAAAGCCACATTTATTATCCGATTTCGCTGAAATTCGGGACAGTGAATTGTGTAAAGCCTATCGACATCCTTCGTTAATTTGGCTCAGATCGGTCCAGATTTGGATATAGCTGCCATATAGATCGATCCTCCGATTTATGGTGTAAGGCCCATAAAACCCACATTCATTATCCGATTTTGCTGAAATTTGGGACAGTGAGTTGTGTTAGGCGCTTTGACATATTTCTTCAATTTGGTTCAGATCGGTTCAGATTTGGATATAGCTGCCATGTAGACCGATTTCTTGATTTATGGTTTTAGGCCCATAAAATGCTCATTTATTGTCCGATGTCGCCGAAATTTGGGACAGTGAGTTGTGTTAAGCCCCTTGACATACTTCTGCAATATCGCACAGATCGGTACAGATTTTGATATAGCTGCCATATAAACCGATATCTAGGTTTAAGGTTTTGGGGCCATAAAAGACGCATTTATTGTCCAATGTCGCTGAAATTTGAGACTGTGAGTTTGGTTATGCTCTTCGACGTCCTTCTTCAATTTTGCCCAGATCGGTCCAGATTTGAATAAAGCTGCCATATAGACCGAACTCTGGATTTAAGGTTTAGGGCCCATAAAAAAGGCATTTATTGTCCGATTTCGCCGAAATTTGGGACAGTGCTTTGTGTTAGACTCTTCGACATGTTTATGCAACTTGGCCCAAATCGGTCCAGATTTGGATATAGCTGCCATGTAGACCGATATCTCGATTTAAAGTCTTGGCCCCATAAAATGCGCATTTATAATCCGATTTCACTGAAATTTGACACAGTGACTTATGTTCGGCTTTTCGACATCCATGTCGTATATAGTTCAGATCGGTATGAGGTATATGAGTATAAGGTATGAAATTTTCACCGAATTTTGATGAAAGTTGGTTTACATATATACCCGAGGTGGTGGGTATCCAAAGTTCGGCCCGGCCAAACTTAACGCCTTTTTACTTGTTTTCTTTATAATCAAACTGAATTTCGGCTAAAATTTTGTTTTTTTGGAGAATCCTTTTCACTTTTCATTCAATTGTGTACCTAATAAATGTACGTTTTAACTCTTTCAATTTCTATGTTGTAACGTTTTTATACCCACCACCGAAGGATGGGGGTAAATTCATTTTGTCATTCCATCTGCAACACATCGAAATATCCATTTCCGACCCTATAAAGTATATATATTCTTGATCAGCGTAAAAATCTAAGACGATCTAGACATGTCCGCCCGTCTGTCTGTTGAAATCACGCTACAGTCTTCAAAAATAGAGATATTGAGCTGAAACCTTGCACAGATTCTTCTTTTGGCTATAAGCAGGTTAAGTTCGAAGATGGGCTAAATCGGACTATATCTTGATATAGCCCCCATATAGACCGATCCGCCGATTTAGGGTCTTAGGCCCATAAAAGCCACATTTATTATCCGATTTTGCTGAAATTTGGGACAGTGAGTTGTGTTAGGCCCTCCGACATTCTTTGTCAATTTGGCCCAGATCGGTCCAGATTTGGATATAGCTGCCATATAGACCGATCCTCCGATTTAGGATCTTAGGCCCATAAAAGCCACATTTATTATCCGATTTAGCTGAAATTTGGGACAGTGAGTTGTGTTAGGCCCTCCGACATCCTTCGTCAATTTGGCCCAGATCGGTCCAGATTTGGATATAGCTGCCATATAGACCGATCTTCCGATTTAGGGTCTTAGGCCCAAAAGAGCCACATTTAGTATCAGATTTTGATGAAATTTGGGACAGTGAGTTGTGTAAAGCCCTTCGACTTTCTTCGTAAATTTGGTCCAGATCGGTCGAGATTCGGAATGAAAGGTTGTTTACATATATACCTGAGGTGGTGGGTATCCAAAGTTCGGCCCGGCCGAACTTAACGCCTTTTTACTTGTTTCATTTCGGTTTTGTCGACTAATCAAAGAGCATATACATAGATGGCTTAATTTAAAAATGACTCAATATTTTTTCGAAATGACGTTTCTTTGTTTATTTATTATTCAATTCAATTCAAATAACATTTATACTGAATCCTCGACTGGTGAAACGGCTGCTCCAGGATCCACTAGCCGCCTGAAGACAGGTCAGCAGAGGCTTTTGACGAAGACACCTGGTACCAGTCTGCATGCCTATAATTTAGGCCATGGGCCTTGGGCCTTCCCCAGCAAACCAATACACCAATTTATGACGATGCAGGTTGGTATCATGGCCGATACAGACTAATTGCCTTCGGCGATCAACGCTCAATTGAAATGTATCGTTGTGCGCTAAAAAATATTAGTGAGATCTGGCCAGGTGCAGCACTAGATTTAGTCAAGAAGGAAGATATTCCTTCCCGACCAATTGGACATGCTTGGGTACCAAAGATTCCTTCAGGTCCTGAGTCGATACTTGGAAGGCTAAGGGAAAGTAATCCCAATCTGTCAACCACCGACTGGAAGATTGGTAGATTGGATGAGGCTGATGGTGACCGGAGACATGCAGTATTCGTACTTAACTCCGGCTGTCTCGCAAACATCAACAATTCGGAAGGGGTTGCATCCTACGGATTTAACATGTTGAAACTAAAGGTGTATAGAAGCGGTGGGGTTGCCAGCCTTTAAATAAACAAGTCTCATTACTGGCTGGCTTCCCTATATATGGCACACGATTCAGAGATGCCGTCTTCAGACCTTAAGTTGCTGGTTGAAGCTGATGCTTATGCACATCACCAGATATGGGGAAGTTCGGACGTCAACGAAAGGGGTGAGCTGCTTATTGAATATATTATAAGTTGCAATCTGGCGATTTGTAATAAAGGTAATTAACTGACCTTTATTATCAGGAACAGGTAGGAGGTACTAGATATGACCTTTGTATCGGAAGATATAAGTGGAAGAATATGCGACTTGGAGGTGTTGGATGACCACAGCTTCTCTGATCATCGTTATATTAGTTTTAGCCTTGGAGAAAATGCTGAAGTAATGGTCCCACGGCTAAACAGAAGACGGATTGGGATAAATTTCGGCGCAAATTCTGGAAACTACGGAGGATATACACGTAGTGGTTAAGCGGATCACGAAGGCCCTGAATGACTCGCTTGTGTCAGCATGTCCTAGTGCCAAGCCAAGGGGTAAATAGCGACGGCCATGGTGGACCCCAGAGCTAAAGCTTCAAAAGCACCACACGATTGGGACATCTATAAGGCTGAACTAAGACAATATAAGGGCGAGCTGAGAAAGGCTCAGAAAAAATCCTGGGTAGAATTATGCAGCTCCGTGGAGGATACATCTGAGGCCTTTAGACTAAGGAAGATTTTGTCCTCGAGACCTATTACGGTGGGATATATTCAGAAGTCAGAGGATGTCTAGTGAGGAAACACTGAACTACTCATTAATACACAATTCCCTGGAAATTCTCCAACGGACAACGTAGCGCCAGAAAAGGTTGTCACTGGTATGCATTGCGGATGGTATAAGACAAATTGTGTCTGAGCCGAAAATCCTTTCGGCGATAAAAAGTTTCGACTCCTTTAAGTCCCCAGACTCTGATGATGTATCACCGGATGAATTACAAAATGTGTCTGATACACTGGTTCCCTGGCATAGGGAGATATAATCTGCTTGTATCAGAATGTCATATACTTCTTTGGGATGGAGGGACACGAAGGTCATTTTCATTCCGAAGGCAGGAACACCCTACCACACGAAGGCGAAAGATTTTCGTCCTATTAGTCTATTATCCTTTATGCTGAAGACTCTTGAGACGTTGATAGAAACATATCTTAAGGCAAAGATCCCTGGAGATCGCCTGTCGCGGCAGCAGCATGTATTTAGTTAAGGCGAATCCACTGAAACAGCCCTACACGACCTAGTCGACTACATAGAGGGTTCTCTCGCTATCAAGGAATATAAAGGGTGATTTTTTTGAGGTTAGGATTTTCATGCATTAGTATTTGACAGATCACGTGGGATTTCAGACATGGTGTCAAAGAGAAAGATCCTCAGTATGCTTTGACATTTCATCATGAATAGACTTACTAACGAGCAACGCTTGCAAATCATTGAATTTTATTACCAAAATCAGTGTTCGGTTCGAAATGTGTTCATTCACCGTAACGTTGCGTCCAACAGCATCTTTGAAAAAATACGGTCCAATGATTCCACCAGCGTACAAACCACACCAAACAGTGCATTTTTCGGGATGCATGGGCAGTTCTTGAACGGCTTCTGGTTGCTCTTCACTCCAAATGCGGCAATTTTGCTTATTTACGTAGCCATTCAACCAGAAATGAGCCTTATCGCTGAACGGTGAATGAACACATTTCGAACCGAACACTGATTTTGGTAATAAAATTCAATGATTTGCAAGCGTTGCTCGTTAGTAAGTCTATTCATGATGAAATGTCAAAGCATACTGAGCATCTTTCTCTTTGACACCATGTCTGAAATCCCACGTGATCTGTCAAATACTAATGCATGCAAATCCTAACCTCAAAAAAATCACCCTTTACAATGGAAGCATTTCTTGACATTGAAGGTGCTTCCAATAATGTAAAACCGACGACATTCATGAAGGAGTTGGTGTTTCTAGGCATAAACTCTACCGCAAGGAAGTTTATTTACTTACTTACTAAAAGATGCATTATGGCAGGCTTGAGATCTGTGGATCTTAAAAGATGGGTCAGCAGAGGAACAACTCTAGGAGGTGTACTGTCCCCTCTACTTTGGAATATAGCCATTACCAATATATTATTGTCTCTGGGAGAAAAAGACGTAAAGGTTGTCGCGTATGCTGATGACTTGGTTATTGCGGTTAGGGGAAGTTTCCCAGCACTCTAAGAGATATAACTCAGGAAGCTCTACGTGCAACAGCAAAATAGGGCTACCGAGTGGTGTAGGTATAAATCCGTGCAAGACAGAGGTAGTTCTTTTAGCAGGAGATACAAGTTGCATACAGTGGAACCTGTCTCCTTAGGTGGAGAGAATGTTCCATTTACAGAAAGCGCAAAATACCTGGGTGTTTTGCTGGACAGGAAATTGAACCTCAAATCCAACATTTTGGAAAGGGCAAGAAAGGCAACTCTTGCCCTATACACCTTCAAGAGAGCCATTGACAAAAGTTGGGGGTTTACTGCTCAACTCAACTGCTCAATACTTAACCAGATCCAAAGGATGGCGTGTTTGTGCATTACAGCCGCACTGAGGACGACACCATCTGATGCACTGAATTTAATGCTACATCTTATGCCTCTAGACATTGTGGCTAGACAAATTGCAGCGACCACTGCCGTGAGGTTAAGAGACCTTTCCCATTGGTCATGTTGCGACTACGGGCACAGTGTTATCCTTGATACAATATCCGATGTTCCAGGCAGAGTGGATTACACCCTACCTGAGCCGCTTTTTATACCCACCACTGAAGGATGGGGGTATATTAATTTTGTCATTCCGTTTGCAACACATCGAAATATCCATTTCCGACACTATAAAGTATACATATTCTTGATCAGCGTAAAAATCTAAGACGATCTAGACATGTCCGTCCGTCAGTCTGTTGAAATCGCGCTACAGTCTTTTAAAATAAAAATATTGACCTGAAATTTTGCACAGATTCTTTTTTTGTCCATAAGCAGGTTAAGTTCGAAGATGGGCTATATCGGACTATATCTTAATATAGCCCCCATATAGACCGATCCTCCGATTTAGGGTCTTAGGCCCATAAAAGCCACATTTATTACCTGATTTTGCTAAAATTTGGTACAGTGAGTTATGTTAGGCCCTTCAACATCCTTCTTCAATTTGGCTCAGATCGGTCCAGCTTTGGATATAGCTGCCATATAGACCGATCTCTCGATTTAAGGTTTTGGGCCCATAAAAGGCGCATTTATTGTGCGATTTCGCCGAAATTTGGGACAGTGCGTTGTGTTAGGCTCTTCGACATTTTTCTGCAAATTGAAGAAAATCGGTCCAGATTTGGATATAGTTACCATGTAGATCGATATCTCGATTTAAAGTCTTGGCCCCATAAAAGGCGCATTTATAATCCGATTTCAGTGAAATTGACATAGTGATTTATATTAGGCATTTCGACATCCGCGTCGTATATGGTTCAGATCTGTTTATTTTTAGATATAGCTACTAAAAAGACCAATATTTTGGTGTACACGATTGAACAATAACTTGTACTTATTAGTATTTGGTCCAAATCGGAACATATTTCCATATAACTGCAATGGGACATAACGTATGCAATATTCACCGGATTTTGGTGAAATGTGGTTAACATATATACCCGATGTGGTGGGCATCCAAAGATCGGCCCGGCCGAACTTAACGCATTTTTACTTGTTGATAAAAAGTACTGTAACACTATGATACAACCGATTAGAACTACGATAGCACTGGTAACGGAAGTTACATAGACTTCTACACGGATGGTTTCAAACTAAAAAAACCAGGTGGGCTTTGTGGTGTACTCTAAAGATCTAGAACTGGTAAAATCGAAAAGGTTAAACGACCACTGCAGTATGTACCAAGCGGAGATCTTTGCAATTAAGGAAGTATTGGGTGTGGCAAAGATATAATGACATTACGATGATTGGCATTAATATCTTCTCAGACAGCCATGCAGCCATTAAATTCCTGAATAACGTTTTTCTGAACACAAAAATCGCCTCAGATCTCTCAACGAGATGGCTGAACAGTTAAAAATTCAACTGTTCTGGGCGCCGGGCCACAGAGATATCTCAGGGAATTGTAAAGCGGACGAGCTTACGAGACTAGTAACTATCCTACACATTCCAGGGATACTGGAATCTGTGCGTATGCCTCTAGCGACATGTAATCTAAGTTTTCAGGACCAGTCCCAAAGGACAGCGAATGATAGATGATCACAAAGAAGGGGCTGTGAGCATTCCAAAACTATGTGGCCTAATTTAGACTTGAAGAGTTCTACTGCTTTGCTTTCATTGGCTTGAACAGACGTCTCAGTCATTGTGTCGGTCATGACAGATCACTATCTAATTGGAAAACATGCTGACAGGCTGAAGGTTTCCAGCAACGACTTTTGCAGAAGCTGTGAGGATATCAAAGAAGAAGAGACTATAGAACACCTGCTGTGTATGTGTCCCGCGCTAACAGTCAAAAGGAGTTCCACATTAGGTTGTCATTTCTTTGAGAACCTGTCGGATTTAGCGGATGTGAACATTCGCGATCTGGATGGTTAAAGCGATCTGGATGGTTCAACGGTAAGAACTAGAAGGCATCTTCCTTTTTCTGTTCCTGTGATATCACAATGGACGAAATCGTCTAAGTGAGTCTAATGACAGACTGCCACTTAACCTAACCTAACCATCGTTGCGCCCTAAAAAAGATTGGTGAGATCTGGCCAGGCGATGGTGGTTCCACTGTTTTCTCACCTGCTCCTGGATGTGAATCTTGTGAGGATGAACTTCGGTCGAACTCGAAAGACGAGGCTACCGCAACAGTGGTGGAAATTCTGAATCCTAACTATGGTGCGGTTTCTGCAGATAAATTTCCACCATTGTAAGGCCGCTTTGTCGGCACTAAAGATCCTCCTGATGGCAATGGGATTTGGTTCTTATGCAGAAACAATGGGTGTTGTCAAAAATCATATTTTTCCCAACCCAATATTACCTTCAACGTTTCATCCCATTTACCAGCACATACATCGTCACTTCATTATTATAATTTTTGCCATACAATTAACATCATCATTTCCATCATGAACACAACATCATTATCATCATCATAACTAACACAACCTCATTAACATCACCATAGCTATTATCACTTACTTATCATCATCATAATTAGATGATTCATTATTATTCCCATAATTATCAATATCACTATAGCCATAATCATGTTTTAGTTAAATAATCAGTAATTTGAAATATCTATATTTGATTGCAATTATTAATTATTTATGTGTATTTATTCAAATACTCATCACTATACGCAGTCGATCTTTTCTGCGTGCTAATCTGCATCGGTGATAACGATTCCCCCTTTACCGATTAAATCTTACCTGAATCCTTGGCAGCTTGTGCGTCGCACCCTCTCTCCTTATCGTTTACGATCGGATGCTTTGACTATAATATACAGCACAGCATCCCAAGCGGTTTGGGAGTTAAGAATTGCCAGTAAGCAGAATAGAATGCAAATAAATTCCAAACAGATAGTCTCTCCCTTCCACCACATATTTTGCTAGATGAATATACATTGCGTGGGCGTTCGTTGCTTCTAGCAAAGCTAGTTATTCATATAATCGGTATATAGAAATTTTGCTATGAACTTATAAATATAACACTTTAACCTATTTTAGGTATTTTGTAAATAATATATACTTAAAAGTAAATCGTTTTAAGTGCCTAAGCCTGAATTTTGTGCGAAGGCAACACCTAAGTTTTCAAGCTAATCCATTGTAACCTTTTTTACAGCCGAATAAAATTTGCAACTCCATTGTTTTTTGATGAGAAATTATTTTTTGTGCTTTTTTTCTTTTGAAAGACGAAGGGGAGTTTCTCTTGATTTTTCTCTACATTTTATTGGTGCCGAAACCCGGGAACCTCGAGTCGGGGTTTTATTCCATTTTTTGCTAAACGAATTAATTAGACTTTTCATAATTTTTAAAAGCTTCGTTTGCATTTTCCTCAACGGGACGAATAAGTTAATTGTGTTTTGTTGAACGAAAATTATTTGCAAAGTGCTTATTAAGTTCTTTGGACATAAATGGAATAGCGTGCAAATTAACCATGGGTGTACTCTCCACTTTTATAAAGGAGCAACGTGACTTGTTGCATTTATTTATTAGTTATATATGAAAGTCGTTTCGATGCCAAAAATCCTGTCGAGAAAACTCATGGTTATGGGAATGCATTGGGCCAAAGAGTTGATGGCATTTGTAATCGGTTCGAGGCACAGCATGACACAGTAGTAAGGCTTATTCACGACACATCTCTGGATTCTAATGACGTTCCATACATCGGCGACTCTAATGCGGATCACAATGTTGTGCAGTCGCATATGTGTAGTACATTTGTGCTACATCACGGTAGCTCTGAATGAAACTTCCCAAGATCACGCTGCCTAAATTCACAGGGGTATATATGGAATGGATCCTCTTCCGGGACATATATTTTTGCCTTGTTCACCAAAACGAATCCCATTATAAGATACAGAAATTCTTTTATTTGCGTAGTACCCTTGGTGGGAGGCAAATTATGACTTGGCGTGGAAAATACTAGAATCAAGGTATCATAATAGGCGTATGCTCGTGGGAAAGTTGATTTCTAACAGTGTTTATCCTCTTTACAGAATTTTAATATAGATGCCAGCACGTGGGATCCTGTTCTCGTCCCTTTGCTCGTACAGAAACTGGATCTTCAATCCCGCGGGGATTGGGAGCCGTCTTTGAAGTTATCTACGGAGTCACCCCTCATTTCTGAACTCTTCTCTTTCTTGGAAAGAACGTTCCGAACACTGGAGTCTATGACCGATGAGTTCCCATCTACTTAACAATACCCTATTAAGAGTAACAAGTAAAAGCGTGCTAAGTTCGGCCGGGCCGAATCTTATATACCCTCCACCATGGATCGCATTTGTCGAGTTCTTATCCCGGCATCTCTTCTTAGGCAAAAAAAGGATATAAAAAAAGATTTGCTCTGTTGTTAGAGCGATATCAAAATGTGGTGCGGTTAGCACCACAATTAAATTATATGTTGGAGATCTGTGTAAAATGTCAGCCAATTCGAATAAGAATTGCGCCCTTTGGGGCTCGAGAAGTAAAATAGAGGGATCGATTTATATGGGAGCTGTATCGGGCTATCGACCGATTCAGAGCATAATAAACACGTATGTTGATGGTCATGAGAGGATCCGTAGTACAAAATTTCAGGCAAATCGGATAATAATTGCGACCTCTAGAGGCTCAAGAAGTCATGATCCCAGATCGGTTTATAAGGCAGCTATATAAGGTTATGAACCGATTTGAACCTTCTTTGACACAGTTGTTGAAAGTAAGAATAAAATACTTCATGAAAATTTTCAACCAAATCGGATAGGAATTGCGCCCTCTAGAAGCTCAAGAAGCCAAGTCCCCAGATCTGTTTATATGGCAGCTATATCAGGTTATGAATCGATTTGAACGCTACTTGGCACAGTTGTTGGATATCATAGCAAAACACGTCGTGCAATTTCATTCTAATCGGATAAGAATTGCGGACTCCAGAGGCCTAAGAAGTAAAGATCCCAGATCGGTTTATATGGCAGCTATATAAGTTATTGACCGATTTTAACCTAATTTAGCACAGATGGTGGAAGTCATAGCAAAACACGTCGTGCACAATTTCATTCCAATCGGATAAGAATTGCGCACTCTAGAGGCTCAAGAAGTCAAGAAGTCAAGACCCAAGATCGGTTTATATGGCAGCTATATCAGGTTATGGACCGATTTGAACCATACTGGCCACAGTTGTTGGTTATAATATCGAAACACGTCGTGATAAATTTCATCCCAATCGGATAAGAATTGCGCACTCTAGAGGCTCAAGAAGTCAAGACCCAAGATCGATTTATATGGAAGCTATATCAGGTTATGGACCGATTTGAACCATACTTGCACAGTTGTTGGATATCATAACGAAATACGTCGTGCAAAATTTCATTCCAATCGGATAAGAATTGCGCACTCTAGAGGCTCAAGAAGCCAAGACCCAAGATCGGTTTGTATGGCAGCTATATCGAGACATAAAATCTCGCGACGATTAAAAATATATATACTTTATGGGGTCTCAGACGAATATTTCGAGTAGTTACAAACAGAATGACGAAATTAGTATTCCCCCCATCTTATGGTGGAGGGTATAAAAATAATAATTCGAAATCTAATGCACAGGTGCGGAAAGCTTCGAACAAGATTCCAAATCAAAAACTATTGTTTGCGCATTCTGCGAGAAAACTCACAGTCTCGCAAAGTGTTTTTAATTTTTAGCGTTGCCCTTGAGCGATAGGGTTAATTTTCTCTCGAAGAGGAACGCTTGCCAAAATTGTTTTGGGGTCGGACATGACCACAACAATTATATATCTCCTTTCCGTTGTATCACATGCAAGCAGCTACATCAAACGGTGCTGCATTCGGACGGACCTGTACATAGGGCTAGACCTTCTGGTGGTACGAGTAATGCACCTGTCCAAGTGATTTTGCATAGTGCATAGTGCTGACATTTTACCCTGTTCTACTTTACACGATAAGACTTAGGGTTGTGACACATCGTGGTAAATTTTCGTTGACGGCGCAACTAGACCCTGGATCTCAGCTTAGTTTGATTTCGCATTCCACATTTCAATTTATAGGTCTTGAGAAGCTAAGGTTGTATTGCAGAGTCGTTGGTATTGGAAATGGTAGCGAGAGTATGTCGAAATTTGCTGTACAGCTTGATTTGTACACACTTAAATAAGAGCTTTTTTATACCCACCACCGAAGGATGGGGGTATATTCATTTTGTCATTCCGTTTGCAACACATCGAAATATCCATTTCCGACCCTATAAAGTATATATATTCTTGATCAGCGTAAAAATCTAAGACGATCTAGACATGTCCGTCCGTCTGTTCGTCTGTCTGTTGAAATCACGCTACAGTCTTTAAAAATAGAGATATTGAGCTGAAATTTTGCACAGATTCTTTTTTTGCCCATAAGCAGGTTAAGTTCGAAGATGGGCTATATCGGACTATATCTTGATATAGCCCCCATATAGACCGATCCGCCGATTTAGGGTCTTAGGCCCATAAAAGCCACATTTATTATCCGATTTTGTTGACATTTGGGGCAGTGAGTTGTGTTAGGCCCTTCGATATCCTTCGTCAATTTGGCTCAGATCGGTCCAGATTTGGATATAGCTGCCATATAGACCGATCCTCCGGTTAATGGTCTTAGGCCCACAAAAGCCACATTTATTATCCGATTTTGATGAAATTCGGGACAGTGGATTGTGTAAGGCCCGTCGACATTCTTCGTTAATTTGGCTCAGATCGGTCCAGATTTGGATATAGCTGCCATATAGATCGATCCTCCGATTTATGGTGTAAGGCCCATAAAAGCCACATTCATTATCCGATTTTCCTGAAATTTGGGAAAATAAGTTGTGTTAGGCCCTTTGACATATTTCTTCAATTTGGTCCAGATCGCTGCAGATTTAGATATAGCTGCATTTAAACTGATTTCTTGATTTATGGTTTTGGGCCCATAAAATGCTCATTTATTGTCCGATGTCGCCGAAATTTGGAACAGTGAGTAAGTTAAGCCCCTTGACATACTTCTGCAATATCGCACAGATCGGTCCAGATTTGGATATAGCTGCCATATAGACCGACATCTAGGTTTTAGGTTTTGGGGCCATAAAAGACGCATTTATTGTCCGATGTCGCTGAAATTTGGCACAGTGAGTTTGGTTAGGCTCTTCGACGTCCTTCTTAAATTTTGCCCACATCAGTCCAGATTTGAATATAGCTGCCATATAGACCGATCTCTCGATTTAAGGTTTAGCGCCCATAAAAGAGGCATTTATTGTCCGATTTCGCCGAAATTTGGGACAGTGCTTTGTGTTTGGCTTTTCGACATGTTTATGCAACTTGGCCCAAATCGTTTCAGATTTGGATATAGCTGCCATGTAGACCAATATCTCGATTTAAAGTCTTGGCCACATTAAAAAAAGGCGCATTTATAATCCGATTTCACTGAAATTTGACACAGCGACTTATGTTCGGCTTTTCGACATCCGGACCGGACTTGATGGTTTGGGCCTCGTTTTCTTTACGGACCACAATCCTCTTGACCTGAATCTCTATCGAATTTGTGCACAGGAGAAGGAGAGAGTCGCAAAGATTGCAACAGATGTTGTCACTGAGAAAGCATACCCTGAATTGCTTTCGAAATTCTCCAAATTGCATACTTTGCTGCGTGTCACTTCATTGTGCTTTCGGTTTTGTCACAATTCGAAGAATCCCGATGAGAGGATTACTAGTTCCCTATCAATTGTGGATGTTAACGAGGCTTTAATGGTCTTTGAAAGACTAACCAAGGAAAATGATTTCCCTGAGGTGCTGCCAAGGCTATCTGCACAAAGGGTGATCGCACAGAGTCCTATTTTGAAGCCTACGCAGTTTTTTGGTGGAACTGGAATAATACGAGTGGATGGACGTCTCCAGAACTCAATTTTCCATATAATGTGAAGCATCCCCTAGTTTTAGCAAAGTCGAATTCATTATCAGTGCTTATCATTTTAGACGCACATGAAAGGACATTACACGGTGGTGTTACTTTGACCATGTCCTATGTGAACAGAATATTCTGGATAGTGTATAGAAACTAGTTGGTCAAACGTGTTGTTCACATAAAATGTTTCCGTTTCACTGCGAAGACGTCACAACAGATAATAGATAATATCTGTTGGGATCTGTTGATCTAAAAATATGGGCCAGCAGAGGAGCAAGGAGGTGTATTGTCTCCTCTACTTGGAATATAGCCATTAACAATATATTATTTTCTCTGGAAGAAAAAGGTGTAAAAGTGGTCGCATATGCTGATGACGTGGCTATTGCGGTTACCTACAGTGGCACCTGTCTCCTTTGGAGGATAGCATGTTACATTTATAAAAGCGCAAAATAACTGGGTGTTTTGCTGGACAAGAAATTGAACTTCAAATCCAACATTTTAAAATGGCCAAGAATGGCGACTCTTGTCCTATACACCTGCAAGATAGCCATTGGCAAAGGTTAAGGCTTTAGATTGCGCGTCATGCACTGGGTTTATACAGCAGTTGTAAGAACCTTAATGTGCTTCCTCCTTCTACTGTTTAATAGTCAACCGGATCCAAAGAACGGCTTATGTGGCCTAATTTAGGCTTGACGAGGTCTACTGCTTTGCTGTCAGAGGCTAGACCAGACATCTCAGTCATTGTGTCCGTCATGACAGGTCACTGGTGCCAGGTGCTTTATTTGCTTTAAGTGTGCTGATAACTTCAGCTTTCGAAAATTTTGTAATAGGTAGATCAAGTTAGTGGGTTTCATCTAAGAATTTCTGAATATTTTCTGGCACAGCATCATTTGTATTTGGGGTAAATACATCAAATAAGTGGTTGCTTTTTCTAAGTTAATCTTTGTCCAAGAACTATCGGGTTTTCTTATCGGCTGATTTATTTTTGGGTATTTGTTGACAGATTTTGTTTTCACATACAGAATAATCTGTAGACTTATTTCGGCCAAGGCCCTGAATATTTTTTTCAAAAATTTCATTTTGTATATTCTGAAGAAGCTGTTTGAGATTGGAGATCAGGAGATTGTGTTTCTTGCCACGTTTTCTTCGGTTTTCGGGTGATGGCAATTTTTTTAAAGAAATTTGTTGGGGTAGTTTGACTTATGGAGAAACTTTTCTGTGGTGTTGCATTCCATGACGCTAGTTGTATATTGCGGACTAGATGTTCCACTGGGTCTACTAATTCGTCTGTTTTAAGAGGAATGTTCTCACTTAGATTCGTACTTAAAAGATACCGAAAATAGTGCCAATTGATTTTCTTATTGTGTGATGTACGTTTTTGGTCCTGTATTATATATTTGGAATACACATTAAGGAGAACTAGGGAATGGTCGGAAGAGAGTTCGCAGATTGCTGTGCAATTTTGTGATCCTTCTGGGATACCCTTTGAGACACAAAAATCAATTAGATCTGAGGTTTTGTTTACATCAGTGGGCCAATATGTTGGGGTTCCAGAACATGTAACGTTCAAGTTTAATTCTTTGATGGCGTAAATAGGTGTTTTCCCTTTGGAGATGTAAGTCGGGAGTCCCATAATGGATGTTTAGCACTACAGTCAGCACAAGCTAAGAATTTGTTTCCAAGTGATCAGAAGAAACTAATGTATAAATCTTTTTGAAGTTGTGTTTAGGGGACAGTAAAAAGTAAAATGTGTTCCTTGGAGATGTTTTATCGTTTTTCGTGTTAGGATCCCCCATCCTCCTCTTGCTTTGCCTTCAGGATGATTTAAGTGATAAAAATCATATTGTGGAATTTAAAAATTAGATTTTTGCGTAAGGTGTGTATCACAAATTAGGATTATGTCTACTTGTCTTGTGTTTAGGAATTCTATTGGGTTACCCAAAAAGTAATTGCGGATTTTTCATATAGTCGGCGTTGACAAATTTTTTCACAGCTTGTGGCTCTGTAATTGCATTCATTCTTCTGCCAGTTATCAGCTGTAACTTTTAGCTTGCTTTAGAAAAAAAGTGTAAAAAAAAGTATATTTGATTAAAGTTCATTCTAAGTTTTATTAAAAATGCATTTACTTTCTTTTAAAAAATCCGCAATTACTTTTTGGACAACCCAATATTTTATATATTTCATTGGTCTTTGATGATATTTTAATCTGATCATTACGAAGAGACTTTTTTCTTATTTATTTGGTGCGCATTGGGACTTGAATATTTCCAACCTCATCCACAAAATTTGCTGGTGGTTTAGAAAGTTTAGGTAAATTAGAATTAATCAGTTTGTATATTGGAAATTGTTGTCCGACTGGATTGCTTTTTCTAAGCCAATATTCATTTACTGTAGCTTGCTCTTATTTGCATTTGATTTGTTTGTCGTTTATTCTTTTGCACTTGTTGGATTTGGGGTTGTTACAATGCTTTCGGCGTTATTTTGTTCGTGATTCTCAGAGCGGCCAACATCATTTTCTAGTTCTACTTCGTCTGTTTGAAATGATTCAGAACATTCGTTTTGATTAATTTGCCCTTTCAGGATTTCGACATTTTTTTGTAGTTGAAAGCATAATCATTCATATTTTTGGCTCCTCGCTGACAGATCGGCTTTTGCCTTTTCCGATTGCTAGAGCTTGCTTACTTTCAGCGATTCAATACTATTTCTTAGGGTTATGTCCTCGCTCATGTTCATAGTTAACGACAATTAGTAGGTAGTTTGTGTCGATAATGCAGTACTACGCTTCGTGTAAACACGCCATATACGCGCGGCATTACCAACAGCTGATATCGTCATACTACGTTTTTATCCGACCAAGCTATGTAAAGGTAGTAGGCAACCCACAATCACTATTTGACAAAAACGACTAGCTGGTGTTGCTAAATTTGTAAAAAGTGATTTAACAAAACACACAAACAAGCCGTATCTGTCGCTTATGTCAGTCAAAAATTATTCTTTTGAAGAAGCTTGTTGAAAAAATCAATTTAATTTGATCGACCTTACAACTCACTCATATTCCAAAACGTTTTTCTTCTTGTGGTAAGATGTTCCGGATGAAGAAATCTCATAACCAACACACCACAATCATCCAAAAAGCGCCTAGATCAGGAGAATTTGTTTATATATTTGCAGCTAAAATGGGAGAGTAAAATGGGAAATCTCAAATATATACTCGCCTTCAAATAAGTAACTTCACGAACGCGTGTTCTTATCCAATTTGGGTTAAATTTTGCATAATTTAAAACCTCCAACTCCTGTTTAATACGGCCTCCCGATTTTAATTCCTAACCGTATAGAGGGAGCAATTATTATTTAATTTGACCGAAATAGTGCACGGTGATTGCTGCTTTAACCTCCAACATCCATGTTAAGTATGGTCAGAATTCGTGCCTATTGCTCCTATACAAAAATATCATCCGACTTTACTTCTTAGGCATAAACCGGAAGCAATTTCTAACCAAATTAAAAAAAAAAACAACTAAAAACGCATTGGGTTCAGCCGTGCCGAAATTTGGATATATTTATCATCCTATTTTATTAAAAATCTACTATATCTATATCAATGTCCAAGTATGGGCCGATTTGGATCATATTCGGTTCAGATACCGAGAAGTGTTTATGCCACAGTTTAACACTTCACGGAAATCAGATTATATATAATGATTTTATGGCTTTATATCCCTGATATGCAGTTCGGTCCATATGGCAGCTATATCTAAACATGGTCAGATATAACCCATACGCAGTTCGTATATCAGGTGGTATGGACCGAGCTGGTCCAAACTTGGTTCGGACAACGTGAAATATAGTCCAACTCACTGCTCTAAATTGCAGCGAAATAGGAAATACGGATTTTTATACACTCAAGATCCTAAACCGGTAGACTGGTCTATATAGCAGCCATATCCAAATTTGGTCTGATCTGCACGTTCAGTTCGGACAATAAGAGACCCAGTGCAACTCACTGTATAAAATTGCAGCGAAATCGGGTTACAAGTTGGGCTTAGTTCGGCAGATTGGCCTATAATATAGCTATATCTAAATGTGGTCCGATCTGGACTATGTTCAGGACTTACAACGAGGGGCCTAGTGTAACTCACCGTTCCAAATTTTAGGGAAATCGGGTAACAAATTAGATTCTTACGGGCTTAAGACTCTTATTTGGCAGATCGGTCCATATGGCAGTTATATCTTAATATAGTTCGATCTGGACCTAACTGGTTGCGGATGTCAATGGGACGAAATTTCCACAACTCAGGTGATATACGGTAGACCATTTTCGGTTCGGATATCGTGGACCTTAGTGCAACTCGCTGTGTATAATATCAACGAAATCGAATAATTAATGCGGTTTCTATGAGCTTAAGACCCTAAACCGGGATTTCGGTCTATATGGGAGCTATATCGAAATATGATCCGATTTTGCTCGTTTAAGAACTTAACCTGCGTATAGACAAAATACGAATCTGTGCTAATCTTTAGCTCAATATCTCAAATTTTGAAGGCTGTAGTGTGATTACAGCAGACGAACACACAAACGGACAGACACACTGGGTCGGAAACAGGTGTTTCGATGTGTTGCAAACGGAATGACTAAATGAATATACCTCCTTTCTAATGGCGGTGGATATAAAAATCCATGGAGTTTGTTACTTGATCCTTCTTAGTTTCTACTTACAAAAAGAACTTGACAAATGCGATCATGGGAGTTTGGCATACAATATTCTGCCCTACCGCACTTAGTTTGTTTTCACTTTTTTTTGACTTCAAGACGAAACTTTTTAAAATTGGTACAAATCTGTCCTTTAATATGTTTTCGATAACGATTTAACGAAACTCAAAATGTATTTTAAAGACCTTTATTTTTTGGGACCGGGCGGGTCTTGGATTGGAAACCGCTCCGGGTTCATAAAATTTCGCTTGCACTCCGCTCCACGCGGATAAAAAATGCGCCCTATAGGGGCTCAAGAAGTAAAATCGGGAAACCATACTTGGCACGTATGTTGAAGGTAGGAGATAGGATAGGATAAATATTTAGGCGCCGCTATAATACAAGTTGAGTTCAGTTAAATAACAGCTGGTAAGGTTTTGTTTGCTATCAGCAGGAATCGTATCAGATATAGCTATCTATATGTTATTAACCCTCCACCATGGATCACAATTTTCAAGTATTTTAATCGTTGAGTAGAAGCTATATAAGGTTTTGGTCATACTTTGTATGCATGTTTAAAATCATAGCAGAAGTTAACAGCTAATAAATAAAATTGAGAGATTTATTTCGGAGTTATGGTAAAATTATCGTTTAAAATATAGATCAAATCGAATTAAAATTGGTTCTTCTTTAGGCACAAGAAGTCAAATCGGGAGATCGGTTTATATCGGAATACTAGCTGAACCGGGCCAACTCCGCTGCGCCTTATTTAATTCTCTAATATCTTTTTTGGGTGGGGAAACTTCGCCCTGAATGCGGATATCGAAGTTGTGCCATTCTAGCCTATGATGCTGAACGCGTTCGAATCCTGGCGAGAACATCGGACAAAGCGGTGTTTATCCCCACATGTCATTTAAAAAATTTTCCCCAAAGAGGTGTCGCACTGCGGGACGCCGTTCGGACTCGGCTATAAAAAAGGTCCCTTATCATTGAGTTTAATCTTGAATCGGAAATCACTCATTGATGTGTGAGAATTTGCCTCTTTTCGGTTCCTGGTGATAATGTTCTTCCTTAGGGTAATGTTCTCATTAGGGGAGGGATGGCACCTCAGACATTTCGACTTAAATATGGATATAAAATTCGTGCTGCACTTCCAAATCCCTTAAAATTGAGCCCCATATTGCAGTTTAGAGGGTGTTTTGGGGCTGGGGAGGCCACCGGCACTTTGCGCTGAAAAAATATATCAAATTCGTTCTTTATTCTCAACGGAAATGAAGTTCAGTTTAGGGGATGCTTTTGGGCGTACCCCAAAACACTTGCCCCCAAAATTGGATATCAAATTCATTTGCTACTTTCAAATACCTTTCATTTGAGTCCCATATTGTCATAATGGGTTAATGGTCACCCATTTGGCGTATCTTTAGGAGGAAAAGTGCCACCTAGACTTGAACGCAAATTTTAATGTCATAATCGCAATCTACTCCCTAGTATTAGGAGGGGAAAACCACCGCTGAAAACTTTTTCTGATTGTCTCGCCAGGATTCGAACCCAGGAGTTCAGCGTCATAGGCGGACATGCTAACCTCTGCGCTACGGTGACTTCTAATATGCCCATTTGGGGGTATTTCGGAGTGGGCGAACTCCCATTACTTGGACCTAATGTTTTATGCCATATTTGTAATCTACTGCCTAATACTTTTCATTTGAGTCCCATATTGACATGAACTTCGAATATATCTGTTTGGAGGAGTTTTGGGGTTGGTGATACTTGGACCAAAATTTTAATACCATATTCGTTTTCTGGTCTCCAATACCTTCCATTTGATACCCTTATTGTGCCCATCTACCCTTTTCGGATATGGGTGGCGTTTTTGGGGTAAGGGGGAGGGTCCGCCTCCACCCTATATCTAACAAGTAAAAAGGCGTTAAATTTGGCCGGGGAGAACTTTGGATACCCACCACCTCGGGTGTATATGTAAACCTCCTTTCATCAAAATCCGGTGAAAATTGTATACCTTATAACCCATAGCAGTTATAACGAAATATGTACTGATTTGGACCAAATACAAATAAGTACAAGTCATTGTCTAATTGTGTATAACAAAATATTGGTCTTTTTAGTAGCTATATCTAAAAATAAACCGATCTGAATCATATACGACAAGAATGTCGAAAAGCCTAACATAAGTCACTGTGTCAAATTTTGGTGAAATCGGATTATAAATGCGCCTTTTTTGGGGCCAAGGCTTTAAATCGAGATATCGGTCTATATTGCAGCTATATGCAAAGCTTGATCGATCTAGACCAAATTGCAGAAATATGTGGAGGGGCTTAACTTAACTCTCTGTCTCAAATTTCGGCAACATCGGACAATAAAAACCTTAAATCGAGAGATCGGTCTATATGGCAGCTATATCCAAATCTGAACCGATCTGAGCCAAATTGAAGAAGGACTTCGAAGGTCCTAACACAACTCACTGTCCCAAATTTCGGCGACATCAGACAGTAAATGCTCCTTTTATGGCCCCAAAAACTAAAACCGAGAGATCGGCCTATATGACAGCTATATCTAAATCTAGACCGATCTGTGCCAAATTTCGGCGACATCAGACAGTAAATGCTCCTTTTATGGCCCCAAAAACTAAAACCGAGAGATCGGCCTATATGACAGCTATATCTAAATCTAGACCGATCTGTGCCATATTGCAGAATTATATCAAGGGGCTTAACATAACTCACTGTCCCTAATTTCGGCGACATCGGACAATAAATGCGCTTTTTATGGGCCCAAAACCTCAAATCGAGGGATCGGTCTATATGATAGCTATACCCACATCTGATCCGATCAAATTAACGAAGGATGTCGAAATGCCTAAGACAACTCACTGTCCCAAATTTCAGCAAAATCGGATTATAAATGTGGCTTTTATGGGCCTAAGACTCTAAATCCGAGGATCGGTCTATATGGCAGCTATATCCAACTCTGGACCAATCTGTGCCAAATTGACGAAGGATGTCGAAGGGCCTAACACAACTCACTGTCCCAAATTTCAGCATAATCGGATAATAAATGTGGCTTTTATGGGCCTAAGACCCTAAATCTGAGGATCGGCCTATATGGGGGCTATATCAAGATATAGTCCGATATGGCTTATCTTCGAACTTAACCTGCTTATGGACAAAAAAAAAAAAAAAAAAAAGAATCTGTGCAAAGTTTCAGCTCAATATCTCTATTTTTAAAGACTATAGCGTGATTTCAACAGACAGACGGACGGACATGTCTAGATCGTCTTAGATTTTTACGCTGATCAAGAATATATATACTTTATGGGATCGGAAATAGATATTTCGATGTGTTGCAAATGGAATGATAAAATGGAATATACCCAAATCCTTCGGTGGTGGGTATAAATATTGTATGGCCTATGTTTCCTTCCAGACAAACGTACACAATTTATGAAAATTTTAAGAAAATCGGTTCAGCCAAGTATCATATAGTCATAATGGGTCTAATGGGGTTTTTAGGGGTGGCATGACCCCTATACATTGATCTGATTTTGTATGCCAGATTCGAAATCTACTCCCGAATACCTTTCAGTTGAGCCTCATATTGAAATAAACGTCCAATATGTCTGTCTATGTCTATATAGCCTATGTTGCCTTCCAGAGCAACCTACACAATATTCGAAAATTTTAAGATAATTGGTTCTGCCGTTTTCAAGTCTATACGGAACAAACAAACCGAGTCCCATATATCCGTGATTGGCCAATGTGCCCATTTTGGGCGTTTTTGTGGAGGTGGGGGACCCCCTATACTTCGACATGAATTTGTATGCCAGATTCGTTATCTACTTCTGCATACTTTTCATTTGAAACCCATATTGTCTTAATCGGTCCACTTTTGATTTTGGGTGGTGTTTTTGGGTTAACGGTGGAGGGTCCGCCCCTTCCGTTATCAATAAATTATAAAGCCTATTCCTACTTCCTGACCATATTCGTAATCTACTCCCGAATACCTTTCATTACAGTCCCATATTGTCATGATCGTCAAATAAACCTCTTTAAAGGGTTTGGGGCTGGGGCGGCCCCCAGGTACTTGGGCCCAACTTTTATTATGAAATTCGTACTCTTCTCTTGAATACCTTTCAGTTGAATCCCATATTGTCCCGATCGGTCCACTTTTATTTTTAGGTAGTACTTTTGTGGTAAGGGGGGCCCTCTCCCGATATCAAAATATTATATAGCCTATGTTTCCTTCCAGACCAATCTACACAATCTGTGAACATTTCAAGGTAATCGGTTCAGCCGTTTTTGAGTCTATGCGGAACAAATAAACAAACCGACAAACAAACACAAATTAAATTTTATATATAAGAAAATTAGGATTAATTAATATGGAACGACTCGGATCATATTTGACATAGGTTATTGCAGGTTATATCAGAAGTCATCGGCCAAATTAGACATGAACTGCGGCCTCGAGGAGTACAAGGAATCAAATTGGTTTAGATGGCATAAAGTAGGTTAACAGGATAAAGACCTATCTGTTCAAATATATCTCATAAGAATATCGCGCTCTGGTGGTTCAAGAAATCAAATCTGGATATAGTCCAATTTAAACAAAAGAAATTGGAAGTTATATAATCCCAGGAATTGTGCAAAAATTCGAGAGGCTAGCTTTATTCGTTTGAAAGTTGGTGTCTTTTTTACTTGTTTTGCCAAAACTAAATCAAAGCGGAATATAGAATGGCTTCTTGGAGGGATTTTGGAGCATGAACAAATGAAGATTTGGGAGGCCGAACTATTTTTGGAAATGCCGACGTGCCAAGAGTCAGCGTCTAAAATTGTAAAGAGTTATCTCTATCCGTGTTCAAATGGGAGATTTATTACGATTCTATCACACTGCGTGGTGGAGGGTATAAAAACGAGAATAGATCAGGCATGAAAAGCTCAGTACTAAAGGACTTTTCGTTTAAAACATTGTTTATTTATTTATTTATAAACCATACAAATAAAATATGTAGCATAAAAATTATAATATACTGAAAACGGTAAAAACATCAATCCAAATAAACTCGAGTTCACCCACAGAAAAAGGCATAAGTCTATTAAATAATCCCGGAACCCACAATGACAATTCTGACCAAGCATCTCTGTATAGTGATGTCGAATAAGATAACAATGAACCCGCATGACGCACACGAATCCGCAGAAACAGATTCAAATGGAATGGGCTTCAATATGGTTATGGTAGGAACAATGATCTTATCAGGAAGCTTGGAAGTCAGTAGACAAATGGTAATTTAAGTGGCTCATAAAATCTTATTGGCCGAATTGGTGTAAATAACGGTAAATTGTTATAGTGACGAGTAAGGGCGTGCGTTACTTTCGAAGACGTAAAGATGGACGGACGGATGGACGAACTGATATGGCTAGATCGGCTTAAAATGTCATGACTATTAAGAATATATATACTTTATGCGGTCTTAGACGAATATTTCAAGGTGTTACAATCAGAATGACGAAATTAATCATTCAAAAGGAAATTTATCTATAGCAGAAAATGCCCAGCTAAAACTCTCATTACCCAATAACCAGAAAGGTAAGCTCATTCAAAAACTAAAAAGTACTTATTATGAGGCATTGTTTCTAGTTACTTTTACATGGCGATGTTCTAGGAGGAAAGTCCTTCGCCCCAAGCATGCTAATAGTTCAAAAATAAGAACTTATGCCTAAGCATAAAAGTTTTCCAAAAAGAATGCTACATATGTATATTATTATCTAAGTTGAACGCTGCTTTCCCCACCATCACGTTCTCAATGCTCAGTTTCTTTGAAGACAAATTTTATATGAATAATCCAGATTATAAATTAAATTAAAACTTTACCTTCATTGCAGCCGAGAGTTGAACTAAGAACCTTCCGTTTTCAAAGCAGACGCTCTACGAATTCATCCACATTACTATTGTTTGAAAATGATAATTAGCTAACAACACAAAAGCAAACTTTAATTTTATTTCATCGTAGATGGCCATGATCTTGTGTTTATGTTTGACACATTCTATTTATGGACACAATATTCTATTACATGGGAGTGATTTTATTAGTTTTGTGGTACAGGGCGTATATCAGAAGATTTACAATACAAAGGTCATACAGCATGCGAAAAAATCAACGGAATTGTGGGGAGGTAGAAAAAGTTAAAAATATTTTTTATATTGGGTTGCCCAAAATGTAATTGCGGATTTTTCATATAGTCGGCGTTGACAAATTTTTTCTCAGCAATCCGCAATTACTTTTTGGGCAACCCAATATTAATAACACCTCAATATTTCCTTTCTAGTGCTACTAATTTGTTGTTGTTGTTGTAGCAGTGTGTTGTATACTGAGGCGGCAGCCCTTGCCGATGGAGAACTCCATCGGGTCAATCCGGTACGTACAACCGGCTGCCATGGGATTGGTGCTACTAAGTGGTGTCGCTATGCAGCAATCTATTCGGACTCGCCAATAAAGTGGCGGTCCTTATCATTGAGTTTAACCTTGTCACGGACAGCATTCATGGGTATTATATAATTTTGCCCGCAGTTTCTTAATGTCATATTTATCAATACCAAGGTTATAATAATAATTTCTTTCTATTATAACAAATAAGTGCTCATTCTTGAACTTCATCGAATGTTGTATGTAGTGACATTTGTACTACCGGTGACACGGGTGGTATTCCTGTTGTTAACTCGTTATATTTTAGCAGCAAGTAAATCAAAGGGTAATGTGTTATCTATTATTTTTCATGCCAAAAGTAATGTCATGTACTTACCAAATTTTGGGTATAGCAACACATTTCGTATTTGGATGTGCCCCTATTCAAACTAATCCCCTTATTTGACTTTTGAGTCGAGACTCAGACTTGGAGTCTCGGCCGATCTAAATGAGGGCGTATATATTGCCCTAATTCGCTGGAAGTAGAAAAGTACTTTAAAGGTGAAGTTAAAATGATAAGCTTTTGGCAATACACTGAGAAGGACTTTCTTTCAGATTAAGGTCCTCATTGCACCTCAAACGAAATTTTCCGCCCTTTAGCTGAAACGGTTCTAAATTTTATAACATTTCATACTTATTTTCAATCATTTTACGTGTTGGCGAACTAGCCTCCTAGCCTCCTTTGTCGAGAAAATGTAACATGCGCACAATTTTACGAATGTTTACAGAATTTGGGCATAAATGCATATCTCTCAGGGTGTACATTTTTATGTATTTTCTGCAGTAAATTTCTATGAGCTGCAATTCAACCCAACATACAATACAAATACAAGAAATTTTGCCAATGAACTTTCCACTAAGGAACAGGGGCAAACTTCGCACATATCAATGAGTTCAGTCCGATTCAAGTTTTAAGCTCAATGATAAGGGGCCTCCTTTTTATAGCCGAGTCCGAACGGCGAGCCTCAGTGCGAGAGAAGTTTTAACATGGCATATGACCTCACAAATGTAGCCAGCATAAGGAGGGGAAAACCACCGCTGAAAAATTTTTTGCTGATGGTCTTTCAAGGATTCGAACCCTGGCGTTCAGCGACATAGGTGGACATGCTAACCTCTTCGCTATGGTGGCCTCAACCCAACATTTCATTTGACAAATCTTCATTCTTGAACATTTTTAAATTGATTCCAAGAAATTATTAAATTTTGTTTATAAGACAGTTTTTATTTCATATTTTCATATTAATATTTTCTAATTTAAAAATATTTGCGCTCTTTTCCCTGTTTATAGATATTCTTGTATCTCAATAGGTTGAAACGTGTTTTCCTCATTATATGTTTTATTTCGATTTTTTTTATCGCATACGTGAATCCATCCACCCACGCATGCTTTTTCTCAATATAGAAAAACGAAAATCCAGTCAAACCGCCATTGTTGCGAAGCTAAATGTTGAAAAAATGTGGGAGACTGGACACACACTCTGAGTGGATGAATGATCGCAAATATTGGAGAAATATAAACATTTTATGTATTTTCAAATTATTGAATGGAATAAGATGACACAGAAATAAACAAAGGAGAAATGCTGCAGTCAACCATACATTTTTATATAAAAAGAAAATAAAAACAAGTAAAAAGGCCTTAAGTTCGGCCGGGCCGAACTTTGGATACCCACCACCTCGGAGTATATGTAAAACACCTTTCGTCTAAATTCGGTGGAAAAGGCATACCTAATGCTCTACAGCAGCTATATCGAAATATGTTCCGAATTGGACCAAATATAATAAGTACAAGTCATTGTTCAATTGTGTATAACAAAATATTGGTCTTTTTAGTAGCTATATCACAAAATAATAACATAAGCCACTGTGTCAAATTTCAGTGAAATTTTATTATAAATGCGCCTTTTATGGGACCAAGACTTTAAATCAAGAGATCGGTAAATATGGGAGCTATATCGAAATCCAGACCGATTTGGGTCAAGTTTCAGAAAAATGTTGAAGAGCCTAACACAACTCACTGTCCCAAATTTGGGCAAAAACGGACGATAAATGCGCCTTTTATGGGCGCAAGACCTTAAATCGAGAGATCGGTCCAGATGGCAGTTATATCCAAATCTAGACCGATCTGGGCCAAATTGTGGAAGAATGTTGAAGGTCCTAACGCAACTCATTGCCCAAATTTGGGCAAAAACGGACGATAAATGCGCCTTTTATGGGCGCAAGACCTTAAATCGAGAGATCGGTCTATATGGCAGCTATATCCAAATCTGAACCGATCTGGGCAAAATTGAAGAAAAATTTCGAAGGTCATAATACAACTCACTGTCCCAAATTTTAGCAAAATCGGATAATAAATGTGGCTTTTATGGGCATAAGACCCTAAATCAGTGGATCGGTCTTTATGGCAGCTATATCCAAATCTAGACCGATCGGGTCCAAATTGAAGAAGGCCAATTGTCGAAGGGCCTAACACAACTCAAAATTTTAGCAAAATCGGATAATAAATGTGGCTTTTATGGGCCTAAGACCCTTAATCGGCGGATCGGTCTATATGGGGGCTATATCAAGATATAGTCGGATATAGCCCATCTTCGAACAAAAAAAGAATCTGTTGAAAGTTTCTGCTCAATATCTCAATTTTCAAAAACTGCAGCGTGATTTAAATAGACAGACGAACAGATGGGCGGACATGGCGAGATCGTCTTAGATTTTTACGCTGATCAAGAATATATATACTTTATAGGGTCGGAAATGGATATTTCGATGTGTTGCAAACGGAATATCAAAATGAATATACCCCCATCGGTAGTGGGTATAAAAATATGTTGATTGCTTGTGGATACATCTTCTGCGATGAAAAGTTAGTGCATAGAACGAACTATGCATTTTGTTCGTATGGTCTGTCGCGATTTTGCCATCCGGTGGAAAATTATTGGGTTGCCCAAAAAGTAATTGCGGATTTTTCATATAGTCGGTGTTGACAAATTTTTTCACAGCTTGTGACTCTGTAATTGCATTCTTTCTTCTGTCAGTTATCAGCTGTTACTTTTAGCTTGCTTTAGAAAAAAAGTGTAAAAAAAATATATTTGATTAAAGTTCATTCTAAGTTTTATTAAAAATGCATTTACTTTCTTTTAAAAAATCCGCAATTACTTTTTGGGCAACCCAATAATTACGACATGAAAATGGAATTAAATATTTCCTATTTGTGGTCTTCCTACTACCATATCAAAAATATTACAATTTTGCAGAACAGCAAGCACAGGTATTTGTTAACAGTTTTAATAAATTTTTTATTACATGATCAAATGATATTTTTTTTCAATGACGCATGTCATCAATAAGGCTAACTATATAATAGAAAACGTCTAAAGAGAACAAGGCAAATGAGAATGGTAGAGAAATTTCCAATAATTAAAATTTACAATCGCCACTCTGGGCTATGGGTAATACCCAAAAGGCATTTACCCATAGAGAATAGAGATAGGTCTATGGTAACACTATTCAAATAGGGTCTAACCTGGACCACTTCCGACAAAGGAGTATAGAGGTCTACAAAAACTATATGTTTTACATTTATCGAAATCGAATGAAAAATGCTCCTTTAATAGACTCAATACTCTACTTTGGGAGATCGGTCTAAATGGCAGCTATATCCAAACATGGTCCGACCTAGACCATATTCGACATAGGAATGTAGGGTCAACAAAAACTCTCTGTTTCACATTTCATCGAATTCGGATGAAGAATGCTCCTTTTATGGACTCAATACTCCATTTCGGGAAATCGTTCTATATGACAACTATATCCAAATCAGGTCCGATTTGGACCACATTCAACAAAAAAGGTGTCAAAGTCTACCAAAACTCACTATTTCAAATTTCATCGAAATCTGATAAAAATACTCCTTTTATAGGCTCAATACTCTAAACATGAACGATATGTTGGGTGTGAGTGCAACTCAAACTCAAATTTATAACTACATTGCAAGAGAAGGCAAAAATAAGGAGCAAAAGACGATGCTGTTTATTCTAAAAATAAACCAATTGTATTTGTTTACCTTTAGCCGCGCCCATTATAAGCACAAATCCGAGAAGCAATAGTATCCAATTAGATCTAATATTGGGTTGCCTAAAAAGTGATTGAGGATTTTTTTAAAAGAAAGTAAATGCATTTTTAATAAAACTAAGAATGAACTTTAATCAAATATATAACTGCCATTTTGTTCGATAATCTTTTGCCATCTTCCTGGCAAATTTAGTATTCCTCGCTCATAGAGCTTCTGGCCTTTATCTGCAAAAAACTGAACCAAGTGCGATTTTATAGCCTCATCATTGCCGAAAGTTTTACAATTTAAGGAGTTCTGCAAAGATCGAAATAAATGGTAGTCTGATGGTGCAAGGTCAGGGCTATATGGTGGATGCATCAAAAGTTCCCAGCCAAGCTCACTCAGTTTTTGGCGAGTGACCAAAGATGTGTGCGGTCTAGCGTTGTCCTGGTGGAATATGACACCTTTATGATTGACCAATTCTGGTTGCTTCTCCTTGATGGCTGTATTCAATTTGTCCAATTGTTGACAGTAAACATCCGAATTAATCGTTTGGTTCCTTGGAAGCAGCTCAAAATATACCACACCCTTCCAATCCCACCAAACAGACAGCATAACCTTCTTTTGGTGGATATCAGCCTTTGAAGTGGTTTGAGCTGGTTCACCATGCTTGGACCATGATCGTTTTCGACTAACGTTGTTGTAAACAATCCATTTTTCATCTCCAGTTATGATTCGTTTTAAAAACGGATCGAATTCATTGCGTTTAAGGTGCATATCACAAGCGTTGATTCGGTTTGTTAAATGAATTTCTTTCAATACATGTGGTACCCATATTGAAATTGACGCCAAACAAACAAATGTAAACAAAATTTCGCACACTTTTTTTCTAAAGCAAACTAAAAGTAACAGCTGATAACTGACAGAAGAATGAATGCAATTACAGGGTCACGAGCCGTTGAAAAAATTTGTCAACGCCGACTATATTACTACTATATTACCGACAATTACTTTTTGGGCAACCCAATAGGATGCAATTAGATCCAACTATATAGAACTATTTGTCGGATCCAATTATATCTGATGCCACATATAATTGGATCTGACCATATCCACTTTTTATACCCTCCACCATAGGGAGGTGGAGGGTATAAAAATTTCGTCGCCCGATGTAGCTCCCATAAAGACCTTTATTCCAATTTCACTTCTTGAGCAGTTTAACCCTTTCACTACCGAATTAAAAGTAGCAATGATAAAATTAGTTTTCTACTCTCAACTAACTAAACAGCACAAAAAATCTTTTTTCAAGTATATCTGTTAGTTGCCTTTTCTGTAGCAAAATGTCCTCCAGACATGTTGTTGTAGCAGTGTGTTGTGTTCTATCTTTCGTCTGCTTGATTCTGTTGACTATCCAGGAAGTCTGCGACTAAGATGGGTGCGTCCAGAGGGATCTGGGTCTGACTGGTCAGTTAAACAGGTGACATGTGTCTTGTGGTTCCTGCTGACAATCGGGACATACATCCTGCACGTCGGTATCAATCCTTGCTCTGTAGGAGTTGAGGCGGCTACATCTAACGGATCGTATTTGAACCAGGACGGTCTGGTTTGCCGGGGGAGGTCACTTTCTTCAGGTGCAATGGGGGGCGGCCGTTTTCCAAGGACCACATTCACTCGATAGCTAATCATGCTATGTGTGCACTGTTAAGAAAGTTCATCGCGCGCATCTTCCATTTAATGGCCTGTTTATTTGTTGGTCATTTTTGGCTAAATGGGTACATAAATAAGCAGAATTGTCTATTTCGTGATATAACGGCTGAAATGTTGAGAAGAGTATGCCAAAATTGGACGAAGCGGATGGTCAGCATTTGCATGAAACAATGTTCAACTTTAATTACATGGATCGTACTATCGATTCAGAAAAAGGTTTCATTCATTTTTCTGAATTTTATGTGTTTATTTTTGAAAAACTTTCCTATAGCTCTTAAAAAATCACCCTTTATATTCTAGAAGCGGTGTCAACCTTCACCAAGGAATCTCCCATGAGCCGATGAGAGATCGATTTTCTGGAGTCAATAAGTAACTTTCAACTACAGAGAAACGCGTGAATTAGAATGTCAATCCAAAACAAAATCATCTTATATATAAAACTCTATACTTACTCTCTTATTTCATCTGAGCCTATACGGTCACGTCAGGAAATAAGTCCTGTTTTCCTTTCAGATTTTTTCGCGCCAATGTAGATATTATATTGTTGCTCTTCTCCCATTGGAGCCTTATATTGCTATGGTCGGTAAATATGTCCGGTATGGAGTGTTTTTGGGGGTGAGGCGGATCCCTATATATCAGTTTCGTGCTTTGGTCTCAAATACCTTTCATTTGAGTCCCATATTGCCGTTATTGATTTATATTTCATTTGTTTGGTGGCTTTGGAGGTGGGGCGGCGCCCTAGATATCCCACCCTAAATAAGGATACCAATTTCTTTATGGTATCCTTCAGTTATTATAAATAAACTAAATTTCGCTTAAATCGCCCCATCCATCTCCGAGATCTGGCACCCATTAAAGTTTGGATGTTAGATCTACTTCATTCTCTTGGATTTGGTGGTGGATTGGAGTAGCCAAACTCTTTGCCTCCTTAAAGCCACGGTGGAGCTACATATTGCTATATTCGGTATATATGTGTGGTTTAGAAGGAGTTTATGAGGTGAGGCCTCCCTGAAACACTTGGCCATGAAACAGATACAGATATGAGCCCCTTTTTGCCATAATCCACCAATATGTCTAGTTTGAGGGGTATGCAGAGTGGGGCGGCCACCCACGTACTTAGCTCTGAAAAAATATCAACATCGTGCCCTACTCTCAAATGTCTTTAATTTGAACCTCAATTTCCATTGGTTTAGGGAGAGTTTATGGGTGACACGACCCCCAAATATTTGGCCTCAAAATTGAATGTCAAATTCGTTTTCTACTATCAAATACCTATTATTTATCGCCATAACAGGCAATCGGTAATAACTTCGTTCGATTTATATCGAGCTTTCTCAGAGATCGCACTATACGAGTTGTTGTAGATGGTCGATCAATGTATACTCATCAGATGAGTATACATTGATCGCAGGTGTGCCACAAGGCTCTGTCCTTTTCCCTTCTCTTTCGATAGATATTGAGCAGTCAGATGCTCTTGATGTTCTGGGCATGAAGATACAATGTGATGTCCGTTGGTCAAAACACGTATTCGAAGTGTCGAAAGAACCATTCAAGTGTTTGGGCTTTCTTAAGCGGTGCAAGAAATATTTCACCTCTTCTGATCTTCTCAATATCTATACTACCTGGTGCAAGAAATATTTCACCTCTTCTGATCTTCGCAATATCTATACTACCTACATCAGGTCGAGGTCCTACATGACAGTTTGGTGTTGCATTTTTGGGAGAAGAGGGTCGCTCTCCCGGACGCTAAGAACCAAACGACAATTTATTTAAGTCTTATATTGCCGCGATCTACTGTCCTGCGGAACGGTAGGACGTGATCCAGATACTTCAATGCTTATACCAACACTGGTTTCGAAATATGTTGTCATAGACCTTTCTTTTAATTGACATACTATCCCGATCGAACTTCAAGGCCTATTGAAGTGTATTTAGACTCTGTCCTAATTGAGCATACCAAATTCGTAGTCAATTCGCAAAAAACTTTTATTCGATACGCATTTTGTGACGTTGGACATTTATGGCCGTTTTGAGGGATTTTGGGGTTGGGGAGGCCCCATAGACACCTTGGATCAAATTCTTATGACAGATATGTACTCAGCTTTCAAATATCTTTCGTTTGATACCCATATTGTCCCAATCGGTAAATACGTCCTGTTGAGCTGTTTTGGGGGGTAGGGAGGAGCCTCAGACACCAATTAATACATTTTTATATAAACATTGGACATTACCTTTAAATATCTTTCATTTGATATCCATATTGTTCCAATCGGTAAATTTATCCTGCTGTGAGGTTTTTGGGGGTGGGGTGGGCCCTCAGACACCAAAAAATAAATGTTTGTGTTAGATTTGTATTCTACTTTTAAATATCTTTCATTTGATACCCATATTGCTCAAAGCGGTTAAAGTGTCCTGTTGGGTAGTGATTTTGGGAGTGGGAGCCCCCCACACTTAGGGTAACATTTTAGTGTCAAGTTCGTACTCTACTCTTAAAATTCTTTCATTTGATACCCATATAGCCCAAAGCGGTGAAAGTGTCTTCTTGGAGCTTTTTTGGGGGTGGTGGACCCCCCGAAAAAGAAGAGTGAAATTTGTATACCTAATTCGTACTCTACTCTTAAATACCTTTCATTTGATACCCATATTGTCCCAATCGGTACAAAAGTTTTTTACAAACTTCGTGTTTATAGGGTATCATACGGTGGCACACAAGATTTCGCTTAAATCCGTGCACGCATTTCCGAGATCCGACGTTTTTGAAAATTGGGATATGTGGGAGCGTCCGCTCCCCCTTTGGATATAAAAAAAATTTTGTATCCATTTTTCACCGGGGGCCCAAACTCTACCATTTGTGAAAATTTCATGAAAGTCGGTTCAGCCGTTTTTGAGTCTATACGGAACAGACAAACAAACAAACATACAAACAAACACAAATTTAATTTTTATACCCTCCACCATAGGATGGGGATATACTAATTTCGTCATTTTGTTTGTAACTCCTCGAAATATTCGTCTAAGACCCCATAAAGTATATATATATTCTTGATCGTCGTGACATTTTAAGTTGAACTAGCCATGTCCGTCCGTCTGTCTGTCGAAAGCACTTTATCTTTCGAAGGAGTAAAGCTAGCCGCCAGAAATTTTGCACACATACTTCTTATTAGTGTAGGTCGGTTGGGATTGTAAACGGGCCATATCGGTCCACGTTTTGATATAGCTTGCATATAAACCGATCTGGGATCTTGACTTCTTGAGCCGCTGGAGCCGCTTATCCGATTAGACTGACATTTTGCATGAGATGTTTTATTATGACTTCCAATAACTGTGCTGAGTATGGGCGAAATCGGTCTATAACCTGACATAGCTATCATATAAACCTACAGGGTGGCTGATGAAAGCCGCTACCAAAAAAAAATGTAATAACTTTTTTTCTATTTAATAATAATAATTTAATAATTAATTTAATTAATTAATTAATTAATTTAATTAATAATAATTTAATAATTAATTTAATAATTTAATTTAACATGAATAAAAGAAAAATGTATTCCATACACCGAAAAAAAAATGTAGCAATATTCATCATTGTAGCAATATTCATCAGCCATTTGGGGGTCTTGACTTCTTGAGCGTCTGCAGTGCGCAATTCCTATCCGATTTGGCTGAAATTTTGCACGACGTGTTTTGTTATGACTTCCAACAACTGTATTTAGAATGGTTCAAATCGGTCCATAACCTGATATAGCTGCCATATAAACCGATTTGGGGTCTTGATTTCTTGAGCCTCTACAGGAAGTAATTCCTGTCCGATTTGGCTGAAATTTTGCACGACGTGTTTTGTTACGATTTCCAACAACTGTATAGAGAATGGTTTAAATCGGTAAATAACCTGACATAGCTGCCATATAAACCGATCTGGGGTCGGAGGGCGCAATTATTATGCGATTTAGCTGAAATTTGGCATAAGGTGTTTTGTTATGACTTCAACAACTGTGCCAAGTATAGTTCAAATCGGTCCATAACCTGATATAGCTGCCATATAAACCGATCTGGGATATTGACTTCTTGAGCCTCTAGAGGTCGTTAGTATTATCTCATTTGGCTGAACTTTTGTACAATGGCTACTCCCATGACCTTTAACATACGTGTCGAATATGGCTTGAATCGTTTTATAGCCTAATACAGCTCCCCCATAAACCGATCTCCCTATTTTCTTCTTCAGCTTCTTAAGTACGCAATTCTCACTAGATTAGGCTGATATTTTGCAAAATGACTTCTACTATGCTCTCCAATATTTAATATTCTTTTATCCTTTGTCGAGATTCCTATCCTAAAACGAGATTCCGTGGAAAGAGCTCGACAAATGCGATCCATGGTGGAGGACGCTTTTACTTGTTATAGATATATAGATAGATTCAATCAAAGAGCGTAAGAAAGAAGAAGAGTTGGCATTAAAGCCCAATTCGAGATGACGAGTGACATAGTTTAAAGACACAACATGTTTGAATTGCTTACGATATTTCGTTTTTCCTTTTATTCCAACTTTCGGTTGCAAAGAAACAAAGCAAATACGAAAAAATGTTCGAACAAATGTCCGAATCACAACAAAAAAACCCGAAAATGATGCAACCCTCCATTTGAATCCAATTGGAATACATGGAAAATGTCGTGTCTTTAACGCAAGTTGTTTTACGGTATGAGGAAGACAAAGCAGAAACCATCTCTTCAATTTCTCACCCTCTTTGGATTCAATTTGTGTTTGTTTGTTTTGTTTGTATGTTTGTTTGTTTGGAGGGAGGGGAGGGGGACGGATCCTCCCCCTTACCACAAAAGTACTACCCAAAAATAAAAGTGGACCGATCGGGACAATATGGGATTCAATTGAAAGGTATACAAGAGAAGAGTACGAATTTCATAATAAAAGTTGGGTTCAAGTACCTGGTTGGGCGCCCCAGCCCCAAAACCCTTAATATAGGTTTATTTCACGATCATGAACTCAAATGAAAAGTATTCGGGAGTAGATTACGAATATAGTCAGAAAGTAGGAATAGGCTTTATAATTTATTGATAACGGAAGGGCGGACCCTCATGTTACCCCAAAAACACCACCCGAAATCAAAAGTGGACCGATTAAGACAAAATGGCTATCAAATGAAAAAAACGCCTAAAATAGGCACATTAGCCAATCATGGATATATGGGACTCGGTTTGTTTGTTCCGTATATGCTGAAAAACAGCAGAACCGATTTTCTCGACATTTTCGCAAATTGTGTATGTTAGTCTTCAAGGAAACATAGGCTGTTTAGTTTTTCGGTATCGGAAGGGGGACGGACCCTCCCCCTATGCCAAAAACACAACCCAAAATCAGATCGAAATATTGGGGGTTAGGTCACCCCTCAAAAACGCCATTATAACTATGATATTTGGCTGAACCGATTTTCTTAAAATTTTCATAGATTGTGTACATTTGTCTGGTAGGAAACATAGGCTATATAATTTTTAGATAATGGATGGAGGCGGACCCTCCCATATCCGAAAGTGGCCAGATGGGCACAGCACAAATAAAAGGTATTGGAGACCAGAAAACGAATATGGTATTAAAATTTGGGTCCAAGTACCCAAGAGGACCCCCCCACCTCAAAACTCTTCTAAACAGATATAAAACAGATATATTCGAAGTTCATGTCAACATGGGACTCCAATGAAAAGTATTAGGCAGTAGATTACATATATGGCATAAAACATTAGGTCCAAGTAATGGGAGGTAGCCCACCCCCAAATGGGCATATTAGCCGACCATGGCTATATGAGACTGAAATGAAGGTATTTGGGAATAGATTTCGAATATGACATTAAAATTTGCGTCCATACATGGCATTATAACTTGCAAATTTTGCCAACATTAACACCGCTTTGTCCGATGTTCTCGTCAGGATTCGAACGCGTTCAGCGTCATAGGCTACAATGGCACGAATTCGTTTTCCGCATTCAGGGAGAAGTGTCCCCACCCTTAAAATATTAGAGAAGCCGCAGTGGAGCGGTCCCGATTCGGCTAGTAGAATATGAAAATAAACAAAAGAAGTATTTTGGTATTGTTGGAGTTAACTTGGATTTCTTATTAGACAAGTAGCTTCTTACCAGTTAGACAACTCGAGTCGAACAAGGAGATTCTTTTTAATCGTGCACTTAAGACATTGTTTGTATTTTGAGGTGAAAGAGTTTTTGATGTATTGACAGTAGTTATTGTTTTAAGTGTTTATCGATATTGTATTTCGATATTTGGTGATTTTTAGAATCTCGTAGGGAATTTAGAGATTGATATGAAATTTATTCGGTTTATGATGTGTCATAAACATTGCGGCCTTCCTTGCGGTGCATCTGCAGTAGTTATGTTGATCAAACCAGGACTTAAGTACTGACTTAGAGATAAGTAGCAATATAAATTTAGTGCATCATTGCAATGTACAAAAAATAAGTTATACAATCCAATTTATATAGCTTTAATTCATGTAAATATTATTATAAACGAATTTGTATTATTGATTAACAATTTTGTAATTTGGATCTATGACATGCTCAAAAATCCAACTAAAATAGTTATTAACTCAGTAAACCAATATATTTGAAGGTTGTTCCTTCTCTCAAATAACATTTTTACCAATTTTGTAAAAGGATATAATTGATATTTTTGCATTAATAAAAAAAATTTATTCGGTACATAACCTGATATACCTGCCATACAAACCGATCTTGGGTCTTGACTTCTTCAGCTTTTTGAGGGCGCAATTCTTATCCGATTTGGGTGTAATTTTGCACATGGTTTGTCATAGTTTTCGACAACTGTGCTAAGTATGGTTCAAATCGGTTAATAATCTTGGATCTTGACTTCTTAAGCCGCTTGAGGGCGCAATACTCATCCGATTTGGGTGAAATTTTGCATTATGTGTTTTGTTATGACTTCCAAAAACTGTGCTAAGTATGGCGCAATTCTCATCCAATTTGGAGGGATAAGGGGCGCAATTCTCATCCGATTGGCAGAACTTTTTTACAACTGCTTTTCCCATGACATTCAACATACGTGTCCAATAAGATCTGAATCGATCTATAGCTCGGTACAGCTCCCATATAAACCGATTTCCCGATTTTGCTTCTTGTGCCCAACAAGGGCGAATTCTTATCCGAATGTACTAACCCCAAAGACCCCCCCCAAAAAAAGGGTTATTAGACGATAATGACAATAGATTACGAATATGTGCTACGTATGGCGCAATTCTCATCCAATTTGGAGGGATAAGGGGCGCAATTCTCATCCGATTGGCAGAACTTTTTTACAACTGCTTTTCCCATGACCTTCAACATACGTGTCCAATAAGATCTGAATCGATCTAAAGCTTGGTACAGCTCCCATATAAACCGATCTCCTGATTTTGCTTCTTGTGCCCAACAAGGGCCAATTCTTATCCGAATTTACTAATCCCAAAGACCCCCCCCCAAAAAAAGGGTTATTAGACGATAATGACAATAGATTACGAATATGGTCAGAAAGGATGTATACGCTATGTAATTTGTTGATGTTAGAAGGGCGCGGACCCTCCCCCGTTACCCCCAAAACGCCACCCAAAATTAAAAGTGGACCGATTGGGACAATATGGGTATCAAATGAAAGATATTGGAGAGTAGAATACGAATGTGGTATAAAAACTTGGGTTCAAATATCAAAAGGGCCGGCCTACCCTAAAAAACTGCTCCAAACAGACATATTGGACTCAAATGAAAGGTATTCGTGAGTAGACTACGAATATGACATAGAAAATGAGGATCAAGTAATTGATGGACGCCCCATCACCCAAATTGGAATATTATTCTATCATAGCTTGACGCAACTCAAGAGAAAGGCATTTGAAAGCAGATTACAAATATGACATTAAATTTTGTGCCTAAGAATCTAGGTGGTACTTTACCTTCTAAAATCGCCTCCAAAAGATTATTTTACCAATTAAAACAATGGGGAATCAAGTGATATTTTTTTTTTTTTTTGAGTAGAGAGGGTCATTCAAATTTGTGCTCAAGTGGCAGATGGGCTGTGGCGCACAACCCGCACAATCATGACAATATGGGGTTAAATTAAAGGTATAAGGTTGTGAACTGAGAATCTTGCTCTTTATTCTGCTCATATATCTAGCGGACCACCTCACCCCAATACAGTCGATAAATTATAATGACCTAACAGGACATTGCGCGATTTAATTAATGTGTGGGGACACAAAAAAATGTAGGCCGCCATAGCCCCGAAATTAAGACGTTATCGTGATAGCAGGAGTTGCATTTTTAGCTCATCTATAGACAAGATCAAACGACGTGTTGCTGGGCAACACTTTTTTTGTTCAAAAGTTTTACATGGTTAAATGGTAAAAACTATCGCCACCACACTGGCAAACTAGTTCTTTGCCACAGAAAATCGTTTAATATGGCAATTTTATTTGATTTAAAAAAGATAATATGATGGATATATAATAGGTAGTCATATGGTATGGTGGTTGCTTATGAATGACTATTCATAGACAACCACCACATGATGATCCATTCCAAGCGAGTAGCACTAACATTTAAATTAGCGCCATTCACTGGCTTTCTTCGATTGGATTTTGTTGATCCAATTGGAGAAGCCAACTTGAACAGAGAAAGAGGGCAACGTGGTCAAACTTAATTATCATGCTAGATGATATTACAACAACGCATCGGTTCTTTGAATAAAGAAAAATAAAATGTAGGAACTTTGTTGCGGTTGTTTGAGATATTGTTTTTTTTTTAATTTCCCACCGCTTCAGGTAATTTAATTGAAAATCTTTGCCATAGAAAAAAATAGGTTAGGTTAAAAAGAGGGTGCAGATATTAATCCCCCCATGCCACTAAGTACATACATCTAAACCAGTAATCTGCTTGTTGTGCGCTCTAAAAACTATAAAGTAACCTCTAAAAAAGAAAATTTTAAGTTAGGAATTCCGTACTACTTACAAAATACTTAATTGTTTTCAATACCACTCCCCTTAGTTGGATCATGTCTGGTATTGTGCCTCCACTTAAGTACCGGTATCTGTTAGACGCGAAAGCTGGGCAATGACGAAGGAAATGCTTCAATGTTTCATCATCTTCCCCGCATACCCTACACATGCTATCACTTGCCACACCGACCGATGTCCCGTTATGATACCAACAGCTATACCGACCTCCTTCTCGCTTCCTTTCAGTAATAGCCTCGTCTTCCTCACGATCTGGATCCCCCCATAGGATTTTCGCCGTCCTACAAACCGTTTCGCTGTTACACAATGTTGCATGCGCATTCGTCTCCCACTCCCTTAACTCGGGCTGCGTCGACCCGAAAGGCTTCTGGTTAACCAAGTTTATTGACGGCAGTCCTCTGGTCTTCACCGCCAAATCGTCTGCCCTTTCATTTCCCCTTTCTTCGTTATGGCCCGGCACCCAAACGATGCGGATTTTGCCATCCTCAGAGAAGCGTTAATCTCCTTCTTACACTGCAAGACTGTTCGTGACCTTACCGTCCTGGTTGTTATTGCCCTCATGGCAATTTTACTGTCGGTAAAGATGTTCACACTCGACGTTCTCGCGTTAGCACCACACCACTTTAAGCATTCCGTGATCGCCAGGATCTCCGCCTGCAGGACTTTATTATGGTCAGACAGTCTAAAATAGGTCTCACTCCCTGGTTTCTCAATGTAGAACACCCAAGCCCACTCTGTCCTCTAGCTTTGATCCATCCGTGTAACATGACCTTCCAGTTGGCAATACTAGGGTTCCGTCAATCCAAGACTGTGCCGATGGCAGCAGTGCCTCGCACTAGACTTCAAGGTACATCTCAGGTATCCGATCGGAAACCTCTTCCAATCAAGGTTTCCTATAGTCGCCTCGATTATACCGCGATGGTATGAGCCGCTCCCATCCTCAATCCATTCTCCCATCGCCTTAAGTCTCATAGCCGCAGTGGCTGCCTCACACTTAATCTGTATGTCAATAAGTCGGATATCTAGAATAGTCTTCAGTGCCCTGATGGGCGTGGTCCTCATCGCTCCGCCTATGCCAAGACAAAATGTTCTCTGAACCAGCTGTATGGTCCTTATGTTGTAGATTTTCTCGATAGCAGTCCACCAAACTACTGAAGCGTAAGTAAGTATTGGTCTAATCTCGCTCCTGTAGAGCCAGTGGACTATCCTCGGATTCAGGCCCCATTTCGAGCCTACAGCCCGTCTACGGATAGATAAATATAAATATAAAAAATTTCTGTAGATAAAAAAATTTGCAGAAAAATGTTGTTAGTTAAAATGTTGTCAAAATTTAAAAATAAGAAACATTTTCCGCGTGGTAAAAATGAAGGCACAGCAATGCAGGCCGAGCTACCCATATATATTTTAAAAAATAATTTTTGATTGTTTGTCGATTATACCGCGATGGTATGAGCCGCTCCCATCCTCAATCCATTCTTCCATCGCCTTAAGTCTCAGAGCCACAGTGGCTGCCTCACACTTAATCTGTATGTCAATGAGTCGGATATCTAGAATAGTCTTCAGTGCCCAAGTGGGCGTAGTCCTCATCGCTCCGCCTATGCCAAGACAATATGTTCTCTGAACCTGTTGTATGGTCCTAATGTGGCAGATTTTCTCGATAGCAGTCCACCAAACTACTGAGGCGTAAGTAAGTATTGGTCTAATCTCGCTCCTGTAGTGCCAGTGGACTATCCTCGGATTCAGGCCCTAATTTCGAGCCTACGGCCCGTCTACTGATAGATAAATATAAATATAAAAAATTTCCATAGATAAAAAAATTTGCAGAAAAATGTTGTTAGTTAAAATGTTGTCAAAATTTAAAAATAAGAAACATATTTTCCGCGTGGTGAAAATGAAGGCACAGCAATGCGGGCCGAGCTACCCATATATATAAAAAATAATTTTTGATTGTTTGTCGATTTGTTTGTTTGTGTGTTCCATATAGGCTCAAAAACCGCTGTACCGAATTTCTTGAAATTTTCACAGATGGTTTTATGGACCCGTGGTGAAAATATAATTCTTATTTTTTTGATATGAAAAGGGGGGGGGGGGCGACCCTCCCCCTACCCTAATTTTCAAAAAACACCAGATCTCGGAGATGGGTTTGGTAATTTAAGCGAAATTTAGTTTGCACACTTACAATAACCTACCACAAATATTTGGTATCAAAATCTGAGGTGGGGTGCCCAGGATTGCCGCCTACCCCCAAAGCCGAAAGGATTTATAAATAAATCACTACAATATGGGAAACAAATTGAAGGTTCTTGAGAGTAGAAAAAAAATGTTTCTTTTCAACTGACATTAGGCAGACATTTTCAAATTTACAGTAGTCCTCTCTAACATAGCATTATCGGGGGCAGCAGAGCGGGCCTGGCTCAGCTAGTATATATATATAACAAGTAAAAAGGCGTTAAGTTCGGCCGGGCCGAACTTTGGATACCCACCACCTCGGATATATATGTAAACCACCTTTCGTCAAAATCCGGTGCAAAACTCATACCTTATGCCCCACAGCAGCTATATCAATATATGTTCCGATTTGGACCAAATACTAATAAGTAAAAGTCATTGTTCAATTGTATATAACAAAATATTGGTCTTTTTAGTAGCTATATCTAAAAATAAACCGATCTGAACTATATACGACACGGATGTCGATAAGCCTAACATAAGTCAGTGTGTCAAATTTCAGTGCAATCGGATTAAAAAAGCGCCTTTTATGGGGCCAAGACTTTAAATCGAGAGATCGGTCCATATGGCAGCTATATGCAAATCTTGATCGATCTAGACCAAATTGCATAAATATGTGGAGGGGCTTAACTTAGCTCTTTGTCCCAAATTTCGGCATCATTGGACAATAAATGCGCCTTTTTATGGCCCAAAAACCTAAAACCGAGAGATCGGTCTATATGGCAGCTATATCCAAATCTGAACCGATCTGAGCCATATTGACGGAGGATGTCGAAGGGCCTAACACAACTCACTGTCCCAAATTTCAGCAAAATCGGATAATAAATGTGGCTTTTATGGGCCTATGACCCTAAATCGGAGGATCGGTCTATATGGCAGCTATATCCAAATCTGGACCGATCTGAGCCAAATTGACGAAGGACGTTGTCCCAAATTTCAGCAAAATGCGATAATAAAAGTGGCTTTTATGGGCCTAAGACCCTAAATCGGAAGATCGGTCTATATGGCAGCTATATCCAAATGTGGACCGATCTGAGCCAAATTGGCGGAGGATGTCGAAGGGCCTAAGACAACTCACTGTCCCAAATTTCAGCAAAATCGGATAATAAATGTGGCTTTTATTGGCCTAAGACCCAATATCGGCGGATCGGTCTATATGGGGGCTATATCAAGATATAGTCGGATATAGCCCATCTTCGAACTTAACCTGCTTATGGACAAAAAAAAGAATCTGTGCAAAGTTTCAGCTCAATATCTCTATTTTTGAAGACTGTAGCGTGATTTCAACAGACAGACGGACGGACATGTCTAGATCGTCTTAGTTTTTTACGCTGGTCAAGAATATATATACTTTATAGGGTCGGAAATGGATATTTCGATGTGTTGCAAACGGAATGACAAAATGAATATACCCCCATCCATCGGTGGTGGGTATAAAAATGAATTTGTGTTTGTTTGTTTGTTTGGTTGTGGGTTTCTAAATATGGGACTCAAATGAAAGGTATTCGGGGGAAGAATACAAATTTGATATTAAAATTTGGCTCCAAGTACATTGGGGGCTTCCCCGACCTCAAAACCCCCTCAAATAGGCATATTGGACGATAATGACCATATGGGACTCGAATAAAAGGTATTCGGGAGTAGATTACGAAAATGGTCAGGAAAAAGGAATAGGCTATATAATTTTTTGATATTGTAAGGAGGCGGACCCCTCCCTCTTTACCCCAAGGTTGACCGATGGGCACAGTATGGGTATCAAATGAAAGGTATAGGAGAGTAGATACGAATATGCTATTAAAAGTTGGGTCCAAGGAACCTAGGGACCACTCCAACCCCAAAAGTTCCCCAAACAAACATATTGGATGTATATATCAATATTGGACTGAAATGAAAGGTATTCAGGAGAAAATTACGAATATGACATAAAAAATTATGTCTTAGTCTATCAACTCCCAAATGAGAATTTTACTCGATCATCGCTATATAAGACTAAATGAAAGGTATTTGTGAGTTGATAACGAATATGACATTAAACTTTGTGTCTAAGAATCTAGGTGACGCCTTACCCCCAAAATCGCCTCCAATAGATTATTTGGCCAATTAAAACAATGGGGGGCCAATTAAAACAAATGTTAGATATTTTTGAGTAGAGTGCGTCATTCAAATAGGTGCTCAAGTGTCAGATGAAGTGTGGCGCACAACCCTCATAAATACACCCTCCACCAAACGGCTGTATAAACCAATCATGATAATATGGGGTTAAATTAGAGGTATAAGGGTCACCTCCCCCAAAATAGTCGATCAATCATAATGACCTAACAGGACACTGTGTGATTTAATTAATATGTGGGGACACAAAAACATGTAGGCCGCCATACCGCAAAAATTATGATGTTCAGCGTGATAGGAGGAGTTGCAAACCTTAACATTAAGGTTGCAACCATTTTTAGCTCATTGATAGATAAGACCAAAGGACGTGCTGCTGGGCAACACTTTTTTGTTCAAAAGTTTTATATGGTTTAATAGTAAAAACTATCCCCACCGCACCAAATATATAGACTGGCGCCCACCCCCAACACCCGCCAAACGGATTTATAGACCAATCACTAAAATATAGGTATCAAATTTAAGATATTTGCGAGCAGAAAGCGAATCTGATATTCAATTGTGAGACTAAGTGTTTCGTGGGTCACCCCACCCCCAAAAAATCCCACAAGTCGGACATATTTACCGACCATGGCAGTATGGATCTTAAATGAAAGGTCTTTCGGAATAGAGAATGAAATTGACTTCCATTTTAGAGACCAAGTCTCTGGGGATCCACCACACCCTTGAACAGGACTTTTACTTATTAGGGTTTCAATAACAGGTATACAGGAGAAGAAAAATATCCACAGAAAAATTGGAATACATTTTCAACTGAAATTAGGCTGAAATGTCCAAATTAAGAGTACTTTTCGCCAACATAACATTATCGGGGGCAGCAGAGCGGGTCGGGCTCAACTAGTCTACATATATATATATATATATATATATATATATATATATATATATATATATATATATATATATATATATATATATTTATTTATTTTTTTTTTTTTTTTGCTGACCATTGTAATACGGACCTCAAATAAAAAGGACAGCACGAATGTGATATCAACATATGGGATCAACTGTCCCATCCCATAACAATCCATAATAGGACGTACTTGCTCTCCATCACAATTTGAGGCCCTAGGAGAGTGAAGCTCGATGTCGACAGTTTTTAAGCCCACCCCAAACCGGACATATTTGCTGATTTTTGCAAAGAAAGGTATTCGTAAGATATTTGAGGGTAGAGCACGAATCTGACATCAACATTCGGGACCAACTGTCTACCCTAACAATCCCTAAATAGGACTATTTGCCCACCATGACAATTTAGGTAGGGCCCAAAGAGAGTGGAGCTCGATGTTCATAGTTTTTGTTTAGGGGACCACCCCACCCTTAAAACACCCCTTAATGAGCCATATTTACTGACCATGGCAATGAAGGGCTCAAATGAAAAGTTTAGGGAGTAGAGCACGAAATTGATATCCACTTTCGGGACCAAGTTTCCGGATGACCACCCCTACCCAAAACACCCCACAAACACACCGAAAAAGAACACGTACACGTATCTTCAGCCACATTGCTCGCTACAATTACGCGTGAGGTGAAAACTGAGCTGACTGTGATGGTCGATAGAGAAATGATTCCGGCCATCAAGTGTCCCAAAAACCACATTTGACAGCTCTTACTCATTTACTCATTCTCCCCACATACCACAGCAATTTGCGATAAAGTCAAAAGTAGAAACAAGGTCCTCAAGTCACTTGATGGCAGTACTTGGGGTGCAGACAAAAAAACCTTGTTGACCACGTGCAAAGCAATTGACCGGTCTGTGGTAACTTATGCAGCGCCAGTGTGGTCAAGTCAACTTTGTGACACGCAGTGGAATAATATTCGGATTTGTCAGAATGCCGCCCTCCGAACTGCGACGGCCTGTCTCCTCAGTTCTCATGTGGACCACCTCCATCAGGAGACAAATATCCTACCAGTGCGAAGACATAACTACATGCTGTCTAAGCAATACCTTTTGGGCTGTTATCGCAGAGACCATCCAGCCTTAAGGTAGATCTACGTGATCTAGAGCGTGGTTCAGCGCTACAAGAGAGAACCTCTAGATCAAGCGGCATATCAAGCAGGTCTAGACAACATTCATGCAGACACGGTAGCAGATGCGGTAAATGGCTACCGGGTGAATGTAGTCCTTGGAGAACGACCGCCTCCCATTGCACCCGAAGAAATTGACCTCCCCCAGCTGCCGACGCGCAAGATGTATGTCCCGATTGTGACCAGGGACCGCATGATACACGTCACCTGTTTAACTGTCCGGCCAGACTCACTCGACTCAGACCCAGATCCCTGTGGATGTACCCCGTCTTAGACACAGAGTTCCTGGGCCTTGACACTCAACATAATCAAGCAGGCGAAAGATAGAACACAATAAACAACAACAACAGAAAAAGAAAGTTCAATCAATTTTAACATTCAATTAAAAAATTCGCTGAAATCGGACCTATAAACGAATTAACAATTTTGTAATTTGGATTTATGACAATTAACTCAATCAACCAATTTATGTGAACATTAAACATTTCAACCAATTTAACATAAAAAAATAATTGATATTTTTTGCATTAATAAAAAACTTTCTATGTTAGCGGATTAAATTGCTGTTAAAACATGTAATGTAATGCGTTAAAATATTTACTTCTTAATTCATATTTTCTAAAAACGAGGAAAAATTATCTTCCCTGTATGAGTTCTCTTCATAGTCATGGATACCGTCTGTAAAAAGTATAACGAACAAAATAATTCATATGGGTATTAAAGTGAATCGTAGTAAATACCAATCTTAGCATTTTGCGCACAATACCAATCTAGGTGCGCATAAAGGAATGCTGCAATTGTTATCATCCGTCATCAGCGTCGTTTTTCAAGCCGATATAGTCTCTAAGGGATAATAGCATAATAAAATAAAATAATATTTATAAATATCTCGTCTACCTTTTTCCGTGTCCTCAAATTCGTTTGTTCACATCCTAATTTTTTCTGCTGTAGACTATTTCAGTATAACACTTTAAAAAAAATATTGATTTTACTTAATAATTTATGATATTTTATTGAGAGATAAATAAAACCTACACTTAAATATTTTCTTGATATTTTTTGTCTACCCACGCCATTGATAGATACTAGACATATAATGTGCTCATTCGCACTTCTACGCATTACATATGTATGAAAGAGGACACACCAGAACGCAGAAATAGATACCTCACAATCTGTATTTTTAAATAACAATTTAATTCGTACAATTAAAAATATGTTCAACGTATGCCTTCCTTGCCAATCACTTACCACATGATACAAAAAAAACCGGATTTCAATGTCAAACACAATTAAAGCAATTAACACCTTGTTCGAAAAGTTTTTTTTTTAATTTTAATTTTAGGTCTACATATTTTCTGCGCAGGAATTATTTACAAACAAAAAGAATTTGGGAGAAGAATACGAATTTGATATCCAAATGTGGGACCAAGTATTTAGCACCGCCCCTCCTTCAAAACAAAGAGAACAAATTTACTGACCATGGCAATATGTGACTCAAATGAAAGGAATTTGAGATTAAAAAACAAAAATGATATCCAATTTTGGGGTCAAGTGTCATAAACTCCCCAAAGGCAATATGGGTTTTAAATAAATGGCATTCGTGAGTACAGCATGATGCTGATATTTTTTTCAGGGCTAAGTATCATTCCACCCCCCAAAACACCCCTTAATCGTACATGCATATATACCGACAGTGACAATACTGGGCTAAAATGAAAGGTATTCGGGACTAGAGCACGAAATTGATTCCCACTTTCGAGACCACGTTTCGGGATGAAACAAAGCTTAATAATGGAGTACATCTAACATCCAAACTTAAATGACCCTCCGAGCGAATTCATGGACCAATAAAGATCATATTGGATTCAGATAAAGGCAATTATATTGTTATACTGTCAGTCTAGCGATATACATATACTATTTTCGTAGAATGGTATTGCACCTAAAGCTCTTTAATTGTCGAAAATTAACACTTAAAGTATAATTTTCTTCTATATAATAACGGGTATATTTTCAGCTTTTATCTTTTTTGCAACACTAGTTTAAAGAGCTCACGCACGTTACGTCAAACGTCTTCAGTTTTGTCTATAATTTAACCGTTAATCTTCTTACAAACAAGCAACGCTTGCATATGAATTGAATTTTATTATCAAAATGCATGCTCTGTTAAGAAAGTTCATCGCGCGCTTCTTCGATAGAACGACGAAGTGCATTTTTGGCCCAATGGGTACATAAATAAGCAGAATTGTCGATTTTGGAGTGAACATCAACCAGAAGCATTGCAAGGGCTACCAATGTATCCATAAAAAGTCACAGTTTGGTGCGGTTTATGGGCTGGTGGTATCACTGGACCGTACCTTTTCAAAGATGATGCGAATCGTAACGTAACTGTGAATGATGAGCGCTACTGTGAGATGATATCCAACTTTCGACGTTCGGGACCGGTCAATCGGCCGAAAAGTTGGAAAGAATATGCCAAAATTGGACTAAGCGGATGGACCATTTGAGGCGCAGTCACGGTCAACATTTGCATGAAATAATCTTCAAACATTAAATTATATGGACCGTACTCTTTTAAAAACTTTCCTATTGCTCATGACAATCACCCTTTATAAAAGAAGGCGTAGCGGAGCGGGCCCGTTTCAGCTAGTATGACATAAACATTGATTCCCATATGACTTCTTTGGACCTAGAAAAGTTAACCATGACCCCAAAAATATACTAAGTTATAATGTGTAAACTTTTTCCAGAATTGATGATGGGTTTCGTTTTAACTTTTTATTTCTTCAGCACTAACCCAGAATCATTCGAAATACCATTCAGCGTTACTCCCACTTCATTTCGTCTCTCAACCTTAAGTAACTATTGCCAATGGTCAATTTGTTCAAATCTTATATAGCGTGAATTGAGCATAAGCAAGCAAATAAAATATAAGCTTTTATTTAATTCTGTACACATTTTTGTGTGTTGAGCAAACAGGGGAATACTAATTTTCGGTTGTTAGGATTTCACTTTTTATATATACTCCATTATATGATGGGGGTATACTAATTTCCGTTTGGCACACTTTGAAATACTCGTTTAAGTTGATCCAGCCATATATAAGATTCGGCCCGGCCGAACTTAGCACGCTCTTATTTTTATAACCTCCACCATAGGATGGGGGTATACTAATTTCGTCATTCAACGTTACGGTGAATGAACACATTTCGAACCGAACACTGATTTTGGTAATAAAATTCAAGCGTTGCTCGTTAGTAAGTCTATTCATGTTGAAATGTCAAAGCATACTGAGCATCTTTCTCTTTGACACCATGTCTGAAATCCCACGTGATCTGTCAAATACTAATGCATGAAAATCCTAACCTCAAAAAAATCACCCTTTAGCTGCCATATAAACGATCTTGGGTTTTGACTTCTTGAGTCTCTAGAGGGCGCAATTCTTATTGGATTTGACAGAAATTTTGTACAACGGCTTCTCCCATGACTTTCAACATATGTGTCTAATATGGTCTGAATCGATCATCGATCGAGCTTGATACAGCTCCCATATAAACCTATCTCACGATTTTGCTTCTTGAGCCCCTACAAGGCGAAATTCTTATCCGAATTAAATGAAATATTACACAATGACTTCTACAATGTTCGGCATTCATTTATAGTCCGAATCGGCCTATAACTTTATATAGCTCCAATAGCATAACAGTTCTTATTCAATATTTCTTGTTTGCCTAAAATAAGATACCGCGCATAGAACTCGACAAATGCGATCCATGGTGGAGGGTATATAAGATTCGGCCCGGCCGAACTTAGTACGCTCTTATTTGTTTCTTTTTAATAATATTTTCCCAAATTTTTAGCTATTTTTAGCTATTTATTTGTTAACTTTAAGGCTTTTTGTTGTATAAGAATAATGCTAATTTTGTTATTCTTTCCGATTATTCATCATAAAATTATTATTATTGCTGTTTGAAATGTTTGTTTGTTTCATTACGTTTGCATTCTTTTATTCTTGCAGGCGCCAATCATACCTGAAGTTCAGTATGATGGGGATACAAGCAATTTTGATGATTATCCAGAAAGTGATTGGAAACCAGCACAGGCAGTAGACCAAAGTGATTTTCAGTTATTTAAAGATTTCTAATTTTTAAATGACATAGGCTTAATAGAGTTCCCATTAATTTATTATTATTTATTAATTTAGTTGTATAAGATTGAACGTACATATGTATATGAAAAACAATTTGATGCCTATAACAAACAAAATATAAGACTCCAGAAATTTTGATTTGTATGAACATATGAGTTTTCCTTCCACTTGATCACCATATAAAAAGTAAGTATTAGTTACACTTTATATTAAATTAACCAATCTATTCTTCCATACCTCTTTTTTTTTGGCGACATACGACTACAAATGGGAGTGCAAAAATTAATCTTTAAATCGTTTGTATATACGTACACAGAAAAAATATCGCAAAAAAAATTTAATTAAAATTTTTAATGAAAGTAAAACCGTTAAAAAGTAAATATTTAATTGATTTAATCTTTTTTTTAATGAATATAAATTTTGCATTACAGCCGTGATCGAAATGTTTGCCATTCACAATCAAAAATTTAATTGATTCAATTAACTTTTCAATTGAATCTGAGACAATTTTCAATAAGAACCGTGAAATTCTCCAACGGACAACGTGGCGCCAGAAAAGGTTGTCACTGATGTGCATTCGTCAGATTCCATTGGGGAAATTGGGTCTGAGCCGAAAATCCTTTGGCGATAAGAAGTTTCGACTCCTTTATGTTGCCAGGCCCTGATGATGCATCACCAGTTGAATTACAAGCTGTGTCTGATAGAATGGTTCCCTGGCTTAGGGAGATATACTCTGCTTGTATCAGAATGTTATATAAACCTGTGGGATGGAGGGACACGAAGGTCAAAGGCGAAAGATTTCCGTCCTATTAGTCTGTCATCCTTTATGCTAAAGACCCTTGAGAGGTTGATAGAAACATATCCTAGGGCAGAGATACTTCAAATCCAACATTTTGCATGGGCCAAGAAAGTCAACTCCAGCCCAATACACCTGCAAGAGAGCCATTGGAAAAAGTTGGGGGTTTTGCAGACGTCGCTTCAAAAGTCCACCTACTGCTCAATACTTAACCGGATCCAAAGTATGGCTTGTTTGTGCATCACAGACGCACTGATGCACTGAATTTAATACTACATCTTATGCCTCTGGACATTGTGGCAAATTGCAGCGACCACTGCCGTGAGGTTAAGGGAGCTTTTCATTGGTCATGTGGCGGCCACGGACAATGTGTTATACTTAATACAATATCCGATGTTCCAGGCAGTGTGGATTACACCCTACCTAAGCAAATCTTTGATAAGAATTACTGGACCACTATTACTGATAGAACCGATTGGAACTACGATATCCCTGGTAACAGAAGTTATATAGACTTCTATACGGATGGTTCCAAACTAAACGACCAGGTGGGCTTTGTGGTGTACTCTAAAGATCTAGAACTGGTCATATCGAAGAGGTTACCCGACCACTGCAGTGTGTATCAAGCAGAGATCTTTGCAATTAAGGATGTGGTGGAATGGCTATGATATAATGTCATTACGACGATTGGCATAAATATCTTCTCAGACAGCCAGGCAGTCATTAAATCCCTGGAGAACGTATTTCTGAACACAAAAACCACCCTAGACTGTCGCAGATCTCTGAACGAGATGGCGGAACAGTTCAAAATTCACCTGTTCTGGGTGCAGGGCCACAGAGATATCCCAGGGAATTGTAAAGCGCATGAGCTTGCGAGACTAGGAACTATCTTACACACTCCAGGAACACTGAAATCTATGGGTATGCCTCTAGCGACTTATAAGCTAAGTTCTCATAACCAGGCTCGAAGGGCAATGAATGATAGATGGTCACATGTGAGCATGGTCACATATGAGCATTCCGAAACTATGTGGCTTCTTCTAGACTTGAAGAGGTCTACTGCTTTTATGTCATTGGCTAGAACAGACGTCTCTATCATTGTGTTCGTCATGACAGGTCACCGTCTAATCGAAAAACATGCTGACAGACTGAAGGTTGCCAGCAACGACTTTTGCAGAAACTGTAGAGACATCGAGGAAGAAGAGACTATAGAACACCTTCTGTGTGTGTGTCTTGCACTAGCAGTAAGAAAGAATTCCACTTTAGGTTCTCATTTTTTTGAGAACCTGTCTGATTTAGCGGATGTGAACATTCGCAAGTTACTTGGTTTTTTAAAGCGATCTGGATGGTTCAACGGTAGGAACTAGCAGTAAGAAAGAATTCCACTTTAGGTTCTCATTTTTTTGAGAACCTGTCTGATTTAGCGGATGTGAACATTCGCAAGTTACTTGGTTTTTTAAAGCGATCTGGATGGTTCAACGGTAGGAACTAGAAGGCATCTTCCTTCTTCTGTTCCTGTGGTATCATAATGGACGAAAACGTCTAAGTGAGTCTGATGGCAGACTGCCACTTAAACCTAACCTAACACCCGTGATTGAAAATTTTCTAGTTTTCAATTAAAAAATTAATTAAATCTGAATATTTTTTCTATCAATTTTGAGTTGTTTTCTTTCTTGTTGCGCTACAAAAGGAAAATACCCTTAAGATCATAGTTTCAGCATAGAAGACAAACCTTTTGGCAGATCCTACCTACCGATGAGTTTGTGTGGTGCCAATCGAAATGGCGATCTAGGAAACCAGTCAAATGCTATTACAAAGCAAAACACATATTTTCAAATTTTAAAAATAAGGTATAAGTTTTTTTTTTATATTTTGAACAACCTACGGTTTGCAGCCGGACAATATTCGATCGGATTTTTATACCCACCACGGAAGGATGGGGGTAAATTAATTTTGTCATTCCGTTTACAACACATCGGAATATCCATTTCCGACCCTATAATGTTCATATATTCTTGATCGTTGTAAAAATATAAGACGATCTACCGTGTTCCTCCAATTGTCTGTCTGTTTGTCTTAAAAAATAGAGATATTGAGTTAAAACAGATACTTTCTTTGCCTATAGGCAGGTTAAGTTCGAAGATGGGCCATATCGGACCATATCTTGATATAGCCCCCATATAGACCAATCTGCGGATTTAAGGTCTTAGGCCCATAAAAGCCATTTTTTATCCGATTTTGCTGAAATTGGAGACAGTGAGCTATTCTAGGCTGCTCGGTAACCATCTTCAATTAAGCCCATAATTGGAATAACTGCCAGATAGATATATCTCTCGATTTGAGGCCTTGGGCCCATAAAAAGTGTTTTTATTGACCGATTTCGCTGAAATTTTGGACAGTGGGTTGTGTAAAGACCTTCTACATTTTTTTTAACTTAGCCCAGATCGGCCGATTTAAGGTTTTGGGCCCATGAAAGGCGCATTTTTCTGATTTCGCTGAAATTTATCTCTCGATTTAAGGTCTTGGCCGTAAAAGGCGTATATATTGTCTGATTTCAATTAAATTTGACACAGTTACTTTTCGAAATCCGTGGCCTATAAGGTTCAGATCTGTCTATATTTGTATATAGTTGCCAAACAGACCAATATTGAACCAAAGTTGAACAGTGTCTTGTATTTATTTAACCACTCTATGTCCGAGCGAATTTGGTCCAAATCGGACCATATTTCGATATAGCTGGTATGGGTGCATAAATAATGAATTTTTCAACGGATTATGATGATAGGTAGTTTAAATATATACCCGAGGTAGTGAAGCCATAGTGATGGCGAGATGAAATAAGGTCCCAATGCAATAAAGCCCTATACGAAAAATTAAATAAATGCCCAAACTTTTATACGTGAAACAAAGACAACGATACTTAGGACCCATATCTCGGATGTTGACTTCTTGAGCCGCTAGAGGTCGAAATTATTATACGATCTGGCTGAAAGGTTGCGTGAAGTGTTTTGTTTAAACTTCCATGTATGGTTCAAATCAGTTCATTACATGATAAAGCTCCCATATATACCGATCTCGGATCTTGACTTCTTGAGCAGCTAGAGGGCGCAATTATTATCCGAGTTATCTGAAATTTAGCATAATGACATCCACTTTGGTCTCTAACAGCCAAGTATGGCCCCAATCAGTTCATAACTTGGTATAGCTCCAATAGCATAGCAATTCCTATCCATTATCCTTTGACAAATGCGATGGAATGTATATTTGATATGTCCATGCCGAACTAAGCACGTTTTTACTTCTTAATCTTAGGGTCTTTTTTCATTATGCAACAGAGCCGCATTTTTTAGGTCTTTATTTCATTTCCCATTTGGGGCCTTATTTCATTGTGGCATAATTTCATACCTCCCATTGTGATACCACAGGAACAGGAGAAGGAAGATGCTTCCTAGTTCCTATCGTTGAACCGTCCAGATCGCTTTAAAAAGCCCAACAACTTGCTAATGCTAAGTTATTCTCAAAGAAATTAGAACCTAATGTGGAACTCCTTCTGACTGTATTCTCTTTCACCTCGCAGCTTCTGTAAAAGTCGTTACCTGCAACCTTCAGTCTGTCAGCATGGTTCCCGATCAGACAGTGACATAATATACACAATGACTGAGACATCTGTTCTAGCCAGCGACAGTAAAGTGGTGGGCCTCTTCAAGTCTAGTCCCGAAAACTTAACTTACATGTCGCTAGAGGCATACCCACAGTCTCGCAAGCTCGTCCGCCTTACAATTCCTAGGGATATCTCTGTGGCCCAGCACCCAGAACGGTTTCTCCAGGGATTTAATGGCTGTCTTAGAAGATATTTGTGGAAGAGAAAGTGTGTTAAAAATGGGACAGCAGTAGTATTTTGTTAAACAGCAATATGTTTGCGGTTTTCAAATTTTAAGAAGTTAAAAAAAGGTTAATAATGTATAAAAATTTTCTTCTTATCTTTTAATTCTAGCATATAACTTATAATTGTTTCCAATTTTCAACAATTTGCAAATTTTTGATCGAATTTCAATAACTGCAGACAAAATAACTACCAGAGAACTGCAACGAGTATCAAAATTTGCAACCACACTTGTTCAGTGAACCGATTTGTGTTGATGCTTTCGTTTGGTTGGATGAACGGAGAGTGATTGCTTTCGTATTTGCTCGAACCCAACATTCGCATCACTTACTCGGTGATCAAACATGCATGTTCGTACTCGCTGGTATAATGCAGTAACAAGCTATCTGCAATAGAATGAACATGAACAAACTTTTTGTTTTCACTCGAGTTTGTTCGTTTCAATCGATTGGTGAACGTACATTCATTAAACTCGGTGCACGTGCACTTAAAATAACAACTGTTAATTATTCTATTTTTTTTTTTGTTTAAAATGGACGAATGTTCTGAAAGTGTTACTGAAAATGTTGACAGTAGAAACTAGACACTTTCTGGCCAACACAAACGTCGGAGTTTTGTATGGAGCATTTTATCATTTTGGTTAATGGAATTAAATTCCTTATGTCAGAATTAAGGCATAAAACCAAATGAAAAAAGGTTTTTTTGTTTTCTAAATCTATTCTTACTATTTGAAGCTAAGGGTAATTATGTAACTTGATCCCAATCAGACTTGTTCTTTTCTGCTTTAAACAAATCACATCAAGCTTCATCATTCAAAGGCTCCTAACCAAAACAAGCATGTGAGGTGTTCGATTGGAACCTAGGGCTTTCATCAATTCGTTTTCAAATCACACCATTTTCGTTTCGAGCGATTTGATAAACTAATTTCACATGTGCACATTTTTGCTTTTACTCGTTTTTGAAAACAGATGATCAAGGCTACACAATCATACTCGTTGCAGCTCTCTGACAAATTCTATTATATACATAAATGCTTTTAAACAAAAATTTATGGCTAAAGGTTGGCAATTTTTTATTATTATCAGCAATTGCCTCAATTGTTATTTAAATTGTTGTCAAAAGTTAAATTTAATATAAGCAGACAGTGTTTGCTGATATCAGCACACAAATTCCTCTGGGTGTAGCCATTCCACCACTTCTTTAATTGCAAGGATCTCTGCTTGATACACACTGCAGTGGTCGGGTAATCTTCTCTATATGACTGGACCAAGTTCTTCAGAGTATACCCCAAAGCCCACTTGGTCTGCTAGTTTGGAACCATCCGTATAAAGGTCTATATAACTTATATTGTAGTTCCAATTATTTCTAACAGGATAGTGGTACAGCACTTTTTATCAAAAAGCGGCCCAGGCAATGTGTAATCAACACTGCCTGAAACGTCAAACATTGTATAAAGGATAACACAGTGTCCGTAGGCGCCGCATGACCAAGAGAAAGCTCCCTTAACCTCACGGCAGTGGTTGAAGCAATTTGTCTAGCCAACATGACCAGAGGCATTAGGTGTAGCATTAAATGCAGTCCATCAGGTGGTGTGGTCCTCAGTGCTGCCGTAATACGCAAATAAGCCATCCTTTGGATCCGGCTGACTACTGAACAATAGGTGAACTTTTGAAGCGCAGTCCACCAAACCACAACACCATATTATAGGTCTAAACACAGCAGTATGTACCCAATGTATGCCACGCGGTTCAAACTCCCCAACATTTGCCAATAGTTCTCTTGCCCTTTCCAAAATGTTGGATTTGAAGTTCAATTTCTTGTATAGCAATTTGCGCATTCTATTTTTATACCCTCCGCCATAGGATGGGGGTATACTAATTTCGTCATTCTGTTTGTAACACCTCGAAATATGCGTCTGAGACTCCATAAAGTATATATATTCTTGATCGTCTTGTCATTTTAAGTCGATCTAGCCATGTCCGTCAGTCCCCCTGTCTGTCTGTCTGTTTGTCGAAAGCACGCTAACTTTCGAAGGAAATGTTCTCGTTCGTTTTGACTTAAATGTTGCAAGTGGTGTTCTGTTATCACTTCCAACAACTGCGCTAAGTATGGTTCAAATCGGCCCATGTTTTGATATAGCTGCCATATTAACCGATCTTGGGTTTTGACTTCTTGAGCCTCTAGAAGGCGCAATTCTTCAACAACTGTGCTAAGTATGATTCAAATCGGTTCATAATCTGGTTTAGCCTTCATATAAACCTATCTTGGATCTTGATTTCTTGAGCCTCTATAGGGCGCAATTCTCATCCGATTTGGCAGACGGCTTCTCTCATGACTTTCAAAATACGTGTCTAATATGGTCTGAATCGTTCATCGATCGAGCTTGATACAGCTCCAATAAAAACCTATCTCCCGATTTTACTTCTTGAGCCCCTACAAGGCGCAATTCTTATCCGAATGGACGGAAATATTACACAATGACTTCTACGATGTTGAGCATTTATGGTCCGAATCGGACTATAACTTGATATAGCTCCAATAGCACAACAGTTCTTATTCAATATTCCTTGTTAGCCTAAAAAGAGAACTTAGCACGCTCTTACTTGTTTTTATACCCTCCACCATAAGAAGGGGGGTATACTAATTTCGTCATTCTGTTTGTAACTACTCGAAATATTCGTCTGAGACCCCATAAAGTATATATATTCTTGATCGTCGTGAAATTTTATGTCGATCTAGCCATGTCCGTGAGTCTGTCTGTCCGTCCGTCCGTCCGTCCGTCCGTCCGTCCGTCTGTCTGTCGAAAGCACGCTAACTTCCGAAGGAGTAAAGCTAGCCGCTTGAAATTTTGCACAAATACTTCTTATTAGTGTAGGTCGGTTGGTATTGTAAATGGGCCATATCGGTCCATGTTTTGATATAGCTGCCATGTAAACCGATCTTGGGTCTTGACTTCTTGAGCCTCTAGATTGCGCAATTCTTATCGGATTGGAATGAAATTTTGCACGACGTGTTTTGTTATAATATCCAACAACTGTGCCAAGTATGATTCAAATCGGTCCATAACCTGATATAGCTGCCATATAAACCGATCTTGGGTCTTGACTTCTTGAGCCTCTAGCGTGCGCAATTCTTATCCGATCAGAATGAAATTTTGCACGACATGTTTTGTTATGATATCCAACAACTGTGCCAAGTATGGTTCAAATCGGTCCATAACCTGATATAGCTGCCATATAAACCGATCTTGGGTCTTGACTTCTTGAGCCTCTAGAGTGCGCAATTCTTATCCGATTGAAATGAAATTTTGCACGACGTGTTTTGTTATTATATCTAACAACTGTGCCAAGTATGGTTCAAATCGGTACATAACCTGATATAGCTGCCATATAAACCGATCTTGGGTCTTGACTTCTTGAGCCTCTAGAGGGCGCAATTCTTTTCCGATTGGAATGAAATTTCGCACGACGTGTTTTGCTATGATACCCAACAACTGTGCTAAGTATGGTTTAAATCGGTCCATAACCTGATATAGCTGCCATATAAACCGATCTTGGGTCTTGACTTCTTGAGCCTCTAGAGGGCACAATTCTTATCCGATTCAAATGAATTTTTGCACGAAGTATTTCGTTATGATATCCAACAACTGTGCCAAGTATTGTTTACATCGGTCCATAACCTGATATAGCTGTCATATAAACAGATCTGGGGATTTGACTTCTTGAGCTTCTAGAGGGCGCAATTCCTATCCGATTTGGCTGAAATTTTGCATGACGTATTTTATTTTTACTTTCAACAACTGTGTCAAATAAGGTTCAAATCGGTTCATAACCTGATATAGCTGCCATATAAACCGATCTGGGATATTGACTTCTTGACCCCTCGAGGTCGCAATTATTATCCGATATGCCTGAAATTTTGTACGATGGATCCTCTCGTGACCTTCAACAAACGTGTTTATTATGGTCTGCATCGGTCTGTAGCCCGATACAGATCCCATATAAATCGTTCTCTCTATTTTACTTCGTGAGCCCCAATGGGCACAATTCTTATACGAATTGGCTGAAATTTTATGTTTGCCTTTTATATGTTTCGGTTACTTTAGGCATTTATTAGATCTTTTTTTAGAAATGTTGTTGGAAGATATGAATTAAATTTGTGGAATATTATCCACAAATAATTATTAATATCCATCCACTGGTATACATTTCGAAATGGAGCTAAGCTCGCTCGCATGTTTTTGCTAATGCTCTACTAGTGTGTACATGACTGACATGGCCTTTTGTATAGTATACATACATAGTATACAGTATGCATTTAGTGGTGATTAGAAACATCCCCTCAGACACACATTTACATTGTATTTTATGTTTTCCTTCAACATCCCCTTCATAATTAAGCAGCAGTTATTTTCAGCAAACAACTGACTTTTCAGCAGTAAGCCTGCTGCTCTGAAATTGCAGAACTACTGCTGTAAAGCAGAACTACTGCTACAATAGCAGCAAAACTAACTATTAATATTCAGCAGACAGTGTTTGCTATTTTCAGTAAAGTTTTTCTATGAGTGTAGGCGACTAGATTGTGAAGGGCCTAAATAATATGATTCAATTCGCGCATATGCACATCCATCCTCTAAGCCGTTTGAATATGCGTGCGTTGCATATTCACACAGGTGAGCAACCCAACAGCACATGCTGGTTAGTCAGTAGGTAGCCTAAGATATTCACACAGCACCAAATAAACAGGCAGTTGCCAAATGCACTCAAAACTAACAAGACTCGTTTTAATTTATAACATGGCGATCCTGCTAGAATAGCTGCCAGCTAACAAAAGAATCAACGAAGAAAGGATTCTAATGCATTGACATACAATATAACAAAATAAACCAAAATCATAAGTAAAACACAACAAAAAACATTAAGCGGATACAAATAAAATAAATATGTGAACATACCTACGCGCCTTAAAGTATGCTCCCCTGGTAGCACACGAAATATATTCCGATTTGGACCAAACACTAATCGGTACAAGTCATTGTTCAATTGTGTATAACAAAATATTCAATTGTGTATAACAGATCTGAACCATATACGACACGGATGTCGAAATGTCTAATATAAATCACTATGTCAATTTCACTGAAATCGGATTAAAAATGCGCTTTTTATGGGGACATGTCTTTAAATCGAGATATCGGTCTACATGGTAACTATATCCAAATCTGGACCGATTTTCTTCAATTTGCAGAAAAATGTCGAAGAGCCTAACACAACACACTGTCTCAAATTTCTGCAAAATCGGACAATAAATGGGCCTTTTATGGCCCCAAAACCTATATATCCAAAACTGGACCGAGCTGGGCCAAATTGACGAAGGATGTCGAAGGGCCTAATACAACTCGGTGTCCCCAATTTCAGCAAAATCCAATAATAAATGTGGCTTTTATGGGTCTAAGACCCTAAATCGGTCTATATGGGGGCTATATCAAGATATAATCCGATATAGTCCATCTTCGAACTTAACCTTCTTATGAACAAAAAAAAAAAAAAACTGTGCAAAGTTTCAGCTCAATATCTCTATTTTTAAAGACTGTAGCGTGATTTCCACAGACAGATGGGCAGACGGACGGACATGTCGTAGATTTTTACGCTGATCAAGAATATATTTATTTTATAGGGTCGGAAATGGATATTTCGATGTGTTGCCTTCGGTGGTGGGTATAAAAATAAATGAATATTATTTAAACTTAATTAAAAAAACATAAAATTAACTTTAAACGAAATTTTAAAAACAAAACTAATTTAGTATAATCTGGAAAATAAATTTAACTTATAAAAATTATTATTATATAAAAATAATTTTTCTAAAAAGTAATTTGCAAAACCATTAAATATTTAAACATTAGTATATCAATGTGAAAACGTTATAAGTTACGTTATATGCAAATCTGACAATGTCGTTTGCATAGGGCATAGACATGTAGCATATAATTCACTGCCGTACAATATTTTTTGCAGGTGGTAAGATTTGGCGATAATGTGCCTAACTGCCTGTGCTATAAACTATTGTATTGGGTTGCCCAAAAAGTAATTGCGGATTTTTCATATAGTCGGCGTTGACAAATTTTTTCACATCTTGTGACTCTGTAATTGCATTCTTTCTTCTGTCAGTTATCAGCTGTTAATTTTAGCTTGCTTTAGAAAAAAAGTGTAAAAAAAGTATATTTGATTAAAGTTCATTCTAAGTTTTATTAAAAATGCATCTACTCACAATTACTTTTTGGGCAACCTATGCCATAGAGTCCTCAACTTACCGTAAACTTGACATACACCGTTATTAATATGTTCATTCCAAGACAAAGAATTGTCAAATATAACGCCTGTCATTCAAAATAAAGCTTTGAAGAGATGAAGTATCCAGGTTATTTCTCGATATAACTATGCCTTTTGTTTTGAATGGGTTGAGTGGTAAGCAGTTCTCAGAAGCCCTGCAAGTGCCAATAGTCCCCAGACTGACATTAATTTGATCTACATAACTAATAACGTTATCGACACTGCATGAATAACAGATTTGCATGTCATCGGCATATAAAGGGTGATTTTTTTGAGGTTAGGATTTTCATGCATTAGTATTTGACAGATCACGTGGGATTTCAGACATGGTGTCAAAGAGAAAGATGCTCAGTATGCTTTGACATTTCATCATGAATAGACTTACTAACGAGCAACGCTTGCAAATCATTGAATTTTATTACCAAAATCAGTGTTCGGTTCGAAATGTGTTCAAATTTTGACAAATTTTGTTCAGCGATGAGGCTCATTTCTGGTTGAATGGCTACGTAAATAAGCAAAATTGCCGCATTTGGAGTGAAGAGCAACCAGAAGCCGTTCAAGAACTGCCCATGCATCCCGAAAAATGCACTGTTTGGTGTGGTTTGTACGCTGGTGGAATCATTGGACCGTATTTTTTCAAAGATGCTGTTGGACGCAACGTTACGGTGAATGAACACATTTCGAACCGAACACTGATTTTGGTAATAAAATTCAATGATTTGCAAGCGTTGCTCGTTAGTAAGTCTATTCATGATGAAATGTCAAAGCATACTGAGCATCTTTCTCTTTGACACCATGTCTGAAATCCCACGTGATCTGTCAAATACTAATGCATGAAAATCCTAACCTCAAAAAAATCACCCTTTATATGCATATCAGGAGGATTTGTTATATTCATAATTTCAATTATGTAAAAACTAAACAAAAGCGGACCTACAATAGATCCTTATGGAATGCCTTTATTCAAATGTAACAAATCTGACCGATTCCGCGCGGAAAAAACTGCAAGATTTCTATTTTTAAGATAAGAGTCAATCACTGTCACTGGTGATTCTTCAAAATTAAAGAATCGTTTGAGCTTCACAATTAACATCTTGTGATTTACAGATTCAAATGCCTTCGAATGATCCAAAAGGACAAAAGAACTGACAAGATTGCTATTAATATAGCATCTGATGCCTTCGAGAACATCGATTAGAGCAGTGGCACTGTTACGATCAGCTCGGAAGCCAGACTGTCATTCAGTTAGTAGCCTATGTTCTTCGAGAAACAAATTTATCTGTTCATGCATGAGTCTTTCTAATACATTTAACAAGTAGGATAATATCGCAATCGGGCGGACTACATTATTGGATTTCGGCAGTGGAATTATTTCCGCCCTTTTCCAACATTTTGGAAAACATGATGTCATTAAAACATGTTTAATAATGTGTGTAATATATGGCAAAAAAGTAGGTATGAGAGGTTTTAAAAACGAGGAACTAATATCGTCGAGACCAGTAGTATAAGACTTGAGAATGGAAAAAGCTTGAAGAACATCACATTGATAAACACTATGGAAACAGAAAGATATATTAGGGCCTATTTGACTATAAACCATCTTGCTGTCACTTTCATATATTCTAGCAAAGTGTGTTTCAATATTCAAGAAAGTCTCGTTCAGTATTCAACTCATCAGCTGCGAAACTATTTGAATGATCAACATTGGCGGCTTTGAGACCGATTTTTTTAATTTCACACCATTTCTGTTTAGTGGTTATGGCTGATTATTAGAAATAAGTCGAGCAACGCATTGGTTGTTCTTGAGTAATGAGTCGGTGAGACCTCGTTAACTGCATAGAGATCTAGTGAGTTAAACTCAACAATAATAACTCTATTGTTGAGCAAATTGGAATTAAAATCGTCTGCAATCACAACGTCTTGAAATGGTAAGGATATTTCCTGTCAACAGTTTGGTCTATAATTTAACAAACGAGGAACGCTTGCAAATTATTGAATTTTATTGTCAAAATGAGTGCTTTGTTCAGAGACACTGAAGATAAAGTAAAAAGGCCAAGTTGTTGTTGAGTAGATAATCTTGAAAAACAACCACCATTTAGTACTTGGGAGTATTTTTATCTCGAATTCATAGCCGCTGCAGTGAGTTATGAGGAATTACTCGCTGTACCCGCTGTATATAAAAGCGTCTCGCTGTCATTTTCAAATATGAACTGATCACACAAATCGTTTGTTTTCTCATATACAAAAATTAGGCGTGTGTGTGTTTACCCAGAAATTAATGCATTTAACTAAATATTGTTATTCAAAACAGCAAAACTGTTTGCTCAAATAGCATTTTGTGTCTGCTGAAAATGGGAATGCAGACATTACTGCTGTTTCGGCAAACATAGAGCTGCTGTATTAGCAATAATTTTTTTATGCTATTTCAGCCAAAAAAATCTGCTGTTGTGAGTACACAAGTCTACTGAAAAAAAAATTGTATGCTATTTTTTATGGTTCCCTGTTACACTCATAGAAAAAAGTTTGCTGAAAATAGCTAACACTCTCAACTGAATATTAGTACTCAATTTTGATGCTATTGTAGCAGTAGTTCTGCTAATACAGCAGTAGTACTGCAATTTCAGAGTAGGAGGCTTGCTGCTGAAAAGACTGTTGTTTGCTAAAAATTACTGCTGCTTCATTATGAAGGGGATATTAGAAGAAAAAATAGAACACATACATATGTAAATGTGTATCTCAGTGGAAGTTTTTAATCTCCACAGAATGTATACTTCCATAACCTTTTTTTCTTTAAATTTAGATTCAAAAGGCCATGCCATTCATGTGCACATTAGTAGGATAATAACAAAAGATGCGAACTCAGCCACATTTCGAGTTGGATACCAATGGATGGATCAGGTAGCTTCTTCATAGTATTATTCCAAAGATTAAAATCATCTCTTCCAACAAAATTTCTAAAAAACTAAAAAAAGCCTAAAGTAATGAAAATAAGTAACAGGCAAACCTAAAAAGTAGTATACAAAATTTCAGCAGACTAGTGTACTGAAACCAGCAGATTTGTTAGTTGAAAAGCAGTAAGAAATGTTTGCTACTACAGCAGCCCTGTGTTTGCTGAAACTGCAGTAATGTCTGCTTTCCCATTTTCAGCAGACAAATACTGTTATTTTAGCAAACATATTGCTGCTTTGAATATTACTGTGGGTGCCCCGGTAGCCGAGTTGGTAGCGTGCTTGGATTACCAGTGCAGGGTCGTGGGTTCGATTCCGGCCAGAAGCCTTGGTCTGTCGCTGCTGTGGTATCACAACGGACTTAAAATTGTATAAGTGAGTGTGTAAAGGACCGCCACTCATACCTAACCTAACCTACTGTGAAGAAGCTACCTGATCCATCCATTGGTATGCACTTCGAAATGTGGCTGATCTCGCTCGCATTTTTTGTTAATGCTCTACAAATGTGTACATGAAAGGCATGGTCTTTTGTATCTAAAGAAAAAAGATTAGAGAAAAGTACACATTCAATGGACACACATTTACATTTGTATTTTATGTTTTCTTTTAACATCATCTTCATAATTAAGCAGCAGTCATTTTCGGCAAACAACTTATTTTTTAGCATTAAACCTGCTGCTCTGAAATTGCAGTACTGTAATAGCAGAACTACTGTTACAATAGCAGTTTGCTATTTGAACAAACTTTTTTCTATGAATGTGGTCTTGCGTAGGCCTTTGATATATAACTATGTAACTCAAATAGCATACAAATATTTTTTTTTTACTAATGGCTGGTACTATGTTCGTTTTCATCGTTGAAAACCCGTGATTACTTTTTTGAACATCTACAAAAATTTCAATTATGAAATATAATTTTATTACAATTTTACCACAAGTAATAAGGGTATATCCTACAGAATAATATCAGCAAGTATTTTTGCTTTAAAATCTTTTATCTATAGAAAGTAATCGCCGAAAAATATCGCGAAAAACGAATATAGTACCAGCCTTAACTTAGTTATAAGGGTTGTTTTGTTCGGTCATAGAACGACAATGACCGGCGTATAACTGGATACCTGAGCTCAGTCATTCTGAAGAAGGTCGGAGTCAGAATTCCTTGGTACAGATCCCATTTTTATACCCTCCACCATAAGATGGGGGTATACTAATATCGTCATTCTGTTTGTAACTACTCGAAATATTCGTCTGAGACCCCATAAAGTATATATATTCTTGATTGTCGCGACCTTTTATGTCGATCTAGCCATGTCCGTCCGTCTGTCCGTCTGTCCGTCCGTCCGTCCGTCCGTCCGTCCGTCCGTCCGTCTGTCTGTCGAAAGCACGCCAACTTCCGAAGGAGTAAAGCTAGCCGCTTGAAATTTTGCACAAATACTTCTTATTAGTGTAGGTCGGTTGGTATTGTAAATGAGCCATATCGGTCCATGTTTTGATTTAGCTGCCATATAAACCGATCTTTGGTCTTGACTTCTTGAGCCTCTAGAGTGCGCAATTCTTATCCGATTGGAATGAAATTTTGCACGACGTGTTTTGTTATGATATCCAACAACTGTGCCAAGTATGGTTCAAATCGGTTAATAACCTGATATAGCTGCCATATAAACCGATCTGGGATCTTGACTTCTTGAGCCTCTAGAGGTCGCAATTATTATCCGATTTGCCTGAAATTATGTACTACGGATCCTCTCATGCCCATCAACATAGGTGCTTATTATGATCTGAATCGGTCTATAGCCCGATACAGCTCCCATATAAATCGATCTCTCTATTTTACTTCTTGAGCCCCCAAAGGGCGCAATTCTTATTCGAATTGGCTGACATTTTACACAGGTCTCCAACATGTAATAATATAATAATAGCAGAGCAAATCTTTTCCTATATCCTTTTTTGCCTAAGAAGAGATGCCGGGAGAAGAACTCGGCAAATGCGATCCATGGTGGAGGGTATGTAAGATTCGGCCCGGCCGAACTTAGCACGCTTTTACTTGTTTTCTCTATGTTGACCACCAAATAACAAACTGAAAGATATCAGTTATTTGTTTTCATTATGCTTGAAATGGAAACTATGCTTTTGTAAAAGTAGAAACACCTATAAACTCACTATTATTAGATAGACGAATTTCTAATGAAAATAAAGCTATATGATAAGGTGTAGAGATGTGCACGTGCGTTATTTTCCACTCACGCACGCTCACGAGACAAACAAAATATTCACGCACGCTCACGAGCCAATAAATTATAGGAAATTGCAGAAGAAGAAATGCAGAAACCCAAAATGTCGAAACCATTGGCCGGAAGAGTTTCAACACTAAGATCATCAGTTAAGGGCGAGACAGTTGACGCGATAAACGCCAGACTGGTGAGCACTAAACAGACTTACCACGAAAATTGAAATTTGACAAAGAAGTTGGTATCCGTATATCTTACTGATCGTTTGCCAAACACCACAGCCAAAAAATATGCAACAACTTCAGCAGTTAAGGCTATAATCAACAAATAAGAGAGTGCTAAGTTCGGCTGGGCCAAATCTTATATACCCTCTACAATGGATAGCATTTGTCGAGTTCTTTGCGCGATTTCTCTATTTAGGCAAACAAAGAAAAATTAATAAGAACTGTTGTGCTGCTGTTGTGAAGCTATATCAAGTTATAGTCCGATTCGGACCATAAATGAATTGAATGCTCAACAAAATCGGAAGATCGGTTTATATGGGAGCTGAATCAAGCTATAGATCGATTCACACCAAATTTGACACGTATGTTGAAGGTCATGGCAGAAGCCGTTGTACAAAATTTCAGCCAAATCGGATAAGAATTGCACCCTCTAGAGGCTCAAAACCAAGGTCCCAGATCGGTTTATATGGCAGCTATACCAAGTTATGAAGCGATTTGAACCATACTTAGCACAGTTGTTGGAAATCATAATAAAACAACTCATGCGAAATTTCAGCCAAACCGAATAAGAATTGCGGCCTCTAATGGCTCAAGAAGTCAAGATACAAGGTCGGTTTATATGGCAGCTATATCAAAATATGAACCGATATGGCCCGTTTACAATTCCCACCGACCTTCACTAATGTGAAGTATTTGTGCAAAATTTCAAGCGGCTAGCTTTACACTTCGAAAGTTAGCGCGCTTTCGCCAAATCGGATAAGAAAGTTAGCATGCTTTCGACAGACAGACGGACGGTCAAGAATACATATACTTAGACGAATATTTCGAGGGGTTACAATCAGAATGACGAAATTATTATACCCCCATCCTAGGGTGGAGGGTATAAAAAGAAATTTAATATAAAATGATTACTTTGTAATTCTTGTTTTTTTTTTTTTTTTTGAAAAGGGAAGTGTAGTGTTTATATGCGTGAGACAATTACAATTACTTGGCCTTGTACATGACCGCTGACTGGATTATAATCTAGCCTAAATGCTATGATTCGCGCATATGAACATCCATCCGCTAAGCCGTATGAATATGCATACGTTGCATATTCACACAGTCAGTAGGTAGCGTAAAATATTCACACAGCACGAATTAAACAGGCAGTTGCCAAATGCACTCAAAACTAACAAGACGCGTTTTAATTTATCACAGTATATCTCCCTTAGCTAAAGGAGCCAGGCGTACACACTCAACCATATTTGTTATTTAAAACAACAAAAATGTTTGCTAAAACAACAGTTTTTGTCTGCTGAAAATTGGAATGCAGACATTACTGCGGTTTCAGCAAATACAGGGCTGCTGTTTTAACAAAAATTTCGGCCAGCTAAATCAGTAAACAAAATCTGTTGCTTTATGTACAAAAATCTGCTGAAAAAGTTATGCTAATTTTTATGTTTGCCTGTTACTTATGTTGATTACTATAGGAAATTTTTAAAAATTTTGTTGGAAGATATGATTTAAATTTGTGGAATATAACCGTGAATAAGCTACCTGATCCATCCATTGGTACACATTACGAAATGTAGCTGAGCTCGCTCGCATTTTTTTTAATGCTCTACTAATGTGTACATGACTAGCATGGCCTTTTATATAGTATACATGCATAGTATACAGTATACATTCAGTGGTGATTAGAAACATCCCCTCAGACATACATTTACATTTGTATTTTATGTTTTCTTTTAACATCCCATTCCTAATTAAGCAGCAGTTATTTTCAGAAATCAACTAACTTTTCAGCAGTTAACCTGCTGCGCTGCAGAACTACTGATGTAATAGCAGAACTACTGCTACAATAGGAGCAAAAATAGGTACTAATATTTAGCAGACAGTGTTTGCTATTTTCAGCAAACTTTTTTCTATGAGTGCTATAATCTCTAACGAATTTATACCAGTGACGACATCTTCTGCCAACATGTTGCCCGTTTGACAGTTTCCCGTGAGATGTGTTGCGACGAGTAGTTCAAATGTTTCCTCACTAGACATTCTTCATGCATTCTCAGACTTCTGAATATATCCCACCGTGTTATGTCTCGAGGATAGGATCTTCCATAGCCCACGGAGCTACAGAATTCCACCCAGGACTTGTTCTGAGCCTTTCTCAGCTCGGGCTTGTATTTTCTTATTTCAGCCTCATGGATGTCCCAATCGTGTGGTGCCCGTGTTGATTTCGCCATGTTAAAGAGTTTTCTGCAATCCTTCCTTAGACCAACCAGTTCTGGGGTCCACCATAGCGGTCGCTGTTTGCCCCTTAGCTTGGCAATAGAACAATCTGACACAAGGGTGTCATACAGGAAATCCGTGATCCGCTTGACCATTATGTCTATATCCTCCGAAGTTGCTACTCCTTTTCTGGTCTAGAAGAGATAGACGTGAAGAATTTGTGCCGAAATTTATCCCAATCCTTCTTATTCTGTTAAGCCGAGACCACCTCTGTAGCTTATACAAAGGTCACATCTAGTACCTCATGCCTGTTACTCGTAATAAAAGCCGGTTTATTCCCTTTATTATAAATCGCTATATTTCTGGATTTCCACTTAAATATATTGGATAAGCAGCTCACCCCTTTCGTTTATACCCGAACTTCCCCACATCTGGTGATGTGCATTAACATCACTTCCTACAATGAGAAGTGGCTTCAACATGCAAACTAAGACTTCAAGGCGGCATATTTGAATCATATGTCATATATATGTAAGCCAGCCAGTAATAAGACTTATTATCAAGTCTGACTGCTACTGGATCTTCAGTGCTTAGCAACGGAAGAAGAAAAACATTAAGACTGCTCTTTTCAAAAATATAGGTTCTGTGCCTCCCATTCTTCCGTACCCTTGATTACATTAAATCCAGGAATTCTTGATCCGCGAACCATTCCTCCACACAGCCATGGCTCCTGGAAAGGAAACACCTCAAATCCTCTTCCTATCAGCAGTATCTTTTGTGCCACCGAAGTGGCCGTACAATGAAGGATTTTCATCGGTAGAAGTCGGGCCATAGTCATGATTCTAAATATCCACCACTGTTGCGTTGGCCTCGTCTTCTGAGGCCGTCAGGAGTTTATCCTCACAAGATTCGTTCGATCTTGTCATGATGAGCTTCCTTACGCATCCAGCGGCAGTTGGAAAAGCGGTGAAACCACTCTTCCTCAGGATACTGAACACTTGTGGTGAGGACGATTCTTCCTTAGATGCCTAACAAGCTGTTGCAGTCGAGGCGCTTAACTTCACGCTCTAGATCATGTAGATCTACCTTAAGGCTTCATGATTCGGATGGTCTCTGTGATGAACGCCCTTAAACAGCATTTAGTTATGTCTTCGGACAGGTAGGATCTTTGTCTCCTGATGGAGGCGATCCACCTGACAACTGAGGAGACAGCCCATCGCAGTTCGAAGGGCGCCATTCTAACAATCTGAATAGTATTCCACTGCGTGTCACAGAGCTGACGAGACCACACAGGCGCTGCAATTGATTTGTACGGCTTCTTTGTCAGCACCCCAATCAACAGAATGTGTTAGAGCTGTCAAAAGTAACGCCAAGTATTTTGGGCATTTGATGGTCGGAATCATTTCACCATCGACCATCACAGTCAGGTCGGTATTCACCTCACGCATATGTGTAGTGAAAAATGGGGCTGAAGATTTGGTGGCAGATATTTTCAGGTCACTTGCATCGAAATATGAGGAAAGTTCGTTGGGGTAGACGTTCAACCTATAGCAGATGTTATCAATAGATCGGGGGGCGTACAATCGTCCGCATATGATACGACCTCTATGCCGTCTGTAGGGGTTGGAGTGGAGGTTAGGTAGATGTTAAACAGTGGCGGAGATATCAAAGTAGTTGTTGTGCTATGCAGTCTTCGAAATTCATACTGATGTCCGGTGAATGGAAATTCTCCAACGAGACACGGGAGAAATAGTGCCTCAAGCGTCTTGGCTTCTGGTGAGAGAACTGAGATCAGTCTGTACGACTCCCCCAAACTAGGATCCTTTCCAGGCTTCAGTAGAGCGATCATCTTCCAGACATCGGGAACTATTGGGTTGCCCAAAAAGTAATTGCGGATTTTTCATATAGTCGGCGTTGACAAATTTTTTCACAGCTTGTGACTCTGTAATTGCATTCTTTCTTCTCTCAGTTATCAGCAGTTACTTTTAGCTTGCTTTAGAAAAAAAGTATATTTGATTAAAGTTCATTCTAAGTTTTATTAAAAATTCATTTACTTTCTTTTGAAAAATCCGCAATTACTTTTTGGGCAACCCAATATAATAGTTGAGGACAGTTGTAAGATACACAACTCCAGGATGATACAGATTCTTCAGCATCAGTGATATAATATAATGTGATATAATAGAGCAAAATGATTGTAAATTTTGTAAGCTATCCAACTTAAGTTAAAAATCCGCTTGCAAATGTCTCCGCATATTACAAAATACGAGGTCAGCATCGTAAAAATAAAAAGAGTTTGGAAGTGGAATATCTTCACAACAAATAGAAGTATTTGATACATAAACAAGTAAAAGCGTGCTAAGTTCAGTCGGCCCGAATCTTGGGAACCCACCTCTATGGATTCTGCAAAAAAAAAAATTTATACAAAATCAATTTAGTTGAAGGACATCATTTTATTCTACAAACCATACTTCTGTCAAACCAACAAAATTAAAGCTTCAAGGAACCGAACAAGGGTGATCGAGAGACCGCTTTACATGGGAGCTATATCTGCTTATAGACTGATTTGGACCGTTTTTTGCACAGTTTTTGGAAGTCATAATAGAACACTACATGCTCAATTCCAGCCAAATCGGACAAAAATTGGGGCATGTAAGGGCTCAAAAAGTCAAATCGGGAGATCGGTTTATATGGGAGCTATATCATGTTATAGACCGATTTGGACTGTTCCTAACACAGTTGTTGGAAGTCACAACGGAACACATTACAAGGACTCAAGAAGTCAAATCGGGAGATCGGTTAATATGGGAAATATACCAGGTTATAGACCGTACATCGCACCGTTGTTGAAAGCCGTAACAGAATACTACGTGCAAAATTTCAGCCAAATCGGTCAAAAATTTCGGTTCGTAAGGGCTTAAGAAGTCTTATCGGGAGATCGGTTTATATGGGGACTATATCTAAATCTGAAACGATATGGCCCATTTGTGATCCCCAACGACCTACATCAATATTAAGAATATGTATAAAATTTCAAGCAGCTAGCTTTACATGTTCGAAAGCTACCATGATTTCGACAGACGGACGGACATGGCTAGATCGAATCAGAACGTCCAGGCGGTGAAGAAAATATTTACTTTATGGGGTCTTAAACGAATATTTCGAGGTGTTACGAACGGAGTGACGAGATTAGTACACCCCCATCCTATGGTGATGGGTATAAAAACATGTTTTCTATACGGCTTGAAAATCACTTTCCAACAAATAAAGAAATTGTTGAAATAGAACCACAAAGGCACATGTATGCAAACAAAAATTGGTAGACAAAGTTTTAACCTGAAGGCCCACGAATAGAGTACAGACTCTCTGGTCCCCTATTTAAAAAATAGTTCATGTATAAAATATATATTTCTGAAAAGCCCAGTAGTGGAATTCTGTAACTATTAACGAAAATCGTTTAGTTAAATTTATCGAAAAAAAAATTGTTTGCACTAACGATTATGTTATTCTCTAATTCCTAGTTAACAGAAACCGATATCGTTTTTTTTTATTTGGTAACTCTACCCATAAAAAGAAAAGCACAAAGAGGAATAGACAAAAACAATAAATAATTCTTCTAGACTGACAAATCTAAACTCCTATTTTATTAAAAAAAAAAATAAATAAAAAGGTATGTAAAATGAAAAAATAAATTAATCAGGAACATTTGTATATTCATATATAATTTTTGTAGAATGGCGTCTAAAAGAAGCCGTGCCTCCGGTGAGCAATTGAATGCAATGGTAGACTTTATGACCCAAAACCCTGTTTTTGCCGGAGGGAAATTTGCTAAGCTCCATGGCAAACAGGAAAATGAACAAAAATGGGCTGAGTTAAGTGACAATTTGAATGGTCTTGGTGGGGCATTTAAAACCATTGACCAATGGCAAAAGGTAAATATCTGTTCAAGTCGCTTAAACGCTTTTATAGAATGCTCAGCACACGTAATTAAACGCAACCAAAAGGGAGACAATCAGCGGTATCGAGTGGAGAGTCTCCGTGAGAGGCTTGGCGGCACCGGCTCTTACTTAAATAATTAGTGCGTATGATACTCGACTTATCGCTTTTAAAAAAGCAATGGCCTTCCCGTGGCGATCGGTCCAATGGACCGGAGCAAGATTGTTAACCTATGGAGCTTGACGAGAGTCGCTACCTCCACACACAGAAATGTAGCTACAACAACAAGGAGCTTATATAAAACAAGGAAGCCATACGATAAATTATGCCATGGAACAGCAAGGAGACTTTTGCAAATAATATAATGCCAAAAGTTTCAACACGAATTTTAGCTTCCGCAAAAGGTTTGGTTCATGTTTGCTCCAAATCGGCTCACAAACGTCGGCTTTTGAAACGTCACGGTCGTACTCTGCAAGATATTTTTTTTTAACGATTGTTGGATCATATCATAATTGAAAAATCGGATCATAATTGATTGTAGCTACCCGTGATGGTGGGCATCCGAAGATCGACCTCGCCGAACTTATTACGGTTTTGCTTGTTTTTTATTCAATTTGTTCTTGCAGGTATGGGCTGACTTGAAAAGCAGAACCAGTGTGAAAGTTCGAGAGCGAAAGAAGCAGATGGCCCTTACAGGAAACCATCCTCTTTCGGAGGAGCCTGTAACGGAACTGGAAAAGCGCGTAATTTCTCTAATCGGGAAATGTTATATAGAGGGCCACGACGAAGTTAAAGAAAACGTTCCTGCAGAGGAAGTAAAATTAATTATTTTTCTTTACGAAACCGAATTAATTTGTATATATTTTTTAATAAGGCTCTGCAACTCCGCATGGAAGATGGAGAAGACATCTGTCTTCATATTCCACCATCAGAATTTGAAGCCACATTGGAATATAAATGTGAGACTCCATTTGCAACTCCAACAACAGCGAAGAAGACGCCAAGGAGCCGGATGCCAAAAAAGGCTTTAGAGAATGATATTCAAAAACAATTTTTGGACATTGCTAACAAGCATGCAGAAAGTTTGAAGGTATTTTTGCTTTGAATTTATATGTACACACTTTCTTACTTCTTATTTTTGTAACAAGATATTAGCTGAATGTGCTGCAGCAAATGCTGAAAACGGCAAGGTGATGGCGGACGCTATTAAAACCTTGGGAACTGGTTTGAATGCAGTAGCTGATGCATTTAATAACTTGGCCCTATCGATAAACAAGCTGTAAGTATTCGTTTTACACTCAAAATGAAAAACCTTTTGACATAACCTTTATCCAGTTTGTCATTAATATTTATACCCTCCACTATAGGATGGGGTATACTAATTTCGTCATTCCATTTGTAACACCTCGAATTATTCGTCTACTACTACTTAGCACGTTTTTTATTATCTTACTTTCAGACAATGAAAATGACAGGTTTCGCTAGAGTCTGTAAATTGTCCATGTGTTACCTTCATGTTTTTACAATTAATATAGTATAAATAGACAAAACTTGTATATAATACAAAAAAAAAAAAATTAACTGATAAATTTTTGTACTTATTTGTATTTATGTATATTTATATAAGAAAAAACATTTCCTTCATGTAGCTAATCTAAAAGACATAACTTGTATAAAATCCCAAAAAAAGACTGAATTGATATAATTTTGTAATATTTTATGTTTATTTTTTTATATTTTTTATAATATAATAATAAAAATAATATAAAAAAATATTTCATTTGTATTTATTTTTGTATTTATCTTTAGCCCATCATAGCCAATTCTTAAACGATATTTCAAAAGTTTCACATTGGCCAATTTTTATTACTACCTTTACTTTGTAAGAATAATAGAAATGATTACGTTTTAATGGGAAAAGTTAACTAAAACTTGGAGGAAACCGGAGTACCGTTTTGTGCATAAATGTACTGGCATTATTTTACTGACATATCTAGTATACAGGATAGAAATAAAACCTATATCTCGTTAACAGTACACTTATATGTTCATATGCTCTCCTTTGCAAATGTGCAGAATATTTTATACTGCTCAGATCAACAGATAAAAGGTGGGATTAATTTCCACATTTTTTTTGCCGTTCAGACGTAGATGTTTTGAAAAAAAAAAAATTGCCCACAGACTTATGTAAAGAAATTTGTAATTAAGCGGTCTTGGATGCGCTTCGCCACTGATGTTGAATTGGTTGTCGTAGTGCTATTATCGTGCTGATCTAATTCGTACTCTAAAAATTCGTACTCCAAAAACTCCTCCACAACGTTTTCTCTTGTATGGGCAAGATATATGTTGTGGAGCGCCGCGCACCCGTTTACTATCTTTCCTGCAAATGCCGGCTCATACAAAAGGGTTCTTTGACGCGATAAGCATCTCCACATCCCTTTCAGTACTCCAAAAAGTCTTTCAACGGGGTTACGTGATTTGCATAAAGCCTCATTGTACCGAAATTTGGGACTACCCGCTGGTTGGTTTGGAAGGGGTGTCATTAGCCATGGCTCTAACGGGTACCCAGAATCACCTGTATATAAATACAAATATAAGTTTTAGGTAACTTTCATAAACATAAACCAAATCACCAACCAATTAAAAACATGTTGTGTTGTCCATTTTCGAAACTTCTCTGCATTACTCTACGGACCGCCGATGAACTCCAAATATACGAATCATGCCGAGCTCCCGGGAATTTGGCATTCACATTCAGAATTTTCAACTTTGGATCACATATCTAAATTTATAAACAATGTTATGGCCAACAATACTCAGGGATTTTAAGCTAGTTTACCATTTGGACATTTAGTGAGTGGTAACCGTGGTGATTCACATAAGATTCCTCATGAATTTTTGGAGCCAATATTGATACATGAGAGCAATCTATTGCTCCTATGGTACCTCCCACAAAAGGTGAGGGCGCCGCAGCAAAAGTTGCTTTTGCAGCTTGGCGTTCAATATGAGTCATTGGAAATTTAACATTAGGAAAATATAAGTTTTTGTTGATGGCATTTGTCACACGATGTATGCATCGACTTATTGAAGGCTGACTCATGGATATGCCCCATTGCTCCCCTACAGGTCGTTGGTAGCATCCAGTTGCAAAAAACCGAAGAGCTGCGAGAACCTAAATATAAAAAAATATACTTTTTTTATGTTGCCTTTTTATGCATATACCTTACCTGTTTCTCTGTGGACAAAGCAGTTATTCTTGAGCCTCTTAAGTCTCCATCAAGTTGGTGGATTAGTTCTTGGGTCGATTCCGGAGTAAGTCGGTAGAGCTTTTTAAAATCTTTCTCGCTTAATTCAAATGGGTTTTCCATATTACGAAAAGCACGCCTGTTTATTGGTTGAACACTCGTATCGAAAATTGTTTGCGATAAATCAAGAGCCAAATACTCTAAAGCCATTGTAAATAATTATCTTTATTTGCTTTGTTAAAATAAACACCAAATAATTTTCCGTCGTTTAGTTCTCGATTTTCTTTTCGTTAAAGAAAACAGCTGATTTTAACGATGTCGATTATCGCTAAAAGTGGGTACTGAATACCATATTCGTTAATTTTTCTGCTATCGCTTTTTAACGAAACGATGTTCGTTAAAACACTTTACAGAATTCCGGTACAGAAATTGCTTTACAACAAAATGTCCAAGCTGAAGTCAAAATATTAAATTTTATCGGATTATGTAGCAAAAACACAAAATGAGCCCAAAATGTAAAAACTTTTAAAAACCAAATTTCGAATCGCATTCGTAACCAAAGCTAATACAGATATCGTTCTAGTTTTCAGTAGTTTTAGACGAATATCTTCTCAAAAAAGTAAGCATACATTTTGGCCACATTTCTTAACGAAAATATTTGAAATTGCCATACTGGAGTAAGATGTTTCCAAAATCGGCATTGACACCCCTTTGAATAGCAATTAAATGAGCAAATTTTGCCTAAAACAATGACATTTTAAAAAATCTGGGGGGCTTAAACTTTTCTGGGAGTGCTTAGCCCACCCCTGAGGTCTTTGTACGTTTATGATCTAGGTACCACCTGGGGTAACAAAAATATGTTATCAAGATTGGGGTTTCCGAATTGAGAACTCGGAGGGTTTTTTTTCCAGATTTTTCTTACAAAATGTCAATATTGTACTCCACATGTCTCCTAACACGAATATAATATTGTCATATAAACCTCTTTACAGAAAGATTAGCTAATTTTAAAGCTTTAGGTCAAATTATTTTAATGATTAACTTATTTTTTTGACCAAAAAATGCCAACAATTGACTCACATAATTTCATCATAGCAAATTTTGTCAGCTATCCAAATCAGTTGAAGAATTGAACAAGTAAGAGCGTGCTAAGTTCGGCCGGTAAGAGTAAGAGCGTGCTAAGTTCGGCCGAATCTTATATACCCTCCACCATTGATCGCATTTGTCGATTCCTATGCGCGGGTGAGAATTCCGCCCTCTAGAGGCTCAAGAAGTCAAAATCCCAGATCGGTTTATATGGCAGCTATATCAGGTTCTATACCGATTTACACCATACTTAGCACAGTTATTGGAAGTCCTTACAAAACACCTCATGCAAAATTTCAGCCAAATCGGATGAGAAATGCGCGCTTTCTTGGCTCACGAAGTCAAGATCCAAGATCGGTTTATATGACAGCTTTACCAGATTATGAACCGATTTGAATCATACTCAACACAGTTGTTGGAAGTGATACCAATACACTACGTGCAAAATTTCAGTTAAATCGGACGAGAATTGCGCCCTCTAGAAGCTTAAGAAATCAAGATCCAAGATCGGTTTATATGGCAGCTATATCAAAACATAGACCGATTAAAACCATACTTAGCACAGTTGTTGAAAGTGATACCAAAATACTACGTGCAAAATTTCAGTTAAATCGGACGAGAATTGCGCCATCTAGAGGCTCAAGAAATCAAGAGCGTAGTTGTTGGAAGTGCTACCAAAACACTACGTGCAAAATTTTTGTAAAATCGGATAAGAATTGCGCCCTCTAGAGGTTCAAGAAGTCAAGACCCAAGATCGATTTATATGGCAGCTATATCAAAACATGGACCAATTTGGCCCATTTACAATACTAACCGACCTACACTAATAAAAAGTATTTGTGCAAAATTTCAAGCGGCTAGATTTACACCTTCGAAAGTTAGCGTGCTTTCGACAGACAGACAGACGGACGGACAAGGCTAGATCGACTTAAAATGACATGGCAATCAAGAATATATATATTGTATGGGGTCTTAGACGCATATTTCGAGGTGTTACAAACAGAAGGACGAAATTAGTATACCCCCATCCTATGGTGGAGGGTGTAAAAACAGCTAAAATATTCTTTCACAAACAACAAATTAAGAGACCAACCTCTGCGAAAATTTAAAAAACCAAAATTTTTTAGTAAAATTTCTAGGACACTATAAAAAATAGCCGCACACAAAAGCATGATTTTTGAAAAGTTTTTTAAGCACTTTTTGGCAAAATTTTCAAAATCGGGCCAAAAATGCCCATTTGGCAATCCGAACAAAATTTTGTAGGACCGATCGTAACATACATGAAGGCCCACCATTAGGTCATGAGATCGTGTGGATAACACCTCAGCTATAACCATATTTTTTCGTGAATAAAGAGTAAAGCTAGCCGCTTGAAATTTTGCACAAATACATATCGGTCCATATTTTGATATAGCTGCCATATAAACCGATCTTGGGTCTTGACTTCTTCAGCCCCTAGAGCCTCTAGAGTGCGCAATTCTTATCCGATTGGAACGCAATTTTGCACGACGTGTTTTGTTATGATATCCAACAACTGTGCCAAGTATAGTTCAAATCGGTCCATAACCTGATATAGCTGTGTGTTTAGATCGTCTAGATCGGAACGTAATATGATAGACCTGTAAATATGTATATCGATTTCTCGAATTAAATTCTTGCGTCATAAATAATGTTTTTATATGATTTCGGTCCGGCCGGACTTAACGTGTTTTTAATTGATCTATTTGCCTTAATAGTACTTATTACCGGGGATTTGGAGTGAATAGAAGTGACTGAAAACGGGACGCTCCAATTTAGCTCCAGGCTCCGAATATCTCGTTTTAATACATGAATATCAATTTCTAGCTGTCCCGATATGCTCCGCCACATCCCAAAAAGGTTAATTGAATTTTTTTTTAAGCTGGATCGAGATATTCAGGACCGAGATTTTCTCGTATCCACATTATTTGTTGTCTACTGTCACATTTCCTACATCCCCCCAAAAGCCATTCGTCACAAATATATGATGAGAAATGCGCGCTTTCTTGGCTCACGAAGTCAAGATCCAAGATCGGTTTATATGACAGCTATACCAGATTATGAACCGATTTGAATCATACTCAACACAGTTGTTGGAAGTGATACCAATACACTACGTGCAAAATTTCAGTTAAATCGGACGAGAATTGCGCCCTCTAGAAGCTTAAGAAATCAAGATCCAAGATCGGTTTATATGGCAGCTATATCAAAACATAGACCGATTAAAACCATACTTAGCACAGTTGTTGAAAGTGATACCAAAATACTACGTGCAAAATTTCAGTTAAATCGGACGAGAATTGCGCCATCTAGAGGCTCAAGAAGTCAAGAGCGTAGTTGTTGGAAGTGCTACCAAAACACTACGTGCAAAATTTTTGTAAAATCGGATAAGAATTGCGCCCTCTAGAGGTTCAAGAAGTCAAGACCCAAGATCGATTTATATGGCAGCTATATCAAAACATGGACCAATTTGGCCCATTTACAATACTAACCGACCTACACTAATAAAAAGTATTTGTGCAAAATTTCAAGCGGCTAGATTTACACCTTCGAAAGTTAGCGTGCTTTCGACAGACAGACAGACGGACGGACAAGGCTAGATCGACTTAAAATGACATGACAATCAAGAATATATATATTGTATGGGGTCTTAGACGCATATTTCGAGGTGTTACAAACAGAAGGACGAAATTAGTATACCCCCATCCTATGGTGGAGGGTGTAAAAACAGCTAAAATATTCTTTCACAAACAACAAATTAAGAGACCAACCTCTGCGAAAATTTAAAAAACCAAAATTTTTTAGTAAAATTTCTAGGACACTATAAAAAATAGCCGCACACAAAAGCATGATTTTTGAAAAGTTTTTTAAGCACTTTTTGGCAAAATTTTCAAAATCGGGCCAAAAATGCCCATTTGGCAATCCGAACAAAATTTTGTAGGACCGATCGTAACATACATGAAGGCCCACCATTAGGTCCTGAGATCGTGTGGATAACACCTCAGCTATAACCATATTTTTTCGTGAATAAAGAGTAAAGCTAGCCGCTTGAAATTTTGCACAAATACATATCGGTCCATATTTTGATATAGCTGCCATATAAACCGATCTTGGGTCTTGACTTCTTCAGCCCCTAGAGCCTCTAGAGTGCGCAATTCTTATCCGATTGGAACGCAATTTTGCACGACGTGTTTTGTTATGATATCCAACAACTGTGCCAAGTATAGTTCAAATCGGTCCATAACCTGATATAGCTGTGTGTTTAGATCGTCTAGATCGGAACGTAATATGATAGACCTGTAAATATGTATATCGATTTCTCGAATTAAATTCTTGCGTCATAAATAATGTTTTTATATGATTTCGGTCCGGCCGGACTTAACGTGTTTTTAATTGTTCTATTTGCCTTAATAGTACTTATTACCGGGGATTTGGAGTGAATAGAAGTGACTGAAAACGGGACGCTCCAATTTAGCTCCAGGCTCCGAATATCTCGTTTTAATACATGAATATCAATTTCTAGCTGTCCCGATATGCTCCGCCACATCCCAAAAAGGTTAATTGAATTTTTTTTTAAGCTGGATCGAGATATTCAGGACCGAGATTTTCTCGTATCCACATTATTTGTTGTCTACTGTCACATTTCCTACATCCCCCCAAAAGCCATTCGTCACAAATATATCAAATCCGTACTCTTCTCCCAAAGGCGTTTAATTTAAATCCTATATTTTCCAACCGATCCATAATTCCATGTTGGGGAATTTTTTTGGTGTTCCCCAAATTTGGATATGACCTTCATACTTATATGGCTTATTTGTGACCTCAAATGTAACTATTAGATTCGCACTGTACTCCCAAATTTTTCATTTGACTCTAATATTGTCCCGGTGGACCAATATGTCCTTTGAAGGTGAACCTCAGACACTTAGCCCTTAATTTAAATGTCCAATTCTTACTCGACTTGCAAATATATAACGTTTCTATATGATTACTTACATATTTTTTGCAGCTTTGTTAATTTATTTGAGGAACTTGTGTCTGGCGAAAATATCGAAGTGCATTTCGCAAATATGTACAAAAAAAATTTAAAAAAAAAATAACGGTTTAGGTTATCAACACAAAATTTTAACAGAACATGGAAACAGTCTTTAACTTTCGATTTTTATTAAAATCTCTAAATTTGGGACTTAATATTTTTGTCGATTAGGGGTCGATATAAGTTAATGACACACCACCCCATTGGTATCATTAGCTCCCACACTATCTTTATTCTGCCCATGGTCTGCTATTCAAAGCATGATAGCAGTGCAAATACCTACACGCAAAAAATAACTCGTTTCACATAAAGGAAATTTTCGCAAAGTAAACCTCTTTTCTGAAAAAGTTCGACTTTGTTTACGACAAAAGTACATGCTTTTTTTGCGAAAAAATCTTGTAAGAGTTTGTGACACGTACAAAGTTTTATTGTACCCTGATAATACCTTTCATTGTTGATATATAGACCTTATTATTGGGGATTTCAACTAGGTTTTCTTAATATAATAAATTGAATAATTGAACGTCGTGACTATGAATATGTATATTCTTTTTGATTTGATTTAAAATAAACTGTGCTTCCTGAAAACAATGCGAAGTTCAAAGTAATGTTTAACCATTAACATATATATATATATATATATATATATATATATATATATATATATATATATATATATATAGATATATATATATATATATGTTGGCACACTTATAGGTTATATAAGTGTGCCAACAAAATTTCACTCAAATCGCCCTTCTCTTATATCAATGAGTGCAGTCCGATTCAATTTTGAGCTCAGTGATAAGGGACCGAACGGCGTGCCGCAGTGCGAAACCTCTTTAGAGAGAAGTTTTACATGGCATAGTACCTCACAAATGTTGCCAACATTAGGAGGGGAAAACCACCGCTGAAAATTTTTTCTGGTGGCATCGCCAGGATTCGAACCCAGGCGTTCAGCGCTATAGGCGGATATGCTAACCTCTGCGCTACTGTGGCCTCCATCATGTGGTAGTTGTCTATAAATGACTACTAACTACCCATCATTAAGTCTTTTATTTAAATCAATTCAAATTGCCATATTAAACGATTTTCTGTGGTAAAATAACTAAATAATTTGCCAGTCTATATATTTGGTGCGGTGGGGATAGTTCTTACTATCAAACCATGTAAAACTTTTGAACAAAAAAGTGTTGCTCAGCAGCACGTCGTTTGGACTTGTTTATCGATGTGTTAAAAATGGTTGCAATCTTAACATTAAGGTTTGCAACTCCTCCTACCACGCTGAACGTCATAATTTTTGGTGTATCGCGTCCTACATTTATTTGTGTTCCCACACATTAATTAAATCACACAGTGTCCTGTTAGGTCATTATGATTGATCGACCGTTGATGTGAGGTGGTCCGCTAGATATATGATCAGCATGGAGATATCAGATTCGTAGTGCTCAACCTTGTACCTTTAATTTAAGCCCATATTGTCATGATTGGTGTATACAGCCGTTTGGTAGAGGGTGTCTCTATGAGGGTTGTGTGCCACACTCCATCTACCACTTGAGCACATATTTGAATGACGCACTCTATTCAAAAATATATATCATTTTATCGTCCATTGTCTTAATTGGTCAAATAATTTATTGAAGGCGATTTTTGGAGGTAAGGCGCCACATAGATTCTTGGACACAAAGTTTAAGGTCATATTCGTAATCATCTCATAAATACATTTCTTATATATAGCTATTCTTCTTATATAGCTATGATCGAGTATAATTCCCATGTGGGGACCTTTTGGGGGTGGGGCGACCCGCAAAAACTATGACATCATTTGTAATGTCATATATCTTCTCCCGAATACCTTTCTTTTGATTCCCATATTGATATGTACCAATATTTTTGTTTTATTTCGGGAGTTTTTCTACTCCCGAATACCTTTCATTCGAGTCCCATATTGTCATTATAATCCAATTTGCCTATTTGAAGGGGTTTTGGCGTCGGCGTAGCCCCCAAGGAACTTGGACCCAAATTTTGATATAAAATTTCAATTCTACTCCAGAATACCTTGCATTTGCGTCCCCCATTGTCCCGATCGGTCCACTTTTATATTTGGGCGGTACTTTTGGGGTAAGGGGAGAGTCCGCCCCACTTGAGATATCAAAAAATTATATAGCCTATTGCTCCTTCCGGACCACTCTCCACAATTTGTGAACATTTTAAGGAAATCGGTTCAGCCGTTTTTGAGTCTATACGGAACAAACACAAGTGGCAGATGGAGTGTGGCACACAACCCTCATAGAGACACCCTCCACCAAACGGCTGTATACACCAATCATGACAATATGGGCTTAAATTAAAGGTATAAGGTTAAGGACTACGAAATTGATATCTCCATTCTGATATATATCTAGCGGACTACCTCACATCAACGGTCGATCAATCATGATGTCCTAACAGGACACTGTGTGATTTAATCAATGACGTTAAAAAATTATGACGTTCAGCGTGGTAGGAGGAGTTGCAAACCTTAACGTTAAGATTGCAACCATTTTTAGCTCATCGATAAACAAGTCCAAACGACGTGCTGCTGGGCAACACTTTTTTGTTCAAAAGTTTTATATGGTTTAATAGTAAGAACTATTCCCACCGCACTAAATATATAGACTAGCAAATTAGTTATTTACACTGATAATCGTTTAATATGGCAATTTGATTTGATTTAAATAAAAGACAACTACCACATGATGATCAATGTTATCGTCGTTAAGCCACTCCAAGCGAGTAGTAGCAAAATTGCAAAGTAGCACTGATATTTAAGTTAGCGCCATCTACTGGCTCTTTTCAAATGGATTTAGTTGATTCAAATGAAAGCAGCCAATAAATGGCGCTTATTTGGAGAATCCAATATGAACAGAAAAAGGACAGAGTGGTCAAAATTGATACAGCAGTTATCTTCGTTATGACTTCGTTGCGGATTTATTAACAATAATTTTCACAAACATCAGATCTCGGAGATTGGTAGGGCGAATTGAGGGAAATATTGTTGGCACACTTATATTAACCTAAAATAAAAAAAATGGGTATTTAAATCTGCGGTGGTGTGCACAGAAGGGCCACCCACCCCAAAACCTGCCAAACGGATTTATAGACCAATCACTACAATATGGGTATCAAATTAAAGATATTTGAGAGTAGAAAGCGAATCTGACACCCAATTGTGGGACTTAGTGTTTCGTGGGTCACTCCACCCCCAAAAAACCCCTAAAATCCGACATATTTACCGACCATGGCAGTAGAGATTTTAAATGAAATTGATTGAGATTTAAATGAAATGAAATGAAATTGACTTCTATTCTTGAGACCAAGCTTTGGGGTCTTAATCAGGACTTAAACTTATTGGAGTTTAAATAACAGGTATAAAGGAGGAATACCTTTTCTCCAACATAGCATAATCGGGAGCAGCTCTGCTGCTGAACTTTGCATTGTTTTCAGGAAGCACAGTTTATTTTAAATCAAATCAAAAAGAATATACATATGCATAGTCACGGCGTTAAATTATTCTATATATTAAGAAAACCTAGTTGGAATCCCGAATAATAAGTTCTATATATCAACAACGAAAGGAATTGTCAGGGTAAAAAAACTTTATATGTGTCACAAACTCTAAAGATACCAATGTGATGGTTTGTCATTAATTTTTATCGACCCCTAATCCCTATTTTCGCCAGACACAAGTTCCTCAAACAAATTAACAAAGCTGCAAAAAATGTCAGTGGTTATATAGTCGAGTAAGAATCGGTTGTTTAAATTTGGGGTCACAAATAAACCATATTGGGACGCAAATTAAAGGCCTTTGGAAGTAAAGTACGAAGGTCATATCCAAATTTAGGGAACACCAAAAAACTCCCCAACATGGAATTATGGGTGGATTGGAAAATATAGGATTTAAATTAAACGTATTTGGGAGAAGAGTGCGGATTTGATATATTTTTGACGAATGCATTTTGGGGTGATGTAGGAAATGTAGTTGAAAGTAGATAACAAATAATGTGGATACGAGAAAATCTCGGTCCTGAATATCTCGATCCAGCTTAAAAAAAAATTCAATTAACCTTTTTGGGATATGGCGGAGCATATAGGGACAGCTAGAAATTGATGTTCATGTATTAAAACCAGATATTCCGAGCCTGGAGCTAAATTGGAGCGTCCCGTTTTCAGTCACTTCAGTTCGCTCCAAATCCCCGATAATAAGTACTATAAAGCCAATAGAACAATTAAAAACACGTTAAGCCTGACCGGTCTGATATCAGATAAAAACACTATTTATAACGCAAGAAGTTTATTCGAGAAACCGATATACATATATACAGCTCTATCATGTTACGTTTCGATATGGACTATATCGGGCAAGTGTTTTGAGATGTCAAAAACAACACACAGTTTTAAACTTCGTTGATATCGGGTCGTTTTAAATTTCGTTCAGGCCACCTTTGAGCAGAGGTTAGCATATCCGCCTACACCACTTATATTCAGCGGTGGTTATTCCCTTACTAATGCTGGTTATATTTGTGCGTTATCTTGCCATGTTGAAACTTCTTTATCATGTGGTGTCGCTATGCGACACGCCGTGCGGACGCCTGGGTTCAAATCCCGACGTGAACATCAGAAAAATATTCAGCGGTTGTTATCTTACTAATTTGTAAGGTATCCTGCCATAAAAACTTCTGTTCGGACTCAGCATAAAAAAGGATGCCACTTATCATTGTGCTAAAACTTTAATCCGACTGTAATCATTGATATAAGAGAAGTGTCTCTTGTTTCTTAATGCAATTTTCGTGGGAAATTTAGTATTTATTGAGTACATTTTCTCATGTTTACATTCACTCATGTGACAGCGTAAAAGATGTTAGTGATATATATATATATATATATATATATATATATATATATATATATATATATATATATATATATATATATATATATATATATATATATACTAGCTGACCCGGGCCCGCTCTTTATTTTCGACAATTAAAGATCTTTTAGTGAAATACCATGCAAACTTGACTAACAGTTTAACAATATAAGTGCCTTTATCTGAATCCCACGTGATCTTTATTGGTCTACGAATTTAAGTTTGGATTTAAGGTGTACTCCATTCTTAAAATACTTCACTTCAGCCCGATATTCTCATGATGTCTGATTTAGTGGTGTCTTCGGGGGAAAGGGGGTCACCCAGATACTTGGCCCTAAAAAAATATCAGCATCGTGCTCTTCTCTTAAATACCATTTATTTAAACCCCATATTGCCATAGGCTTAAAGGAGTTTACAGGATGAGGCGTTCCCCAAACATATGGCCCCAAAATAGGTTATCAAATTCGTTTTCTAATCTCAAATATCTTTCATTTTCGCCACATATTGGTCTAGTCGAAAAATTTTTTCCTTTGGGGGTGTTTTGAAAAAGGGCGATGGTCTAAATACATGGTCCTACATTTGGATATCAAATTCGTATTCTACTCCCAAATACCTTTATTTAAGCCCCATATTGCGATGGTCACTAAAAAATTGTTGTTTGTGGGGTATTTCGGGAAAGTGGTAGACCCCCAGGAAAATGGTCCCGAAAATGGGTATCAATTCTTGCTCTAACCCCCAATACCTTTCATTTAAGCTCCACATTGATATGGTCGGTAAATATGCCCGATTTAGAGGTGTTTTGGGGATTGGGGTGGTCCCCCAAACACTAAACCCGGAAAATATATCAGCAACGTGCTCTATTCTCGTATATATATATCATTTATTTGAACCCCATATTGCCATTGCCCTCAAAATTGGATATCAAATTCGTTTTCTTATCCCATTTAAACTCCTTATTGCAAAACTCATCAAATATGTCCGGTTTGGAGTATTGGCCCAAAAAACTATGAATATTTAGTTTATACTCTCTTTAAGACCCAAATTGTCTTGGTGAGCAAATATGTACTATTTGGGGGTTGTTATGGTGGTGGCACGTCCACTAGACAGTTGGCCCCTAATGTTGATATCAGATACATGGTCTACTCCCACATACCATTAATTTGAGCCCCATATTTCCGTAGTCGGCAAACATGACCGGCTTGGGGGGTGTTTTGTGGGATTGGCGGCCACTCAGTGAGTTGGCCTTGAAAATATATTTCGGATTCGTATTACACTTTAAAAACCCTCTTATTTTAGCCTCATATTGCAATAGTCAGCAAATATTGTACTCACTATCTGGGTGGTGTTGTGGGGGTGGGGTGACCCATAGAACTTTTCTCGAATATTGATATCAAATTCGTGCTTTACTCCCAAAGACCTTTCATTTGAGCCCCATATTGCAATGGTCGTAAATTTGTCCCCTTTGGGAGATGTTTTTGGTGAGAGGCGGCCCCCAAACACTTGATCTCATATATGGATATCAGGTTCGTATTCTAAATCCAAATATCTTTTATTTAAGCCCCATATTCCCATGGTCAGTAAATAAGTCCTGTTTGGGGGGTGTTTTGTGAAACGGGTGGACCCCCAGAAACGTGGTCCCACATTTGGATATCAGATTCGTATTGTATTCGCAAATACCATTCATTTGAGTCCCATATTGCCATGGTTTGTAAATATGTCCGATTTAGGGGTGTTTTGGGGATTGGGGTGGTCCCCCAAACACAAAGCCCGGAAAATATATCAGCAACGTGCTCTATTCTCATATATCTATATATTTTGTAGGATTGACGGCCACTCAGTGAGTTGGCCTTGAAAATATATTTCAGATTCGCATTCCACTTTATAAACCCTCATACTGCAAAAGTCAGCAAATACGTACTATTTGGGTGGTGTTGTGGGGGTGGGGTGGCCCCATAGACACTTTTCTCGAATATTGATATCAAATTCGTGCTTTACTCCCAAAGACGTTTCATTTGAGCCCCATAGTGCTATGGTCGTAAATTTGTCCCCTTTGGGGGATGTTTTCGGTGAGAGGCGGCCCCCCAAACACTTGGTCGCAAATTTGGATATCAGATTCGAATTCTACATTTAACACCTTTTATTTAAGCCCCATATTTCCAGGGTCAGTAAATAAGTCGTGTTTGGGGAGTGTTTTGGGAAAGGGGTGGACCCCCAGAAACGTGGTCCCACATTTGAATATCGCATTCGTTTTCTACTCGCAATCCCATCGACTGGAAGACTGGATGAGCTGATGGTGACCGGAGACATGCAGTAATCGTACTAAACTCCGGCTGTCTCACAGATCTCAACAAGTCTGAAGAGGTTATATCCTACGGATTCAACAAGTTGAAACTGAGGGTCTATAGAAGCGGTGGGGTTGGGGAATCAGGAGACGGCTTAGCAGTTGTTGCTGAACACTTGCCTGAGGAACTATCGACCACATGGCTAAAGTCTGGCGGATAGCAGGAGACTGAAAATCCCCCTGCCACAATCGATACAGGAGGGGATGGCTTCGAAACGGGACCCGACATACCCTGTGTGGGTGGGTCACAAAGTTGGACTGGGCTCAAAGTGCGCGCCAACGGGGAAGCGCGAAACTCAGAAAGTACTTCGACAGCAGCAGTTAGTGAAGCATCTTAGGAGAAATCGTCTGCATTGCAAGTGTCCAATGTCCTGAGGAAGAGTGGTTCTACAGCTTTCTCAGCTGCCACTGGATGCGTACGGAAGCTCATCATGACAAGTTCTAACGAATCTTGTGAGGATGTCAGTCTGATGGAGTCAGAAGATGAGACTAACACAACAGTGGTGGAAGTTCTGAATCCAGACCATGGTCCGGTTTCTACAGATGAATCTCCAAAATTGTAAGGCCGCTTCGGCGGCACAAAAAGTCCTCCTGATGGCAGGGGGATTTGACGTGGTTCTTATCCAGAAACCATGGGTGTGTGGAGGGATTTAAACTTCTCAGGGGTACGGGGAATGGGAGACACAGAGCCTGTATTCTTGCAAAGAGTAGTCTTAATGTTTTTCTTCTTCCGTCGCCAAGCACTTAAGATTTAGTAGAAGCCAGCCTTGAAATAAACAAGTCTCATTACTGCCTGGCTTCCCCATATATGGCACACGATTCAGAGATAGCGCCTTCAAACCTTAAGTCGCTGGTTGATGCCGCTTCTGTTGGGAAGAAAAGCTTAATGCACATCACCAGATATGGGGAAGTTCGGATGTCAACGAAAGGGGTGAGTTGCTTATTGAATATATTATAAGTTGCAATCTGGCGATTTGTAATAAAGGGAATAAACCGACCTTTATTACCAGGAACAGGCAGGAGGTACTAGAGCTGGTTGGTCTAAGGAAGGACTGCAGAAAACTCTTCGACAGCGCAAAAGCCACAAGAGCACCAAACGATTGGGACATCTATAAGGCTGAGTTAAAAAAATTTAAGAGCGAGCCTAGAAAGGCTCAGAATAAATCCTTAGTAGAATTCTGCAGTGGAGGATACATCTGAGGACACTAGGCTAAGGAATATTCTGTCCTCGAGACCTATTACGGTTGGGTATATCCAGAAGTCAGAGAATGTATGGACAATGTCTAGTGGGGAAACACAAGAACTACTCGTTGACACACATTTCCTGGGAAATTCTCCAACGGACAACGTGGCGCTAGAAGAGGTTGGCACTGATACGCATTCGTCGGAGGCCATTAGGGAAATTGTGTCTGAGCCGAAAATCCGTTGGGCGATAAGAAGTTTCGACTCCTTTATGTCGTCAGGCCCTGAAGATGTATCACAGGTTGAATTACAAGCTGTGTCTGATAGACTGGTTCCCTGGCTTAGGGAGATATACTCTGCTTGTATCAGAATGTCATATATACCTGTGGGATGAAGGGACACGAAGGTAATTTCCATTCCGAAAGTAGGAAAGCCCTACCACTCGAATGCGAAAGATTTCCGTCCTATTAGTCTGTCATCCTTTATGCTAAAGACCCTTGAGAGATTGATAGAAACCTATCTTAGGGCAATGATCCCTGGATATCTTCTGTCGCGGCAGCAGCATGCATATATTGGGTTGTCTAAAAAGTAATTTCGGATTTTTTAAAAGAAAGTAAATGCATTTTTAATAAAACTTAGAATGAACTTTAATCAAATATTGTATATAATTGCCATTTTGTTCGCTAACCTTTTGCCATCTTCCTGGCAAAAAGCTGAACCAAGTGCGATTTTATAGCCTCATCATTGCCGAAAGTTTTACCATTTAAGGAGTTCTGCAAAGATCGAAATAAATGGTAGTCTGATGGTGCAAGGTCAGGGCTATATGGTGGATGCATCAAAAGTTCCCAGCCAAGCTCACTCAGTTTTTGGCGAGTGACCAAAGATGTGTGCGGTCTAACGTTGTCCTGGTGGAATATGAAACCTTTACGATTGACCAATTCTGGTCGCTTCTCCTTGATGGCTGTATTCAATTTGTCCAATTGTTGACAGTAAACATCCGAATTAATCGTTTGGTTCCTTGGAAGCAGCTCAAAATATACCACACCCTTCCAATCCCACCAAACAGACAGCATAACCTTCTTTTGGTGAATATCAGCCTTTGAAGTGGTTTGAGCTGGTTCACCATGCTTGGACCATGATCGTTTTCGACTAACGTTGTTGTAAACAATCCATTTTTCATCTCCAGTTATGATTCGTTTTAAAAACGGATCGAATTCATTGAGTTTAAGGTGCATATCACAAGCGTTGATTCGGTTTGTTAAATGAATTTCTTTCAATACATGTGGTACCCATATTAAAATTGACGCCAAACAAACAAATGTAAACAAAATTTCGCGCACTTTTTTTCTAAAGCAAGCTAAAAGTAACAGCTGATAACTGACAGAAGAAAGAATGCAATTACAGAGTCACAAGCCGTTGAAAAAATTTGTCAACGCCGACTATATTACTACTATATTACCGACAATTACTTTTTGGACAACCCAATAGTAAAAACAAGTCCACTGAAACAGCCCTTCACGACCTAGTCGGATACATAGAGCCGCTGTCAGGGAATATACAATGGTAGCATTTCTTGACATTGAAGGTGCTTTCAGTAATGTAAAACCGACGTCAATCATGAAGGAGTTGGAGTTTCTGGGCATCAACTCTGCCGTTAGAAAGTTTATTAACAACATACTTACTAAAAGATGCATTGCGGCAGGCTTGAGATCTGTGGATCTAAAAAGATGGGTAGGTAGAGGAACACCTCAAGTAGGTGTACTGTCTCCTCTACTTTGGAATATAACCATTAACAATTTATTGTGGTCTCTGGAAGAAAAAGTCGTAAAAGTGGTCACGTATGCTGATGACGTGGCAATTGCGGTTAGGAGAAGTTTCCCAGCAATCTAAGAGATATACTTCAGGCTCTAAGTGCAACAGTTAAGTGGGCTACCGAATGCGTTCTGGATATAAATCCGAGCAAGACTGAAGTAGTTCTTTTTAGCAGGAGATACAAGTTGCCTACAGTGGAACCTGTGTCCTTGGGTGGAAAGAATGTTCCATTTACAGAAAGCACAAAATACCTGGATGTTTTGCTGGACAGGAAATTGAACTTCAAATCCAACATTTTGGAAAGGGCGAGAAAGGGCACTCTTGCCCTATACACCTGCAAGAGAGCCATTGGAAATATATAGCCCTCATATTGGATTTAGACTTCAATTATGTGGCCATTTTTAAACCGATTCGCTCGAAATTTGCCACGAAGATTTTTTTATGGCTTTCGACGTTAATGGTGGGTTTCGTACAAATCGGTTCAGATATAGATGTAGCTCCCACATACATTTTTCTCCCGATTTTCACTACTTTAGTCGCTGCAAGCACAATCTTCTCAAAATCTTGCACAGCGCTTTCCTGGACGACTACCACGATATGTTCGAAATCTGTCTAGGTTTAGATGTAGCTCCCATATGTCTGTTCGCCCGACTTTGAGTAAATTGCAGTAATGTGGTCATTTGTCAACTGATTGACATAAAAATTGGCCCATCTAATTCTCTTATGACTGCTGACACTTTTGTTAAATTTCGTTTAAAGGGCTAGTTGTTACAATTTTGAACACATCTGCTCGAAATTTGATACGGTTTGCTTTATAACCCATTTGAAAATCTCCACAGAGGTCCATCAAATTCGGATTAGAATAAGATAAAGTTCCCAATTTTCACTTGTAGGATATATAGTTGGCTCCGAAGGCTTTTGCCTTTACTTACTTATTTTATTATAGGACATAGGAGTTGTTTTTCTTAAGCTTTAAAAAATGTTGAACTTTATTGTAGTTTTAAAACTTAAAATAGCAAACTTTGTTATAGAAATAAGATGTTTTACTCCTTAATATGTATGACCTTTGGAGTAGTAGCTTTTGTAAAAATCATAATCGAATTCACCGTGTTTCTTGTACTCTTGCTGTAGACTTCGAAGTTATCATAGTGATAGATCTTGACATCCTTAAAATACATGTTGGGCATATTGAAGATATATTCATCGATTTTTCGATCGAAGGGATGTCCAAAAGGTTTATCATCCAGCCAACGTTTTCCAGATCCGATGCCGCACGTGAAGCTGTAGTCGAATTGTTCATAGTCAACGTCATAGGGGGTGGCCATGACGAATAATTGCATAGGCATGCCTTTTTCCCAGCCGCGTGGAAGAAGAAGACGGTCGGGGAGTAAACAATGAGGATGGCTAATGTTCATTGGGAAATCGTATTTATCTTCAATTGCCAACTTGACGTAGTGATACAACTCAGTGTACGTCATGTGGTCGGAAGTTGTGAACACATATTCACCTGCATTGTGATTAACGACATTCTCGCCAGCATTTAACTCATATGAGAATTTGTCAATGGCAAAGAAATTTCTGCGATTATCGGCCAGAGAGATTACCTGGCCATATTCGTCATACTTCGGCGCAATAAAGGAGCGAATGAAAATCTTTTGCTTTTTGTCGGATTCAATAGTCATCTCAAAACTGAACGGTTTATGATTTAAACGCATTTGGCGAGCCAAAAGAGTCTTGTCCCATACAAAATGTCCATCTGCAAAGAGCAACTTGTCGTTCAACAAATCAAACGAAATCAAACAAATCGAAATATGTAGCCAATTCAGAAACTTTGACATTTTTGATGTGAACCCCGGGAAGTAGAAGCTCTTCCTTTGAATACGGTCCGAGATATTCCTTGAAGCGGAAAAATATATCGACTATCCTTTTATGGAAGATGAAAAACATAGGGTCACGCACCATTGTTTGGAAGTTAAGGAACACATGTGGATTTACATTGAATTTAGTGGGCTCTGTTTCTGCCAAGTACATGTTGCTGTACAAGTACCAGTAGTTGAAAAAATATTTGTCAAACACATCGACGTTACCTTGAATCATAGCACCAATATACTCTGAGGCACTGGGGTTGCGCAAATCGATCAAAGTTCCGTCGTACATTTTGAAGTAGCCTACATCGATGACTCCTTCAATTCGTTTAAAGAAGTCATTGATCTTGATCATCACGCCATTGCTTATGTTATTTTCAACTTCATAGTAATTCTTGCGGTAAGTGTAGCCAACACCATTGTATGAAACCAACTGGGGATTATAGCCCTTCTGGATTTCTTGGTATTGCCAAAAATCCGGAATTTTGCCAAAACCATGTGACAGGCGCTCCAAATAATAACGAGAAATCATTTTGTGCATTCCATATACCCAAAACTCTCCACGACGGTCTTTGTGTAGATCAAATGTTTTGCCATCCAAGTGGATGGGATAATCCATGTTGAAGTAGTACCAGAAAGCATTCAATCCGACATCCTCGGTGAAGTAGGAAAGGCTCGAATCTTCATTGTAGAAGTCAATATCACGAGTATAGTCAACAGGCATAAACCACATTTTGACATCATTCATCATCGACAACCACTGAGAATCTTGGTTAAATTCATAGATGTTCTCGCGAAGCATATAATTGTTTTCCGCATACCAATGTTCTCCAAGACCCATTAGTTTCCACCACTGCCACATCTTCCAGTCTTTCATATAGACGTACTCGCCAAGTTTGTTGTACTCGTTGTTCTGATAGTAGACGTCGTAGAATTCCTTTTCGTACATGATGTACTTACTCCATACATTGTAGTCGAATTTTTCGGCGGCAAAGATGAACTTGCTGTTCAGGAAGTATTGAGGGAAAATTTCGTAGATGTATGGAATAATAAGACCTTCAAAGTCATCGCGGTGAATGACAGCCAAAGTGAGAGCATGTACAAACATTCCTTCATTAATATGTATACGGGCCCAGCAGACGTTGTGTTGGAAGGTTTGCCAGTCCTTGGCATAATAAATGAAGTTGAACAGACCCCAGGCTTGACAATGATGCAATTTTACTAGATTTCCAAAGAATTCACCCTTGGGTAAGAGGGCTTTTGATTGGTAGGTTTCCCAGAATTGTTCCATATGGATGTCATAGTGCTGAAAATTAAAAAGCATGCCTTGATAGTTTTACTTTGGAAACTTCTCGCTTTACTTACGCTGTAGTATGACTTGTCCACAATTAATTTATCTCCTAGTTTGATCCACTCCTCGAGCATTAAGGGATCCTCGACGCGATATACGATTTCGAGCAAAAATTTTTGCTTCTCCAAAAAGGACTTGTCGGCAATTTTTACACCATTCTGGGACGCTGCAATCACTATCGCCGAACACACCAATAAAACCAGAACAACTTTCATGTCGAATTCCACTCTGTTAGTAACTGCTGGTGGTGCCAGTGAATTTATACAATTTCGTTATCAAATCTGTTGCACTTTGGCAACGAATCGTAAAAAAGAATCTGCGATTTAATAAGGTCGTAACCTTTTAGATTTTTTCATAGACCAATACTGCAAAAGGCTATGATGTTCTCGGCTCTAATTGGACAAAACATTTATTTTGCCAAAGCGAAGACATTTTGCATCATTAAATTTCGAGCGGACGTACTTCCATATATATCTCACAACGAAGAACTAGTGAAAACGCATTAAGTTTGGCCAGGCCGAACTTTGGTTATCCACCACCACGGATATACATATATCTTATTGTTGAAATCACTGGAACAGGCGTCTTTTGTGTTTACAGAAAAAGGTCAGCCGTTCATTTTCGATTTTGCTGCTATTTGCGGAATAGTTCTGCTGATATAGCAAAATGTTTGTAATTTTATGATAGCATGTTGGCTACTGAAAAGTCTATTTGCTGAAAGTTTATAGGACTGCGAGTAGGAATATTGTAACATTATGTGCCAAACTACATGCTAATCAGAAAAAATTTCAATTGGGGGTAATTTGTGAACAATTCTCACGATTGTGGGTGTTAAGAGATGTACTGGAAAACAGTTTCCAGTTTAACCACTTACCAATCGTTTTTGAATAATGAAAATGCCGACCGGATTTATATATGCTCAGAAATAAATTTGTTGAAAGTAGAAGAAAACAAGTAAAAGCGTGCTAAGTTCGGCCGAGCCGAATCTTATATACCCTCCACCATGGATCGTATTTGTCGAGTTCTTTTCCCTGCATCCTTCTTAGGCAAAAAAGAGGCTCAAGAAGTCAAGATGCCAGATCGGTTTATATGGCAGCTATATCAGGTTATTGACCGATTTGAACCTAATTTAGCACAGATTGTGGAAGTCATAGCAAAACACGTCGTGCAAAATTTCATTCCAATCGGATAAGAATTGCGCCCTCTAGAGGCTTAAGAAGTCAAGACCCAAGATCGGTTTATATAGGTATATCTAGCTAGCTTTACTTCTTCGAAAGTTAGCGTGCTTTCGACAGACAGACGGACGGACAGACAGGCGGACAGACGGACGGACATGGCTAGATCGACATAACATGTCCCAACGATCAAGAATATATATACTTTATGGAGTCTCAGACGAATATTTCGAGTAGTTACAAACAGAATGACGCCAAGGTTATAATAAATTTATTAGTTTAAGACTTGCTGGTGCCGTGTTCCTAGGGCTAATGTTCAAAAGGAAGAGAGAAAAATAAAACAATATTTATATTGTACTAGCTGAACCGGGCGCTCCGATGCACCTTCATTTACTTTATATGGACAAAAATTATCCTTTGAATATTTATTTTCGACAATTTAAGAGCCTTTAGTGAAATACCATGCTACGAAAATAGTATATTTGTATATCGCTTGTATATATAAATACCTTTATCTGAAACCCATTGGTCTATGAATTTATTGGTCTATGAATTCGTTCGGCGGTTTTAGGGTCATTTAAGTTTGGATGATAGATGTAGTCCATTCTATAAAGACTTTAGAGTGGGAAGGCCCCAAGAGTGGTGGTTGCTGGGTTTAGGGGGTAGTGTGGACGCCCAGAAAGTGGGTATGAATCCTGAAGTGGGTATGAATTTCGTGGTCTACTCCTGTATCGCGGTATCCTGAAAGTGGGTATGAATTTCGTGGTCTACTCCGAAATGCCTTTTATTCAAATCCCAAATTGCCATGATCGGTAAATACGTATGTCCGATTTAGCGGTTTTTTCGGAGGTGAGGTGAAATTATCACCATTATCAGCTCTATTCTAATATACCATACGATTTATTTAAACCCCATATTGTTATTGGTTTTAGGGTAGTTTATCGGATGAGGCGTCCGCTCAATACAAAAATGGTTATCAAATTCGTTATTACATCCCAAATACCTTTCATTTGAGCCACATATTGGCATGGTCGGTAAATTTGTGCTCTTTGTGGGGTGTTTTGGGGAAGGGGCGGTGGCCCAAATACATGGTCCCACATTTATATTCTACTCCCAAATACCCATTTTTAAGACCCCTTTGCTATGATCAGTAAATAATTGCTGTTTGTTTTGGGGAAGAAAATTGGTCCCGCAAGTCGTTATCAATTTCATGCCCCAATACCTTTTGTTTGAGCCTCACACTGACCCACTCGGTAAATATGTCCGTTTAGGTGGTCTCTCAACACGAAGCCCTGAAAATAAATCAGCATCGTGCTCTAGTCTCAAATATCATTTATTTGAAACCCATATTGCCATTGGCCTCAAAATTGGATATCAAATTAGTTTTTTAATCTCAATTACCTTTCATTTAAACCTCTTATTATAAAAGTCTTCAAATATGTCCAGTTTGGAGTATGGGCCCTAAAAACTATCAATATTGAGCTCCACTCTCTTTAAGACCCAAACTGTTATGGCGATCAAATACGTCCTATTTGGGGGTTGTTGTGGGGGTGGGACGTCCTCTAACAGTTTGACCCGATTGTTGATTTCAAATTCGTGGTCTACTCCCAAATACCTTTCATTTGAGCCCCATATTTCCACAAATATGGGCGGTTTGGGGGTGTATTGGGGGATGAAGCGGCCACTCAGTGACTTGGCTCTGAAAATATCTGTCAGATTCTTGTTCTACTCTAAAGTACCTTTTAACAGGTGTAGAGGTCTATCAAAACGCGCTGTTTCAAATTTCATCAAAATCGAATGACAAATGCTCCTTTTATGGGCTCAAAACTCTATATCGGGAGATCGGTCAATATGACAGCTATATGCAAATATGGTCCGCTCTGGACCACATTTGACAGGAATGAGTAGGGGTCTACCAAAACACACTGTGCCAAATTTCATCGAATTTCGGTAATAAATGGATTTTTTATGGCCTCAATACCCTATATCGGGAGATCGGGCGGTCGGCCTATAGGGCAGCTATATCCAAATATAGTCCTATGTAAACCACACTTCACGGAAATGGGTAGGGGTCTACCAGAATTCACTGTGGCAAATTTCATCGAAATCAGATGAAAAATTACCAATTTATTGCCTCAAGACTTTAAGCCTGAAGATCAGGCTATATAGCCCAAACGCTTCGACCCACATTTGAATATCAGATTCGTATTCTACACTCAAATATTTTTTATTTGAGCACCATATTAATATGGTCAGTAAATAAGTCCTATTTGGGGGATTTTTGTGGAAGCGATGGACCCCCAGAAACTTGGTCTTACATTTGGATATCAGATTCGTATTCTATTTGCAAATACCTTTCATTTGTCATGGTCGGTAAATATATCCAATTTAGGGGTGTTTTGGGGGTTGGCGTAGTCCTCCAATCATTTGTATCGGATAAGTTTTCTAATACTAAATACCTTTTATTTGAGTCCCATATTGTCGTGATTGGCCTTTATATATATTTAGTACCCCATCCGAAATTTGGATACCAAATTTTTTGTTTTTAGTTTACTATAAGACAGCACACAAAATTTCGCTTAAATCGCACAACCCATTACCGAGTTCAGGCGTTTCTAAAAATTAGGGTCCTTACGCTAATTTTCAAGTCCCCCCCCCCCCCCCCATCAGTTATCAAAAAATGTAGTACCCTATTTTCACCACGGGATGATTATGTATCATCGGTTCAGCCGTTTTTGAGTGTATAAGGAACACACAAACAAACCGACAAACAAACTCAAATTGATTTTTATATATGAGACTAACTGAGTCCGGCCCGGTCTGCTTCGCCCTATAACGCTATGTTGCAGAAAAGTACTCTTAATTTGGACATTTCTGCCTAATTTCAGTTGAAAATGTATTTCAATTTTCCTGTGGATTTTTCTACTCTCAAATACCTGTTATTTAAACCCCAATAAGTAAAAGTCCTGTTTAAGGGTGTGGTGGATCCCCAGAGACTTGGTCTCAAAAATGGAAGTCAATTTCGTGCTCTATTCCCAAAGCCCTTTCATTTAAGATCCATACTACCATGATCGGTAAATATGTCCGATTTGAGGGGTTTTTCGGGGTGGGGTGATCCACGAAACACTTAGTCCCATAATTGCATATCAGATTCGCTTTCTACTCTCAAATATCTTTAATTTGGTACCCCTATTGTAGTGATTGTTCTATAAATCCGTTTGGCGGGTATTGGGGTTGGGTGGCCCTTCTGGGCACACCACCGCAGATTCTGATACCAATTTTTTTTTTATTTTAGGTTAATATAAGTGTGCCAACAAAATTTCGCTCAAATCGCCCTACCCATCTCTGAGATCTGCTGTTTGTGAAAATTATTGTTATTGCAAGTCTCAGAGTGGGGAAGTTAAAAATATAACCGCAACGAAGTCATAACGAAGATAACTGCTGTATGATCCATTTTGACCTCCCTGCCCTCTTTCTGGCTGCTTTCAATTAGAACAACTAAACCTATTTGGAAACAGCCTTTGAAAATAGCCAGTAAATGGCGCTAACTTAAATGTAAGTACTACTTTCCAATTTTGCTGCTACCCGCTTGAAGTGGCTTAACGCCGATAATATTGATCATCATATGGTAGTTGTCTATAAATGACTATTAAATAGCCATCATTTAGTATATTATTTAAATCAAATCAAATTGCCATATTAAACGATTTTCTGTAGTCTATATATTTGGTGCGCTGGCGATAGTTCTTACTGTTAAACTACGTAAAACTTTTGAACAAAAAAGTGTTGCCCAGCTGGGCAACACTTCGTTTGGTCTTGTCGATGAGCTAAAAATGATTGCAATCTTAACGTTAAGATTTGCAACTCCTCCTATCACGCTGAACGTTATAATTTTTGGGGTATCCCTACATATATTTGTGCCCCACACATCAATTAAGTCACACAGTGTCCTGTTAGGTCATTATGATTGATCGACGGTTTTAGGGTGAGGTGGCCCGCTAGATATATAAAGATTTCAGATTCGCAGTCCACAATCTTATACCTCTAATTTATCCCCATATTGTCATGATTGGTGTATAAAACCGTTTGGTGAAGGGTGTCTATATGAGGGTTGTGCGCCACCTAGATTCTTGGACAAAAAGTTAAATGTCATATTCGTAATCAACTCTCAAGTATCTTTCATATGAGTCTTATATAGCTATGATCGAGTACAATTTCCATTTGAGTGCCCAAAAAACACTTTATAATTTTTATGAATGGATTGAGGATGGGAGTGGCTCATACCATCGCGGTATAATAATATTTCCCTATAATAAATCCCCAAAAAGGAATCCAGCCCGTCCAATTATTTTTAATGGAAACAATATAGAGATACAAAAGATTGTTAAATATCTTGGTGTTACTTTTGACCATAAACTTCTGTTTAGCAAACATATAAATAGCGCCTGCGAAAAAGCGGTTAAGTCATTGCGAGCACTGTGGCCCATATTAAATCGTCGCTCACCACTTAATCTGAAAAACAAAAATCTTATTTATAAATGCGTCATTAGACCTATTTTATCATATGCATCACCCGTTTGGTATAAGGCTGCTAGATGCCACATCAAAAAAATGCAAATCATTCAGAACAAATGTTTGAAAATGATACACAATAAACACTGGAGATTCCCAACACAATCTCTACATGATGAAACTGGCTATGAAAAATATCGCGATTTCATAGAAAGACAAAATTTAAATTTTTTTACAAAAGTAAGAAACTCTTTTTATGAAATAATTAGAGAATGCATAGAATAATTATGTATAACTATTTCATCAACAAACTGGAAAATTTTGTTTATAGTAGATTATTGTATATAAATAACCTAGTTATAAGCATTAAATTTCCAAATTATGTTTGAAAATCCCTTTATTTTTGTTAGATAAGGTTTTTCCATCCCAATTTTTACCTTAACATGTCTTTCATTGCCTAAAATCACAAGTACCTGAAACAAACGCACAAGAATTATATGCTGTAATATCTAAATTAAGATAGATCTCATAAACTATTGTAATTAAATTTGTAAATAGTACCTTAATGATTGGATGAATAAATGAATTGAATTGAATTGAATTGAATTGATCGGATACCTGAGATGAACCTTGAAGTCGAGTGCGAGGCACTGCCGCCATCGGCACAGTCTTGGATTTACGGAACCCTAGTATTGCCATCTGGAAGATCATGTTACACGGATGGATCAAAGCTAGAGGACAGGGTGGGCCTGGGGGTTTACATAGAGATCTGTTGTAGACTGTCTGACCATAATAGAGTCCTGCGGGCGGAGATCCGGACGATCACAGAATGCGTGAAGTGGTGTGGTGCTAACGCGAGGACGTCGAGTGTGAACATCTTTACCGAAAGTAAAATTGCCACAAGGGCAATAAAAACCTGGACGGTAAGGTCACGAACAGTCTTGCAGTGTAAGAAGGAGATTAATGCCTTCTCTGATGATGGCAAAATACGCATCGTTTGGGTGCCGGGCCATAACGGAGTAAGGGGAAATGAAAGGGCAGACAATTTGGCGGTGAAGGCCAGAGGATTGCCGACAATAAACTTGGTTAAACCGTGGGCGACGAATACGCATGCAACATTGTGGAACAGCGAAACGGTCAGAAGGACGGCGAAAATCCTATGGGGGGATCCAGATTGTAAAAAGACGAGGCTTTTCTGAAAGGAAGCAAGAAAGAGGTCAGTATAACTATTGGTATCATAACGGGACACATAGGACTACGAGCTGACTTATGTAAAATCGGTGCGGCAAGTCATAGCATGTGTAGGGCTTGCGGGGAAGATGATGGGACGTTTGTCATTGCTCGGCTTTCATGTCTAACAGATACTGGCACTTAGGTGGTATTGTATTGAAAACAAATAAGGATTTTGTAAGCAGCATGGAATTCCTAACTTATGATTTTCTTTTTAGAGGTTACTTTATAGTTTTTAGAGCGCACAACCAGCCGATTATTGGCTTATTTCTATAGTGGCATGGATGGGATTAATATCTGCACCCTCTTTTCAATCTGACCTAACCTAAGCACTAACATTTAAGTTAGCGCCATCCACTGGCTCTTTTCAAATGGGTTTAGTTGATCCAAATGAAAGCAGCCAATAAATTTCGCTAAATTGGAGAAGCCAACATGAACAGAAAGAGGGCAGGGTGGTCAAAATTGATCATACATCAGTTATCTTAGTTATGACTTCGTTGCGGTTGTTTGCGCTATTAATTTTTAATTTCCCCGCTCTAAGACGGGCATTAACAATAATTTTCACAAAAATCAATTCTCGGAGATGGGTAGGGCGATTTGAGCGAAATTTTGTTGTCACATCTATAACAAACAAACAAATTTTGCCCATGAACATTCCACTAAGGAACAGGGGCAAACTTCTCACATATCAATGAGTGCAGTCCGATTCAAGTTTTAAGCTCAATGATAAGGGGCCTCCTTTTTATAGCCGAGTCCGAACGGCGTGCCGCAGTGCGACACCTTTTTGGAGAGAAGTTTTATATGGCATAGTACCTCACAAATGTTGCATTAGGAGGGGAAAACCACTGCTGATTTTGTTTTTTTTAATTGGTCTCGCCTTGATTCGAACCCAGGCGTTCAGCGTCATAGGCGGACATGTTAACCTCTGCGCTACGGTGGCCTCCTCACACTTACATTAACCTAAAATTAAAAAGCCAGGCAAACGGATTTATAGACCAATCACTACAATATATGTAGGTATCAAATTTAAGATATTTGAGAGTAGAAAGCGAATCTGATATCCAATTGTAGGACTAAGTGTTTCGTGGGTCACCCCACCCCCAAAAAACCACTCTAATCGGACATATTTACCGAACAAAGCAGTATGGATCTAAAATGAAAGGTCTTTGGGAATAGAGCAAGAAATTGAATTAATTTTTTGAGACGAAGTCTATGGCCCTTATACAGACCTTTAACTAATTGGGGTTTAAATAACAAGTATTTGAGAGTAGAAAAATCCTTGGTGAGTGAGGTGAGCCCTAAAAATATATCAGCATCGTGCTCTACTCGCAAATATCATTGATTTCAACCCCCCATTGCTATTGGACTCAAAATTAGGTATCAAGATCGTTTTCTAATCTCAAATTCCTTTCATTTAAATCTCTAATTGCAAAAGTCAGCAAATATGTCCGGTTTGGGTTATGGGCCCTAAAAATTATCAATATTGAGCTCCACTTTCTTTGAGACACAAATTGTCATGGTGAACAATAAACAAACAAACACAAATTAATTTCTATATATATTGACTAGCTGAGCACGGCCCGCGTCGCTGCGCCTTTATTTATACCAAGCGAAAAGTATGTTTATCGTGCTTAGACTATAAAAAATTTGACATTTTAGTTAAAAAATTTCAGCCGATACAGAATAATTACCTTCGAGGATCAACGCTCAATTGAAATGTATCGTTGTGCGCTAAACAAGATTGGTAAGACCTGGCCATGTGCTGCAATTGATTTAGTCTAGAAGGAAGATATTCCTCCTCGACCAAAATGCTTGGATACCAAGGATTCGCTCAGATCCTGAATCGATACTTGGAAGACTAAGGGAATGTAATCCCAATCTTTCAACCACCGACTGGAAGATTGGTAGATTGGATGAGGCTGATGGTGACGGGAGACATGCAGTAATCGTACTAAACTCAGGCTGTCTCGCAGATCTCAACAAGTCTCAAGGGGTTGTATTCTACGGATTCAACAAGTTGAAACTGAAGGTCTATAGAAGCGGTGGGGTTGGGGAATTAGGAGACGACTCAGCAGTTGTTGCTGAACACTTGCCTGAGGAACTATCGACCACATCGCTAAAGTCTGGCGGATAATAGGAGACTGAAAACCCCCCTGCCACAATCGATACAGGAGGGGATGGCATCGAATCGGTACACGACAAGCCCTATGTGGGTGAGTCATCCGGTTGAACTAGGCTCAAGGTGTGCGCCAACGGGGAAGCACGGAGCGCAAAAAGTACTTCGACAGCAGCAGCTAGTGAATCATCTTAGGAGGAATCATCCACACCGCATGTGTCCAATGTCCTGAAAAAGAGTGGTTCCACAGCTTTTTCACCTGCCCCTGGATGTGTGCGGAAGCTCATCATGACAAGATCTAACGAATCTTGCGAGGATGAACTCCTGGTGGAATCAGAAGACGAGGCAAACACAACAGTGGTTGAAATTCTGAATCCTAACTATGGTCCGGTTTCTACAGATAAATCTCCCCCATTGTAAGGCCGCGTCGGCGGACCTAAAGGTCCGTCTGATAGCAGGGGGATTTGTAGTGGTTCGTATCCAGGAACCATGGGTGTGTGAAGAAATTGTTCATGGACTGAGAATTTCGGAACTTGAGCTACTCAAGGGTACGGAGAATGTGAGACACAGAGCCTGTATTCTTGCAAAGAGTAGTGTAAATGTTTTTCTTCTTCCGTCGCTCTCTGAAGATTCACTAGTAGCCAGCCTTGAAATAAAAAAGTCTCATTACTGGTTGGCATCCCTATACATGGCACACGATTCAGAGATGTCGCCTTCGAAACTTAAGTTGCTGGTTCTGTAGGGAAGAAGACCCTCACTGTGGGAAGTGATGCTAATGCACATCACCAGATATGAGGAAAGTCGAATGTCAACGAAAAGGGTGAGCTGTTTATCGAATATATTATAATTTGCAATCAGGCGATTTGTAATAAAGGAGATAAACACACCTTTATTAACAGGAACAGACAGGAGGTACTAGATATTACGTTTGTGATGGATGACCACAGCATAATGATCAGGCGGATCATTATGCCTATATCTTCCATTCAGGACGAAGGTCCTGAATGACTCGCTTATGTCAGCTTGTCCTAGTGACAAATCAATAGCGACCGCCATGGTGTACCCCAGAGCTGGTTGGTCTAAAGAAGGACTGCAGAAAACTCTTCAACAAAGCAAAAGCCACAAGAGCACCACACGATTGGGCCATCTATAAGGATGAGCTAAGAAAATGTAAGGTCGAGTTGAGAAAGGTTAAGAACAAATCTTGGTTAGAATTCTGCGGCTCCGTGGAGGACATCTGACGCCTCTAGGCTAAGGAAGATTCTGTCCTCGAGACAAGAGAGGCAACTCTTGCCTTATAGGGTAATAAAGGCAACTCTTGCTTTATACACCTGCAAGAGAGCCATTGGCGAAAGTTGGAGTTTTAGACCGTGTGTAATGCATTGGGTATTTACTGCAGTTGTCAGACCTATAATGATAAATTATGTTGTAGTCTGGTGAACGGCGCTTTAAATGTCCACCTACAGCTCGATACTTAACTGAATCCAAAGAATGGCTTGTTTGTGCATCACAGTCGCACTGAGGACGACACCATGAATTAAATGCTACACTGCCGTGAGGTTAAGGAAGCTTTATCATTGGTCATGTGGCGGCTATGAACACTGTATTATCCTTGATACAATATCTGATGTTCCAGGCAGTCTGGGTTACACCCTACCTAAACCGATTTTTATAAAATCGACTATATCACTATTCCTGATAGAACCGATTGGAACTACGATATCCCTTGTAACAGAAGTTACATAGACTTCTATAGGGTTGGTTTCAAATTAAACGACCAGTTGGGCTTGGGGTGTACTCTAAAGATCTAGAACTAGTCATATCGAATAGGTTAACCGACCATTGCCGTGTGTATCAAGCGGAGATCCTTGCAATTAAGAAAGTGGTGGAATGGCTAAGATATAATCGCATACCAACGATTGGCATAACTATCTTCTCAGACCGCCAGGCAGCTACTAAATACCGGAGAACGGGTTTCTGAACACAAAGCGCGAGACTAGGAACAACCTTACACATTCCAGGTTAACTTGAATGCTTAGTTATGCATCTAGCGACATGTCAGCTATGATTTCAGGACCAGGTAAAAAAGTGAGGTCTGTGAGCATTCCGAAACTATGTGGCCTAATCTAGACTAGAAGAGGTCTACTGATTTGCAGTCACTGGCTAGAACAGACGTCTCAATCATTGTGTTCGTCATGCTGATAGACTGAAGGTTGCCAGAAACGACTTTTTGCAGATGATGTGAGGACATCGAAAAAGAAGAGACCTTCTGTGTTTTCATTTCTTTGAGAACCAGTCTGATTAAGCGGATGTTAACATTCGCAAGTATTGGGTTGCCCAAAAAGTAATTGTCGGTAATATAGTAGTAATATAGTCGGCGTTGACAAATTTTTTCAACGGCTTGTGACTCTGTAGTTGCATTCTTTCTTCTGTCAGTTACCAGCTGTTACTTTTAGCTTGCTTTAGAAAAAAAGTGCGCGAAATTATGTTTACATTTGTTTGTTTGGCGTCAATTTTAATATGGGTACCACATGTATTGAAAGAAATTCATTTAACAAACCGAATCATCGCTTGTGATATGCACCTTAAACGCAATGAATTCGATCCGTTTTTAAAACGAATCATAACTGGAGATGAAAAATGGATTGTTTACCACAACGTTAGTCGAAAACGATCATGGTCCAAGCATGGTGAACCAGCTCAAACCACTTCAAAGGCTGATATCCACCAAAAGAAGGTTATGCTGTCTGTTTGGTGGGATTGGAAGGGTGTGGTATATTTTGAGCTGCTTCCAAGGAACCAAACAATTAATTCGGATGTTTACTGTCAACAATTGGACAAATTGAATACAGCCATCAAGGAGAAGCGACCAGAATATTCATATTCCACCAGGACAACGCTAGACCGCACACATCTTTGGTCACTCGCCAAAAACTGAGTGAGCTTGGCTGGGAACTTTTGATGCATCCACCATATAGCCCTGACCTTGCACCATCAGACTACCATTTATTTCGATCTTTGCAGAACTCCTTTAATGGTAAAACTTTCGGCAATGATGAGGCTATAAAATCGCACTTGGTTC